>NW_022681470.1:138665950-139265950 GCF_009764315.1 Trachypithecus francoisi | reverse complement strand
ATTTCAGGGGGAGAGGTGGAGGGCAGATGCCCTGGGCAAACCGGGCCCCCCTGCCCACACACCTCACTTGATGATCCTTTTGCCAAACTTGTCGAACTCAGGGGACCTGGCTTCCCGGTTGCCCCTCTGCCATATTCCAAGGCCCCCTCAGACTTCACGTCTCTGCTCATCAGCACTGTCCCAGGATCCTGAAGAGGGAGAACCCCCGGCCCCAGGGGAAAGAAGGGGGGGTCTCCCATTTCCTGTGTCTGCGCCAGCCCTGCCCCCATTGCGTCTGCACACCCCTGCGTGTAACTGCATTCCAACCACTAATAAAGTGCCTATTGTACAGGTCCAGGCCTGGTGTGTTTGTGGGGGGCAGTGAGCCAGTGGGCAGCTGGTAGGGGGAACCCCAGCTTCCAAGGCCCTAGGAGTCTGAGCTGTGGCGATTCTCTCAAAAGGCAGGAGGAGAGGGCAGGAAACCCACTGGCTGCTGGCTCTGCCTGAATTCCAACCTTCAGGCAGCTCAGATTTCCCCTGATTAGGCCCTAATCCCTGGATGCCAGAAGGCAGAGGGAGCCTGTCCACCTCCTCATCACCCATCCTGGACACGTGTCCCCAGGGCCCAGGCACCTGAGGTCCTGCAGTCTATGCTCTCCAGCTACTTTGGATCTGCGAAGGGACCGCCCTTGGGGTGGGCTCTGCTGCCTGGAAGCTCGCTGCTGCCCCCTCGTGCCAGCTGCCTGTGTCAGTCACCTCCAGACAATACGCCCCAATATTTCAACTGTTTTTGCTCTCCACTCCCCCTTCTCGGGGAATTTTTGTTCAATATCCACTTTTTTTTTTTTTTTTTCAGACAGTCTCGCCCTGTCACCCAGGTTGGAGTGCAGTGGTGCAATCTCAGCTCACTGCAACCTCCACCTCCTGGGTTCAAGCGACTCTCCTGCTTCAGCCTCCCAAGTAATTGGGATTATAGGTGCATGCCACCACGCCTGGCTAATTTTTTTGTGATTTTAGTAGAAACGGGGTTTCACCATGTTGGGCAGGCTAGTCTCGAATTCCTCACTTCAGGTGATCTGCTCGCCTTGGCCTCCCAAAGTGCTGGGATTACAGGTGTGAGCCACCTCACCCAGCCTTTTCTTTTTTTTTTTTTTTGAGACAGGGTCTCACTCTGTGGACGAAGCTTAAGTGCAGTGGTGCAATCATGGCTCACCGCAGCCTCAGGTGATCCTCCCACCTTAGCCTCCCGAGTAGCTGGGATGGCAGGTACACACCACACCTAAGTTTTGTATTTTTTGTAGAGATTGGGTTTTACCATATTGCCTGTGCTGGGTTTTTTTTGTTTTTGAGACAGAGTCTCCCTTTGTGGCCCAGGCTGGAGTGCAGTGGCACAGTCTCAGCTCACTAAACCTCTCGGGTTCAAGTGATTCTTGTGCTTCAGCCTCCCGAGTAGCTGGTATTACAGGCACTCACCACCACATCCAACTAATTCGTTTTTTTTTTTTTTTTTTTTTGAGACGGAGTCTTGCTCTGTTGCCCAGGCTGGAGTGCAGTGGCGTGATCTCGGCTCACTGTAAGCTCCGCCTCCTGGGTTCACACCACTCTCCTGCCTCAGCCTCCCAAGTAGCTGGGACTACAGGCACCCATCACCACGCCTGGCTAATTTTTTGTATTTTTAGTAGAGACCGTGCCACTGCACTCCAGTCTGGGCGACAGGGCGAGACTCCACTAAAAAAAAAAAAAAAAAAATAGCTCCTGGCAGCCAGGCGCAGTGGCTCACGCCTGTAATCCCAGCACTTTGGGAGGCTGAGGAGGGCGAATCACGAGGTGAGGAGTTCAAGACCAGCCTGGCCAACATGGTGAAAACCTACCACTACTAAAAATACAAAAATTAGCCAGGCATGGTGGCACACACCTGTAATCCCAGCTACTTGGGAGGCTGAAGCAAGAGAATTGCTTGAACCCAGGAGGCAGAGTTTGTGGTGAACTGAGATGACACCATAGAACTCCAGCCTGGGCAACAGAGCGAAACTGTCTCAGAAAAAAAAAAAAAGAATGGTGGTACGATACATATAGCATAAAATTTGCCATCTCCATCTCTTTTTTATTAAGCGACTGGGTCTCACTATGTTACCTAGGTTGGCCTTGAACTCCTGGACTGAAGGGATCATCCCGCCTCAGCCTTCCGAGTAGCTGGGATGACAGGCACTCACCACAGTGCCTGGTTTCTGTTTAATTTTTCGAGGAACCACCATAGTGTTTTCTGGCTTCATGCTTTGGCTCCACTTTCTTCTAGGTTGGCTTCACTGTCTGCCAAGTTCCTTTATCTGGGTATATTCCCTGCCTCCAATCACACTGTGCTGTGATAGTTAATTTTAGGTGTGAACTTGGCTGGATTAGAAAATACCCAGATTTGAGCTGTGATGTAAAAATAAGACAAAGAAAAAAAAACAGTGGCTGGGCTCGGTGGCTTGCACCTACAATCAGCATTTTGGGAGGCCGAGGTGGGCAGATGGCTTGAGCTTGAGTTTGATGGAGACAAGCCTGGGCAACACGTGGAAAGCTTGTCTCAACAAAAAATATGAAAATTAGCAGGGTGTGGTGGTCACGCGCATGTTGTCCCAGCTACTCAGGAGGATGAAGTGAGAGGGTCACTTTAGCCCAAGAGGGGCACTGAGCTTAGATCACACTGCTGTGCTCCAGCCTGGGTGACAGAGCAACACCTTCTCTGATAAAGCATTACTTCTGGGTGAGCATCATCCAATCTGTGGGGCTCCGATAGAACAGAAAAAGGAGGCCGGGCGTGGTGGCTCAAGCCTGTAATCCCAGCACTTTGGGCGGCCGAGACGGGCGGATCACGAGGTCAGGAGATCGAGACCGTCCGGCTAACACGGTGAAACCCCGTCTCTACTAAAAAACACAAAAAACTAGCCGGGCGAGGTGGCGGGCGCCTGTAGTCCCAGCTACTCGGGAGGCTGAGGCAGGAGAATGGCGTGAACCCGGGGGGCAGAGCTTGCAGTGAGCTGAGATACGGCCACTGCACTCTCAGCCCAGGCGACAGAGCGAGACTCCGTCTCAAAAAAAAAAAAAAAAAGAACAGAAAAAGGAGAGAAAGGATTTTCCTCCCCAGAGCTGGGACACTCTCCTCCTATCTTGACAAGACTTATACCAGTGATCCCTGGTTCTCAGGCCTTCGACCTTAGACTTGGAATTACACCATTGGTATCCCTGGCTCTGAAGCTTTAGGATTCAGATGGAGCCTTGCTACTGGTTTTTCAGGGTCTCCAGCTACTGGAGCTACTGGCTTTAGGGTCTGCAATGTGTGTGGTAGGACATCTCAGCCTCCATGATCACATGAGCCAATTATCCTAATAAATCCCCTCTCATCTACCTGCCTCCTATTAGCTTTCTTTGGAGAAATCTAATAATACACACATCATACATTTTCCTGGCTCTCTCTCTCTTTTTTTTTTTTTTTTGAGATGGAGTCTCCCTCTGTCGCCCAGGCTGGAGTGCAGTGGTGCGATCTTGGCTCACTGCAAGCTCCGCCTCCTGGGCTCACACCATTCTCCTGCCTCAGCCTCCTGAGTAGCTGCGACTACAGGCGCCAGCCACCATCCCCGGCTAATTTTTTTTTTTTTTTTTTTTGTATTTTTAGTAGAGACAGGGTTTCACTGTGTTAGCCAGGATGGTCTTGATCTCCTGACCTCGTGATCTGCCTGCCTTGGCCTCCCAAAGTGCTGGGATTACAGGCATGAGTCACCACGTCCAGCCACATTTTCCTGGCTTTAAGATGAGAAGTCTTCTCTTTTTTTGAGACAGAGTCTTGCTCTGTCACCCAGGCTGGAGTGCAGTGGCATGATCTCAGCTGACTGCAACCTCTGCCTCTCAGATTCAAGTGACTCTCCCACCTCAGCCTCCCGAATAGCTGGGATTACAGGGGCCTGCCACCATGCCCGGGTAATTTTTGTATTTTTAGTGGAGATGGGGTTTCACCATCTTGGCCAGGATGGTCTTGAACTCTTGAACTGTTGCCACCCACCTCCGCCTCCCATAAGTACTGGGATTACATGGCCATAGAAGTCTTTTCTTGCTCCTAAGTCTGAGGCCTGGAGCTCACTGACTCTGACCGACCTGATTATGATCATTTACTCATTGTAATCGAGTCAATCATTATGGTCAAGGTATGGGTCTAGTTTCGGAGTCAGGCAGTGGGGACCTGCCATCTGGACAACAGTTTGATGGAGAGGAATGGTTCTCCAATGACTGTGGTCATCCCAGTGTCCATCCCAGAGTGGTAACCAGTGTCTACCCTGGGGGGAGCAAGAAGGGAACAGGCATGACAAAAAGCTTTCAAGTGGGAAGTTAACTGGGTGTGATTGGGAGAGCCGGTGGAATCTTTCAAGATGAGGAAGACAATGAATACAGAGGCTGTAAGGACAGCAGAGTCACTGAGAGTGACAGGACCTGTCTAGACAGAGGGATTGCAAGAGGGGGATGACCTCAATCTTCAACGAAAGGGCGGAGGGAGGGAAGAGAGAAGAAGGAACAGCCAGTTGACAGATGATGTCACTAAGGCAAGGAGGGGAGAATGGTGTTGTATACAGGGTTTGTGACCACTGAGTGGTGGAACGGCAAGGGCAGAGGTGGGAGGTTGGGTCAGGATAGCAGTTCAGCAAGGCAGGGCAGATGGCATCTTGCGTCTTCCATCCTTTATGGTGACCAAGGACTAGGAGCCTAATGGATGGGGTTTATTGGAAAGTTGGCCTGAAAACTTCTTTAAAAAAATTTTTTTTCTTTTTTTTTTTCTTAGACACAGTCTCGATGTCACCCAGGCTGGAATGGGGGGTGGCTCAATCTCGGCTCACTGCAACCTCTACCACCCAGGTTCAAGCGATTCTCGTGCCTCAGCCTACCGAGTAGCTGGAATTACAGGCACTGGCCATCATGCCCAGCTAATTTTTGTACTTTTAGCGGAGACAGAGTTTTATCATGTTGGCCAGGGTGGTCTTGATAAAAACAAGAATACAATTATGCATCTCTGAAAATAAAACTTTGTAGAGTTGGCTGGGTGTAGTGGCTCATACTTGTAATCCCAGCACTTTGGGAGGCCAAGGCGGACGGATCACTTGAGGTTGGGAGTTCGAGACCAGCCTGACCAACATGGAGAAACCCCATCTCTACTAAAAATACAAAATTAGCCAGACATGGTGGCGCATGCCTGTAATCCCAGCTACTTGAGAGGCTAAGGCAGGAGAATCGCTTGAACCTGGGAGACGGAGGTTGCGGTGAACCGAGATCGTGCCATTGCACTCTAGCCTGGGCAACAAGAGCGAAACTCAGTCTCAAAAAAAAAAAACTCTGTAGAGTTACACAAAAAACTGTACAATGGCTGCTAAGAGGGAGGAAACTGCGTGTCTGAGGAAGACTTTGTGGTCTCATATCTTTGGTACATTTGACATATCATGTGGCTATGCTACCTATTAAAAATCCACAGTAAAATGTAAATAAAATAGCAGAGGGTACAGCATGCACTCTTTTTTGAGACAGGGTCTAGCTGTGCCATCCAGGCTGAAGTGCAGTGACTCCATCATGGCTCACTGCAGCCTGGACCTCCACAGCTCAAGCGATCCTCCCACCTCCTTCTCCCAAGAAGATGGGACTATGGGCACAGGCCATCTCATGCTCTGCTAATTTTTGTAGAGACTGGGTTTTGCCATGTTGCTCAAGCCGGCCTCAAACTCCTGGGCTTAAGGGATCCTCCAGCCACAGCCTCCCAAAGTGCAAAGATTACAGGCGTGAGCCACCATGCCTGGCCAGGCACTCATTTTTGTAATTGTTGCGGGAAACACAGGACCAGAGAGACCAACATGGGAAACAGGAGGATTTATTTAGGTGTACACAGCTCAGTGGCTTCATGTCTGAAAAGCTGAGCACTGAACAAAAACTGAGTGTGGTTTGTTTTTTTTTTTGAGACGGAGTCTTGCTGTGTCGCCCAGGCTGGAGTGCAGTGGCGTGATCTCGGCTCACTGCAAGCTCCGCCTCCCGGGTTCACATCATTCTCCCACCTCAGCCTCCAAGTACTGGGACTACAGGTGCCCGCCACCATGCCCGGCTAGTTTTTTGTATTTTTAGTAGAGACGGGGTTTCACCATGCTAGCCAGGATGGTCTTGATCTCCTCACCTCGTGATCCACCCGCCTCGGCCTCCCAAAGTGCTGGGATTACAGGCTTGAGCCACCGCGCCCGGCCTGAGTGTGGTTTTTTTTTTTTTTTTTTAGACAGTCTTGCTCTGTCGCCCAGCCTGGAGTGCAGTGGCTGGATCTCAGCTCACTGCAAGCTCCGCCTCCCGGGTTCATGCCATTCTCTTGCCTCAGCCTCCCTAGTAGCTGGGACTACAGGCGCCCGCCACCTCGCCCAGCTAGTTTTTTTGTATTTTTTAGTAGAGACGGGGTTTCACCAGTTAGCCGGGATGGTCTCGATCTCCTGACCTCGTGATCCGCCCGTCTTGGCCTCCCAAAGTGCTGGGATTACAGGCATGAGCCACCGCGCCCGGCCTATCTGAATGTGGTTTTTATAGGCAAACTTACAGAAGCAAAACAAAAGCATTTAATGATACAGTGACAGGTCATGTAATCTACAGCATAACTGTTGACTTAACATAACTTGTGGCTTTGCACAGCTGTTGGCCTTGCAGCTGCATCGAAAGAAAAAGAAAAACAGAATCTACAAATCTTACTAAATATAACCATTGGCAAACACAGTCATAACTAATGGTTCAGAGAAGGAGAGACAGTAAAGGAATTGTTTTTCTTTTCAACTTTGCTCTGGAGGAGGGTGTCTGGAGCCCATTCCTTTGGCCTCGACTTTTCAGTGCTATCTTATAAGCATTCAAGGACACCACACTTTTAAGGACAAGGCACTCGGTCACGGGCGCCTTACTGATGTGAGCTAGCTAAGCAGAGGAAAACTTGTTCTTCTTTTGTTTTTAACCCTTGCCTTGCCACATAGTCACATCTTTACACTTCAATTTTTTTTTTTTTTTTTTTTTGGAGATAGGGAGTTGGAGTCTTGCTCTATCGCCCAGGCTGGAGTGCAGTGGTGCCATCTCAGCTCACTGTAACCTCTGCCTCCCAGGTTCAAAGTGATTCAAGCCATTCTTGTGCCTCTGCCTCCTGAGTAGCTGGGATTATAGGCGCACACCACCACACCGGGCTAATTTTTTTTTTGATGCTGAGTCTCACTCTATTGCCCAGGCTGGAGTGCAATGGTACAATCTCAGCTCACTGCAACCTCTGCCTCCTGGGTTCAAGCGATTCTCCTGCCTCAGCCTCCCAATTAGCTAGGATTACAGGCGCCTGCCACCACACCCAGTTATTTTCGTATTTTCAGTGGTGACGGTGCTTCACAATGTTGGCCAGGTTGGTCTCGAACTCCTGACCTCAAGTGATCCGCCCACCTCTGCCTCCCAAAGTGCTGGGATTACAAGCGTGAGCCACCACGCCCAGCCAGGAAACCCACTTTCAACACCTCCTCGCTCTTATCTTTTTTTTTTTTGAGACAGAGTCTCGCTCTGTTGCCCAGGCTGGAGTCCAGTGGCACGATCTCCGCTCACTGCAAGCTCCGCGTCCCGGGTTCATGCCATTCTGCTGCCTCAGCCTCCCGAGTAGCTGGGACTACTGGCGCCCGCCACCACGCCCGGCTAATTTTTTGTGTTATCAGTAGAGACAGGGTTTCACCGTGTTAGCCAGGACGATCTTGATCTCCTGACCTCGTGATCCGCCTGCTTCGGCCTCCCAAAGTGCTGGGATTACAAAGGTGAGCCACCGCGCCCGGCCTTCCTTGCTCTTCTTGCTCCAAATCCTGGGAACATTGGAATCAACAGGCGGGCATCTGTCAAACCTTCCTAGCAACTACGCCTGCGGATGGCCAACCTGACCCTGGGAGAGCGTTGGGTTTAGTTTAAGCAGATTGTACATCGGGGACCTCATAAGGCGCCTGGGAGCATTCAAGAACACCACGCCTTTAAGGACAAGACACTCGGTCACGGGCGCCTTTACTTCGGAGCTCCTTGCTGTTGCTGGCCGAGCGTACCTTGAGTCCCAGCCCCAACTTTCGCAGGAACTGGCCGTGAGCCCTCTAGTGAGATATTTTTTGGCCTGGGCCTCAGTTTCTCCATCTGTCAATCGGGAAAGGGGAAAGCGGACTGGAGGGTCCCGACCAGGTCGGCTGTAGCCTTCGAAAGCTACGGCCCGGGGAGGCTACACCAAGGCAGGTCCGTGGGACGAAAGAACGCGGGCGCTCATCGGCGCCGGTCCCGGGATCAAGGGACAGCAACGAGGAGACGCTGGACCTGGCCATTCCTCGCATACATCTCTGACCTTCTGTGCCTCTCAAGAGAGATGCGGGAAGCACAGCCACCTCCACTGTAGCCCGAAAGTCTCCGGCCGACATACCGCCACTAACAAGCTACACAGGCATCTAAGCCTCTCAGAGCCATTTCCGCTAACGTACTCAGGGCGACGGGCGTAAGATGGCGGCCGCGCAGGCGCGAAATGCTACAGCCATGGGGAGGCTCCGCCTCTCACGCTTGCCTTGCATCACGTGGTAATGGCCGCTCAAAAACCGTCCTAGCGAAAACCAGAGCGTGACCTCATCACGTGATAGAGGACTCCCAATACGGCAAAAGGAAGGCGCCAAAAGGTCTTGTCAGATGGCGCATGAAACTGCGAAACTCGCCATTGTCACATGATAGAGCAACCTATCGAAAGCGGAGGGAAAGGTGCCTAAGTCACGTGACTATGCACGCAAACACCCTGGCTTGTACCACGTGATAACTCACGCCCGCCCCAAGACACCCCCTATCTCTTTTCGCTCCTCCCTCCCATTTGGGTTGCGCCTGCGTCGAGGCGCAACGCGGCGTCAAAGGGGGCGGGGCTTCAGCTGATCACGTGTTCCCGCACCTCCCCGGCGCGCGCCTGCCCGCCCGCCCGCTCGCCCCCGGTCCGGACTCCTCCTCCTCCTCTTCTCGCCATTGCAGTTGGACCCAGCAGCCCGGCGCGCACCGCGTGGCTTTTGGGGGGAGACCCCGGCGGGCTGTGGCAGGAGGGCGGCGGCGGCGGCGGCTGCGGTCGAAGAAGGGGACGCCGACAAGGTAAGCGTCAATGTGGCGGCGGCCGGGCCCGCTCCCGCCTCTGCCCCTCCCCCCCGCCCGCCTTCCTCACCGAGGTCCCCACCGAGGGTTCGCGGTGACAAGGCTGGAGGGGTCCCGCGCTCGCCGCCTCCCCCCGGTCCCTTCATCCCGGCGGCTGACCGGTTCCTCCCTTGCCGGCCTCGCTCCCTCGCTCGGCCGTTAACTCTCCTCCATTGTGCGGAGGAAACAAAATGGCGGCGGCGGCGGCCGCGAGGACTCGGTGCGCGCGCAGCCGCTCCCCCCCACACGCGGCCCCTCGGCCGGCGGCGGCGCCACGCGCGGGGGGTGCGCGCGCACCGGGCCCCCGGCCGTCGCCTCCCCGGGGCCGGGCTTTGTCTGTTGCGGTCTCCGGGGAACGCGCGCACGTGCCTGGAGCACACACCCCCTCGGGTCCCGAGCTTCGCAGCGGGGCGACCCCCCTTCCTCACTCCTCACTCCTCTCCTGTTCCCTCCTCCTCTTTGTCCCGGTCCCGCCCCCGGTTCCAGGAGAGTCCCAGGTTCCTGAGGCGGGAAACGTCGCCTCCTTTGTCCTCACAGGGCGCGGAGAGGCGGACCCCTCCTTGGAAGCCCCTTCCCACGCGGACTGCAGAAGAAGCCTTTGTGGGTTCGTTGGGTTTCCAAATCTCTAGTCAGCCAGGCCTCTCTCATATCAGGGTCCAAACTTGCAAGGGTTTCGGCTTTCTTTTTCTTTAGTTCGTTTGTTTTCATTTTTGAATGTTTTTCCAGATTCTATTTGCTTTTCCTAGAACGGCAGTCTGCTTGGGTGCAAGCTTGGGCCCCGAAACGTGGATGCTTAAAACCCCTTTCCTACCTTTATTTCTTCTCGTAGTTGAGCGATTGAGATTCTCGAGGTTACGCAGGAGGTTCTGCCCCAGTTAATCTACCGCCTGGATGAATTATTTGGGGTGTACGGCGGTCTGCCTGCTCTTCCCCCAGTTCAGTGACCAAATTTGAGGAGAGTAAGGGATCTCTTCTTCAAATTTCCAACATTGATTGCCAGTTGCTGCTTAGGTGACATGGATCAGCAACGAAGCATCAGTTTCAGTGGCATCCTTTTCTGGACTCCGGTAATTCCGGTAATTCAATGATGCTGAATCTCTTTCAAGATTTTGCTTACTTGGAAATGAGCGGTGTGGTGGCATATTTGTGGTCCACATGGAATCGCGAGGTGCCATCCGAAGTTAGGATTAAAATTTAGGACTTTTTAAGCTCTTTTTTCCTCAGGTATTTGTGGTTGGGAATCTCCATGGATTGCTCGGAGTGCTGCCACTATGCCTTGTGCTTGATGCTTTGTGTGTGGTCTCGTGGGATGTAGTTACAGCAGCCGCCCAGACTGTGAATGAAGTATGGGAACCAGGGCCTCATTCACAGCTGGAAAGCAGAGGGAGGCCGCAGGACACTGGCAGGTGCTCCTCTCCCTGTTCTGCGGTGCCGGGGCCCCTTGCCTGTGTGAGTGGCTCGTGGTCCCTGGGATTTGTGAATGGAATCTGCAGGCCCCAGTGTTGTTTGGAATATTCTTTAGTTCAGACTGGAGGCTGGCCATGAGTGCCAGGCTTGGCCTTGCCCCCCACTGGGCGCTATTTATCAGTCTCCTTATCTTCCTGGAGCTCAGCCGCCTCTTCCTGGAGCTGAGAGGTGCCTAATTGTTTGTGGTTTTTCTGATTGAACTTGTTTGGTGCCTCTAGGCAAAAATTCCTTTGGCTCCTTCTAGTATTTGCAGAGTCTTGAAGGCCCATATTCCTGAGCATGAGGAGTCTAAGTCTGTGTTTTATTTTTCCTAAATTCTTCATGTTAAATATTACATTGACAAAGGACAGCTACTAATATTTTGATCACACAGACATATACGGTGCTCCCTGGTTAAGGCCTCCAGGTAGGGGACAGGTAGAGTCAGTGATGGGGACAGGTAGAGTCAGTGATGGGGAAGAAGGCTTCCCCAAGTCCCTTTCCTTTGGGTACACAGTAGACTTCCCTTTTCTTCTTCAGGCTTTAGCAAGATGTGGGGGTTAGAAGTCTTCTATTCTGGGACAAGCCTTTAGTCGTTTTCTTTGGGCTGGGGCCTGTTCTCTTATGGACTGTTTTCACCCTCTTTGTCGGTTTCTTTTGATTACCTTTCATGGCTCCAGAGGAGTGATTCCTTCCCCCATTTATACCTCTTGGACTTGCCATCCTGCTACATTTTGTCAGCAAGTTAATTCACCTTGTGCAGTTTTGAAAGATGTGTAAGTGTTAACATTTAGTATTAGCAGTTATGGCCCAGGAAATTGTGACCTTTTATTTGAATCTTGCTGTGATTGAACCTTTGCAGGAACTAGGATTTTCTAGGGTTTTTTTGTTTGTTTTTTTGTTTGTTTTGTTTTGTTTTGAGTCAGAATTTAGCTCTTGTTGCCCAGGCTGGAGTGCAGTGGTGCGATCTTGGCTCACCGCAGCCTCTACCTCCTGAGTTCAAGCGATTCTCCTGCCTCAGCCTCCTGAGTAGCTGGGATTACAGGCATGCTCCACTACACCCAGCTAATTTTGTATTTTTGGTAAGACGGGGCTTCTCCATGTTGATGAGGCTGGTCTGGAACTCCGGACCTCAGGTGATCCACCCGCCTCCCAAAGTGGTGGGATTACAGGCGTGAGCCGCCACTCCCAGCCTTCTAGGTTATATTTATTGGATGCTTTTTATGTTAACTAAGTTCTAGCAGAGAAAGATTTGATTTGTTTTCCATCAGGAGGTTTGAAATCTGAGGCAGATAGTGGTTTGAGTGGCATCTTTGCACAATGAATGAGTAAAGAGATTTGGGGCCTGGGAGGCATGAGGCAAACTTGAGTTTACTGCTGAAGCATTTGTCCATTTTATCTGAAACAAGTAGGTTTCCCGTCTGTATAATTATACAGAGTAAGCTGGTGTGGAAATAATTGTGAAAGTAGAGTAGGCAGGTGGGTGGTGTTTGGAGGCCTCATTGGTGTGCTGATTTTTAAGAAATTTTTATGATATTTATGATCTCAGAATCCTTGTGAAACTTTTCCATGGAACTTCACAGGTGATTCCATTATAAATAGCAATTGGTGGCCAGGTGCTGTGGCTCACGTCTGTAATCCCAGCACTTTGGGAGGCCAAGGTGGGCGGATCATGAGGTCAGGAGTTTGAGACAATCCTGGCCAACATGGTGAAACCCCGTCTCTGTCTCTACTAAAAAAAAAAAGAAAAAAAAAATACAAAATTTTCCGGGTATGGTGGCACACACCTGCAGTCCCAGCTTCTTGGGAGGCTGAGGCAGGAGAATTGCTTGTACCTAAGAGGCGGAGGTTGCAGTGAGCTGAGATCGTGCCACTGCACTCCAGCCTGTGCGATGGAGCAAGACTCAGTCTCAAAAAAATAAAAAATGGCAGTTGGAAATTCAGATACATTTAGCATCAGCTGTATTTAGGCGTTTTGTAAAAGTGATGTCCGGTTAAAATTTAATTTTTCTTTTGAGACAGGGTCTTGCTCTGTCACCCAGGCTGGAGTGCAGTTGCATGATCTCCGCTTACTGCAACCTCTGCCTTCCGGGCTCAAGAAGTGATCCTCCCACCTCAGCCTCCCAAGTAGCTGGGATCACAGGCACATGCCACCACACCCGGCTAATTTTTTGAATTTTTTGTAGAGACAGGGTCTTTCTATGTTGCCCAGGCTGGCCTCAAAACTCTTGTGCTCAAGCAGTCTGCCCACCTTGGCCTCCCAAAAAGCTGGAATTACAGAAGTGAGCCATCGCTACTGGCCAGAATTTAATTTTTTTTCTTCTCATTAAATGTTTACATAGTGAAGAAATTGAAAATGTAGGTACTAGTTTATTATTATTTTAAAACTTTTTTTTTTTTTTTTTTGAGGCGGAGTCTCGCTCTGTCGCCCAGGCTGGAGTGCAGTGGCCGGATCTCAGCTCACTGCAAGCTCCGCCTCCCGGGTTTACGCCATTCTCCTGCCTCAGCCTCCCGAGTAGCTGGGACTACAGGTGCCAGCCACCTCACCCGGCTAGCTTTTTTTGTATTTTTTAGTAGAGACGGGGTTTCACCTGTTAGCCAGGATGGTCTCGAACTCCTGACCTCGTAATCCGCCCGTCTCGGCCTCCCAAAGTGCTGGGATTACAGGCTTGAGCCACCGCGCCCGGCCTATTTTTAAACTTTTAAACCAATTTTATTTTTTTGTAGAGACGGGAATCCATGTAGCCCAGGCTGGTCTCAAATTTCTAGGCTTAAGCGATCCTCCTGTCGCAGCCTCTGAAAGTGCTGGGATTACAGATGTGAGCCGCCTTGCCCAGTGGCACTCATTTTAAAACAAAAATGTGTTCATTGTCTGAGGGCCATTCTCTTGTGGAATACGTGATCACCATGGATCATTTAGTCACAAAGTTGAATGTGTATTACAGTATGTAAATTTGCTCCAAATTATTATTATTATTATTTTTGAGCCGGAGTCTGCTCTGTCGCCCAGGCTGGAGTGCAGTGCTCAGCTCACTGTAAGCTCCGTCTCCCGGGTTCATGCCCTTCTCCAGCCTGAGCCTTTCGAGTAGCTGGGACTACAGGCGCCCGCCATCATGCCCAGCTAATTGTGTTTTTAGTAGAGACGGGGTTTCACCGTGTTAGCCAGGATGGTCTCAGTCTCCTGACCTTGTGATCCGCCTGCCTCAGCCTCCCAAAGTGCTGGGATTTCAGGTGTGAGCCACTGCGCCCGGCCAATTTGCTCCAAATTATTTTGATAATTTTAAGTGATAGTGAGAAGTTCTACTTGGCAGTGTGAAATACGTAATTTTCCGTGAACATGTGTGACAGCTGTCCTTACCTTTTTGAGGCTTTTGTTTCAAAAAGCTGAAGGTTAAGGTCTTAGATAAAGATAAAAAGTCTTGGAGATGAATTAGTCTTCCAGGCCACTTTTTTTCCTGCTACTTGTCTATAAAACTACTTTCTCATATCAGAGTTTTTTTTTTTTTTTTTTTTTTTTTTTTTTTTTTCCCGAGACGGAGTCTCTGTCATCCAGGCTGGAGTGCAGTGGGACGATCTCGGCTCACTGCAACCTCTGCCTCCTGGGTTCAAGTGTTTCTCTTGCCTCATTTTTCTTGCCTCAGCCTCCGGAGTAGCTAGGATAACAGGCACCCACCATCACGCCCAGCTAATTTTTTGCATTTTTAGTAGAGATGAGGTTTCATCATTTTGCCCAGGCTGGTCTCAAACCCCTGATCTCAAGTGATCCGCTGCCTCAGTCTCCCAAAGTGCAGGGATTACAGGTATGAGCCACAGCGCTCAGCCTAATTTTTGTATTTTTTTTTTTTTTAATTTTTGTATTTTTAATAGAGACTGAGTTTCGCTGTGTTGGCTAGGGCGATCTTGAACTGGCCTCACTCAGGTGATCTGCCCGCCTCGGCCTCTCAAAGTGTTGGGGTTACAGATGTGAGCCACCACACCGGGCCTGCAGTTATTTCAAAGTAAAAAGGTTTTACTTCATCCTTTGCTACCTAAACAGTTCACGTTTGAATGTTAATATTTAATGTCCATGTGAGAGATGGTCTTTTTTTAAAAAAAAAAAAATCTTAACTGGAAAAATACAGTTCTAGGAAAAGTAAACATTGAAGTATACACTAAGTTAAAAAAAAAAAAAAAAACAACCAAGGCTTCACTCTGGGAATACATGGGGAAGGATTGCCTCTGCCTCCGGCCAGATATGGGAGGATCTCAACCATGCTTCCTTGCCCCCTTGCTGCCTGAGAGCATGCTGGAAAGAGGGTTTGATAATTCCCACGTGAAGTCATGTTGAATGTTTTTCTGTGGTGGCAGATTTTAAAGCATTTCTGTTGGTTCATCCAAGAGCAGTTAATGTTTTTCTTTATTTTTCTTAAGGACTGGCCCTCACTATGTTGCCCAGGCTGGTCTTGAACTTCTGGGCTCAACGAATCTTCCTGCCTCGGCCTCCCGAGTAACTGGTATTACAGGCATGCACAACTGTACCCAATTTAATCCTCTTCATACGTTGCATTTGTAGTAGTATGTTCACAAAACATTTCCCCATAATGCCACCTTTAATCCTTGCTGTCTGCAGCCCGAGGCAGGTAGTATTTTCATCCTTATTTTTCACCCAGCAGCAGAAAGGTAAGTGATTTGCTGTAGGTCCCAAAGCTGCCAAGTTGGAGAGCCCAGGGGCAAATTCCAGGCTTCTAACTCTAGGACTGTGGGCACTCCACAACACTAGTGAGCCTGGAGTCCTGGGTCTCCAGAAACATTTGAGGAACAACTTGTATTTGCCAACTGTTTTTTTTTTTTTTTTGAGATGGAGTCTAGCTCTGTCCCCTAGGCTGGAGTGCAATACCACGCTCTCGGCTCACTGCAACCTCCGCCTCCTGGGTTCAAGCGATTCTCCTGCCTCAGCTTCCTGAGTAGCTGGGATTACAGGCGTGTGCCATTGCACCCAGCTAATTTTTGCATTTTTAGTAGAGATTGGGTTTTACCATGTTGGCCAGGCTAGTCTCAAACTCCTGACCTCATGATTTGCCCACCCTGGCTTCCCAAAGTGCTGCGATTACAGTCATGAGCCACCGCGCCCAGCAGTATTTGCTAGGTTTTTATTTTGTCAAGGAAAATATATTTAAATTAGTGATCATTCACCATTTCCATTTTTCGTAAGTAACAAGATTGTCTTTATCACCAAAACTATAGGAATAAGATAAAGGACAGTCCTTTAAGTTGAAAATATTTATTAAAATCTTTATTTCTGGCTGGGCACTGTGGCTCACGCCTATAATCCCAGCACTTTGGGAGGCCGAGGGTGGCGGATCACTTGAGGTCAGGAGTTCAAGACCATCCTGGCCAAAATGGTGAAATCCTGTCTGCACTGAAAATACAAAAATTAGCCAGGAATGGTGGTCTGTGGCTGTAATCCCAACTACTCGGTAGACTGAGGAAGGAGAATTGCTTGAACTCAGAAGGTGGAGGTTGTAGATGAGCTGAGATCACACCACTGTACTGCAGCCTGGGTGACAGAGCAAGACTCTGTCTCAAAAAAAACAAAAAACAGGCCGGGCGCAGTGGCTCAAGCCTGTAATTCCAGCACTTTGGGAGGCCGAGACGGGCGGATCACGAGGTCAGGAGATCGAGACCATCCTGGCTAATACGGTGAAACCCTGTCTCTACTTAAAAATACAAAAAAAAAACTAGCCGGGCGACGAGGCGGGCGCCTGTAGTCCCAGCTACTCCGGAGGCTGAGGCAGGAGAATGGCATAAACCCGGAGGCGGAGCTTGCAGTGAGCTGAGATCCGGCCACTGCACTCCAGCCTGGGTGGCAGAGCAAGACTCCGTCTCAAAAAAAAAAAAAAAAACAACCACTTTATTCCTTTTTTTTTTTTTTTTTTTTTTTTTTTTTTTTTTTTTTTGAGACGGAGTCTTGCTCTGCCGCCCAGGCTGGAGTGCAGTGGCCGGCTCTCAGCTCACTGCAAGCTCCGCCTCCTGGGTTCATGCCATTCTCCTGTCTCAGCCTCCCAGTAGCTGGGACTACAGGCGCCCGCCTCGTCGCCCGGCTAGTTTTTTGTATTTTTTTAGTAGAGACGGGGTTTCACCGTATTAGCCAGGATGGTCTCGATCTCCTGACCTCGTGATCCGCCCGTCTCGGCCTCCCAAAGTGCTGGGATTACAGGCTTGAGCCACCGCGCCCGGCCAACCACTTTATTCCTAACTTTGATGTAGCAACACTGTTGCAGTCTGAACCATGAACCATTGCACTGGACTTCACGTTGTTAAATATTTCAGAATGGCATTGATAGCAAGATTTTAGACTGGCATTGCTGGGATTACAAGCGCGCACACCGGGCTAATTCTGTTTTTTTAGTAGTGTTGGGGTTTCTCCATGTTGGTCAGGCTGGTCTTGAACTTCCAACCTCAGGTGATCCGCCCGCCTTAGCCTCCCAAAGTGGTGGGATTACAGGTGTGAGCCACTGTGTCTGGCCGGTTGCTTTCTAAGAATAATTTTTGGCCGGGCGCGGTGGCTCAAGCCTGTAATCCCAGCACTTTGGGAGGCCGAGACGGGCGGATCACGAGATCAGGAGATCGAGACCATCCTGGCTAACACAGTGAAACCCCATCTCTACTAAAAAATACAAAAAGCTGGCCGGGCGAGGTGGCGGGCGCCTGTAGTCCCAGCTACTCAGGAGGCTGAGGCAGGAGAATGGCGGGAACCCGGGAGGCGGAGCTTGCAGTGAGCTGAGATCCGGCCACTGCACTCCAGCCCGGGGGACAGAGCGAGACTCCGTCTCAAAAAAAAAAAGAATAATTTTCAGTGTGCCCTTGATGGCGTGAATCTGTCAAAGTTTAAGAAGTCACCACAACTCCTAGCTCGAGTGTATCATTTCAGCTCACAGCCCAGGATGGGCCAGCTCCAGAGGTCAGGAAACCAGGAGGTGGGTTGAGTCTATGTAAATTTCGAAGCCTAATTTGGTCTCTCTAAGGCGAATATCCACTTCAGGACCATTTGCTAGAGTGGCTGGGAAGGCTGTGAGATTTATGAAATACCCTGAAGACAGGTGGGGCCATACCTGTGAGGGTGTTGCCACTGTACCTGTCCATTCCACAAACATCTGTTAATCCACTCATGCTCAACTAACTTAGGCATGTTTCTTTTCCAACAACAAGTGCCATAAACCTCACAGTGTAATTAGTGAGAGGTCAGAAAGATGGCCATTGCACCACAAACATAATGTTCTGTGGTTGAAGCTTCTGTAACTACATGCTGTGGGTGGACTGGATTCAGGAACAAAAGAAAAACGAATCCCTGTGTGTTAAACCATCCCAAACCACCAAGAAGTCACGTTTAAAATCGCGTTACTTCACTTAACCACTTGATCCTGCCTTGAGTTTGTTTTCAGAGAAGCTGCATGTTGCTGGTGCCCAGGATTGAATCATAAAAATTGTAAGAATAGTCATTGCTGGTGCCAGGTTTGAATAAATGTGGTTGCAAGAGCAGCATTGTTCATCGTTTCGCAGCTTTCGTTTAAAGTTAGATTGGTAGGGGCAGCGGAGTGTTGCTTGTGAGTGGGTGCTGTAGGCTTCTTGCCAGCAGTGTGCCTCACTAAAAATCCTCTTGAAAGGGAAGTTTCTGACCAGGCGTGGTGGCTCACGCCTGTAATCCCAGCACTTTGGGAGGCCGAGGCAGGTGGATCATGAGGTCAGGAGGTCGGGACCATCCTGGCTAACACGGTGAAACCCTGTCTCTACTAAAAACAGAAAAAATTAGCCGAGTGCAGTGGCGGGCGCCTGTAGTCCCAGCTACTCCAGAGGCTGAGGAAGGAGAATGGCGTGAACCCGGGAGGCGGAGCTTGCAGTGAGCCGAGATAGCACCACTGCACTCCAACCTGGGCGACAGAGCGAGATTTCGTCTCCAAAAACAAATTTTTTTGTAAACTTTGTAAAAAAAAAAAAAAAAATCGGCTTTTTTTTTGTATTTTTAGTAGAGATGGGGTTTCACTGTGTTAGCCAGGATGGTCTCAATCTCCTGACCTAGTGATCCGCCTGCCTCTGCCTCCCAAAAAAAACAAAAAGGAAAGGGAGGTTTCTGCTCATCCTGAAGATTCCTGGATCAGTTAATGAGACAGATTCCAAGAAGCTGGCTTGGATGTCAAATTTGTCTTGGGCTCACAGAGAGAAATGGGTTTGTTGCCTTGAAAAGGAGCAATAACTGTAGTTTTTAAACATTTGTTTTAGTTCAGATAATTACTACTCTTACTCATTTGTCCACGTGAGTCGGAAAGCATTGCTGCCATTGCCTGGTCTAAGGGAGGAGGACCCAGGCATGTAAGGGACTACATGCCGGCCATTTGTGGTCAGAGCCAACTGGAGGCCAGCAAGCCCTTCAGGGGTCTTTTCAAGGGTCTGCCTCAGGGAGCAGAGGAAGATGAAGTGAGGCACTCGTTATAGCAAGGGCACACCCATGGTTCTCGTTTTGAACAGTGAAGAGAGCAGATGGAAAGCCACATGCAGGGCATTTGCTGAAGACAGGTGTGTTGGGGGCGTGTGTGTGTCCTCTGAGGCATTTTGGATGGGATGATATTTTGACCAAATGATACATTGTGCTTCAGTGGTTGGTGGGTGGCTTTTTTTCTTTTTTTCAAGACAGAGTCTTGCTCTGTCGCCCAGACTGGACTGTAGTGGCGCGATCTCGGCTCACTGCAAGCTCTGCCTCTCGGGTTCACGCCATTCTCCTGCCTCAGCCTCCTAAGTAGCTGGGACTACAGGTGCCCGCCACTACACTCGGCAAATTTTTTTGTATTTTTAGTAGAGATGGGGTTTCACCGTGTTAGCCAGGATGGTCTTGATCTTCCCTGACCTCGTGATCCGCCTGCCTCTGCCTCCCGAAGTGTTAGGATTACAGGTGTGATCCACTGTGCCTGGCAATGGGGTGGTTTTCTACCCCTAACTCTAGTCTGTCACATGGCGTTTTTATTAGATTGTCTGTATCAACTGGGGTGAACTTTAGTCTTTTAACAGTTTCCAGAGTATGAAGTTTGGATGTAAACTCTAATATGAGAAATTAGTTTCTTTTTTTTTTTTAAGTATCTTTATGGACTTATGGATATATATAAATTTAATGTGTCAAATCTGTTTTATTTTAGTAACATCTTTTGAAAATGTTCAAACATACAAAAAAAGATGATACAATTTTAGTGAACACTCAGGCCAGGCGCAGTGCCTCACGCCTGTAGTCCCTGCAGTTTGGGAGGCCGAGGCGGGCCGATCATTTGAGGTCAGGAGTTTGAGACCAGCCTGGCCAACATGGTGAAACCCCCATCTCTACTAAAAATACAAAAATTAACCTGGCATGGTGGTAGGTGCCTGTAATCCCAGCTGCCCCGGAAAGCTGAAGCAGGAGAAGTGCTTGAGCCTGGGAGGTGGAGGTCACAGTGAGCCAATATCACGCTACTGCACTCCATTCCAGCCTGGGGAACAGAGTGAGAGTCCATTTCAAAAAATAATAATAAAGAATTTAAGCTGGGTGCAGTGGCTCACACTTTTGTAATTCCAGCACTTTGGGAGGCCGAGGCAGGCGGATCACTTGAGGTCTGGAGTTTGAGACCAGCCCGACAAATGTGATGAAACCCCGTCTCTACTAAAAATACAAAAAAGAAATTGCCAGGTGTGGCTGGGCGCGGTGGCTCACACCTGTAATCCCAGCACTTTGGGAGGCCGAGGCAGGAGGATCATGAGGTCAGGAGATGGAGACCATCCTGGCCAACATGGTGAAACCCCATCTCTCCTAAAAAACAAAAAATTAGCCAGGTGTGGTGGCACATGCCTGTGGTCCCAGTTACTCCAGAGGCTGAGGCAGCAGAATGGTGTGCACCTGGGAGGCGGAGCTTGCAGTGAGCCGAGATTGCGCCACTGCACTCCAGCCTGGGCGACAGAGCAAGACTCCCTCTGAAAAAAAAAAAATCCAGATGTGGTGGCACATGTCTGTAATCCCAGAAGCTTAGGAGGCTGAGGCAGGACAGTCGCTTAAACCTGAGAGGCAGAGGTTGCAGTGAACCCAGATCATGCTATTGCACTCCAGTCTGGGCAACAAGAGTGAAACTGTCTCAAGATACGATAATAATAAAATAAATATAATGAACACCTACCTATATACACAGCCTAGGTTGTGCTGTGGGTATTTAACTGCTTGTGTTTTACCTATTTGTCCATCCACTTATAGTTCTCTTCACTTTATTGATTGATCAGAGACAGGGTTATACTTTGTTGTCCAGGCTGGAATGCAGTGGTACAATCATAGCTCAGTGCTGTCTCAAACTCCTGGGCTCAAACAGTCCTTGCGTCTCAGCCTCCCAGAGTGTTGGGGTTATAGGCATGAACCACTATGCCTGGCCTCATTTTTTTTTTTTTTTGAGATGGAGTCTTGCTCTGTTGTCCAGGCTGGAGTACAGTGGTGAGATCTTGGCTCACTGCAGCCTCTGCCTTCCTGATTCCAGTGATTCTCCTGCCTTAGCCTCCTGGGTAGCTGGGATTACAGGCGCATGCCACCATGCCCGGCTAATTTATATATTTTTAGTAGAGACAGGGTTTCACCATGTTAGGCTGGTCTCAAACTCTTGACCTCAGATGATCCACCCGCCTCAGCCTCCTGAAGTGTTGGAGTTACAGGCATGAGCCACCGTGCCTGGCCACTTTATTTTGATGATACATTTCAAACTAAGTAGCAGAAAGTTGCAAGTCTTCCCTCTACATATTATTAACTATATTTATAGTTCTTTTTTTTGGGTGGCGGGGTACAGGGTCTCACACACTTGCCCAAGCTAGAGTACAGTGGCACAATCTTGATTCACTCCAGCCTCCCATCTACCGGGCTCAAGTGATCCTCCTCCCTCAGCCTCCTGAGTAGCTGAAATAGGTGCCACCACGCCCAGCTAAATTTTTTTCTTTCTTTTTTTCTTTTTTTGAGACGGAATTTCGCTCTTGTTGCCAAGGCTGGAGTGCAGTGGCGGCACTTTGGGTCACTTGCAGCCTCCGCCCCCTAGGTTCAAGCGATTCTCCTGCCTCAGCCTCCCAAGTAGCTGGGATTCTAGACATGCACCACCAATGTCCTGCTAATTTTGTGTTTTTAATAGAGACGGGTTTCTATTTCGCCATGTTGGCGAGATTGGTCTTAAACTCTTAACCTCAGGTGATCCACCCACCACAGCCTCCCAAAGTGCTGGGATTACAGGTGTGAACCACCATGCGCAGCCTATCTGGCTAATTTTTTTTTTTTTTTTTTTTTGAGACGGAGTCTTGCTCTGTCGCCCAGGCTGGAGTGCAGTGGCCAGATCTCAGCTCACTGCAAGCTCCGCCTCCCGGGTTCATGCCATTCTCCTGCCTCAGCCTCCGGGTAGCTGGGACTACAGGCGCCCGCCACCGCGCCCGGCTAGTTTTTTTTGTATTTTTTTAGTAGGGACGGGGTTTCACCATGTTAGCCAGGATGGTCTCAATCTCCTGACCTCGTGATCCACCCGTCTCGGCCTCCCAAAGTGCTGGGATTACAGGCTTGAGGCACCGCGCCCGGCCTTTTTTTTTTTTTTGAAACGGAGTCTCGCTCTGTCGCCCAGGCTGGAGTGCAGTGGCTGGATCTCAGCTCATTGCAAGCTCCACCTCCCAGGTTTACGCCGTTCTCCTGCCTCAGCCTCCCGAGTAGCTGGTACTACAGACACCTGCCACCTCGCCTGGCTAGTTTTTTGTATTTTTTAGTAGAGACGGGGTTTCACTGTGTTAGCCAGGATGGTCTCGATCTCCTGACCTCGTGATCCGCCCGTCTCGGCCCCCCAAAGTGCTGGGATTACAGGCTTGAGCCACCGCGCCCGGCCCTATCTGGCTAAGTTTTAAATTTTTTTTTAGAGACAAGGTCTCATTATATTGCCGAGTTGGCCTTGAACTACTGTGCTCAAGTGATCTGCCTCCCTCGGCCTCCGAAAGTGCTGTGACTACAGGCATGAGCCACTGCTCCTGCCTCACTTGATTTTTATGAGGCGTTTCCAACTAAATAGCAGGAAGTTGTAATCTTCCTTCTTACATAGTAACAAGAATTTAGTATTTATTTTCAGTTGGATTTTTATTTTTTTCTTTAAAAAATTTTTTTGTAGATTCACTCAGGCTGGTCTTGGACTCCTGACAAATGCTCCTCCCAACATGGTGAGCCACCATGCGCAGTCTGTTTCTTCTTTTTAAATAATGCACAGATCTTTAGTATACCAGTCAGTGAATTCTGGCCACTGCATATACCCATCCCTTGTCAGGAGGGAGAGTGTAACCTTCACCTCAGAAAGCTTGGGAGGGCCCCTTCCCATGTGATCCCTGCCACTGTCCCCTAGAGGCTGTCCCATCCCATCACTGATTAGTTTTGCTTATTCTAGAACTTCACATAGGTGGAAGCATGATTCTTTTTGAATTTGTCTCACATGTAGCCAGTGAGATACCTGATAAGTCAGCTCCCATGTCCTCAGGATAAGACTGTTTTTTTTTTTTTTTTTTTTTTTTGGAGACGGAGTCTGGCTCTGTCGCCCAGGCTGGAGTGCCGTGGCCGGATCTCAGCTCACTGCAAGCTCCGCCTCCCAGGTTTACGCCATTCTCCTGCCTCCGCCTCCCAAGTAGCTGGGACTACAGGCGCCCGCCTCGTCGCCCGGCTAGTTTTTTGTATTCTTTAGTAGAGACGGGGTTTCACCATATTAGCCAGGATGGTCTCGATCTCCTGACCTTGTGATCCACCCGTCTCGGCCTCCCAAAGTGCTGGGATTACAGGCTTGAGCCACCGCGCCCGGCCTTTTTTTTTTTTTTTTTTTTTTTTTGAGGCGGAGTCTCGCTGTGTCGCCCAGGCTGGAGTGCAGTGACCTGATCTCAGCTCACTGCAAGCTCCGCCTCCCGGGTTCCCGCCATTCTCCTGCCTCAGCCTCCCGAGTAGCTGGGACTACAGGCGCCCGCCACCTCGCCCGGCTAGTTTTTTGTATTTTTAGTAGAGACGGGGTTTCACCGTGTTAGCCAGGATGGTCTCCATCTCCTGACCTCGTGATCCACCCGTCTCGGCCTCCCAAAGTGCTGGGATTACAGGCTTGAGCCACCCCGCCCGGCAGGATAAGACTGTTCTAATCACCAGCGCTTTGTTGCTTTCTGGCGTTCCAGTAGGATCCAGGCTCACCTACTATATCCCCTGCTGCAGATTACGATCCACCTCTCCCAGGAGCTTCTTTCAGTAGATTTTTGTTGTGGTGGTGGTGGTGGTATATTTTTATTTACTTATTTTGAGACATTCTTTCTCTGTGTCACATAGGCTGGAGTGCAGTGGCGCAATCTCGGCTCATGGCATTCTCTACCTCCCCAGTTCAAGGAGATTGAGGAGTTCAAGACCAGCCTGGCCAACATAGTGAAACCCTGTCCCTACTAAAAATACAAAAATTAGCCGGGCGTGGTGGCACGCACCTTTAGTCCTAGCTGCTTGGGAGGCTGAGACAGGAGAATTGCCCGAACTTGGCAGATGGAGATTACAATGAGCCAAGATGGCACCACTGCACTCCAGCCTGGGTGAGAGAGAGAGACTCTCTCAAAAAGACAAAAATAGTTGGCCATGCATGGTGGCTTACACCTGTAACCCCAGCACTTTGGGAGACTGAGGTGGGAGGATCACTTGAGCCCAGGAGTTCGAGACCAGCCCACACAACGTGGCGACACCCCATCTCTACAAATCATTTTTTTAAAATGTATTATCAAATTTTTAAAACATGCACAAAAGAGTTACAGTATCCGTCACCCAGCTTCAGCAGCTGTCATGTTCTGTAGTCTTGTTTTATCCTTCTCTACTATCTGCTCCCTGGTATATTTCAGAGCAAATACCAGGTATATAATTTCAGCCATAAATTTGTCTTAAATATGTGTGGAACAGTTAAAGGTGGTTCTTTACAGCACAACCACAGTATTATTCCCCTAACTGAAGTAACTGCAATTCCTTCATAAGGATTCACTTCATGAACAAGATTCCCAGTGTCCTTGCGACTATCCAGGGAAACCACAGCCAAGGGAATTGGCTTGGCAGAATCAGTGGGGAATGAAGGCCCTTTGGAGCTTGACTCTGGCTTGGTGAAGAGACATGGGAGGTGGAGGAGAGGGTGCCCTTTGCACACACATCACTCACACCTGGCCCTCGCTGCAGCCTGGGGAGGCAGATTTTTTCAGCAGTAGGATCTGGTACCGGTTGTTAGGTCTGTGGGATATGTGCTGCATGCTTCAAGTAGGTTGACTTGTTTCATTTTCATAGTCCTGCCGAGGGTAGAGGGGCTGCTTCCATGTTGCTGATGCAAGAAGGAAGCTAATGGGCTGGGCAAGTGGAGTTTCAGGTCCAAGTCTGTGCAGAAGCTTTCTCTGGACGATCGATCGAGTGGCTCACCCCATGGTGTGAGTCTCAGGCGCATTGAGTCACTGAGCCCAGGGACTGGCTTTCTGCCCTTTTCATCCATTCCCCCCTCACACTCCTCCTCTCTTGCATCCCTCCCCTGTCATAAGGCCTTTGACCCCACCACGTCCTGTTGCTGGGCTCTGCAGGCGTATCGTTTGACCCCTAGGTTTTGTTTGTTTGTTTGTTTGTTTGTTTTAATGAGACAGAGTTTTGCTCTTGTTACCCAGGCTGGGGTGCAATGGGGTGATCTTGACTCAGTGTAACCTCCGCCTCCCTGGTTCAAGCAATTCTTGGGCTTCAGCCTCCTGAGTAGCTAGGATTACAAGCCTGTGCTACCTCGCCCGACTAATTTTTTGTATATTTAGTAGAGACAGGGTTTCACCATGTTGGCCAGGCTGATCTTGAACTCGTGACCTCAGGTGATACCCCTGCCTTGGCCTCCCTAAGTACTGGGATTACAGGCGTGAGCCACTGTGCCCGGCGACCCCTAGGTTTTATTTATTCATTTATTTATTTTGAGGTGGAGTCTCTGTTGGCCAGGCTGGATGCAGTGGCACAATCTCAGCTCGCTGCAGTGTCTGCCTCTTGAGTTAAAGCTATTCTCCTGCCTCAGCCTCCCTAGTAGCTGGGATGACAGGTGTGCGCCACCACGTCCATCTAATTTTTGTATTTTTGGGAGAGACCGGTTTCACCATGTTGACCAAGGTGGTCTCAAATTCCTGACTTTTTTTTTTTTTTTTGAGACAAAGTCTTGCTCTGTCGCCCAGCCTGGAGTGCAGTGGCGCAATCTCAGCTCACTGCAAGCCCTGCCTGCCGGGTTCACGCCATTCTCCAGCCTCAGCCTCCCGTGTAGCTGGGACTACAGGTGCCCGCCACCGCACCCGGCTAATTTTTTGTATTTTTAGTAGAGACGAGGTTTCACTGTGTTAGCCAGGATGGTCTCGATCTCCTGACCTCGTCATCCGCCTGCCTCAGCCTCCCAAAGTGCTGGGATTACAGGCGTGAGCCACCTCACTCAAGCACCCTTAGGTTTTTAAGTTTGGGATGTTTAGATTTTGCAGTTAGATTTTGCTAGGTAGTCCTGGGTATTTTGGGAAGTTCTTGTTTTGGCCAGCATGTCAGAATTTATCCTTGATGCTTGGGCCTTTTCAGGTTTGAGCCTGCTCTGCTGGCTGGGAACTAGTTTAGTCGGAAGGGGCTGGCAGTTGCCTGTAGGGGGTAGATTCATCTGGTATGTATTGTGTTGATGGGGTTTTTTGGTTGTTTACTCATTTGGAAGATTGCAGTATGGACCAGACTGTTTGTGTAGAGTGGGAATTGAGTAGGTTGGAGTCGGCATGATACTGAGACCGAAATAGTAATTATGGCTTAGTTTGTCCTGAAAGATTCTGTTGTGCACTTCAGTTGTCTTAGCATCTTCAGAGTTGAACCTGCTGTGGTTGTCGTCGTCCACCTGATATTTCACATACTCACTTTTCGGGAGGTTCGTTCTTTCTCATTTTACAGAAACCTTTTGGGACCCTTTGCCACATGTCTTTCTTCCATCTCTTCATTACTGTCAGGGATTAGAGCTCCTTCCCTCTCTTTTCCTTCTCCAAGCACCAAGATTTTGATGTAAACCTTTTTTTTTTTTGAGATGAAGTCTTGCTCTGCCACCCGTGCTAGAGTGCAGTGATGTGATCTCTGCTCACTGCAGCCTCCGTATCCTGGGCTCAAGCGATACTTGTGCCTCAGCCTCCCAAGTAGCCAGGACTACAGGTGCCCACCACACCCAGCCAATTTTTGTATTTTTGGTAGAGATGGGGTTTTGCCATATTGGCCAGGCTGGTCTCAAACTCCTGACCTCAAGTGATCCACCTCAAGTCATCCCGCACAGTGGCGGGATTACAGGCGTGAGCCACTGTGCCTAGCCTGATGTGAGCATTTCTACCTGTAGTGTTTTTTGGAGACCTGTTAATATTTTCTTTTTTTTTTTTTTTTTTTTTTTTTTTTTGAGACGGAGTCTTGCTCTGCCACCCAGGCTGGAGTGCAGTGGCCGGATCTCAGCTCACTGCAAGCTCCGCCTCCCGGGTTTATGCCATTCTCCTGCCTCAGCCTCCCGAGTAGCTGGGACTACAGTCGCCCGGCTAGTTTTTTGTATTTTTAAGTAGAGACAGGGTTTCACCGTATTAGCCAGGATGGTCTCGATCTCCTGACCTCGTGATCCGCCCGTCTCGGCCTCCCAAAGTGCTGGGATTACAGGCTTGAGCCACCGCGCCCGGCCTAATATTTTCATACTTGTAAAAATGGGCATATTTATGTAAAGGAAGATAAAAAAGAAAGTAAAATACCATCTGAGTGTCTGTAGGCCTGAAGTCAGATCAGATTTCTTGAAACCATCTGTTTTCATTTTTAGGGTGTTACGTAGTTAATGCCTTGGCTTAGCAGTGGTTACTTGGAAATAAAGATGTGTCCTGCTGTGTTGACAGGCCCTTCATGAGGCAGCACACATGTCATTCTTGCTACTGTGTACCTGGCTGCTAAAATGAATCCTACTATAAGTTATATGAAACTAAAAAGATTTTCTGATCTTATAGAGCTGAAGTATTGATAACACCAAGGAAATCTATCACGATTTGAAAAGATAAGCAAAAGTTTGATTTCCAGACACTACAGAAGTAAAAATGGTAAGTTTTTGATCACAGATACTGTTTCTTCACTCACGTACAGAGATGTTTGTAACCTTTTCCAAAGCATTTGATTCCATTACCATTTTTATTAGCTCTTTTGGATTATAAAGTAATATTATCTATTCTGTATTCCATTCTGTCTCCCACTGCCCAGACACAACAGCTGTTCAGTTTGCTTGTTCCTCCTTGGTCCTTCAGTTGTGCTCCTCCAGGCTTGGTTTTTACACACAAGCGATACAGCATCGTTCGGAATTGTGCAGCTTAAAAGATGAATGTTGGGCTGCTTGCTCTCTTTACATCATTTTTAACTTAATTCTCACATCCCTAGCGTCCAATGCGAATTTTTGTGAATGATGACCGCCATGTAATGGCAAAGCATTCTTCCGTTTATCCAACGCAAGAGGAGCTGGAGGCAGTCCAGAACATGGTGTCCCACACGGAGCGGGCACTCAAAGCTGTGTCCGACTGGATAGACGAGCAGGAAAAGGGTAGCAGCGAGCAGGCAGAGTCCGAAAACATGGATGTGCCCCCAGAGGACGACAGTAAAGAAGGGGCTGGGTAAGTGAGGTTTTCTGTCGTCGTTTTCTTTCTTGTAGAGAGGGTAGCCAGGGTAGGGGTTGGTACCTGTTTTCTTTTTTTTTCTTTTTGAGACGGAATCTCGCTTTGTGGTCCAGACTGGAGTGCAGCGATGTGATCTCGGCTCACTGCAAGCTCCGCCTTCTGGGTTCACTCCATTCTCCTGCCTCAGCCTCCCAATTTTAGCTGGGACTACAGGCGCCCGCCACCACGCTCAGCTAATTTTTTTGTATTTTTAGTAGAGATGGGGTTTCACCCTGTTAGCCAGAATGGTCTCAATCTGACCTCGTAGGGTAGGGGTTGGCTCCTGTTTTCTAAGAAACTCCAGCCTGTCTTGGGACCTCTGGGTCGTGGTCAGACTGAATTCCTCACTGAGCTGGATGTTGGTCTGTCCCTCAGGGAACAGAAGACGGAGCACATGACCAGAACCCTGCGGGGAGTGATGCGGGTGGGCCTGGTGGCAAAGGGCCTCCTACTCAAGGGGGACTTGGATCTGGAGCTGGTGCTGCTGTGTAAGGAGAAGCCCACAACCGCCCTCCTAGACAAGGTGGCCGACAACCTGTCCATCCAGCTTGCTGTAAGTGTGGCTGTTGTCACTGCCGGGTAGGTGGGTGGTTGGTAGGCATGCTGGTTGAGGATGTGGGGCCCAGGAAGAAGTGTCCAGCTAGGCCATGCTCCAAGAAGCACGTGCCAGCCTTGCCCTGGCACTTGCTGTGCATGTGTCTTCTCAGTAGGTGACGAGCAGGACACCAACAAGCCACTGAGCTTCTGTGGAACCTGACTGCAGGGGCCATAAGGACCCCGTGCCTGTTTTGTGCCAGGCTGCACACAAGCCCAAGATCATTGGGCATAAACTTCACGTCTAGGCTCCATTGGATGGATAGCTAGGTAGATAGCAGAGTTGTTATCTCTTCCATTGGATCCAAAGCTAAATGTAAAGAATTGATTTTTTTCTTTTGAGATGGAGTCTCAGTCTGTTGCCCAGGCTAGAGTACAGTGGCTCGATCTCAGATCACTGCAACCTCTACCTCTGAGGTAGATGATTCTCCTACCTCAGGCTCCCGAGTAGCTAGGATTACAGGCGTGCACCACCACACCCAGCTAATTTTTATATTTTTAATACAGACGGGGTTTCACTGTGTTGGCCAGGCTGGCCTCTAACTCCCAATCTCAGGTGATTCATTCATCCATCTCAGTCTCCCAAAGTGCTAGTATCACAGCCGTGAGCCACAGCACCCAGCTGAAAATTTTTTCTGTATGTTTATTTTATTTTTATAAATAGAGAGGGGTTCTTGCTGTATTGCCCTGGCTGGATTCAAACTGTTGCCCTCAAGCAGTCCTCTTCTCCCCAGCTTCCCACAGTGCTGGGATTAGAAGTGTGAGCCACCACACACTTTTTTTTTTTTTTTTTTTTGAGATGGAGTCTTACTCTGTTGCCTAGGCTGGAGTGCAGTGGTGTAATCTTGGCTCACTGCAACCTCTGCCTCCTGAGTTTAAGTGATTCTCCTGCCTTAGCCTCCCGAGTAGCTGGTACTACAGGCATGTGCCGCTACGTCCAGCTAATTTTTGTATTTTTAGTAGAGATGGGGTTTCGCCATGTTGACCAGGGTGGTCTCGAACTCCTAACCTCAAGCCATCTGTCCACCTCGGCCTCCCGAAGAGCTGGGATTACAGGCATGAGCCACCGTGCCTGGCCATTTTTTTTTTTTTTTTTAAGATAAGGAAGGTCTTGCTCTGTAGCCCAGGCTGGAGTGTGGCGGCGCAATTATAGTTCACTGCAACCTCCACTTCCAGGTCTCAGATGATCCTCCCATTGCAGCGCCCTGAGTAACTAGGACTACCGGCATGTACTACCACTCCCAGCTAAAAGATCTTTTTTTAAAAAAAAAAAACAAAAACCATGTATTTGTTTCATTGTGAAAGTATTGCATAAATAATGGTCTCTGTTTATTGAGTGTTTACTAAAGTCAGGCCCTCAACCAGATGTGCTCTTGATGTGTGTTATTTCATCTTCCTCTAAGTGGGACAGATGATGTGACAGAGCTGCAGGGCAGCTGAGGAATGGATCCCAAGACCCACAGCTGGGCTGTTGGGAGGCATTAGAACCTCTGCCAGGTGTTGCCTCCTCAGGAAACAGTCCCCCTGTATTTATGTATAGGATAAGCAAAAAAGAAGTATACAAGCATCTTTGAATCTTTGACAGAGTCTTGTGTCATCCAGGCTGGAGTGCAGTGGCATGAACTTGGGTCACTGCAACCTCTGCCTCCCCTGGCTCAAGTGTTCCTCCCACCTCATCTTCCCGAGTAGCTGGGACTGCAGGCGTGCGCCACCACACCCAGCTGTTTTGTGTGTATGTGTGTGTGTAGATGAGCTTTTGCCGCGTTGCCTAGGCTGTTCTTGAACTCTTGATCACGGGCCTGAGCCACCATAGCCTTTGAATGTTTTAGTCTTATTCCTTAGAAAGAAAAACCTGATTTACTCTCACAATGCAGATTTGTATTCTCTCACATGGGACTGACAATTTTAGGTTCAGGACAAAACTTAAAATACGGAGCTAATGTAAGTGCATTAGATACTTCTGAGGAGCCATTGAAGATGAAGCTGTGAAATTTTTGTATGATAATTTTCTTTTTTTCTTTTTTCTTTTGAAAGTACATCAGCATAGTGATAATTCTTTTTCTTTTTTGAGACAGTCTTGCTCTGTCACCCAGGCTGGAGTGCAGTGGTGTGATGTTGGCTCACTGCAACCTCCGCCTCCTGGGTTCAAGCGATTCTCCTGCCTCAGCTTCCTGAGTTGCTGGGATTATGGGTGCCCTCCACCAAGCCCAGCTAATTTTTGTATTTTTAGTAGAGACCATATTGGCCACACTGGTCTTGAACTCCTGACCTCAGGTATTCTGCCTGCCTCTGCCTCCCAAAGTTCTGGGATTACAGGCGTGAGCCACTGTGTCTGGCCCATAGTGGTAATCGGGGGTTGGGGGAGGCAGGCGGGGGGGCGGGTGCGGGATGGAGTTTCACTCTTGTTGCCCAGGCTGGAGTACAATGGGGTGATCTCAGCTCACCACAAACCCCGCCTCCTGGATTCAGGCAATTCTCCTGCCTCAGCCTCCTGAGTAGTTGGGATTGCAGGCATGCACCACCATGCCTGGCTAATTTCGTATTTTTAGTAGAGATGGGATTTCTCCATGTTGGTCAGGCTGGTCGCTCTGTCACCCAGGCTGGAGTGCAGTGGCGTGATCTCTGCTCACTGCAAGCTCCGCCTCCCGGGTTCACACCATTCTCCTGCCTCAGCCTCCCGAGTAACTGGGACTACATGCGCCTGCCACCGCTCCCGGCTAATTCTTTTGTGTGTTTTTTTTTGTGTGTTTTTTTTTGTTTGTTTGTTTTTTTTTTGTTTTTTTTTTTGAGACGGAGTCTTGCTCTTTCGCCCGGGCTGGAGTGCAGTGGCCGGATCTCAGCTCACTGCAAGCTCCGCCTCCCGGGTTTTACGCCATTCTCCTGCCTCAGCCTCCGGAGTAGCTGGGACTACAGGCGCCCGCCACCTCGCCCGGCTAGTTTTTTGTATTTTTAATAGAGACGGGGTTTCACCGTGTTAGCCAGGATGGTCTCGATCTCCTGACCTCGTGATCCGCCCGTCTCGGCCTCCCAAAGTGCTGGGATTACAGGCTTGAGCCACCGCGCCCGGCCGTGTTTTTTTTTTTTTAGTAGAGACGGGGTTTCACTGTGGTCCTGATGGCCTGAACCTCGTGATCGTCCACCTCGGCCTCCTAAAGTGCTGGGATTACAGGCGTGAGCCACCGTGCCCACGCCCCCCCCCTTTTTTTTTTTTTTTTATAAAGGAGACAGGGTCTCTTGCTCTGTTGCCCAAGCTCGGGTACAGTGGTGCAATCTCAGCTCACTACAGCGTTGATTTTCTGGCCTCAAGCAATCCTCCCACCTCAGCCTCCTGAGTAACTGGGACCACAAGCATGTGCCACCATGTCTGGCGAATTTTTAAAATTTTTTGTAGATATGAGGTTTCACTATGTTGTCCTGGCTGGTTTTGAGCTCCTAGCCTCAAGCTATTTGCTTGCCTTAGCCTCCCAAAGTGCTAGGATTACAGGCATGAGCCATTGAGCCTGGCCAGTAATTATTCCTTAAAGATGAAAATAATAGGGATTTAAAAAATCATTTCTAGTGGTTCCTTAAGAGGAATGAATCACCCCCCTGCCCTGATAACTTTTGGCAGTGTCTGTTGACAGAGTGGTGGTGGGGTGCTGTGGTGCTGTCAGCACCTGATGGGTGAAAATCAGTGATGCTGCTCAACACCCTATCATGTGCAGAGTAGCTCCCCCAACCAAGAATTTTCCAGCCCAGAAGTTCAGTTGTGCTGAAGTTGAGAAATCCTGTTTCAGATTTTTTCAATGTATTTATTCTCCTCCCAACATACTTAGCTTCCTTCAGCAAAAATATTAAAAAACTTGAATTTTCTTTTCTTTTTTTTTTTTTTCGAGACAGTGTCTTTCTCTGTCCCCTGGGCTGGAGTGCATTGGCACAGTCTCAGCTCACTGTACCCTCTGCCTCTGTGCCTCAGCCTCCCAAGTAGCTGGGATTACAGGCGCCTGTCACCACGCGTGGCTTTTTTTTTTTTGAGACAGAGTCTCGCTGTGTCTCCCAGACTGGAGTGCAGTGGCGCAATCTTGGCTCACTGCAAGCTCTTGCCTCCCGGGTTCACGCCATTCTCCTGCCTCAGCCTCCCGAATAGCTGGGACTACAGGCGCCCGCCACCACGCCTGGCTGATTTTTTGTATTTTTAGTAGAGATGGGGTTTCACCGTATTAGCCAGGATGGTCTGGATTTTCTGACCTCGTGATCCACCCGCCTTGGCCTCCTAAAGTGCTGGGATTACAGTCATGAGCCACCACGTCCAGCCTATTTTTTTATATTTTTAGTATAGACAGGATTTCATAATATTGGCCAGGCTGGTCTTGAACTCCTGACCTCAAGTAACCCACCCGCCTCGGCCTCTCAGAAGTGCTGGGATTACAGGCGTGAGCCACTGCCCTCAGCCAAAAGCTTGAATTTTCTTTGTCACGTTATATACAATGGTATCAAGAATAAGGATAGTTGTGAGGGTCGTTGTAGATGTGCATTTGCAGCAAGTACACACTTTTAGATGCATCATAGGATACTGCACACTGGCTATTTCACTGCACACAGGTTTTATTCCACATTGGCTGCTCATTGCAGCATGGAAGTAGCAGTGGCTGGATGCCCACTCTGCAGTGTCCTCCGCTTTCCGCGCAGTGTCTGGTTGAAGCTTCCAGCAGCCTTGTGGTGTAGTTCATGTCATTAAGTCCATTTTACAGATAGAGCCGTAAGTCTGAATGAGAGATTTATCCAAAGTTAATTACCCACTAAAGGGCAAAAGGAGGAAAGGAGGGTCTCCTCCTCCTGGATCCTAAACTCTTTGCCATTGCTTTTCCTTTTTTTTTTTTTTTTTTTTTGAGATGGAGTCTCACTCTTGTCCCCCAGGCTGGAGTGCAGTGGCACGATCTCAGCTTACTGCAGCCTCTGTCTCCCAGGTTCAAGTGAGTCTCCTGCCTCAGTCTTCTGAGTAGCTGTGACTACACGCGTCTGCCATTGCCCCCAGCTAATTTTTGTATTTTCAGTAGGGATGGGGTTTCACCATGTTGGCCAGGTTAGTCTTGAACTCCTGACCTCAGGTGATTCTGCCCGCCTCAACCTCCCAAAGTTCTGGGATTACAGGCGTGAGCCACCGCACCTGGCCTAACAATGCTTTTTTGTTTGTTTTTGTTGTTTTTGAGACAGGGTCTCTCTGTTGCCCAGGTTGGAGTGCAGTGGCGTGATCTCGATTCACTGCAAGCTCTGCCTCCTGGGTTCACGCCATTCTCCTGCCTCAGCCTCCCAAGTAACTGGGACTACAGGCACCCACCACCACGCCCAGCTAGTTCTTTTTGTATTTTTAGTAGAGACAGGGTTTCACTGGGTAGCCAGGATGGTCTCGATCTCCTAACCTTGTGATCCTCCCACCTCGGCCTCCCAAAGTGGTGGGATTACAGGTGTGAGCCACTGCACCTGGCCTAACATTGCTTTTTTGTTTGTTTGTTTTTATTTATTTATTTTTTGAGACAGAGTTTCGCTGTGTCTCCCAGACTGGAGTGCAGTGGCGCAATCTTGGCTCACTGCAAGCTCTGCCTCCCGGGTTCATGCCATTCTCCTGCCTCAGCCTCCCGAGTAGCTGAGACTACAGGCGCCTGCCACCACACCTAGCTAGTTTTTTGTATTTTTAGTAGAGACGGAGTTTCACTGGGTTAGCCAGGATGATCTCGATCTCCTGACCTCATGATCTGTCCACCTCGGCCTCCCAAATTGCTGGGATTACAGGCATGAGCCACCGTGCCTGGCCTTACCATTGCATTTTTAAGCCCCTTTTTGAAATTGCTTCTTTCACTAGTTACCCCCTCTCTCTAGTACCCAAAACATGGCCCAAAACCTGGACAGTTAGAGAGATCCTGACACCCCAGGTGAAGTCACTTTTGGGACATCATACCCAAGAAGTTGGCCTTTCTGCTGCAGGAATAGGTGGAGCCAGATAAAATTGTTGATTGCTTTGAGGAAAAAGTGTTTTGAAAGTTGCGTTTTGTTTTTTAGGCTGTAACAGAAGACAAGTATGAAATACTGCAATCTGTCGACGATGCTGCGATTGTGATAAAAAACACAAAAGAGCCTCCATTGTCCCTGACCATCCACCTGACATCCCCTGTTGTCAGAGAAGAAATGGAGAAAGTATTAGCTGGAGGTAGGGAGGCCGAGACAGGCCGGCAGGGCTTTGAAAACGTGGTGTTCCCTCACTATTCAAATGTGCTATTCAGTTTTAGACTGCTTTGGTAAAAGGCTACGTTGTAGATTGACCACCTTTACTCTGAGATCACATCTCCCCTTGGCTTTGAGTACTTGGGAGTTTGACAAAACGGTCACACTAAAAGTGAGTAGCACTTTTCGTAGGGGACTGCACCATTTTCCTTTAACTTCATCCTTGAACATTCTCAAACATGAATGTGGAAGTTGCTTTTCCGTGGAGCCGTTCTCTGGCTGTGGAGAAGTGTGTCCCTGGTGATTCTGTGGTTTTAAAGATGAGACAACCAGACGGTTTCTGCATGAGCACCATGTTGGAGTTTACCAACAGCCTGTGCTGCAGCTGAGCTGAGGGCCTCTTCATTTGTCTTCTGCCGTGGCTCTTATCATCTAAAGTGACAGAAGTACAAAGAGCTGATACAGAGTTTTGGATAAAGTTTAAACAGTTGTCCAATTTTTCACACTACCTCATTGGACCTCGCACTAATAATGTGCTCACAGTCCATGGCCCGCCCCTCGTGTGCCTGTCTTCAGGCCTTATCCAAACCCCTGGCTCGCAGATGGCAGAGAAGACTGACGCTTGGCTTGGCCGCAGCATAGGCTGGCGTAGCGCCCTTGTTGCTGTTTACCTTTGGTTCTCATAGCTGATTCCGACTACCAAAGCCCTTCTAGTTGATCAACGTAGGGACGCTGGACCTTTGACCAACAGGACTCTCTCTGTCAAGGGCTGGGGCTAGGGCAGTCCCGCCTGGTGGGCGGAGTTGGTCCCCTTTGCCGCATATGCCTTGGGATGGCTGTTGTGGGATGCAGAGAGGGAGTTCCTTTCCTCTCTCCCGGCCTTTTTAATTTTTTTCCTATTGAACATTTTAGCATAGCTAATTTATTGGGAGAACATGGGGAGGAGGCAAGGGAAGAGGATTAGAAGATAGGCTCCACCTATCTCTCCCCTCCCTCATGAGATTATTCCTTTTAGAATAACTCCCCACTTTTGTTTTTATGTTTGTTTTATTTTTTCTTTTTCTTTCTTTTTTCTTTTTCTTTTTTATTTTTGGATGGGGCCTCCAATTTTTACAATTTCCTCACAGGGCAGAGTTCAATGTGCTCTAGTTTCTCCTTCCCTGGTCCAGGGTGGAGATGAATTCAGCTTCTGGGAAACTCAGCTGCCCTTTAGAAAGCTGCCACATCCCCTTTCCACCTGACAGAAACCCCTTGGTCAAACTGTGCCTTGTCTTCTTATTCCATCCATGAATAGAAACGCTATCAGTCAACGACCCCCCGGACGTTCTGGACAGGCAGAAATGCCTTGCTGCCTTGGCGTCCCTCCGACACGCCAAGTGGTTCCAGGTTTGCATTTTGTTCTTCTCTTTGTCTTTTGGTAGAGAATTCCTAAGTTTTAACTTGGCTAACTGTCACCATAAAGATCCCTTAACATTGACGATAGCCGTGCCGAGCTTAGCACCTGCGGTTCTGCAGGTCCTAAAGGAGTGCACCTCAACAAATTCGACCCCAAAAGAGGCTGAGACTGAGTTGGTGGGCTGCTGCTGCTGCTTTGTGTTAAGAGTAACACTTCCTTGTACACGTAGTGAGATTGCGGCTGGCCACACCCTTGGTGGTCTCCATCGTTGACTGTTTACCCTTGGCAAAGCAGCACCGTGACACTTGTGTTGTTCATGTTGACCTGTGCCCTGGGCGGTGCCTCAGACTGAAGAGCCTGTGTTTTGTTCCCCTAGGCTCGAGCCAACGGACTGAAGTCCTGTGTCATTGTGATCCGGGTCCTGAGGGACCTGTGCACTCGCGTGCCCACCTGGGGTCCCCTCCGAGGCTGGGTAAGGCATGTTGCTATGGCTACTAGGGGATGGTGTGTACAGAGTCTCTAGGATATCCCAGGAACACTTGATGATCACGGGGCCAGAGTGCCCCTTGACATGTGGCTGGTGTGTACTCTCCAGAGCTGCCTGTGGAGCTGCTCCTGCTTGCCACACCTGGGGTTGGGGTTGGGACAGTGTGAGTCAGGGCTCTTTGCAGGGGTCTCACGGCTCAATCCCAGGAGGAGGCTGGCCAGGAGGTGGGAATGATCCCTCTGGGAAGGTTTGCAGATGCTCTCACGCAGGACCAGTTCTTACCAGCTGTCGCTTTTTTTTTCAGCCCACAGTTGGGGTGGTTTTTATATTTGTAAATAAATGGTTAGATTTTAAGTATGAGATACTGCATTATAACCTCAGCTTGGTCTCTGAACTCACACAGCCTGCAGGATGTCATGTCTGGTCCTCCCTGTCCTAGGTGCTCTGGCTCAGGCTTAGCCCTGAGGCTTTGACTTTACCTGATTGGATGGCTATGAGTCCCACGTGTGCCCTGACCCACTCATCTAGTGACAGCTCCCTAGTGGCGGCCGGCCTCATCCTGTAGGCTCTTGGCTCACTGTCCCTCTTCCCTTTCAGCCTCTCGAGCTCCTGTGTGAGAAATCCATTGGCACGGCCAACAGACCGATGGGTGCTGGCGAGGCCCTGCGAAGAGTGCTGGAGTGCTTGGCGTCGGGCATCGTGATGCCAGGTTGGGGCCTTGTGCTTTGCAGGTTGCAGGGAAAGGACAGGGTTCCAGGCCGCCTGTTGGCGGGTACACTGACTGGGTTAGGACAGCAGCAGCCCCATGTCCACTCCCTAGAGCTGAAGCATGTGACTACCCTCTGGCACCATCATATCCAGCCCTGACCGGGTCCGCAGCCGTCATTCAGAGGGCGGATCCGGGGCAGTGGTGACCCACTCCCACGTGACTTTCTTGCTCTGAGACACTTGTGAATTATTTCTGTCAAGGGCTGGACGCCGAGTGGGTCACCGAGCTAGGCATGTTTCCAGAGCTGGGTGTGGATGGGGCGCGGTGGGTAACACACCTAGTTCCCTCAGCCAGCACACCTCTTCAGAGATGCTAAAAGATAATCCTCTGCATATCTTCCTTGTTTCCTGCCTTCAGATGGTTCTGGCATTTATGACCCTTGTGAAAAAGAAGCCACTGATGCTATTGGGCATCTAGACAGACAGCAACGGGAAGATATCACACAGAGTGCGCAGGTATAGTCATCGCCATTGCCACCGTGCGCCCTGACCCAGTCTGTAATCACTGGCTTCCAGTTCCATTACTGGGTATTCCCAGGGTAGCCCCTGGACTCGTAGGCTCAGGTCGGGGACTGAAGGCAAAGGGATTGTGTCTGATACAGGGCGCCCCAATCTGGGCTGCTTCTTTCCCCTGGTGCCATGCCTGGTTGTCGTCTGCCCCCTCCCTTGGCTTGCTCGAGTGCCATTTTCGGACACTGAGTGGTGCTGGGAGATGTGTTTGCTGTGCGGACTGCTCCGGGGGACCTTCCCCTGCAGGCTACCACATGGCTCCGTGTGGCAACCAGTCCCCAGGTTGGGGTCTCCTGTATTCCTCTGGAAGGGGGGTGGTCACAGGCTGGCCTTCCCCCACAGCAAGGCTGGACTTGAGCAGTCAGGCTCTCCCCTGGCTGGTGGGGGACTGCTTGCTGTCGTAGAGGAGACCATTAGCAGCCCTTCAGCTCTGCCCCTCCTCAGAAGGCAGTAGTGAGCGCACACTCCATGACTGGGAGCACAGGGCAGCTGAGTCAGAGCCTCTTCCCCTTCTCCAGCACGCACTGCGACTCGCTGCCTTCGGCCAGCTCCATAAAGTCCTGGGCATGGACCCTCTGCCTTCCAAGATGCCCAAGAAACCAAAGAATGAAAACCCAGTGGACTACACCGGTAAGCCCACGGCGGTTGCCTGATGGCTGGGGCTCCAGGAAGAGTGGCCATCTGCATCTCTCAGCCATGACCTGCTCTCTCCTTGCAGTTCAGATCCCACCCAGCACCACTTATGCCATTACGCCCATGAAACGCCCAATGGAGGAGGACGGGGAAGAGAAGTCTCCCAGCAAAAAGAAGAAGAAGATTCAGAAGAAAGGTACAGGCCGGGCGCGGTGGCTCACGCCTGTAATCCCAGCACTGTGGGAGGCCGAGGCGGGAGAATTGCTTGAGCTCAGGAGTTTGAGACTAGCCTGGGCAACATGGCGAAACCCCGTCTCTACAAAAAACACAAAAATTAGCTGGGTGTGGTGGCACAGCTGTAGTGCCAGCTACTTGGGAGGCTGAGATGGGAGGATGACTTGAGCCTGGGAGGCGGAGGTTGCAGTGAGCAACTGTACTCCAGCCTGGGCAACAGAGCGAGACCTTGCTTAAATTGAGTGTTGAAAGATTTTAAAAACTAAATAGATAAAAAAACAGGAAGGTGCAGACATCCCCTCATGCTGCTGCTTTATCCATCTGGTCCTATGAAGGCTCACCCTGAAGCTATAGGGAGCGCCTGCTTGTGTTTCATTTTTCTTACTTGTGATTTCTGAGTCCTTTAACAATGATGAGGCATGATTGGGGATGTAGAAGATGAGTAGGATGATGGTGCCACAGCTGGAGGCCACAGGAGAGGTGCAAGCTGGGTTCAGTTTGTGTGGCTGCCCCACCCACTGTGTTACGCCACAGAGGCAGGCCTGGGGATTAGGATCGGCAGAGCTCTCTCGTGGAGACCTGCCATCGTGCTGATCCAGAGCCACCTTGGTGTTCTCTCTGTAGAGGAGAAGGCAGAGCCCCCCCAAGCTATGAATGCCCTGATGCGGCTGAACCAGCTGAAGCCAGGGCTGCAGTACAAGCTGGTGTCCCAGACTGGGCCCGTCCATGCCCCCATCTTTACCATGTCTGTGGAGGTTGATGGCAATTCATTCGAGGCCTCTGGGCCCTCCAAAAAGACGGCCAAGCTGCATGTGGCCGTTAAGGTAAGTGTGGCCAGCGTCACTGTCTTCTAATAGCAGAACCATGATCTTTGTTTTGGGCCCCATATGAGCCACTGTCTCTCAGGGAGGGCATGTAGATCCTAAAAACACATATAGTTAGATGACGGCTATTTGTAGCTCACATGTGCCAAGAACGCCTTCCCACTGTGGCTGGCAGGCAGAGGGGTTCCCCAAACATGGTTGGACATTAGGGCCTCCTGGGAGCAGAAGCTGAAGGGAAACAGCCCTCCTCCAGATGGCTTTCTGGGTGGGTGCCTGTAGGCCATGGGGAGGCCCTGCATGCATGGCTCCCAGGCTGAGCCCTGCTTCACTGGGACCTTGGGGGTCTTGCTACCTCTGCAGGTGTTACAGGACATGGGCTTGCCGACGGGTGCCGAAGGCAGGGATTCTAGCAAAGGGGAGGACTCGGCTGAGGAAACTGAGGCGAAGCCAGCGGTGGTGGCCCCCGCCCCAGTGGTAGAAGCTGTCTCAGCCCCTAGTGCGGCCTTTCCCTCAGATGCCACTGCCGAGGTGAGCACATGGTGGGTGCTGGGAGTGACGGCCAGGACAGAGCAGGCAGCCATGTGTCCTGTCAGTGAGGTGGTTACTGGTCCTTGTTAATTTGCCCCAAAAAGCTGACCTTTTAGGCCAGAAGCCCGCATAGGAAGTTGGGTGCTGCCCTATAAGCTGTGTCGGGGAGGGCCTTGTGAGTGTTGTCTCAGCATCCTAGGCTACATTGGGGTGGCCTTGGGTTGAGAACATGCTGTTCAGAGGGGAGGCACAGGGAAGGGCCACATTGCTGGAAGGCCTTCACTAGAGTCAGTGGAGACTGTCTGGCAAGGACGGGCAGTGTATGAGGAGCAGAGGCCCCGCCTCAGTCCTGCTGCTCCTCCTGTGTGGCTGGAAAGCCCATAGCTGAGTTTGTCGGTCGTCTTTTCTATTTTCCCTGAGAACGTAAAACAGCAGGGGCCAATCCTGACAAAGCACGGCAAGAACCCAGTCATGGAGCTGAACGAGAAAAGGCGGGGGCTCAAGTATGAGCTCATCTCCGAGACCGGTGGCAGCCACGACAAGCGCTTCGTCATGGAGGTGCGCGGCCTGGAGCTGCCTGCTGGGGCAATCCCATGGGGAGGCCTGGGGTCCCCCTGCCCCTAGAGGGAGGCACTGGGTCACCTCTGTCTGCACTTTCCAGGTTGAAGTGGATGGACAGAAGTTCCAAGGTGCTGGTTCCAACAAAAAGGTGGCGAAGGCCTACGCTGCCCTTGCTGCCCTAGAAAAGCTTTTCCCTGACACCCCTCTCGCCCTTGATGCCAACAAAAAGAAGAGAGCCCCAGTACCCGTCAGAGGGGGACCGAAATTTGCTGCTAAGGTGAGCAGTGGCCCTTGAACCTCCTGGCTCAGGCATGGGTTCTCCTGCAATGTAAGCACAAAGGGAATGTCACTTCCCTGTGTTTTTTTCTAGCCACATAACCCTGGCTTCGGCATGGGAGGCCCCATGCACAATGAAGTGCCCCCACCCCCCAATCTTCGAGGGCGGGGAAGAGGCGGGAACATCCGGGGACGAGGGCGCGGGCGAGGATTTGGTGGTGCCAACCACGGAGGCTACATGAATGCTGGTAAGGGCCCTCGTACTGCACTGTACCCATCTTCCGCATGTGCATGCTCTGGGAACAAGTGTGGGGGGTCCCTGGGGTGGGCCTGAGACACTGCTGGTCCCCGGTAACCCTGTCTTTCCCTTCCAGGCGCTGGATATGGAAGCTACGGGTACGGAGGCAGCTCGGCGACAGCAGGCTACAGTAAGTGTGTTTCTCTGTCTGACTGGGAAGCAGCGCAGTGTAGCTTCTGGGCCTGAGTTAGCAACGGGCGGCCAGAGCAGCCTCGAGGAGGCTGTAGAAGGGGCACACACCTTTTTGCGGTGAATAAGTCATATGGCCCTCGACCCCCCCCCCCCGCCCCACCGTGGGATTAATTGTGTTAACACACAAACTCGTGTAACTGCAAAGTTCCTTAAAAGTTAGAATTTTAAATTTCTCTGCTTTAAGCCATGCGAAGCACCAATCTTATGAATACGCTTTTCCGGCCAGTGCACAGCTCTTGTCTTGAGAAGGAGCCTTCATTGGGGGGTTACAGGAGCAGAGAAATCTAAAACATGAATTTCAAATGTGGCGCTCTGTGCCCTTTTTCAAAAGAATTCTAATTTCTTCTCTCTGCTCTGTCTCCCCCTTTTGTAGGTGACTTTTTCACAGACTGCTACGGCTATCATGATTTTGGGTCTTCCTAGAGCGTCTAAAAGTATTGCACACAAAATCAACTTTTTACTCCAATTTCCTCCAACTCCAAAACCCAAAGTGTCCGTGCTGTGTCCCTGTGCTTCACTGGGTTTCTCAACCGTGGCTTTTCACCGCAGCTTGTCTGAAACTCTTAGCCTGCAGAATTTAAGACAATGGCAGTTTTTATCGTGATTTGCCTTTGAACTTGGTCCTATTGAAGTTCATTCACACTAAGTGGAAAACAATTTTTTCAGAGAATGTATTTTTGTGCAGAATTGCACAGAATTCTAGAGACAGCGTTGTTCGGCATCAAGGCAAAAGCCCACCTTTGCTTTTTATGGAAAGCATTACTTTATTTAAAGAGACAGACATTGACGCATTTTAATCTACCTTTGTCTTAATTTACAGCAGGTTTTGTATGAATTTTTAACCTTTTAACAAACTCCCAAATCTGGTTGATGCCTTTGACAGTGATGAAAACGATTTCACCACATCTGAATCCAGAGAAACCGGCTTTTTTCTTATTACGAGCATGTGAAAACGTTGGGAACGTGGGGAATTTTGTATTGCGCTGAATTAGCTTCTCCCGCCTCTTGTAATGCTCTGGTGGGTTCTTGTTTGGGAATGCAATGTTTTATGGCTGGTTTAGCTAGAGAGTGAACTCTCAAAGGTATCAAAACTGTGCTTCCATTATTAGTGCAAGAAACAGACAGGCTTTAAGGGGTAGATGACGTGAAATTTTGCAAGTCTTAATTACAGCTGCAGATGCATGGGATTCTGGATTTTTTTGTTTTTAGTTTATTGGGACTTTTTTTTTTTTTTTTTTTTGAGGCAGAGTCTCGCTCTGTCACCCAGGCTGGAGTGCAGTGGCCGGATCTCAGCTCACTGCAACCTCCGCCTCCCGGGTTTACGCCATTCTCCTGCCTCAGCCTCCCGAGTAGCTGGGACTACAGGCGCCGCCACCTCGCCTGGCTAGTTTTTTGTATTTTTTAGCAGAGACGGGGTTTCACCGTGTTAGCCAGGATGGTCCTGATCTCCTGACCTCGTGATCCACCCGTCTCGGCCTCCCAAAGTACTGGGATTACAGGCTTGAGCCACCGCGCCTGGCCTGTTGGGACTTTTAATCAAGGAGAAAGAACCATGATGTTCCCTGCTTCTCTAGTAAAGGGCTGGCTTTTCCTTGGGCAGAGGTAGTGCTGCTGCGTGTGCAGCTGCCACAGACTCCAAAGGCATAGAAGTTTCCGTCTACCAACACACACAGAGTCATTCTGGCTCTTTACTGAGGCCCCTGTTTTCTGGCAGGTGTCCTCCTTGGAAACTGGTTTTGGCTCTGATCAGTGGTTAGTTTTTGCAGCAAAGCCTGCGTCTGTGTTGACTTGCAAGATTTTGCGTTTATTCAGGCAAAAACTGGTCAAAATGGTTACTACGTGATTTGTTCCCAGAGGTTTGAAACATTCAGTGAAACTTTTTAAAACTTTGATTGCATGATGTATTTTTTTTTTAGAAAGTTACTGTTTGAGAATAATGTCTTTTTATACCAGGAAAATAGTTATCCTGAATGACGTTGAAAACTCCCCCTCCCCTTTATTTTTTTTTAATCAATACATGTGAAAGTAACAAGCCCTCGGCCCTTGCGTCTTCATTCATTCCCGGCTTCAGGCGGGGCGAGGTGGTGTGCTCAGTGCAGGACACTGGGGAAGCTGGGGCAGTGGGGCTGTGGGGTGTGGGTCCTGGGTCCTGGTCGGGGTGTTCTGAAGATCCCATCCTCCCAGTCTCCTCGCTGAGCTGCCGCATGTTCGCTTTCTGGCATTGTGGGACACGTCCTCCCCCTTGGTGTCTTGGCTTTGTGATGGGGGGCGAGGGAGGAGGCCTGCCTGAAGAACACAAACCGAAGGTTGCAGATAGTTCTGTCCACATTGTTGTGTAGGCAGCCCACCACACCAGCGTGGGGTATACCTCTCCAGTGGGTGGAGGCACGTGAGGACTCCCAGTTACCCCACCCAGGAGGCGGTGGGCCCTTGGTGTCCTCAATCTGGGAAGGAAGGACAGGCAGTGTGGGAGCCTCCCCTTCCGTCCCACCCACCCTGGGCCTGGTGGTCTGGGCAGCTTAACTGGGCAAAGGTGGCTGCATTCACAAGCCGACCTGCTCTGAGAGCCCAGGAACTCAGCTGCACCTGCTGAGCACTTGGGCGTTGCCCAGCTTGGCTGAAGAGCTACCACCATGAACTGGCCTCCCGCCTCACCCACCCTCTCAGCCTTCCCATGCCCGTTTGTGGAGACCCCCTCTGTGGGGCTCCCTTGCAAGGCTTGGGGTGCAGCATTCCCTCAGCCAGTGCCATCCCCTTTGTTCCACTCAGGCCTCTGGTGGGGCTGTGTATTGACAAACCTAGTTGACCAGTAGTGGGGTCTCGCTGCTACATTTTCAGCTTGCAGCTGAGAATGTGGTGGCTGCACTGCACGCTCTCAGCCCTGCTGCTCAGTCCCATGTGCACCCAGCAGCTGTGCTGGGGACAAGGAAGGGGCGTTGGGGACATGAGGGCTGTAGGTCTAGGCCTCACCTGGTGGCTGTCCTGGCCCCAGCCGTGGCCAGTCTTCCCGCACCAGCCAGGCTGGGGCTTGCTCACATCCTGAGTCACATGCTTGCACGAGTATCACAAGGGAGGTGCCTGCATCATTGACTAAGTCTCGATTTGTCTTCCATGAACCAAACCAGCTCAGACCAATTGGTCTCAGGATGATGACGGTCCAGGGGCCTCTTTAAACAGTATCTCTTGGGGACCTCCAGGCCTGTGCCTATGGAGCCTGTTTCCAGCACAGCAGGGAGGAGGGGGGTGGCCGCTGCTTCTCTGGGGCTTTGCTTTTCCTGTCGCCATTGGGGATCTCTGGGTAGCCGTCAGCTAGCTGTGAATGTCGTCCTGCGCTCGGAGTCCATCTCATTGTAATGTTGACATCCACTGCAAAAGCTGCTGGCGCGTGCTGCTTGGCAAAGCCCCATTGTTGTCATCAGCTGCTGGGTGAGTGGAGCTGAAGGCTGGGCCAGCCTGAATGGCTGCACTAAGGACGGGAGCCACTGCTCCTCTCCCTCCTTGTTCTGCTGCCTCTGACCTGGGCTTGTGGGTCAGCCTTCAGGACCCATGGCTGCCGCCTGCCCTTCCCTCCCTTCCCCTGCCCTTTCCCGTCCTCCGCCTGACCCACTGCCTCCCTGTTTAGGTCAGTTCTACAGCAACGGAGGGCATTCTGGGAATGCCGGTGGCGGTGGCGGCGGGGGCGGTGGTGGCTCCTCCGGCTATGGCTCCTACTACCAAGGTGACAACTACAACTCACCGGTGCCCCCAAAACACGCTGGGAAGAAGCAGCCGCACGGGGGCCAGCAGAAGCCCTCCTACGGCTCAGGCTACCAGTCCCACCAGGGCCAGCAGCAGTCCTACAACCAGAGCCCCTACAGCAACTATGGCCCCCCGCAGGGCAAGCAGAAAGGCTATAACCATGGACAAGGCAGCTACTCCTACTCGAACTCCTACAACTCTCCCGGGGGCGGGGGCGGATCCGACTACAACTACGAGAGCAAATTCAGTGAGTTGGCTTCCAGAACTCCTTGGCTGGGCCAGGGTCCAGGCCCCAGCAATGCAGCCCACGGAGTGGCGGAAGCTTGGCACTGCCCAGACCTCTGGCCAAGGGCCTTAGGAGGAGGACACGTGGTGTTGGCTGTGGGCGGGTGCTAGGAAGATGGGGCGTGGGGCCCCATGGTGCCGTCTCTGCCACTTTCTCTGGTGTGTTCTCCGAAGGCAGGGGTAGCTGAGGCCTCTGTCTCTAGACCCTGGCTGTGGGTGAGGCTGCAAGGTGACTTCCTGGGACTTGATCTAGAGAGTTTTGCATCCAGCCCCTGCAAGAGCCTGATCTCTCCGCCACCGCCTCTCCCGCTTCCTCATGCACAGACCCAGCAGGCCCAGGCTGCACCAGTGGCCCAGTGGGGCTGAGTAGGTGTGTCCTTGGGACCCAGCAGCTCTCAGCAGCAGGCCAGGGACTTGACAGAGGCTGCACTGGGTGTGTGGGTCAGAAGGGGGTGCCGTTTGTCTGGTGCTACTGGCTGAGGAGAGGCAGCTGCTGGGGTCTCGTGCACTTCCTCAGCTGCTGCTGGGAAGTTTGGGCTGCAGGAGCAGTTGAGAAGGCACCCCACAGCAGGGCTTTGGAGCTTGGTGACCAGCCCAGCCCAGCCCAGGGCCAGGTGACCCTGCAGGGCTGCAGCTGGCTCCTGGCACTTATCTGTTGGGGTGATGTGCGACATTGAAGCAGGCAGGGAGAAGAGTTAGAGGCCCAGGGTCTGGGCCAGGGGCTGGCCGCGTCTGAGGTGCACCACAAGGCCCCTGGGCCGCCCCAGGTGTGTGTTTCCTGGGGCCCCTTAACCACCCTGTCTTCTTTCCCCCAGACTACAGTGGTAGTGGAGGCCGAAGCAGCGGGAACAGCTACGGCTCAGGCGGGGCATCCTACAACCCAGGGTCACACGGGGGCTACGGCGGAGGTTCTGGGGGCGGCTCCTCATACCAAGGCAAACAAGGTGGGCCTGGAGCCCCTGGTGGCACAGCATGGGGGCCCGGCACCTGCTGTGAAGCGGGATGTGGACCTGGTGGGAGCAGATGGCAGCGTGGGCAGGGCTGCAGTGGCAGGTGGGCCCTGTGAGAGAGAGTATGCACTTGGGTGCACTGGCAGCTGCTAAGGCTTTCGCGAGCGGCCGGAGAGCCAGCAGTGTCCCCACTCTTAACCCCTGGTACCTGTGTGAAATGCGGGTGACACTGAGGCCAAACAGCTGTTCCCCTGGTTCTGGCCAGTAGCTCAGCCCTGGGCTCAGGTAGCTTCCCCCAGAAACAAGGGTCACAGTGGTCCCACCTCTCGGAGTCTTGGTGTCAGCCTTATCCAGTAATGTGTGGTAGGCAGGCAGAGCTGCATAGGAGGCCACGAGTCTTGCCCACCTGCATCCTGGCCGAGTCCTGGGTGTGGGCTGCCTAACCTGAGCCCCGCTGGCTGGGCCCCTCGGCTCTAACCCACCACTCTCTCTCCTAGGAGGCTACTCACAGTCGAACTACAACTCCCCGGGGTCCGGCCAGAACTACAGTGGCCCTCCCAGCTCCTACCAGTCCTCACAAGGCGGCTATGGCAGAAACGCAGAGCACAGCATGAACTACCAGTACAGATAAGCCCCCGCGGGGCGGAGATTTCTACCTTCTGCACTTACTCCCCATCAGAAGATCGAGTTTTATGCATCACAGTTAACATGTCAGCTGGCCCTCCAGGCCCCCGCCCCCACCCCGTCCACGTTGCTGTGTCGTGAGGTGCAGCGGGTCACCCTGTGGCCCGTCCTGTGACCCATATTTAGCCGTGTTTGGGACTCCGTGTCTTCAATGGTTTGTTAGTTGCCGTTACAACTTTGTCTGGGTAGAGTTTTTGAGTTCTTGCAGTTCAGTATCCCTCTGTCTATTCACACTTGGTGTTAGTGGTAACTCAGTTTGTCTTTAAATAGTTACGGAAGGGATACGTCATTTGTTAATGCTTTTGTGAAGTGAGTTAAACGAGCTTTCTGTATTTTAATGCTTTAGTGTTTCAGTTTTATAAGTGAAGATTTTATTTTAAAAACCAGTGGGAAAGAGTGGGGGGTTTCTTTTTATGTCTGGGTCATTCAGGCAGTACATCTGAATTGAGCTGAATGTAGACAAATAAAGAAAAACAAAACTGCGCCCGTCTTAGGCCTGGGTGTCTGACCCACCAGCAGCGCAATGAGCAGGTTTCCCCGCTCTGTCCTTGCTCGGGGAAAGCGGGGCGGGCCAGCAGGATGCTCCCTGGTCCTTAGAGAGGGTCCAGTTCTGGCCTTCTAGACGTTTTACTCATGCTCAGCAAAGGTTGGTTGCTGGTTTCCTGGGCTGTGTAGACCCGGTGTCCCACCAGGCTCCAGGCTCCCACCATCCACAGAGGGGCTCACAGTGCCCATTCTGGTCTTGGGGAACCCATCCCAAAACAGGCAGGCTTTTTCTGCTCCCTGATTTTGGTGTAGTTCTAAGTACACCAGTGATGTCCTCTGTAGGGGCGTGCCTGTGGTGGAACACATAACCCAGTTACAAAAAGAAAGGGCAGGTGAGGCCTGGGTAACCCCAGCCACGGATGGTCAGTGGCTGGAGGGAGCTTCGTGTCTGTGCTGGAGCTGCAGCCTGCTCGCCATCTGGAGGCTCAGCAGAGTGAGGAGTTGCGGTTCTCACACCAGCAGATTTCCCTAGAGCGTGATTCTCCCATCTGAGGCAATCTCGCCTCCCAGGGGAAATTTTGCAATGTTTGGAGGATGTTGTCACAGCTAGCAGGTGCTCTGGGATCTAGTGGATACAGGCCAAGGATGCTGTCAAGCATACTATGCTGCCCAGAAGAGTGGCCCACAGCGGGGCCCTGCCCTATCGAAATATCAGGAGGTGGAGACCCCACGCTAGAGCAGCCCTTCTAGCTCCACCTTGCCTGGGGAGGGAGGAGGAGCTCTGGTTTCAGGACATTGCTGGGATTGCCTTTCCCCAGGATTCCTGTCGGCCATCCAGGAAGAACTGTACTTGCCAAGCCTGGGACCACACATCACAGAGATGCTGCTTTGCTGACCTGAGCCCCAGGCCTTGGTCTCCTGTGCTTGGGTAACCATGGCCACTGGGAAAAGCGAGGACCATTTTTGACTCAGAATCATTCAGCTAATGTAGAATATCAAGTGTGCTTTCGAAGGATGAAGATTTGCTTTCTTGGAGAGGTGAAAGAACAAGTTGTGTGCTAGAAAACTTTTGAAGAATTCTCATTTGTGTTAGAGCAGAGGAGGTCCCAGATACCAAGTGGTCCCTCCCAGGAAAGGGTGGGAGAAGAGGACCTGAAGTACCCTGCGATCCTAGCAGTGCACAGTGGAGGAGGGATGAGGATGGATGAGTCCTACCCCCAATTTTGATAGGATGTGTTTATGTCCTGTCTCCTCTCCTGGACGTATTAAGGGGTTGGGACAAGAAGAGACTCCTGTGAGATCAGCAGACCTTCTATTTGAGTAGAGAATACCAGTTTGTAACACCCATGGAGAGGGACGCCTCCTGGCCCCACCTGCCAAATACCTCCAAACTCCAGGCAGGCACCTGCATTCTCAACACAGGACTCCTTCAGTTTCCCACTCAGTGATTGCTACCACGGTCGTTTCTGAATGCAGACCCACCACGAGGGACAGATTCCACCCGCCCGCCCTGCTGCAGATCTGCCACACAGCAGGCACGTGTCTGGAGAGAACAGCTCTGGGCACAGCATCCTTGGAACCCTCGCTTCGGTCAGGGGCCTCACCAGTGCTGATGATGCCGTCATGCCGCTTGCCTGTGACAGTATCCCAGCTACAACAGGACGCTGGGTTCAGGAAGATGTGGCTATCACCTTGAGCACTGACAGTGGCCTTCCGGGCCAGTTGCCTTCCAAACCTAGGAAGCTGACCTGCAGGAGGGCCTACAGATGGGCCCAGGAAGAGCTAGGCAGCAGTTGGCTTGTGATGAGACACCCCAACGCTTTGGGTGGACGGTGTCCTACATGAGTTGATAGGATGGGGTGCTTGGTGGATGGGCCATGGAGGTCCGTGAGTGGGAACTGGGTGCACACCATCCCAGAGGGCTCAGGATGCCCCAGGAGGGAAGAAGGGCAGCAGACTACACGGTTGGACATGTGTGGTTTGCTAGGGTGAAGTTGGAGGGAGGGTGGGGGATTGCTACTGATTCCAGGGAGGAAGTATTGGGGCTTGATGAACTATGATGAAAGGAGGCCTCTGAGCCATAACAAGGGGCACATCCAGGATTTCCGCCACCCTGGATTTAGTAGAGCCAGTAGGCCCTGGTTGTCACTCTGGGCAGGGATGCCGTCAGCCCTGAGGGTTGCCACCCACCTGTTTGTTGCCCTCTGTACTGGCAGGGAAACATACATCCCTCGTCTCACCACCAACTTTGCTCATGTAGTCAGTAGGGCTGGCCCTGCCCCAAGGACTCACTGCATGTACCCGGACCCCTAGGCCTGGCCTTTGCAGCAGAGGTGGCAGCTTCTGGATTCCAGCTGCAGCTGTGAGCCCCATGCTGGCTGTGCACTGCACAGGCCTGAGACCGCTGGATACAATGTTGGGCAACAACTCAGCCAGCCTGATGGCAGGCTCAGAGGCTCGCTCTAACCCATCCCAGAATAAATGGAGACTTCATGTGTTCATTGTTTCATTCACTCAACATGCGTTCGTTCATTTTTTTTTTTTTTTTTTTTTTTTTTTTTTTTTGAGACGGAGTCTCGCTCTTTCACCCAGGCTGGAGTGCAGTGGCCGGATCTCAGCTCACTGCAAGCTCTGCCTCCCGGGTTCACGCCATTCTCCTGCCTCAGCCTCCCAAGCAGCTGGGACTACAGGCGCCCGCCACCTCGCCCAGCTGGTTTTTCTATTTTTTAGTAGAGACGGGGTTTCACCGTGTTAGCCAGGATGGTCTCGATCTCCTGACCTCATGACCCGCCCGTCTCGGCCTCCCAAAGTGCTGGGATTACAGGCTTGAGCCACCGCGCCCAGCCTCGTTCATTTTTTTTTTTTAAGAGAGGATAGACCTGTAATCCCAGCACTTTGGGAGGCCGAGGCGGGCAGATCACGAGGTCAGGAGATCAAGACCATCCTGGCTAACATGATGAAACCTCGTCTCTACTAAAAATACAAAAAATACAAAAAAATTAGCCGGGCGTGGTGGTGGGCGCCTGTGGTTCCAGCTACTCAGGAGGCTGAGGCAGGAGAATGGTGTGAACCCAGGAGGCAGAGCTTGCAGTGAGCCGAGATCATGCCACTGGACTACAGCCTGGGCAACAGAGCAAGTCTCCATCTTAAAAAAATAGAAATAAAAGAAGATATTGTTCTGTCATCCAGGCTGAAGTGCAGTGGCGTCATCATAGCTCACTCCAGTCTTGAACTCCTGAGAGCTCAAGCGATCCTCCTGTCACAGCCTCTGGAGTAGCTGGGACTACAGGGCTGTTCCTCCATACCTGACTACTTTTCTTGTAGAGGTGGGTCGCCCAGCCTAGTCTCAAACTCCTGGACCTTAAGAAACTCAGCTTCCCTATAGTGGCTGGGATGACAGGCAGTGCCACTGTGCCCTGCTGTCCTGTTTATTATTGGGTGATGATTACATGTCAAGTCTGGTGCTGGTTGCTGGGAACGCAGTGGTGAACCTGCTCCCAACGCACATGGCTCTTCCAGGCACAAAGGGCTGTCTCACAGTGGGACAGGGAGTGCCTGTCAAGGGTTTCCCCTCAGGTGAGAAAGGATGGGTGAGTTGGACCCAGGAGTGTTAGGAAGGGAAGGGGAGGCCAGGCAAAGGGAATAGCTTGAGCAAAAATTCAGCTGGGGTATGAGGATGGGCTTTTAAGAAGCTGAAGTCAGGTGGGTAGAGTATTTTGGATGCAAAACGAAGGAATGCTGGGAAATGAGGCTGGAGGTCAGTGGGATCTTGAAGGCCCCCAAGTGGAGGGCCAGGCACAGGAGTTCTTGCTTGCTTTCTAAGGGCAGTGGGGAGCCATGGATGGATTCTGACCTGGGAAGACCTCAGGCCCTTTAAGGCTTCCCAAGAATACTGTTTATTTTGTTGGCCAGGCTGGAGTGCAATGGCGCGATCTCAGCTAACCACAACCTCCATCTCCCGGGTTCAAGCGATTCTCCTGTCTCAGACTCCTGAGTAGCTGGGATTACAGGCATGTGCCACCACGCCTGGCTAATAGTGTATTTTTAGTAGAGACAAGTTTTCTCCATGTTAGGCAGGTTGGTCTCAAACTCCCAGCCTCAGGTGATCCACCTGCCTCGGCCTCCCAAAGTGCTGGGATGACAAGTGTGAGCTACAACACCCGGCTATTTTTTTTTTATTTTTATTTTTTTTGAGACGGAGTCTCGCTCTGCCACCCAGGCTGGAGTACAGTGGCCGGATCTCAGCTTACTGCAAGCTCCGCCTCCTGGGTTCACGCCATTCTCCTGCCTCAGCCTCCCACGTAGCTGGGACTACAGGCGCCCGCCACCTCGCCCGGCTAGTTTTTTGTATGTTTTAGTAGAGACGGGGTTTCACCGTGTTAGCCAGGATGGACTCGATCTCCTGACCTCGTGATCCGCCCGTCTCGGCCTCCCAAAGTGCTGGGATTACAGGCTTGAGCCACCGTGCCCGGCCAGGCTATTTATTTTTTAAGATACAGTCTTGCTCTGTCGCCAGGCTGGAGTGCAGTGGAGCAATCTCGGCTCACTGCAACCTCCGCTTCCCAGGTTCAATCAATTCTGCCTCAGCCGCCCAAGAAGCAGTAACTACAGGTGTGTGCCATCATGCCCAGCTAATTTTTGTTTTTTGGTTTTTTTTGAGACAGCCTTGCCCTATCGCCCAGGCTGGAGTGCGGTGGCATGATCTCAGTTCACTGCAACCCCCGCTTCCTGGGTTCAAGTGATTGTCCTGGGTCGACCTCCCCAGTAGCTGGGATTACAGGTATGCACCATCCCATGTCTGGCTAATTTGTATTTTTAGTAGAGACGGGGTTTCGCCATGCTGGCCAGGCTGGTCTCAAACTCCTGACCTCGTGATCCACCCGCCTCGGCCTCCCAAAGTGCTGGGATTACAGGCGTGAGCCACACCGCGCCTGGTCAACGAAAATTTTTTTTTTTTTTTTTGAGACGGAGTCTGGCTCTGTTGCCCAGGCTGGAGTGCAGTGGAGTGATCTCGGCTTACTGCAACCTCCGTATCCCAGGTTCAAGCTATTCAGCTGCAGCCTCCCGAGTAGCTGAGTGAGATTACAGGCACCTGCCACTACACTGGGCTAATTTTTGTATTTTTAGTAGAGACAGGGTTTCACCATGTTGGCCAGGCTGGTCTTGAACTCCTGACCTTGTGATTCGCCTGCCTCAGCCTCCCCAAGTGCTGCGATTACAGGCGTGAGCCACCGCGCCCAGCTGAAACAGTATTTTTTAGACAGGGTCTTGGTCTGGTGTGCAGTGGTGCCATCATGGCTCACTCATCCTGAGTATCTAGGACTACAGGCCACACTGCCTGGCTAATGTTTGTTTTTCTTCATAGAGGCAGGGTCTCAGGTTGGTGTCCAATTTCTGCCTCAAAGTGTCCTCTCTTCGGCCTCACAGTGTTGGAATTAACAGTTGTGAGCCACTGTGCCTCAGTACGGTTGTTTTGGTTGCTTAGCTGAGTAGGTGTGTGGGAGGTAAGAATAGGAGCCCTGGAGACCACAAGAGGCTTGAGTTCTGGAACATCAGAGCTGAGGTTTACAGTGATTTTTGCGGCCGAGTACACCGGTTTTGATAAGGGAAGAGCTCCCAGACTCGAGGGTTAAAAACGGTATGTCAAAGAAAAGGGGCCCATCTCACTCTCAGGGAGACGATCATTCTCTCCACGGAGTAACCAAGAAGTCCGTGAACTCCCAACTCTTGGGACAGTGCGTTTGTCTTCTCAAAAGATCTGGCGCCTAAGGTCATCTTGCTTGGCAACGGGGCAGTAGGTGGGTGGCAATGTCACAGAAGGACAGTTCACACACGTCCGATGAATAAACTGGAGAAATCCTCCAGGCTACCGAAATGACCACCCAAACTCAGGGCTCCAAGGACCCTTATTTCAGCAAAACCCCTAACTCCCCTCTCCCAAATGTTCTGTATTCCTCAGTGCTCAGAAGTCCGTATTCTGGACCCAGGACCTCAGCACCCACTCCCTAAGGCCAACCACATAGCCTCCTATTTGGGGGCTCCCCTGAGCAGTCACGGGCGATCCCAGAGAAGGCAAGGTTGGGAATCTGACAGCCCCGGTCACGCACCTGGGATGCTGCGTAAGCCTCCATGTGAAGAGCGCGGAAACCGCCCCAGGCCCAGCCGCTACAAACCACCGCTTCCAAACTTCCCGCTGGTCCCTAGGCTCCGGGTGCCCACCGCCCCTTCCTTCCTTCCTTCCTTGCGCAATTAACAAGCTCCGACTCCAGATGGGATTTCGCAGGCCCCGCCCTGTGTATAAACTCTCTTCGTCCTGGGGTTGTCAACAACCTTTTTTTTTTTGGAGACGGAGTCTCTCTCTGTCGCCCAGGCGGGAGTGCAGTGGCGCTATCTCCGCTCACTCAGTGCAACCTCCTACTGCCTGGTTCAAACAATTCTCCCGCCTCAGCCTCCTGAGTAGCTGGGATTACAGGCAAGCGCCACCACGCCCGGCGACAAACTCTTCTAGTTGGCCGCACTCGCTGGCCCCGCCCTCACAGAGTGTGCCACTGCGTGGAGCGCGCCGCTTCTCATGGGACGTTTACGCAGGCTCCGCCTCCTGAGCGGCCGCGTTCCTGGTCTCCAGGCAACGCCTATGGCGCTGTCCACCGTGCTGAAGTCTCACACCAAGCACCGCCTCTAGCTGCAGGTTCACGGCGCCCCCAGCTCTCCCAACAGGGGCCACTAAGCCTCCGCTGCGCCCTATCCCCAGTTTATCTCTTGGTGATAGTTAGAACCCACTCCCTTCCACACTGACTGACAAAGCCCTACTGTCTCATCCAGCTCAGAGGAAAACCCGAGGCTTCCTACGATTTTGTGCCATCACCTCCACACCCTCATCTGCTCGCCTCCAGCCACCCTGACCTCCGTGCTGCACAGCTGACAATCCAGACACATTCCCACCTCCAGGCCTTTGCTCTTAACTGTTCCCAAGGCCTGGAATGCTCTCTCCGATTCGGCATGACTCCTCCATCCTCCTTTCAGGCCTTACCTCAAATCTCACCTTCTCAGTGAGCCCAGCCCTGACTATCCTGTCCTACTGAACACATTGACCTCTCTATATATGTATATATGTATGTATATAATTTTATTTTTAGTGTTTTCGAGACAGGATCTTGCTCTGTCTCCCAGGCTGGAGTGCAGTGGTGCAATCACCTCCGGAGGTGGAGGTGCAGCTGGGATTACATGTGTGCAGCACTGTGCCCGTATAATTTTTATCTTCAGTACAGATGGGGTTTTCACCATCTTACCCAGGATGGTCTCCAATTCTTGGGCTCAGGTGATCCACCTGCCTCAGCCTCCCAAAGTGCTGGAATTATAGGTGTGAGCCACTGCATCCGGATTAGAATATATATATTTTTAAGTGGGTGGATTAAGTCTCCTGTTGATCATTGTTGAAGTCGGGTCATTGGTTACAAGGTGATAACTATGCAATTCTCTGTACGTTTGTCTATGCTTGAAAAGTGTGTAATAGAGAATGTCGGGTGGCACCGTGATCTCCAGGAAGGGCAGAGAACCAGCATTGGGGGCTACACAGCCAGTGATGGTACCCCACTGTCCACCCCAGGCATAGCCCAGTGAAGAAGCCTCTGTCACAATGACTAAGTACAGAGACTGTAGTTGATGCCACAAGGATTACTGTGGCTGGACACCAGATGTGCAACCACCTATAAATTTCCTGAGTGTAGCTTCAGTTTTGATATAAACTGTTCTTATTTTCATGAATCTCTGTAGCGTGGATGTAGCTGCCTCCAACCCCTGTCCCTAGTGTTTTCTAGCCCAAGGGCCTGTTTCTCCTTACCACTGGCTTTTGATCCAAATTGTGAATGGCAGAACCTGAGCTTGTGCAGCCTGGCGGCAGGGCAGGCTGGGAAAGTAACTGTCAATTATAGCTTCTATGGAAAGGCAGACTTAGCCTTAACAGATATGACATTCTCACAATGCAGGGGAGTATGATGGGGGTCAGGTGTTAGGTGGCCAAGAAAAGCAGGTTATACTAGCCTCAGAACAGCAAATCCAGGCAACCCTTAATCCAATCAGCCATTCATCCAATCATGGTGATTGCATTCTAAAATGCAGAGGATTCCCTCCAACATTCCAGAAGCTTCTGATAACCAAGAATTGCAAGCAGGTCAGAGCTCCAAGAGAAGTTCACCCAGAAAGGAAAGAGGCTCACATTGGATAAGATAATGAAATGCAGTTTTTGGAACCTAAACCACAGAGCGGCAACATTGGCTGCACACAGAAATTCCTTGAGGCTTGAAACAAACAAAACTGATGACTGAGTCATCCTCATAGATTTTCTTTCTTTCTTTTTTTAAAGAGATGATCGGCCAGGTGCAGTGGCTCACGCCTGTAATCCCAGCACTTTGGGAGGCCGAGGCGGGTGGATCACCTGACGTCAGGAGTTCGAGACCAACCTGGGCAACATGGCAAAACCCTGTCTCTACTAAAAATACAAAAAAATTACCTGGGCGTTGTGGTGGGCGCCTGTAATCCCAGCTACTTTGGGAGGCTGAGGCAGGAGAATTGCTTGAATCCAGGAGGTGGAGGTTGTAGTGAGCTGAGATTGCACCATTGCACTCCAGCCTGGCTGACTCTAATTTCTGGCCTCAAGCAATCCTCCTACTTCATCGTCCCAAAGTACATAACCTGCTCACCATAGATTTTAGTTTAAGTTGTCTGGACATAGAGATAGTTACAAACTCCACAGGTGGCTGGGCGCAGTGGCTCACGCCTGTAATCCCAGCACTTTGGGAGGCCGAGGAGGGCAGATCACCTGAGGTCAGGAGCCTGAGACCAGCCTGACCAACATGGAGAAACCCCGTCTCTACTAAAAATACAAAATTAATCGGGCGTGGTGGCCCTTGTCTGTAATCCCAGCTACTAGGGAGGCTGAGTCAGGAGAATCGCTTGAACCTGGGAGTCAGAGGTTGCGGTGAGGGAAGATCACGTTATTGCACTCTAGCCTGGGCAACAAGAGTGAAACTCTGTCTCAAAAACAAACAAACAAACAAAAAAAACCCCACAGGTAATTCCATGTGCAGCCAAGAGTGAAAAACAGTGGTTCTGAAACTTGAGTGGGCATCAGAATGAGATAGAAGGCTTGGCAAGAAGCAGATTTAAACACATATTGGCCAGGCGCTGTCGCAATCTTCCTGCCTCAGTCACCCAAGTAGGTGGAATTATGGGTAACTTTTTAACATTTTTTTTTTTTTTGCCATGTTGCCCAGGCTGGTTTCTAACTCCTGGGGTCATATGATCCAACCACCTTGGCCTCCCAAAGTGCTGGGATTACAGGCACGAACCACCATGCCTGGTAAACGTTTTTGAAAAATAAAAATATTAGCTGGGCACGGTGGCTCACGCCTGTATCCCAGCAGTTTGGGAGGCCTAAGTGGGTGGATCACTTGAGGTCAGGAGTTCAAGACCAGCCTGGCCATCATGGTGAAACCTCATCTGTACTAAAAACAAGAAATAGCTGGACGTGGTGGCTCACACCTGTAATCCCAGCACTTTGGGAGGCCAAGATGGGCAGATCACCTGAGGTCAGGAGTTCAAGATCAGCCTGGCCAATATGGGGACACCCTGTCTCTACTAAAAATACAAAAAAATTAGCTGGGTATGGTGGCGCATGCCTGTAATCCCAGCTACTCAGGAGGCTGAGGCAGGATAATCACTTGAACCTGGGAGGAGGCAGGATAATCACTTGAACCTGGGAGGCAGAGGTTGTAGTGAGCCGATATCGCGCTATTGCACTCCAGCCTGGGCAACAAGAGCAAAACTCCATCCCAAAAAAAAAAAAAAGGCCGGGCGCGGTGGCTCACGCCTGTTATCCTAGCACTTTGAGAGGCCGAGGTGGGCGGATCACGAGGTCAGGCAATCAAGACCATCCTGGCTAACACGGTGAAAACCCATCTCTACTAAAAATACGAAAAATTAGCCGGCTGTGGTGGTGGGCGCCTGTAGTCCCATCTACTTGGGAGGCTGAGGCCGGAGAATGGCATGAACCTGGGAGGCAGAGCTTTCAGTGAGCTGAGATTGTGCCACTGCACTCCAGCCTAGGTGGCAGAGCGAGACTCCGTCTCAAAAAAAAAAAAAAAAAAAATTAGCCAGGCATGGCAGCCGGCACCTGTAATCCCAGCTGCTTGGGAGGCTGAGGTAGGAGAATCACTTGAACTCGGGAGGTGGAGGTTGCAGTGAGGTGAGACTGTGCCACTGCACTCTATCCTGGGCGACAGAGTGAGACTCTGTTTCAAAAAAAAGAAAAAGAAAAGAAAAAGTAAAGAAAGGATGAGTGTTGTAGACAAAAGCAGGTGCAAAGGCCCTGAGGTTGCCTCGCTGGTGGGCAGGGGTGTTTTCCAGGTGTGGCCTTACTAAGGATGCCCCACCCTCTGGGCAACTGGCATCCTTATCCTTTCTTACAGGATAGGAGGCTTGAGGCTCTCAGAGACACCGTCTTGGCCAGAGTAACCCGGTTTAAGACAATTGAAACGACGTCTTCTGGGACAATGGCGCTCTCTGCTGGCCAGGACAGATATCAGATCCAGTGGTAATGATAACAATTACTATATAATATTGTATATTATTATTATCTTTTTTTAGGGTTTGGGTCTCACTCTGTTGCCCAGCCTGGTGTACAGTAGCCCGATCATAGCTCACTGCAGCCTCCAACTCTTCAGCTCAAGTGATCCTCCTGTCTCAGCTTCTCGAGTAGCTGAGACTACAGGGGCATGCCACCACACCATGCTAATGTTTTGGGGGTTTTTTTGTTTTCGTTTTTGATTTTTGAGATGAAGTCTCGCTCTTTCGCCTGAGGCTGGAGTGCAGTGGCGTGATCTCAACTCAACTCTGCCTCCCGGGTTCAAGCGATTCGCCTGTCTCAGCCTCCTGAGTAGCTGGGACTACAGGCATGCACCCCCATGCCTGACTAGTTTTTTTATTTTTTTAGCAGAGGGGAGGTTTCACCATATCGGCCAGGCTGGACTCGAATGCCTGACCTCCAGTGATCCACCCACCTTGGCCTCCCAAAGTGTTGGGATTACAGGTGTGAGCGCCTGGCCCATACCCTGTTAATATTAAAAAAAAAATTTTTTTTTTTAGATGGAGTTTTGCTCTTGTTACCCAGACTGGAGTGCAATGGCACAATAGTGGGCCACTGCAACCTCTGCCTCCTGGGTTCAAGCAATTCTCCTGCCTCAGCCTTCCGAGTAGCTGGGATTACAGGCATGCGCCACTATGCCTGGCTAATTTTGTATTTTTAGTAGAGACAGGGTTTCTCCACGTTGGTCAGGCTGGTCTTGAACTCCCAACCTCAGGTGATCCGCCCCCCTCGGCCCCCCAAAGTGCTGGAATGACAGGTGTGAGCTACCGCACCCAGCCACACCCGGTTAATTTTTTTTTTTTTTTAGACGGAGTCTCACTCTGTCGCCCAGGCTGGAGTGCAGTGGCGCGATCTCCGCTCACTGCAAGCTCCACCTCCGGGGTTCATGCCATTCTCCTGTCTCAGCCTCCCAAGTAGCTGGGACTACAGGCTCCCACCACCACACCCGGCTAATTTTTTGTATTTTTAAGTAGAGACAGGGTTTCACAATGTTAGCCAGGATGCTCTTGATCTCCTGACCTCATGATCTGCCCGCCTTGGCCTTCCAAAGTGCTGGGATTACAGGCAAGAGCCACCCCACCCAGCCACACCTGGTTAATTTTTTATTTTTATTCTTTTTCGAGACAGAGTCTTGCTCTGTCACCTAGGCTGGAGTGCAGTGGTGCAATCTCAGCTCACTGCAACCTCGGCCTCCCAGGTTCAAGTGATTCTCCTATCTTAGCCTCCCGAGTAGCTGGGATTACAGGTACTCGCCATCACACCCGACCAATTTTTGTTTTTTCAGTATTGACAGAGTTTCACCCTGCTGGCCAGGCTTGTCTCGAACTCCTGACCTCATGATCTGCCTGCTTTGGCCTACCAAAGTGCTGGGATTACAGGCCTTAGCCACCGCACCCAGCCAATTTTTTAAATTTTTGTACGGACGGGGTCTCGCTATATTACTCAAGCTGGTCTCAATCTCCTGGCCTTAAGTGAACTTCCTGCCTTGGCCTCTCAAAGTGCTGGGAATGCAGATTTGAGCCACTGCACCTGCCGGGGGTTATATAGTTATATATTATGTTTTGTTTTGTTTTGTTTTTGAGACAAAATCTTACTCTGTCACCCAGGCTGGAGTGCAGTGGCAAGATTACAGCTCCCTGCAGCCTCATGAGCCTCAACCTTTGAGGCCTAAATGATCTTCCTGTCTCTGCCTCCCAAGTAGCTGGGACTACAGGCTCACATCACTACACTGGTCTAGTATTTTGTTACTTTCGTAGAGGCAGGGTCTCTTATGTTTCCCAGGCTGGTCTCAAACTCCTTGCCTTAAATGACCCACCCTCCTGAGCCTCCCAAAATGCTGGGATTATTGACGAAAACCACTGTGCCTGGCTTTATTTATTATTATTATAAATGGAACACAACCACCACTCAATAAATCTGTGACCCTTCCTCCCCTTGCTGCATGGAGTCTGGCGCTAGCCTGGTATGTATATATAGGTATACGCTGAATGAATGAAAGAATAATTGTGGCCAGGTTCTGAGCCTTAGCCTCTTCTATAAATCTGGGATTCCTTATTTAATTTTTATATTTTTTGAGAGGAGGTCTCACTGTGTCGCCCAGGCCGTAGTGCACTGGCGTGATCACAGCTCACTGCCTCATCTGTCTCCTGGGTTCAAGGGATCCTTTCGCTTCAGCCTCCCAAGTAGCTGGGACTACAGAGGGCGCCAGCGTGCCGGGCTAAATTTTTTGTTTGTTTCGTTTGTAGAGACGAAGTCTCATTATTTTGCCCAGGCTGGTCCCGAACCTCTGGGCTCAACTGATTTACCGCCTTGGCCTCCCAAATTGATGGGATTACAGGCGTGAGCCACTGCACCCAGCCTCCTCCTTTTATTGAATAAACTAATGCTAACTGAACCCTTAATATGTGCTAGGTCCTGTACTGATCTCTTGGTACAAAACAATGAACAAGATGCAACAAAAGCGCCACCAATAACTCACTGCAGCCTGGGCCAAGCACTGTGTAAAGATCTATACATCATCCTTATTAAATCCTTACAACGTCTTTATGCCGAGATGCTGTAATTCGCCACATTTTATGCAAGAGAAAATTATGGCTAAGAGATTCTCTGATTGTAGCTCGAAAGTGCTAGGGATGGGATTCGTTCCCAGCGCAATTTTGATTCGTCGCTTTAGCGTGTTGCGGGTATGAGTTAAGTGGGCGCCCAGCCAGGACCAGGGGTTCAAATCCGTTGCCATGGTCCCCCGACGCTTTCCCGGGCTCCAGAACTGGGTCGCGCTGTCACGTGACAGCAACCAACATGGCGCCGCCCACTGTGTGGCATGGCCCACGTGGTTCCGACAGTCAAGATGGCGGGAGTAGCCACCCAGGCTTCCCTGGAGTCGGCCCCACGGATCATGCGGCTGGTGGCCGAATGCAGCCGCTCCAGGGCCCGGGCAGGCGAGCTGCGGCTGCCTCATGGGACAGTGGCAACTCCTGTGTTCATGCCAGTGGGCACGCAGGCCACCATGAAGGGCATCACGACCGAGCAGCTGGACGCTCTGGGTTGCCGCATCTGCCTGGGCAATACCTACCATCTGGGTCTAAGGCCGGTGGGTGGGCTCTGCCCGCGCGGGGAGGCGGCGAGGCGTGGGGAGCCATGGAGCGTCCTCCAGGCCCGGACACTCCTCCCAAAGTCAATCGACCAGCCGTATTGAGCGCCCCCCCATGACCAGGCCTTGTGCTGGGCGTGAAAGAGCAGCGGGGACTAAAGCTGGCCAGCTCTGTCTCTCAAGAAGGGCCCCCAGGGACGCTGTCACCCCTAACCTGACACTTTCTTCTATCAACGCAGGGACCCGAACTGATCCAGAAAGCCAACGGTCTCCACGGCTTCATGAATTGGCCACATAATCTGCTAACGGTGAGCTGAGGAGAGAGCCGGCGTTCTAGGGCGTTTCTCTGGAGTGACGGGCCCCCCATCTCCACCCTCTGACAGTCTTGCGGTGGGGTTTCCCTTAGGACAGCGGCGGTTTCCAGATGGTGTCGCTGGTGTCTCTGTCCGAGGTGACTGAGGAGGGCGTCCACTTCCGCTCTCCCTACGACGGCAGTGAGACCCTGCTGAGCCCGGAGAAATCCGTGCAGATCCAGAACGCGCTGGGTGAGAGGACCCTGGGGAGCCGCCCCCTTACCCTGTCTGTCAGGGGGTGAAGGTGACACAGGGCCTGTTCTTTAGGTGTTGTGTGGCTTTGAGCAGGTCACTCCTCGCTGAGCTTCAGTTGAACCAACTCAAAGCGGGGGTAAATAGTAGCAGGTCTTTGGTAGAATTGTTGACAAGTACATATGAGATAATGTCCGTAAATCTCCATGCCAGCCATGTAGTAGCTTAAGTATTATTATTGGCCGGGCGCGGTGGCTCAAGCCTGTAATCCCAGCACTTTGGGAGGCCGAGACGGGCGGATCACGAGGTCAGGAGATCGAGACCATCCTGGCTAACACGGTGAAACCCCGTCTCTACTAAAAAAAAAAATACGGCCGGGCGCGGTGGCTCAAGCCTGTAATCCCAGCACTTTGGGAGGCCGAGACGGGTGGATCACGAGGTCAGGAGATCGAGACCATCCTGGCTAACACAGTGAAACCCCGTCTCTACTAAAAATACAAAAAACTAGCTGGGCGAGGTGGCCGGCGCCTGTAGTCCCAGCTACTCGGGAGGCTGAGGCAGGAGAATGGCGTGAACCCGGGAGGCGGAGCTTGCAGTGAGCTGAGATCCGGCCACTGCACTCCAGTCCGGGCGACAGAGCGAGACTCCGCCTCAAAAAAAAAAAAAAATACAAAAAACTAGCTGGGCGAGGTGGCCGGCGCCTGTAGTCCCAGCTACTCGGGAGGCTGAGGCAGGAGAATGGCGTAAACCCGGGAGGCGGAGCTTGCAGTGAGCTGAGATCCGGCCACTGCACTCCAGCCTGGGCGACAGAGCTAGACTCCGTCTCAAAAAAAAAAAGAAAAGGATTATTATTGCAATTTTTCTCTCATTAGCAAATTAAGACTGGACGTAGAAGCTCATGCCTGTAATCCCAGCAATTTGGGAAACTGAGGTGGGAAGATCACTTGAGGCCGGGAGTTGGAGACCAGCTTGGGCAATACAGGGAGACCCTGTCTCTACCAAAAAAAAAAAATGAAAAAAACAAATTAATTGTACAAATACCTGTTGAAATAATGGTGGCAACAAGAGGATTGGGATGGCTTTAGGCTCCTCCCATATTCTTAATATCCTTCCTTTTTTTTTTTTTTGAGGACGAGTTTCGCTCTTGTTGCCCAGGCTGGAGTGCAGTGGTGTGATCTCGGCTCACCACAACCTCCACCTCCTGGGTTCAAGCGATTCTCCTGACTCAGCCTCCCGAGTAGCTGGGATTACAGGCGTGCGCCACAACGCTCGGCTAATTTTGTATTTTTAGTAGAGATAGGGTTTCTCCATGTTGGTCAGGCTAGTCTCGAACTCCTGAGCTCAGGTGATCCACTTGCCTCGGCCTCCCAAAGTGCTGGGATTACAGGCGTGAACCACCACGCCTGGCCTTTTTTTTTTTTTTTTTTTGAGACAGAGTCACGCAGGCTGGAGTGCTATGGTGTGATCTCCGCTCACTGCAACCTCCACCTCCTGGGTTTGAGTGATTCTCCTGCCTCAGCCTGCTGAGTAGCTGGGATTACAACTGCTTGCCACCATGCCCAGCTAATTTTTGTATTTTTTGTAGAGACGGGGTTTCACTATGTTGGCCAGGCTGGTCTCAAACTCCTAACCTCAGATGATTCACCTGCTTCAGCCTCCCAAAGTGCTGGGATTATAGGTGTGAACCACTACGCCCGGCCCAATATCCCCATTTCTTGATAAAGACGGTTCACATTTTCTCAACCTTGTAAAGAACCACGGCAACACAGGGTCAACACCCCTCTTCCCCTCATCATTCTAATAAATTGATGCTGTAGGGAGGAGGAAATATTTTTTCTTCTTAGATTCATGACCAAAGTCTCTATAACAAAAGCCCCTATTAGAAAAGAAGCCCCGGGCTGGGTGCAGTGGCTCACGCCTGTAATCCCAGCACTTTGGGAGGCCGAGGTGCGATCACGACTCACTGCAACAGCTGCCTCCTGGTTCAAGCAATTCTCCTGCCTTAGCCTCCTGAGTAGCTGGGATTACAGGTGCCCGCTACCACACCCAGCTAATTTTTGTATTTTCAGTAGAGATGGGGTTTCATCATGTTGGCCAGGCTGGTTACGCACTCCTGACCTCAAGTGATCTACCCATCTTGGCCCCGCAAAGTGCTGGGATTACAGGTGTAAGCCACCATGCCTGGCCCCTTTTTTTCTTTTTTGAGACTGAATCTTGCTGTCACCCAGACTAGAGTACTATGGCGTGATCTCGGCTCACTGCAACCTCTGCTTCCCAGGTTCAGGCAATTCTCCTGCCTCAGCCTCCCGAGTAGCTGGGACTTCAGGCGCACGCCACCATGTCCCACTAATTTTTGTATTTGTAGTAGAGACAGAGTTTTACCATGCTGGCCAGGGTGGTCTCGAACTCCTGATCTCAAGTGATTGGCCCACCTTGGCCTCCTAAAGCACTGGGATTACAGGTGTGAGCCACCACGCCTGGCCTGTGTTTTTTTATTTTGATTTGTTTCATCTGTTTGTTTTCTTTTCTTTTTTTTTTTTTGAGACGGAGTCTCGCTGTGTCGCTCAGGCTGGAGTGCAGTGGCTGGATCTCGGCTCACTGCAAGCTCTGCCTCCCGGGTTCACACCATTCTCCTGCCTCAGCCTCCCGAGTAGCTGGGACTACAGGCACCCGCCACCTCGCCCGGCTAGTTTTTTGTATTTTTTAGTAGAGACGGGGTTTCACTGTGTTAGCCAGGATGGTCTTGATCTCCTGACCTCGTGATCTGCCTGTCTCGGCCTCCCAAAGTACTGGGATTACAGGCTTGAGCCACCGCTCCTGGCCTGTTTATTTTCTTAATAATGGAGATGGGGTCTCCCTGTGTTGCCCAGGCCGGTCTCAAACACCTGGGTTCAAGTGATCCTTCTGCCTGGGCCTTCCAAAGTGTGTGGATTGTAGGTCATCAGGTTTCATTTTATGCCACTAAGCCACTATGCTGTGCTCAGTGACTCATGCCTATAATCTTAGCACTTTATTTTATTTTTCTTTTTGAGACGGTGTCTCGCTCTGTTGCCCAGGCTGGAGTACAGTGGTGTGATCTCAGCTCACTGCAACCTCCGCCTCCTGGGTTCAAGCGATTATCCTGCCTCAGCCTCTTGAGTACCTGGGATTACAGGCATATACCACCACGTCCTGCTAATTTTTGTATTTTTAGTAGAGACAGAGTTTCACTACGTTGGCCAGGCTGGTCTCAAACTCCTGACCTCAAATAATCCACCTGGGTCAGCCTTCCAAAGTGCTGGGATGACAGGCGTGAGCCACTGCACCTGGCTTTTTTTTTTTTTTTTTTTTTTTTTTTTTTTTTGACACAGCCTTGCTCTGTCATCCAGGCTGGAGTGCAGTGGCACAGTCCTGGCTCACTACAACCTCCGTCTCCCAGATTCATGCGATTCTCCTGTCTCTGCCTTCCAAGCCCTGGGACTACAGGCACGTGCCATCACACCTGGCTAATTTTTGTGTTTTTAGGAGAGATGGGGTTTCACCATGTTGGCCAGGCTGGTCTTGAACTGCTGACCTCAGATAGTCTGCCTGCCTCGGTGTCCCAAGTGCTGGGATTATAGGCCTAGTCACCGCGCCCGGCCAGCAGAGCCCTGCTGATGGAAGTTTGGTTTCCTGGTCTTGCTGTGGCACACCACATAGCAAGGAATCCCTTTGTACATTTTAGGATTTTATTTTATGTAACAGGATAGGATTTTAAGCTGGGGAGAGGCAGGAACAGAGGCACATTTTGTAAAGCTCCTTCTGGCTGTTGTATAAACAGACTGGGAAAGCCATGTGGGCGTTAGCAAGACGGGGAATGGGGGGATGCTCTTGGGGAAGTCCAACTTGAACCCATGTGATAGGAGGCTTTCCCCAAGCACTGCGGGCTTTCCCAGTGATGTTGCCCCCATCTCACCATCAGGATCGGACATCATCATGCAGCTGGATGACGTGGTCAGCAGCACCGTGACTGGGCCACGTGTGGAGGAGGCCATGTACAGGTGTGTACATGCTGTGTGCATGTGGGGGATCTCTTGGGGGAGGGGATCCTGGTCCTTGTAGCCTTGTCTCCTACCCCCTCACCAGGCCCCTGGGGCTTGTAACTGGGGCCCTGTTGCAGGTCAATCCGCTGGTTGGACCGGTGCATTGCAGCCCATCAGCGGCCGGACAAGCAGAACCTCTTCGCCATTATCCAGGGTGGGCTGGACGCAGATCTCCGGGCCACCTGCCTTGAAGGTAGAGCCGTGCGCTGGCAGGCCCAGGGCTTGGCCATCGAGGAGGTCCCCACATGGGCCTGGCACGTGGTGGAACCAGATCGCTAATGGGTGGAAGGGCACTGCGCTAGAAAAAATAGCCGAAGCAAAGGCTCTCAGACCACATGCAGTAGAATGTATTGAGAGAATGGCCGTGATTCCAGTAGTTAATAGTCTCCTAGTTTTTTTGTTTGTTTGTTTTTATTTCATTTTTGAGATGGAGTCTCAGGTGATCCACCCTCCTTGGCCTCCCAAAGTGCTGGGATTATAGTCATGAGCTACTTCGCCCAGCCTATTTATTTATTTATTTATTTATTTTCCTTTTTTTTTTTTTTTTTGAGATGGAGTCTTGCAGTGTCGCCCAGGCTAGAGTGTAGTGGCACCATCTCGGCTCACTGCAACCTCCGCCTCCCGGGTTTAAGCTATTCTCCTGCCCCAGCCTCCCGAGTAGCTGGGACTACAGGTGCCTGCCACCACACCCAGCTAATTTTTGTATTTTTAGTAGAGACGGGGGTTTCACCATATTGGCCAGGCTGGTCTCAAACTCCTGACCTTGTGATCCACCCACCTTGGCTTCCCAAAGTGCTGGGATTACAGGGGTGAGCCACCGCGCCCGTCCTATTTATTTATTTTTGAGACAGGGTCTTACTCTGTTGCTAATGCTGGAGTGCAGGCCAGACCCAGGTTTGAATCCAGCCTTTGGCATATGTGGCCTTGGACTAGTGGTTTAAGCCCTGCAGGCCCCAGTTTCTTCTTGTTTCAGGCAAGTTGAACAATAGTACAATTCTGCAGCCCCTTCTCTGTCATCCAGGTCCTCAGAGCGAAAGTCTAAAATCCAGAACATTGGCCTGGTGCCATAGCTCACACTGGAATCCCAGCACTTTAGGAGGCCATGGCAAGCGGATTGCTTGAGGCCAGGCGTTTGAGACCAGTCTGGGCAACATAGCGAGATCCTGTCTCTAAAAAAAGAGAATTGGGCCAGGTGCGCTGGCTCACGCCTGTAATCCCAGTACTTTGAAGCCAGTACTTTGAGGCCAGTACTTTGAGGCCAGGAGTTCGAGACCAGCCTGGCCAGCATGGTGAAACCCTGTCTCTACTAAAAATACAAAAATTCGCCATGCGTGGTGCTGGGTACCTGTAATCCTAGCTACTCAGGAGGCTGAGAGCTTGAACCCGGGAGGTGGAGGTTACAGTGAGCTGAGATCATGTCTCTGCACTCCAACCTGGGCGACAGAGCAAGAATCCGTCTCAAAAAAAAAAGAAAAAAATAAAATTAGCACGCAAGCATGGGAGTGCATGCCTGTGATCCTAGATACTTGGGAGGCTGAGGTGGGAGGATCACTTGAGCCCAGGGGTTGGTGGCTGCAGTGAGCTATGATGACACCACTGTACTGTAGTCTGGGCAACACAGTGAGACCCTGTCTCAAAAAAAAAAAAAAAGAAAAAAGAAAAAACTTAGAATGCCCTAAAAAATTTGCAACTCATTTCATCGCTAACCTGGATCTCTCATTTTTTATCCCAGTTGTTATAAGTCTTCACATATTTTTATTTTTATTTATTTTTTACTTTTCGAGATGGAATTTCATTCTTGTTGTCTAGGCTGGAGTGCAGTGGCACTATCTCAGCTCACTGCAACCTCTGCCTTCTGGTTTCAAGCGATTCTCCTGCTTCAGCCTCCCGAGTAGCTGGGATTACAGGCACCCGCCACCACGCCCGGCTTTTTGTATTTTTAGTAGAGATGGGGTTTCACCATGTTGGCCAGACTGGTCTCGAACTACTGACTGACCTCATGATCCATCCGCCGTGGACTCCTAAAGTGCTAGGATTACAGGCATGAGCCAGGCTCCCAGCCTATTTTTATTTTTTAAATTTTACTTTGGCCGGGTGTGGTGGCTCATGCCTGTAATCCCGGCACTTTGGGAGGCCGAGGTGGGCGGATCCCCTGAGGTCAGAAGTTTGAGACCAACCTGCCCAACATGGCGGAACCCTGTCTCTATTAAAAATACAAAAAATTAGCCGGGCATGGTGGCAGACGACTGTAATCCCAGCTACTCGGGGGGCTGAGGCAGGAGAATCACGTGAATCCGGGAGGCGAAGGTTGAAGTGAGCCAGGATCGCGCCACTGCACTCCAGCCTGGGCAACAAGAGTAAAACTCCATCTCAAAAAAAAAAAAATTTAAGTTCTGGAATACATGTGCAGAACGTGGAGGTTTGTTACATAGCTATATATGTGCCATGGTGGTTTCCTGTACACATCAACCCATCATCTAGGTTTTAAGCCTTGCATGTGTTATGTGTTTGTCCTAATGCTCTCACTTCCCTTTCCTCCACCAAGTCTTCACCTATCTTGTTGCACAAATATTACAGTGTTTGATGACAGGCTATTGGGTGTTTTTTGGGGTTTTTTTTTGTTGTTGTTTTGTTTTGTTTTGTTTTTGAGATGGAGTCTCGCTCTGTCGCCCAGGCTGGAGTGCAGTGGGGTGATGTCAGCTCACTGCAACCTCCGCCTCCCGGGTTCAAGCGATTATCCCGCCTCAGTCACCTGTGTAGCTGGGACTACAGGTGCCTATTACCAGGCTGGACTAATTTTTTTTTTTTTTTGAGACAGAGTTTCGCTCTGTCGCCCAGGGTGGAGTGCAGTGGCGCGATCGTGGCTCACTGCAAGCTCCGCCTCCTAGGTTCACACCATTCTCCTGCCTCAGCCTCCCGAGTAGCTGGGACTACAGGTGCCCGCGACCATGCCTGGCTAATTTTTTGTGTTTTTAGTAGAGACGGGGTTTCACTGTGTGAGCCAGAACGGTCTTGATCTCCTGACCTCGTGATCCGCCCTCCTTGGTCTCCCAAAGTGCTGGGATTACAGGTGTGAGCCACCACGCCCGGCCATGCCCAACTAATTTTTATATTTTTAGTAGAGACAGGGTTTCACCACCTTGGTCAGCCTGCTTTCGAACTCCTGACCTTCTAATCCGCCTGCCTTGGCCTCCCAAAGTGCTGGGATTACAGGCGTGAGCCACTGCACCCGGCCCTTTTTCTTTCTTTCTTTCTTTTTTGAGACAGAATCTCGCTCTGTTGCCCAGGCTGGAGTGCAGTGGCGAGATCTTGGCTCACTGCAACCTCCACCTCCCAGGTTCAAGTTATTCTCCTGCCTCAGCCTTCTGAGTAACTGGGACCACAGGCATGCACCGCCAGGCATGGTGGTGTTTTTAGTAGAGGCAGGGTTTCACCATGTTGGCCAGATTGGTCTTGGACACCAGACTTCAAGTGATCTGCTTGCCTCGGCCTCCCACAGTGCTGGGATTACAGGTGTGAGCCACTGCGCCTGACCTGACAGCTGTTGTTACTCAGCATGTGGGATATTTACTGTTCTCAAATCCAGAAAATTCCGAATTCTGAAACACATCTGCTTCCAAGTTTCAGCTGAGGGACTGTGGGCTGTGCCTCTTCTGAGGACTGAAGAAAGGGGTCTTGCATACAGCAGGCACTCATAAATGTTAGCTGAGATCAGCAGCAGTCCCAGCCCCTAGACAGACAGACAGACAGACTGCTGAACCCTCTCCTCCCTCTCCCTCTCCGTCTCTGTCTCTGTCTCTGCCTCTGTCTGTCTCTCTGTCTCTGGCTGTTTCTCTGACTCTCTCCCTGAGCGACTCTGGAAGTCTGGGCAGGGTCTGTTCTGGGATTGTAGACCAGGCACATTTCCTCTTCTGTAGCCCTCACCTTACCCTGTACCCTCAGAGATGACCAAGCGGGACGTGCCTGGCTTCGCCATCGGGGGCCTGAGTGGGGGTGAGAGCAAGTCGCAGTTCTGGCGGATGGTGGCGCTGAGCACCTCTCGGCTTCCAAAGGACAAGCCCCGATATCTGATGGGGGTCGGGTATGTTGTGGATAGGGGAGCCGGGGACCTACCTGTGGGGAGTGGATTCCTGGGGACCCCCTGCCCTGCTTGGGGGGGTGGCATTTGGGGGAAACGGACACAGCTCTGATCTGAGGAGACTAGGAAGACATGGCTGTCCCTTGGGGAATATGTCCCATTCTGAGGGAATATGGCTCAGTCTGGGGCAGTGTGAGGGTTGGGAGGGGTCCTGGGAAGCCCCTGAGGTTCTCTGCCCCCTCCCGCCACGGCTGCAACCCCAGCTATGCCACTGATCTGGTAGTCTGCGTGGCTCTTGGATGTGACATGTTCGACTGCGTCTTCCCCACACGGACAGCGGTGAGGCTCTGGCAGAAGGAGGTCAGGGTGGGAGACGGGTGGGGGACTAGGGAGGCAAGGTTAGGGGTTGGGGGGATGGGGAGAATGAAGCCCTGGGTGACCCCCTTTCCCGCCCTTCCTCTCCCGCAGCGCTTTGGCTCTGCCCTGGTGCCTACTGGGAACTTGCAGTTGAGGAAGAAGGTGTTCGAGAAGGACTTCGGCCCCATAAACCCGGAGTGCACCTGCCCCACGTGCCAAAAGTAGGCAGGATGGTATTGGGAGCTGGGGCAGGGCATGGAGGGGACAGGGCCCGGCTGTGCTGAGCTGTCCCCTGCCGCTCGATAGGCACAGCCGCGCCTTCCTGCACGCACTGCTGCACAGTGACAACACGGCCGCGCTGCACCACCTCACGGTCCATAATATCGCCTACCAGGTGAGCCAGCGCCTGGGGCAGGGCGGGTGGGGGTGTCCTAGGTGCGTATGCCCCACGCTGACCTCCCCTCCCCGCAGCTGCAGCTCATGAGCGCCGTCCGCAGCAGCATTGTGGAGAAGCGCTTTCCGGACTTCGTGCGGGACTTCATGGGCACCATGTACGGGGATCCCACCCTCTGTCCCACCTGGGCCACCGACGCTCTGGCCTCTGTGGGGATCACACTGGGCTGACCTGGCGTTGGGAGAGGGAGGGTGAGAGGGAGGGAGGGGCCGGAAGATACTGAAGGATTTCTTTTTGGAAGGTTTTTTTTTATTGTAACTTACAGAGTGTGTCTGTGTCTTTTTGGGGAGGTGGCCTGTCTGGGTCCCTCTCCCGGTCTGAGCGTCACTGCAGTGGAATATCTCCCCTTCTCACCAATCATAACACATCACTGTGGCAGCAGCGGATAGCTGGAAACCACCTGCCAGTGCCCAGCGTGTAGGGCGTGCCTCTAGAGTGAGAGCTGCCACCTGCTTCCTGGGGCCCAGGCCCCCCAGCCACCTTGGAGGGAGGTACTGTTGGCCTCTCCTTTTTTACAGCTGAGGAAGCAGGCCCAGGGAAGGGAGGGAACTTGCCCAAGGTCATCACCATCAAAGAAATGGTATCTTGGCTTTAAGGCATACTCCTAGTCTGACTCTTATAGATGTGAGGCTTTTTTTTTTTTTTTTTTTTTTTTGAGGCGGAGTCTTGCTCTGTCGCCCGGACTGGAGTGCAGTGGCCGGATCTCAGCTCACTGCAAGCTCCGCCTCCCGGGTTTACGCCATTCTCCTGCCTCAGCCTCCCCAGTAGCTGGGACTACAGGCGCCCGCCACCTCGTCCGGCTAGTTTTTGTATTTTTAGTAGAGACAGGGTTTCACCGTGTTAGCCAGGATGGTCTCGATCTCCTGACCTCGTGATCCGCCCGTCTCGGCCTCCCAAAGTGCTGGGATTACAGGCTTGAGCCACCGCGCCCGGCCAGATATGAGGCTTAATCTCCTATTTTTTTTTTTCTTTTTTTTTTTTTTTTCTGAGACTGAGTCTCGTTCTGTCACCCAGGCTGGAGTGCCGTGGTGGGATCTCTGCTCACTGCAACCTCTGCCTCCCAGGTTCAAACGATTCTCCTGCCTCAGCCTCCCCAGTAGCTGAGACTACAGGCGCGTGCCACCATGCTCAGCTAATTTTTGTATTTTTTTTTTTTTTTTTTTGAGACGGAGTCTCGCTCTGTCGCCCGGGCTGGAGTGCAGTGGCCGGATCTCAGCTCACTGCAAGCTCCGCCTCCCGGTTTACGCCATTCTCCTGCCTCAGCCTCCCGAGTAGCTGGGACTACAGGCGCCCACCACCTCGCCCGGCTAGTTTTTTGTATTTTTTAGTAGAGACGGGGTTTCACCATGTTAGCCAGGATGGTCTCGATCTCCTGACCTCGTGATCCGCCCGTCTCGGCCTCCCAAAGTGCTGGGATTACAGGCTAGAGCCACCGCGCCCGGCCTAATTTTTGTATTTTTAATAGAGATGGGATTTCACCATGTTGGCCAGACTGGTCTTAAACTCCTGACCTCAAGTGATCTGCCTGCCTCAGCCTCCCAAAGCGTGATTACAGGCGTGAACCACAGCGCCCAGCCTCTTTTATTTTTTTCTTTTGAGACTGTCTCACTTTGTCATCCAGGCTGGAGTGCATTGGTTCAAACATGGCTCACTGTAGCCTCGATCTGGAGCTGCCATGCCAGATCTGTAATCATCAAGTTGATTATTCTTGCAACTTAATGTTGCATGTGCAGTCGTATTCCATTTTACAGAGGAGGACACTGAGGTGCAGAGGAATGAAGTTCCATGGTCACTGTCACTTTCTTAGTCCGTTCTGGCTGCTATATATAACAAAATACCATCAACTGGGTGGCTATAAACAACAGAAATTGATTTATCACAGTTCTAGAGGCTGGGAAATTCAGGATCAAGGTACCAGCAGATTCAGTGTCTGTTGAGGGCAAACTTCCTAGATGGCGATCTTTTCTCTAATCTCACGTGGCGGAAGGCAGCTCTCTGGGGTCTCTTTTTTTTTTAAGACGGAGTCTCGCTCTGTCGCCCAGGCTGGAGTGCAGTGGCCGGATCTCAGCTCACTGCAAGCTCTGCCTCCCGGGTTCACGCCATTCTCCTGCCTCAGCCTCTCGAGTGGCTGGGACTACGGGCTCCCGCCACCTCACCCGGCTAGTTTTTTGTATTTTTTAGTGGAGACGGGGTTTCACCGTGTTAGCCAGGATGGTCTCGATCTCCTGACCCCGTGATCTGCCCGTCTCGGCCTCCCAAAGTGCTGGGATTACAGGCTTGAGCCACCGTGCCCGGCTCTGGGGTCTCTTTTATAAGGGTACACTGAGATACTCAGCAGGTTTGTGAAAAGAAAAAAAATAGGTAAGGGCACAAATCCCATTCACCTAATCACCTAATCGCCTTCCAAAGGCCCCACCTCCAATTACCATCATGTTGGGGAATTATGTTTCAACACATTAATCTCGGTGTGGTGGGTGAGCGGGTAGGGCTGGTCTATAGACATTTGGACCATAGTAATCAGTAGATAAACAGGTCCAGGATCTAAGCCAGATATGATCAGTTACAGAACTAGTGATCTTCACCAGCCCGAGCAACATGACAAAACTCCATCTTTACAAAAAATACAGGTGGTATGCATCTGTGCTCCCAGCTACTGAGGAAGCTGAGGTGGGAGGATCGCTGAAGCTCAGGAGGTTGAGGCTGTAATGAGCCGCAATTGCACCACTGCGCTCCAGGCTGGGCAACAGAGTGAGACTCTGTCTCAAAAACAAAAACCAGTGCTCTTCAAAAATGAAGTTTTTGAAATGGAAAAAGTAGACCAGGCACAGTGGCTCACACCTATAATCCCAGCACTTTGGGAGGCCAAGCGGGCGGGCGGATCACTTGAGGTCAAGGAGTTTGAGACCAGCCTGGCAAACACGGTGAAATCCTATCTCTACTAAAAATACAAAAATTTGCTGGGTGTGGTGGCACGTGCTTGTAGTCCTAGCTACTCTGGAGGCTGAGGCAGGAGAATCACTTGAACCCAGGACACGGATGTTGCAGTGAGCCAGGATTGCACCACTGTACTCCACCCTGAGAGACAGCGAGACTCCATCTCAAAAAAAAAAAGGTGAGGCGCAGTGGCTCACACCTGTAATCCCAGCACTTTGGGAGGCCAAGGAGGGCAGATTATGAGGTCAGGAGTTCAAGACCAGCCTGGCCAACATGGTGAAACCCCATCTCTACTAAAAATACAAAAAGTAGCTGGGTGTGGTGGCACATGCCTGTAATTCCAGCTACTCTGGAGGCTGAGGCAGGAAAATTGCTTGAAGCCAGGACTCAGAGGTTGCAGTGAGCCGAGATCGCACTACTGTACTGCAGCCTGGGTGACAGAGCAAGACTCTATCTCAAAAAAAGAAAAGAGGCCGGGCGTGGTGGCTCAAGCCTGTAATCCCAGCACTTTGGGAGGCCGAGACGGGTGGATCACGAGGTCAGGAGATCGAGACCATCCTGGGTAACATGGTGAAACCCCATCTCTACTAAAAATACAAAAAACTAGCCAGGCGAGGTGGCGGACGCCTGTAGTCCCAGCTACTCGGGAGGCTGAGGCAGGAGAATGGCGTGAACCCGGGAGGCGGAGCTTGCAGTGAGCTGAGATCCGGCCACTGCACTCCAGCCTGGGCGACAGAGCGAGACTCCGTCTCAAAAAAAAAAAAAAAAAAAGAAAAGAAAAGAAAAAAAAGTTCAAGCGTGGTGGCTCACACCTGCAATCCCAGCACTTTGGGAGGCCAAGAAGGGTGGATCATCTGAGGTTAGGAGTTCAAGACCTGCCTGGCCAACATGGTGAAACCCCGTCTCTACTAAAAACACAAAAATTAGCTGGGTATGGTGGCATGCACCTGTAGTCCCAGCTACTTGAGAGGCTGAGGCAGGAGAATCATCTGAACTTGGGAGGCAGAGGTTTCAGTAAACTGGGATTGCGTCATTGCACTCCAGACTGGGCAATAGAGCAAGTCTCCGTTTCAAAAAAAAAAAAAAAGTGAAAAAGTAATACATGTATATCATCCACAATTCAAATCACATCAAAAGTGCAACTACTTTTATCAATTTGTGTATTTTTCCAGCAATTTTCCATGTGTACATATGGTTTTCACGCATGTCAGCATCCTTCACGCACAATTCTGTACCTTGGTTGTTTTTTCCTCTTAGTATATCTCAAATTATTTATACTTCAGTACATGAAGAGTTTCCTCAACGCTTTTTGTTTGTTTGTTTATTTGTTTTTGAGACAGAATTTTGCTCTTGTTGCCCAGGCTGGAGTGCAGTGGTGCGATCTCGGCTCACCGCAACTTCCACCTCCTGGGTTCAAGCGATTCTCCTGCCTCAGCCTCCCGAGTAGCTGGGATTACAGGCATGCACCACCATGCCTGGCTAATTTTGTGTATTTTTAGTAGAAATGGGGTTTCACCATGTTAGCCAAGGTGGTTTCAAACACCTGACCTCAGGCGATCTGCCCACCTCAGCCTCCCAAAGTGCTAGAATTACAGGCAGGAGCCACCGCACCTGGCCCTTTTTGTCTATTTCTTTGAGACCCGGGGTTTTGGGTCACAAAACAGGCAAATGCCGTGAACTACCTTCCTCCTCTTTCTCCAACTTCTTGTGCTGCCTCAGGTCAGAGCACTTACCTGCTCCTGCCTCCTCACTGGGTTTCCTGGTCTCTGGCCTATTTGTCTCCAGAGGGATCAAAACACTTCAAATCCTATTTGTCTCTGTCCATTGTCAGGAGTTCCAGTTCCCAGAACCCCAATTTTGCCTACAAAATAGCGTGTTTTTTCATGGGGAGAGGATTCGTTGAGTTTTAGTGGGTATTCAGAAAGATCCAAAGCCAGTTGGGGGGGTTCACACCTGTAATCCCAGTACTTCTGGGAGGCCGGCCTGTGAGAGTCGTTTGGGCCCAGGAGTTTGAGACCAGCCTGGACAACACAGCAAGACCCTGTCTCTATAAAAAATAAAATAATTAGCTGGGCACAGTTGACTCAGGGCATGCCTGTGGTTCCAGCTACTTGGGACACTGAGGCGGGAGGATCGTCTGAGCCCGAGTGCTTGTTGAATTGAGCTATGAGTCCACTACTGCACTCCAGCCTGGGCAACAGAGGGAGACCCAGTATCTAAGAAAGGAAGATTCATTGGCTAGACACGGTGGCTCACGCCTGTAATCCCAACACTTTGGGAGGCCAAGATAGGCAGATCACTTGAAGCCAGGCGTTCGAGACCAGCCTGGCCAATATGGTGAAACCCTGTCTGTCTACTAAAAATACAAAATTAGCTGGGTGTGGTGGCGTGCACCTGTAATCCCAGCTATTCGGGAGGCTGAGGCAAGAGAATTGCTTGAACTGGGGAGGCAGAGGTTGCAGTGAGCCAAGATAGCGCCACTGCACTCTAGCCTGGGTGACAGAGTGAGACCCCGTCTCAAAAAGAGAAAAGAAAAAAAGACATGCTCTGCTAAAGTTGAAGAAGCCGGGGAAAAAACTTTGGAGCGTTAGCGGCGTCAAGATCCGGCGTGAGCAGAAAGGGCACAGCATTTGCAAAGGCGTGGAGGAGTGATTTTACTGCGTTCTATCTCTAGGAAGCAATGACTTGGCCTTACCCATTTACAGAGTACATTGGGACCCTGGTCCCAGAGCTGGTTTGCAGTCTGGGCACTGAGATGCGTTCTGGGACTTGTAGTTTTCCCCAGAGCCAGGAAACTCAAAAATCGAGACATCGGATCCCACCACGAGGTGTCGCCCTTGAGCGAGTACGGTGGGACCTATCCTGTACTTCAGAAGACTGTTGCAGACATCCAACAATCACAGGGAAGGAGAGTTTTTCTGATTGACAGATATGGTTCTCAATCATAGTGAAGATTCGGATGTTACACCCCGCCCTCTTTTGCCTGGTTGGCTGGAGCAACGAAGTGATATTTATATGAACCAATGGGAAATTCTTAGGGAACTCAGTAGTAGCTCAATCCCTAACACCATTGGTCCACATTGTCGACTGGCACGTCTGCCTGCCAATAAGATGGTGTAACCTCGCCAATGGGTGGAGCCAACGTGCATTTTTTTCTGAAACACCTCTTTCCTCTCTTGACAACTTGCTTTCTGCCGCTATTGGCTTTTGCACAACAGTGACGGTTCTTTTGTCCAATAAACCAGCAAGACGGTCCCCAGGGGGAAGGTTTACTCAACCATTGGCCTGTGCCTCGTTTTTATTGGCTAGTCTGCCCGAGTGGCGGCGCAGCAGGCCAATCGCGTGTGGCGCGAGTGATCTGGGCGCAGCCCTGGGGCCGGGGCGGGAGGTCGCTTGGGTCGGGTGTAGCCTGAGAACCGGATGAGGCGGCGACCGTGAGGCCGAGCCGGGAGTAGGCGTCTTGCCGAGGCCCGGGCGGGCGGGGAGCAACGGCTACAGACGCCGCGGGGCCAGGTCGTTGAGGGTCGGCGGCGGCGGGGAGCGCAGGGCGCTCGGGCCGGGGGCCGCCGGCGCCATGGGCAACCGCGGGATGGAAGAGCTGATCCCGCTGGTCAACAAGCTGCAGGACGCCTTCAGCTCCATCGGCCAGAGCTGCCACCTGGACCTGCCGCAGATCGCTGTGGTGGGCGGCCAGAGCGCCGGCAAGAGCTCGGTGCTGGAGAACTTCGTGGGCCGGTGAGCGGGAGCGGCAGGGATCGCGGGCGGGCGGCGGCCTAGGGTGCGGAGGGCGGACCGGGAATGGCGCTCCGTGCGCCGCCGGCGTAACTGCGGCGCTTGCGTGCCGGCGGCGGGGAACCGGACGGGGTCGGGGGGGTGGGGCGGGCCCTGTGGGACGCCCTGGGCAGAGGACTCCCTGCAGGGGCTCGGGAGCGGGCCTGGGCCCCAGGGGCGGCGTCATGGGCTGGGGGGCCGTAGGACCGAAGGTGTGCTGGAATCCTGCGGTCCATCTGGTCCCAGCTTTCGTGGGTGAACTCTGCCGTCTGGTTGCCTGTGGGTCTGGGGTAGATCCCTTTTCTGCTCTTTCGGGCTGTTTATCAGAGGTGAAACCGCCATCTAGATATCTATTGGGGCGACCCCTGCGGTCTGGCTGGCTTGTTCTTGTATCTGGAGCTGCCCCCGCCATCTGGTTGGCTGTCTCTCTGTCCTGGGCAAGCCTCCCTGCCACAACCATTTGGTTGTCCATCTGTCCAGTCCCACCTGGCAGCCCCCTGCTGTCTGGCTAGCTGTAAAGGGTGACCTCTGCTGCTGTCTGGCCGCCCATCCGTGCCCCTCACAGACTTTAACACTGAGCAGTCCCTCTGTTGGGTGATACCAGCTGGCCTCCACTGTCTGACTGGCTAGCTGACTCCTAGGGGACCCTGTTTGATTCTCTCAGGCTGACTCTTATAGCTTAGTCCCTCCCTAGCCCTAGCTCCTCTCTTCCGTGTGGATTCTTCTGTCTGGCCATCTCCTATTCTGCGCATGACTACCCCTGAGCGTCTAACCCAGCGCCTCTGGAAGTGGGTGGCAGGAGGGTAGAGGGGAGAATAGAGCTGAAGGATGAGGTTTGAACCCTACTTCCCCTCTCAGCTGGAAGGAGGACCCTGGGGGTACCTTACTTCAGGATTCCTTTCAGGGTGCTGGAACACAGGGGCCCGCCTCCCAGCTACAGCCTGCCAATTGGGGGCCCTCCTTTGCAGCCTGGGAAGGGGCTTCTTGCGTGACCAGGCCTCAGTGGCTAGCCTTGGGATGTAGCCTTCTCTGGACAGCCCTGAGAAGCCGCGGTGTGTCCATCTGTCCAGTGGGCAGACTCCACTCTCTGGGCTGTTTCCAGGATTCAGGAAGCAAGTGAATGAGAACAGCCCATGCAGCCACCTCTCCCTCCCACCAACCCCTCTTGCCTTTCTTGTATCCCAGATGGGCGGCCACTTCTCCATTCCAGGAACTACTCATTTGTAGTGGTGTGGCTGCCAAATGATAACATCCTCCTCCTGTCATTATTGTCATTGTTATTGTTTTTATCAGCGTCAAGGGATAATGTTTTTCTTGATTCAACTTCTTGAATCCCAAGTAAGGAGTGGGGTGGAGGCTGTGTTATCATCCCCACCTTAGCTGAGCTGGGAGGCTTAGAAGGGACTGTGTTCACCCAAGGCCACCAGGCTGGCGTAAAGCCTTGTGTCTGCTATCCCAGAGCCTTGAGGCTTTCTGCCCAGCAGCACGAATTTCCTCCTTTGCTACCTTGTCTCTGGCGCATTGCCTTCTGTCACCACAGTGTTTGCAAAGCTCTGTCTCTTTCACATGCCTTGTGACCTTGCACAGGTTGTCTTGGCTTCTCTAAGTCTTGGTTGACACTCCTAAACAAATTTTTTTTTTTTTTTTGAGACAGAGTCTCGCTCTGTCATCTAGTCTGGAGTGCAGTGGTGCAATCTTGGCTCACTGCAACCTCTGCCTCCCGGGTTCAGGCGATTCTCCTGCCTCAGCCTCCCGAGTAGCTGGGATTACAGGCGTCCACTACCATGCCCAACTAATTTTTGTATTTTTAGTAGAGACGGGGTTTCACCATGTTGGCCAGGCTGGTCTCGAACTCCTTACCTCAAGTGATCCTCCCGCCTTGGCCTCCCAAAGTGCTGGGATTACAGGCGTGAACCACCAAGTCGGGCCCCAGGAGTTCAAGACCAGCCTGGGTAACATGACAAGACACCATTCTACAAAAAATAAAAAAAGTAGCCAGGTAGGGTAGTAGTCCCATACCTGTAGTCCGAGCAACTCACGAGGCTGGCTTGAGCCCAGGATGTCCAGACTGCAGTGAGCTGTGATCGCACCGTTACCCTCCAGCCGGGGTGACAGAACCAGATCCTGTTTCAAAAAACAGAAAAGAAAAGAAAGTGCTTACCTAATGCAGTGCCTGGCACATAGTAGGTCTACATGGATAGGGCTGTTGTTTATCTGGCTGGTTCCTTTGCTATCAGTGACAAAAGCTAACCAGAATGAAAGTGCTTTCATGTTACACACTTAAGCCTTATGCGGACGCCATAAAAAAGGCTTCTTTTTGGGTATGAGGGGCTCAAATAAGGCTTACCTTTTTTTTTTTTTTTTTTCTGGTAAGAGATAGGGTCTATCTTTGTTGCCGAGGTTGGAGTGGAGGGGTGCAGTCCTAGCTCACTGCAGCCTCGAACTCCTGGGCTCAAGCGATCCTCTCGCCTCTGCCTCTAAAAGCACTAGGGTTACAGGTGTGAGCCATTGCGCCGAGCCTGGATTTTCTAAGGATGTGGTCTGAGTGGGAACAGCCCAGTTAGTTCAGCCCTGTAGCTGGAGGTCCAGATCACTGGCTCTGGGGGCCAAGGCCTGCCTACTGAGTCTTTTGTTTTACCTGCGTAGCTTTTGTTTTTAATAAGATTTTCCAATGTTAGATTTCTAGTCAATATCTGGATTTCTTGTGGTGCTAAGACACTCAGATCTCTAGAGTTTAGAGTTGTGGTACACAGGCTGTGGGCCTAAGGCCTGGTTCCACCACGTTTGGCTGTGCGACTCGGCCATGTGGATTTGGTGTTCTGGGCCTCAGATTCCTTTTCTGTACGCTGAGGGTGGTAACTGGTACCCTGGGGCCTGGATGGGTGATGCGTGTCGAGGCCATGGGTCTTAGAGGCATGGTTGCTGTTGTTGTAATCAGTATTACCTGGCCTTGCTGAGCCTTTGACCTTTGTGGCACTAATGACTTCGATTTCAGAAGCACCAGTCACTGTCCTATAAGACTAAGAGTGGCCACTCCAGCTGCCACAGCCCCCACTACTCCCTAGCACTTACCCAGGTCTAGTTCATATTTGCTTGGAGGCTCCTGACCCTAAAACCTTTGAGTTTGAGACCCCTGGCTTGTCTGCCCTGCACCAGCAGATAGAACTTTGACCCTAAGGAGAAAGGAGGGCATCCTCCCTCTTTTTTTTTTTTTTTTGAGACGGAGTCTCGCTCTGTCGCCCAGGCCAGAGTGCAGTGGCGCGATCTCGGCTCACTGCAAGCTCTGCCTCCCGGGTTTACGCCATTCTCCTGCCTCAGCCTCCCAAGTAGCTGGGACTACAGGCGCCCGCCACATTGCCCGGCTAGTTTTTTTGTATTTTTTTTTTTTTTAGTAGAGACGGGGTTTCACTGTGTTAGCCGGGATGGTCTCGATCTCCTGACCTCGTGATCTGCCTGTCTCAGCCTCCCAAAGTGCTGGGATTACAGGCTTGAGGCACCGCGCCCAGCCGCATCCTCCCTCTTGACCCTTGTCATTTAGCCTGAGGGGCTGGCCAGAGGGAAGGCCTTAGGCATTCCCCCACCCGAGCCTCCCGAGTAGCTGGGACTACAGTCACGAGCCACCACACCTGAGCCAGAGAAGGGCAGGAAGAGGCCGAGGCCTCCAGCTCCAATTGCAGGGGATGGGCCTGGTCCTGTGAGGTTTACCTCTGTGAGCCTCAGTTTCCTCAGCTAGGAAATGGGGCTGCTGACAGATCTGATTGATCTGTTTCAACTCATAGGGCAGGTAAAGTCACCTGGTGCCAGTCATTGCATACCTGTGAAACCTTGGGCAGGGGACTCAGTCCCTCCACTTTATTTTTAGTTTTTGAGATAGGGTCTTACACCATTGCCCAGGCTCGAGTGCAGTGGCACGATCTCTGCTCACTGCAGCCTTGACCTCCCGGGCTCAAGCGATTCTCCTACCTCTCAGCCTCCTAAGTAGCTGGGACTACAGGCATGTGCCACCACGCTTGGCTAATTTTTCATTTTTTGTAGATACAGGGTCTTGCTGTGTTGCCCAGGCTGGTCTTGACCTCCTGGCCTCAAAATGAACCTCCTGCATCAGTCTCCCAAGGTACTGGCATTACAGGTGTGAGCCACTGTGCCCAGTCTCCCCTTTGTTAAAATACAAGTTATAATAGCACTTCTTTCCCTTTCTTTATTTTATTTTTTTCTTTTGAGACAGAGTCTGGCTTTGTCGCCCAGGCTGGAGTGCATTGGTGCGATCTCAGCTCACTGCAATCTCGCCTCCTGAGTTCAAGCGATTCTCCTGCCTCAGCCTCCTGAGTAGCTGGGACTACAGTCACGAGCCACCACACCTAGCTAATTTTTTTTTTTTTTTTTTTTTTTTTTGAGATAGAGTTTCACTCTTGTTGCCCAGGCTGAAGTGCAATGGCGCGATCTTGGCTTACCGCAACCTCCCCTCCCAGTTTCAAGCCATTCTCCTGCCTCAGCCTCCTGAGTAGCTGGGATTACAGGCATGCACCACCACACCCGACTAATTTTGTATTTTTAGTACGGGTGGGGTTTTTCCATGTTGGTCAGGCTGGTCTCAAACTCCGGACCTCAGGTGATCTGCCTGCCTTGGTCTGCCAAAATGCTGGGATTATAGGCGTGAGCCACCGTGCCCTACTAATTTTTGTTTTTTTTTTTTTTTTTTTTTTGAGACCGAGTCTTGCTCTGTTGCCCAGGCTGGAGTGCAGTGGCATGATTTTGGCTCACGGCAAGCTCTGCCTCCTGGGTTCGTGCCATTCTCCTGCCTCAGGCTCCCGAGTGTCTGGCACTACCTTGTGGTGGCAGGTGCCACCACGCCCAGCTAATTTTTTGTATTTTTTGTAGAGGCGGGGTTTCACCGTGTTAGCCAGGATGGTCTCGATCTCCTGACCTTGTGATCCGCCCGTCTTGGCCTCCCAAAGTGCTGGGATTACAGGTGTGAGCCACCGCGCCCGGCCGATATTTGTATTTTTGATAGGGGTGGCGTTTCCCCATGTTGGCCAGGCTGGTCCGAAACTCCTGACCTCAAGTGATCTTCCTGCCTTGGCCTCCCAAGGTGTTGGGACTACAGGTGTTAAGCCACAGTGCCCAGCTCCCTTTTCTTTAAAATACGAGTTATAATAGCACTTCTTTCCCTTTCTTGAATAGGGATTAAGTGAGACAGTTTGGAGTGCTTGGCAGAGAAGAAAGAAGTGCTTAAAACATTAGGTGTTGTTTCTTCATTGAAAAATGTTTCCTGGGCCGGGTGCAGTGGCTCACGCCTGTAATCCCAGCACTTTGGGAGGCCGAGGCAGGCGAATCACCTGAGGTCAGGAGTTCGAGACTAGCCTGACCAACATGGAGAAACTCTGTCTCTACTAAAAATACAAAAAAATTAGCCAGGCGTAGTGGGGCATGCCTGTAATCCCAGCTACTCGGGAGGCTGAGGTAGGAGAATCACTTCAACCTGGAAGGCGGAGGTTGTGGTGAGCCGAGATTGTGCCATTGCACTCCAGCCTGGGCAACAAGAGTGACACTCTGACTCAAAAAAAAAAAAAAAAGAAAAATGTTTCCTGAGCACTTTTGCTGTGTGCCTGGGGACATGGCCCTGAGCAAGTTACCAGAACTCCTGCCCTGGAGGAGCTGGCCTTTCAGCAGGAAGCAGATAAAGGAGAAACATGGGCCGCTCAGTGGCTGAGGCCCACAATCTCAGCTCTTTGGGATCCAGGCGGGAGGATCACTTGAGCCCAGTCGTTGGAGACCAGCCCGGGGGCAACATAGTAAGACCCCTTCTCTACAAAAAATAAAAAACATTAGCTGGGCATGGTGACACCTGTAGTCCCAGCTACTCAGGAGGCTGAGGCCAGAGGATGGCTTGAGCCTGGAATTTCAAGGCTGCAGCGAGCTCTGATCAAGCTACTGCCTTCCAGCCTGGGCAAAAGAATGAGACCTCGTCTCAAAAAAAAAAAAAAAAAAATTGCTGGGTGCAGTGGCTCACGCCTATAATCCCAGCACTTTGGGAGGCCGAGGTGGGCGGATGACAAGGTCAGAAGATCGAGACCATCCTGGCTAACATGGTGAAACCCCCGTCTCTACTAAAAATACAAAAAAAAAATTAGCCGGACGTGGTGGCGGGCGTCTGTAGTCCCAGCTACTCCAGAGGCTGAGGCAGGAGAATGGCATAAACCCGGGAGGCGGAGCTTGGGTGACTCCAGCCTGGGTGACACAGCGAGACTCCTTCTCAAAAAAAAAAAAAAAAGGAGAAACATGGTTGAAGGTGATAAGTATGATGGAAAAAAGGATCAGGGAACAGGATGAGGGAGAGATCACAGTTGGAGGGGGTACATTTTATTTTATTTTATTTTATTTTATTTTATTTTATTATTATTTTTGAGATGGAGTCTCGCTCTGTCTCTCAGGCTGGAGTGCAGTGGTGCGATCTCGGCTCACTGCAAACTCTGCCTCTCGGGTTCACACCATTCTCCTGCCTCAGCCTCCTGAGTAGCTGGGACTACAGGCGCCCGCCACCACGCCCAGCTATTTTTTTTGTATTTTTAGTAGAGACGGGGTTTCACCATGTTAGCCAGGATGGTCTCCATCTCCTGACCTCGTGATCCACCCACCTCGGCCTCCCAAAGTGTTGGAATACAGGTGTGAGCCACCGGGCCCTGCTGAAAAAATATTTTTGTTAATTAGCAGGGTGTGGTGGCTCACGCCTGTGGTCCCAGCTACTCAGGAGACTCAGGTGAGAGGATCACTTGAGCCTAGGAGTTGGAGGCTGCAGTGAGCCATGATTATGCCACTGTACTCCAGTCTGGGGGACAGAGCAAGAGAAAAGAAACCTACAACTGTCATCAGAGTCCTCATCCCAGATAAAAGGAGACAAGAGCCAACCAGCGAGATCACAAATGCTGCCTGTTTCACAATGATTTGCTATGTGATTCTCAGTCCACTCCCAGGAAGCAGAGACCACCATGTTCCCATTTTCCACATGAGGAAACTGAGGCCCAGACAAGTGAGGTCACTCTTTTGGTGTGTGGCAGCACCAAGCCTTGCATATTCCCAAAGATGCCTCTGGACTGTACCAATTCCAGCAGGCCCAGCACTGCAGACCACCCTGACCGAGCCTTGCATGGTCCTTTTTTCTTTTTTCTTTTTTGAGACAGAGTCTCACTCTGTCCCCCAGGCTGGAGTGCAATGGCGTGATCTCTGCTTTGCAAACTCGGCCTCCTGGGTTCAAGTGATTCTCCTGCCTCAGCCTCCCAAGTAGCTGGGACTAAAGGCGTGCGCCACCACACCTGGCTAATTTTTGTATTTTTAGTAGAGACGGGGTTTCACCATGTTAGCCAGGATGGTCTCCATCTCCTGACCTCGTGATCCACCCACCTCGGCCTCCCAAAGTGTTGGAATACAGGTGTGAGCCACCGTGCCCTGCTGAAAAAATATTTTTGTTAATTAGCAGGGTGTGGTGGCTCACGCCTGTGGTCCCAGCTACTCAGGAGACTCAGGTGAGAGGATCACTTGAGCCTAGGAGTTGGAGGCTGCAGTGAGCCATGATTATGCCACTGTACTCCAGTCTGGGGGACAGAGCAAGAGAAAAGAAACCTACAACTGTCATCAGAGTCCTCATCCCAGATAAAAGGAGACAAGAGCCAACCAGCGAGATCACAAATGCTGCCTGTTTCACAATGATTGCTATGTGATTCTCAGTCCACTCCCAGGAAGCAGAGACCACCATGTTCCCATTTTCCACATGAGGAAACTGAGGCCCAGACAAGTGAGGTCACTCTTTTGGTGTGTGGCAGCACCAAGCCTTGCATATTCCCAAAGATGCCTCTGGACTGTACCAATTCCAGCAGGCCCAGCACTGCAGACCACCCTGACCGAGCCTTGCATGGTCCTTTTTTCTTTTTTCTTTTTTGAGACAGAGTCTCACTCTGTCCCCCAGGCTGGAGTGCAATGGCGTGATCTCTGCTTTGCAAACTCGGCCTCCTGGGTTCAAGTGATTCTCCTGCCTCAGCCTCCCAAGTAGCTGGGACTAAAGGCGTGCGCCACCACACCTGGCTAATTTTTGTATTTTTAGTAGAGATGGGGATTCACTATGTTGGCCAGGCTGGTCTCCAACTCCCAGCCTTGTGGTCTGCCTGCTTCACCCTCCCAAAATGCTGGGATTACAGATGTGAGCCACTGCGCCCGGCCATGTGTGGCCTTTTCAAGAAGCAATTTGTCTTTACCCAAAAGGAAAGTCACTGGAAACAGAAGACGTCATTTCCAGGTGACTCTAAACTAATAAGATCCGTTAAAGTGACAAATCAGCCCAAGGGACGCATCATGTGCCCCTCCATCTGTCAGGGACAGGAGCCAACGGCCATCCGATGTGCACGGGTGCGGCACCCACTGAGGCACAGGCAGTGTCCCCGCGGCTCGTCCACATCTCCCTGGAGGGACACATCACCAAAGTCCAAATAAAAACACAGCTGGAAACGCCAGCATCCCCGGCACAGCTGCTGCTTATTAAAAGAAAAATGGCACAGGGTGCCTACATGCCTTTGGAGTCTGCTCACTGAGAAAATTGAGTTAAAGCTGGAAATCAAAGGAGAGAGCCCTCAGCTTGACCAGGTCCAGAGGGACAGTAGCAGCACCACCAGCTTTCCTTCCCTCTGCTCAGACAGCCTCCCTTGCCCCCAGTGTTCCTAGAGTCCTGGTTCCACCCTAATACCTCCCAGATCTGATCTCCCTCCACTGGCCTGCTAAACTGGCCTCCAGGCATCCTCCCACATCAGGACCTTTGCACTGGATTCTCTTCCCCAGTCTCCAGGGGTTGCTTCGTTGCCTCCTTCAAGGCTCTGCTCAAATGTCACCAATTTCCCTATTTAAAATGTACCCCCTCTGGCCGGGCACAGTGGCTCACGCCTGTAATCCTAGCACTTTGGGAGGCAGAGGCGGGCGGAAGTCACGAAGTCAGGAGATCGAGACCATCCTGGCCAACATGGTGGAACCCTGTCACTACTAAAAATCCAAAAATTATCAGGGCGTGGTGGCACTCACCTGTAGTCCCAGCTGCTTGGGAGGCTGAGGCAGGAGAATCGCTTGAACCCAGGAGGCAGAGGTTGCAGTGAGCCGAAATCGCGCCACTGCACTCCAACTTGGAGATAGAGTGAAACTCTATCTCAAAAAAAAAAAAAAAAAATTGTTTTTGCTTTTGTTTTTGTTTTTGTTTTGCAGAGACAGGGTCTTAATTTTTGCTCAATCTGGTGTCAAACTACTGGGCCCAAGCTATCCTCCTGCCTTGTCCTCCCAAAGTGGTGGGATTACAGGTGTGAGCCACCGAACCTGGCCTTAGTTTCTTTTTCCTTAAAGAGAAGGAGCTCATCATTACTCTGTTGATATAAATGGAGCGCCTATCAGTGCAGGCAGTGTTCTAGCTCTGGGGATACAGCCAGGACCAGGACACGCAGGCACGCCCTGTTCCCCAGATCCTGAAATATCGACCAGAGGTTGTTCCTGGTTCCTTTCTAAGTGGGAATCATGGCTGCAAACAAATAATTGGCTGTGAGAGTTACTTACACCCATTTTGTGTATGGTGGTGAGAAACTGGGAGAAAAATGCCCAGCATCGGGTGACTTGAGGTCAGGAGTCCGAGGCCAGCCTGGCCAACATGGTGAAACTTCATCTCTACTAAGAATACAAAAATTAGCTGGGCGTGGTGGCAGGCACCTGTAATCCCAGCTATTTGGGAGGCTGAGGCAGGAGAATTGCTTGAACCTGGGGGACGGACGTTGTGGTGAGCAGAGATTGCGCTGCTGCACTCCAGCCTGGGCAACAGAGCGAGACTGTCTCAAAAAAAAGCCCAATGATAGAGGATTTGGCCAGATAAGCTTGTCCAGACAACCGACTATCAACTCACTACTCAGAGGGATCTAGAAGAATCTTTAGTGACCCAGAAAGCTGCACAAGACCTGTTAGGTACCAGATGAAATGGGCTGTGGGATCCTGTCTTGTTTAAAACAATTGTTTGTATTTTGCTCAGTGAAAAGACCAGAAAGACATACTCTGCCCTAACCCCACATGTGAATTGTCTCCCCATGTGATTCTTGGTCTGTTTTTGCTGGTTTGGGGATTAGGTTTATAATCAGGAAGACAGATTTCTCCAAAGCTTCGCTCTAGGCTGTCTAAGTGCTTTCTCATAGCTACTTATTGAGGGATAAGGGCCCTTGATAGGTTCATAACATTGAAATCCCCTGGTAATAACCTGGATTGTTTCTGGTTCAGGACGGAAGATGGCCTTGGGGATAGTTCTAGATTTAGAGAGGAGGTTTTCTTTTCTTTTTTTTTCCTTTCTCTTTTCTTTTCTTTTCCTTTCAAGACGGGGTCTCACTCTGTTGCCCAGGCTGAAATGCAGTGGCTTGATCATAGCTCACAGCAACCTCAACTTCCCTGGCTCAAGTGATCTTCCCACTTCAACCTCCCAAGTAGCTGGGACCACAGGTGTGCGCCACTGCCCCCAGCTAATGTTAATAAATTTTTTGTAGAGGTGGGGTCTTGTTATTTTTTGCCCAGGCTAGTCTCAAATCCCTGGGCTCAAGTGATTCTCCTGCCTCAGCTTCCCAAAGTGCTGGGATTACAGGCATGAGCCATGGAGCCCGGCCTAGATTAGATTTAGACTTTTCAGAGTTGGCTTAGAGGGTAGAGGCTGGCCTTTGAATGGAACCCTGTCTTGCTCTCGCTCTCTCTCAGCATTTGTATTTGGCTCAGAGCCACATCTGGCAAACTTCTGCCCGATTTGAATGAAAATGCTGAAATTATAGGCTCCTCGACTGCTGAAAAAAAGTGAGAACATCATGTAAACCGTAATTTACTGGGGTTGCCAACTACATGCTGTAATTAAGCCCTTATTGTGTTAAAGCTTTGGAAAAATCCAAGCCAATAATGAGATATTTATAGGGCATTAGCTACAATCGGAATAAAGGGAAAATGTGGCCCTGCGTCTGAAGCAGGACAGCAAAGAGAGGAAAGACGCCTGTTTCCGGGTGCATTTTGGGTTTCTGTGAATGTTGGTAACTAGGTCCCTGCTGGGCGGTGGGAAATTTTCCCCTGTGGCATCACCCGTAGCTTGAACCAGGAGCTGGATGACTGTTTCAGTTTCATCTGCTGCTGGACATTTAAGAGCCAGTGTTTATGGAAAATCACCGTGTGCTACATGTGCAAAATCTGACCAGTGTCCTCTCTGGCCAGGGGTGGCAGCTGCTGCTCTTAGCTTCCCTGCTTTATAGGTAGAGAAACTGAGGCCAGAGAGGGAGACTGGCCTGAAGTCACATAGTGGGGAGGACACCGGAGCTGGAAATTGAACTGGATGTGGGTCCTCTAGAGCCAAACATCTGGGGGCCTCAGGGGTGGGAAGGTGTGGTCCTGGCTCTTGAGAGCAGGGCTGAATGGTGGACACCATGGCATTTGTATCTGAGGGCTGGGCGGAGATTACAGAGGGAGCGAGCAACTTGTGGCTTTGGGGATGCATCGAGGTTGTTGGTTGTGTGTCCAACCGGTGTGTTGTAAGCAGCAACCACTCTACACCAGTTGATGGGGAACCAACAGGGACTGGTACGGACAGGACAGGTGAACAGTTAAATGAGCAAGAACATTCTGGGGCAGGCACAGGGGCTCACGCCTGTAATCCCAGCACTTTGGGAGGCCAAGGCGGGCAGATGACTTGAAGCCAGGAGTCTGAGACCAGCCTGGCCAGCATGGCGAAACCCCATCTCTACCAAAAATACAAAAATTAGCTGAGCAGGTGGTATGTGTCTGTTGTCCCAGCTACTTAGCGGGCAGAGGTGGGAGGATCTCCTGAACCCAGGAATTCACGGTTACATTGAGCTATGATTGCATCACCGCACTCCAGCCTGGGTAACAGCAAGACCCGGTGTCAAGAAAAAAAAAAAAAAAAAAGGCTGTACGTGGTGGCTCACACCTGTAATCCCACCACTTTGGGAGGCTGAGGTGGGAGTTTGAGACCAGCCTGGCCAACATGACGAAACCCCGTCTCTACTAAAAATACAAAAAATTAGCTGAGCATGGTGGCGGGCGCCTGTAATGCCAGCTACTCAGGAGGCTGAGGTAGGAGAATCTCTTGAACCTGGGAGGCAGAGGTTGCAGTGAGCCGAGATCACGCCACTGCCCTCCAGCCTGGGCAACAAGAGCGAAGCTCTGTCTCAAAAACAACAAAAACAAAAATATTCTGAAGAGTGAGAAGTGGTTTGCCCTGTACTGCGTTGGGTGGGGGAATGACTGTAGGGGCTGCTTCACGTGGGGCTTGTGGGGATGGGCGTCCTGCAGTGGAATAGCCCCGCCAGGACTTGGGGGAACGGCATCGAAGGCCAGGGAACCAGCAGGTGCAGAGGCCCGACCAGCTGAGTGCCCACTGCAGACTGCAAAGGACCAGTAGGCACCTGAGAGTTAGGACACTGCCCGTGGAATGCCGACTTTTCTAAATTTGAATTACACAAGTAGAGCGGGGAGACGGTGTTCTTGGGAAAAGGGAAACGATTACAGGTGAGGAAGAGCACACTGCCCAGCCCGTCTCTTCCTCCAGCTCCACCTGGGAGTACCACTGTCACTGCAGGGTATATCTAGCCAGACCCCTCTGGTGTTTCTGTACTTAGGTACATGCTGCTACCTATAGAGAATACGTGGCACTATTATGGGTGGTTCTTTTTTTTTTTTTTTTTTTTGAAACAGATCTTACTCTGTCACCCAGGCTGGAGTGCAGTGGCACAGTCATAGCTCACTGCCTCGACATCCTGGGCTCAAGCCATCCTCCTACCTCAGCCTCCTGAGTACCTGGGACGGCAACCACATGCCACCACGCCCAACTAATGTTTATAACATTTTGTACAGATGGGGTTTCTTTATGTTGCCAAGGCTGGTCTCAAACTCCTGGGCTCATGCGATCCTTTCATGTTGGCCCCCCAAAGTGCTAGGATTGCAGACATGAGCTACTTCACGCAGCCATGTGCATATATTTGTTGAATGAAAGTAGCTAAAGACCGGAGGTGGTGACTTACACCTGTAATCCCAGCACTATGGGAGGCTGAGGCAACATGGCTTGAGCTCAGGAGTTTGAACCAGCCTGGGCAACATGATGAGACCTCGTCTCTACCAAAAATACAAAAATTAGCGGGCGTGGTGGTGCATGCCTGTACTCCCAGCTACTCAGAAGGCCCTGGTATGAGGATCCCTTGAGCTGGGGTAGCGGTGGAAGTTGCAGTGAGCCCAGATTGTGCCATTGTACTCCAGCGTGGGTGACAGAGCAAGACCCTGTCTCAAAAAATAAAAGCTAAAAACCAGAATTGAGTGAATTTCAGTGCACAGTCACGGAGGGGGCTAGGCAGAGGACAGCCCTGGGTCTTGCTTTTGGAGACTTAGAGCCTGCCTGGGGATGCCGGGACCCTGAAGCAAGGACATCTTCCTTTGGAGGAGGGTGGCAAGTGGAGATTTGCTCCGTCTGTACAAAGAGTAATAACAGTAATAGGCTGAGACCCTGAGGCTGGGCAGCGTGGGTGTCTCTCTGGGTTGGCTTTGAGGGCTGTAAGGTGGGGCCAGCAGCGTCCCTTCCAGGGCGTAGGGCCCTGTATGGCAACCCGCCGGGTGCCCCTCTGACTTGCTTCCTGCCTGGCTGCTCAGTGGCCCTGGCAGGGGCGAGCACCACTGCTCTTTCTGTTACAAGAGACCTCCTTTGGATAAATCTGAACCCACTCCGATTGCAGACATATGGGGTGGTAGACAAGAGGCCAGCAGCGCTGTCCCAGGCCCTGGTGACACCTCCACGCCCAGATGAAGGAGGAGCAGGTTACTTGGAGCCTGCCCTGTGACACACTTTCGCAGTGATGAGAGCCTTTTAGGGCTGCGATCCTGGCGGGCCAGTCAAGCGGGCAGGAGCAGCCCCAGCCAGGGTGACCCCGCCTGCCGAGTGATACGCCCTGGCACAACCAGGCCAGCCCTGGGGGAAGCCCCCAGGGCAGATCAGGGAGGGACACAGCTGTCCTGGCCATGAGACTTCTGTCTTTTGTACGGATACACAGGGTCCTTCTAGAGGGTCGCAGCCTCCACCCCCGGGAGGCCTCCCAGCTGGCTGCGCAGCCAGGATCCTGCAGCCACCAGGACATTGCCTTTCCAGGTTGTTCTTTTCTTTTTTTCTTTTTTTTCTTTTTTTTGAGACGGAGTCTCGCCGTGTTGCCCAGGCTGGAGTGCAATGGTGTGATCTCAGCTCACTGCAACCTCCACCTCCCGGGTTCAGGCGATTCTTCTGCCTCAGCCTCCTGAGTATCTGGGATTACAGGTGTGCATGACCACGCCTGGCTAATTTTTTGTATTTTTAGTAGAGACGGGGTTTCACAATGTTAGCCAGGCTGGTCTCAAACTCCTGACCTCAGGTAATCCACCTGCCTCGGCCTCCCAAAGTGCTGGGATTACAGGCGTGAGCCACCGTGCCTGGCCCCCAGGTTGTTCTTTTCTACATCAACATCAGGGGACAGTGACTGAGAGAGGCCACAAGCCACTGGCTCAGCTTGAGGAAGACTTCCTGTGGTTTGGGTTGATGTAGCTCTCTGTCTTGCAACACTGAGTTCCCCGTCGTCTGGGCGGAAGCCAGTCAGACGGAAGCCCAGCTTCTGCAGTGCCTGCCCTGGTGGCTTGACACAGGGTGCTGGGAAGCTCAGGGCAGGCTGCTTTCTGAGGTGGGAAGGCCCCATCTGGAATGTGTTCCCAGCACTGGGTGAAAATTGATGCACAGCCTTGATTTTTTTTTTTTTTTTTTGAGACAGAGTTTCACTCTTGTTGCCCAGGCTGGAATGCAGTGGTGCGATCTTGGCTCACTGCAACCTCTGTCTCCTGGGTTCAAGCAATTCTCCTGCCTCAACCTCCCGAGTAGCTAGGATTACAGGTGCTTACCACCACGCCTGGCTAATTTTTTGTCTTTTTAGTAGAGACGGGTTTTCACCATAGCCAGGCTGGTCTTGAACACCTGACCTCAGGTGATCCACCCGCCTTGGCCTCCCAGAGTGCTGGGATTACAGGCATGAGCCACCACACCCGGCCTGCACCAGCTTGATTTTTAAACTCTTTTCTGTTAAAGGAGTTAATCGACTGTTTACTCGTTGTAAAGAAAAAACAAAACAAAATAAAACAGTTCACCCTGTCTAGAGTAAGGTGCACAGAGTAAGGCTGTCCTTTGCATAGGAACAACCTCTAGCAGTGTGTGGCTCTTGCCAGAATTTTTTTTTTTTTTTTTTTTTAATATTTCTGGGTGGGCCGGGTGCGGTGGCTCAAGCCTGTAATCCCAGCACTTTGGGAGGCCGAGACGGGCGGATCACGAGGTCAGGAGATCGAGACCATCCTGGCTAACACGGTGAAACCCCGTCTCTACTAAAAATACAAAAAATTAGCCGGATGAGGTGGCGGGCGCCTGTAGTCCCAGCTACTCGGGAGGCTGAGGCAGGAGAATGGCCTAGACCCGGGAGGCGGAGCTTGCAGTGAGCTGAGATCCGGCCACAGCACTCCAGCCTGGGCGACAGAGCGAGACTCCGTCTCAAAAAAAAAAAAAAAAAAAAAAAAAAAAAAAAAAAAAAAAAAATATTTCTGGGTGTGACTACCCCCTACTCATCCAGCCAGTGAGCCTGTAAGTGTAGCAACAAACACTCCCGCTCCACAGTCCAAAGTCTCAACAGAATGTGACTGTCTTGCACCAAGTCCCTGCTATATTTAGTGCCTCCAAGGGTGTTTGGCTTTTGTTTTCTGTTTTTTTTTTTTTTTTTTTTTGAGACCAAGTCTTGCTCTTGTCCTCCAAGCTGGAGTGCAATGGTGCGATCTCGGCTCACTGCAACCTCGCCTCCTGGGTTCAAGCGATTCTCCTGCCTCAGCCTCCCGAGTAGCTGGGATTACAGGCATCTACACCATGCCTGGCTAATTTTTTTTATTTTTAGTAGAGATGGGGTTTCACCATGTCGGCCACGCTAGTCTTGAACTCCTGACCTTGAGTGATTCGCCTGCCTTGGCTTCCCCAAGTGCTGGGATTACCGGTGTGAGCCACCACGCCTGGGCTGTTTTGTTTTTAATGAACTTTTTAGTTTGGAATAATTTTTTTTTTTTGGAAACGGGGTCCCACTCTTTCACCCATGTCAGAGTGCAGTGGCGTGATGTCGGCTCACTGCAACCTCCCCATCCCAGGCTCAAACGATCCTCCCGCCACAGCCTCCCAAGTAGCTGGAACCACAGGTGTGCACCACAATGGCCGGCTAATTTTTTGTATTTTCGGTAGAGACAGAGTTTCGCCATGTTGCCCAGTTGGTCTTGAACGCCTGAGCTCAGGTAATCTGCCTGCCTCAGCCTCTCAACGTGCTGGGATTGTAAGCATGAGCCACAACGCCCTGCCTAGAAATACTTTTAGATTTAGAGAAGATAAATAAGTTTCAAATTTACAGAAAGTACAAAGGTAATACAGAGAGCTCCTGTACATCCTTCATCAGTGTCCTCTAATTTTACATTTCTTACAACCAAGAAATTAACCTAGCTACTCAGGAGGCCGAGGCGGGGGGATTGCTTGAGTCCAGGAGTTAAAGCTCAGCCTGGGCAACATAACCTCTTTTCTAAAAGTAAATGAATGAAGCCGGACATGGTGGCTCATGCGTGTAATCCCAGCACTCTGGGAGGCCGAGGCAGGTGTTCAAGACTAGCCTGGCCAACATAGCGAAATCCCATCTCTACTAAAAATATAAAAAATTAGCCAGGTGTAGTGGCATGTGCCTGTAGTCTCAGCTATTTGGGAGGCTGAAGCAGGAGAATTGCTTAAACCCGGGAGGTGGAGGCTGCAGTGAGCTGAAATCATGCCACTCTACTTCAGCCTGGACAACAAAACGGGACTCCATCTTAAAAAAAAAAAAAAAGAACGAATGAAATTAACCTTGGTATACTACTATTAAGTGAGGCCTGGCTAGATGTGGTGGCTCACGCCTGTAATCCCAGCACTTTGGGAGGCCAAGGTGGGCAGATGACTTGAGGCCAGGAGTTTGAGACCAGCCTAGCCAACATATCAAAACCCCATATCTACAAAAAATTGTCTGAGTGTGGTCGTATACACCTGTAGTCCCAGTCAGTCGGGAGGCTGAGGTAGGAGAATTGCTTGAATCTGAGAGGCCGAGGTTGCAGTGAGCCAAGATCAAGCCACTGCACTCCAGCTTGGACGACAAAGTGAGACTGTGTCTCAAAAAAAGAAAAAAAAGAAAGCGAGGCCAGGTACAGTGACTCACACGTGTAATCCCAGCACTTTGGGAGGCTGGATTGCTTGAGCCTAGGAGTTTTAGACCAGCCTGGGCAATATGGTGAGACTTCATGTGTCAAAAAAAAAAAAATTTGCTTGGCCTAGTGGTGCTTGCCTGCAGTCCCAGCTCCTCTGGAGGCTGAGGCAGGAGGATCACTTGAGCCCTGGAGGTCGAGGCTGCAGTGAGTGATGGCTGTGCCATTGCACACCAGCCCGGGCAACAGAGCCAGACCCTGTCTCAAAAGAAAACAAAAACAAAAACAAAACAAAACAAAAAACCCAAAGCCAGAATATATAGATTTCTTCAATTTTTCTCATATGAGACTAATTTTTTAAAAAATTTTTTATCGAGATGGGGGTCTTGCTCTCTGGGAGTATACATAGTGAGAAATTTTATTTTTTTTTTTATTTTTATTTTTTTTGAGACGGAGTCTCGCTCTGTCGCCCAGGCTGGAGTGCAGTGGCCGGATCTCAGCTCACTGCAAGCTCCGCCTCCTGGGTTCACGCCATTCTCCTGCCTCAGCCTCCCAAGTAGCTGGGACTACAGGCGCCCGCCACCTCGCCCGGCTAGTTTTTTGTATTTTTAGTAGAGACGGGGTTTCACTGTGTTCGCCAGGATGGTCTCGATCTCCTGACCTTGTGATCCGCCCGTCTCGGCCTCCCAAAGTGCTGGGATTACAGGCTTGAGCCACCGCGCCCGGCCGAGAAATTTTATTTTTCAAAGAAGATCGGCCGGGCGCGGTGGCTCACGCCTGTAATCCCAGCACTTTGGGAAGCCGAGGCTGGCGGATCACAGGGTCAGGAGATCGAGACCACGGTGAAACCCCGTCTCTACTAAAAATACAAAAAATTACCCAGGCGTGGTGGTGGGCGCCTGTAGTCCCAGCTACTTAGGAGGCTGAGACAGGAGAATGGCGTAAACCCAGGAGGCAGAGCTTGCAGTGAGCTGAGATCGCGCCACTGCACTCCAGCCTGGGCAAGGAGCCAGACTCTGTCTCAAAAACAACAACAACAAAAAAAAAACAAAGAAAATGACCCCTTTTCCTGTCTTAGGACCCGACATTGCATTTAGTTGTCAGATCTCCTTAAGCCTTTTTCTGGTCTGGGAAGCAACTCAGCCGACTTCCTTGTTTTTTATGACTTCGGTAGGTCATGGAATGTCCCTCAGTGAGGGCTTATCTGGTGTTTCCTTATGGTTAGCCTGGGGTTGTGAGTTTTGGGGAAGAAGGTCATTGGTGAGTGAATCTTATCAGGAGTATATGATACCAAGACTGATAAATTATTGACAGTGATAACTGGTGATGCTGACCTTGATCTCTTGGCTGAGGTAGGCTTGCTAGGTTTCCCCACTGGACAGTTACTAGTTTTCTTCTTTTCATACTCTATCCTTTGGGGTCATGGAGAATTTTATTTTTATTTTTATTTTTTGGAGGTAGTCTCGCTCTGTTATCTAGGCTGTAGTGCAGTGGTGTGATCTTGGCTCACTGCAACCTCCACCTTCCGGGTTCAAGCAATTCTCCTGCCTCAGCTTCCTGAGCAGCTAAGACTATAAGCGCCTACTACCAAGCCTGGCTAATTGGTTTTTTTCTTTTTTAAGAGATGGGGTCTCGCTGTGTTGCTCAGGCTAGTCTCAAACTCCTGGGCTCATGTAATAATCCTCTTGCCTCTGGCTGTCAAAGTGCTGGGATTACAGGCATGAACCACTGTGCCTGGCCTTTTCTGGCACTATTGAAAAGACAAAAAACTAGCCGGGCAAGGTGGCGGGCGCCTGTAGTCCCAGCTACTCCGGAGGCTGAGGCAGGAGAATGGCGTAAACCCGGGAGGCGGAGCTTGCAGTGAGCTGAGATCCAGCCACTGCACTCCAGCCTGAGCGACAGAGCAAGACTCTGTCTCAAAAAAAAAAAAAAAAAAAAAAAAGACCATCCTTTCTCCCTAAAGTTGCTTTTGTCTGGAATTAGTTGGCCCTATTTGTGTGGGTCCATCCTGAACTGTGTATTCTCTGACGTTGATGTATGACTCTGTCCGTTGACCAAAACCACATTTCTTTCTTCTCTTTTTACATAGAGATGGGGGCTGGGCACAGTGGCTCACGCCTATAATCCTAACACTTTGGGATGTGGAGGCAGGTGGATCGCTTGAAGTCAGGAGTTTGAAACCAGCCTGGCCAACACGGGGAAACTCCGTCTCTACTAAAAATACAAAAAAATTTAGCCGGGCATGGTGGCGGGTGCCTGTAATACCAGCTATTTGGGAGGCTGAGGCAGGAGAATCACTTGAACCCGGGAGGTGGAGGTTGGAGTGAGCCAAGATCGTGCTGTTGCACTCCAGCCTGGGTGACAGTGTGAGACTCTGTCTCAAAAAAAAAAAAAAAAAACAAAAGAAAAAGAAAATAGAGATGGGGTGTCACAATGTTGCCTAGGCTGGTTTCAAACTCCTGGGCTTGTGATGCTCCTGCCTCAGCCTTCCACAGTGCTGGCATTAGAGGCGTGAGCCACCACACCCACTCATGTCTTTATTGCTGGAGCTTTATAGTAAGACTTGAAATCAGGCCATGTGAGTCCTCTTTGTTCTTGTTTCTCAAAATTGTTTGGTCTAGTCTAGTTCCTTTGCCTCCACATATATATTTTAGAATCAGCTTGTTGATTTCATAGAAAAGATCATTGTGTATCAGTACGTGAAAAGCTGTGGTATTAGTTCTTTTTTTTTTTTTTTTTTTTTTTTAGACAAGTCCCTCTCTGGCACCCAAGCTGGTATGTAAGTGGTATTGGGATTACAGGTGTGAGCCACCGTGCCCGGCTGGTATTAGTTTTTATAACCGTGTATTATTCCATCCACTGTCACTACTCCCCCAGGACCCGCACAGTTTCTGCCTCCTCAGTCTTGCACCTTTAACCTTGTCCTCACCCCCAGGCTGTTCTCCCTACAGTGGGCAGAGGGAGCCTGTTAAGAATATCCTTCCTAGCTGGGCGCCAAAGCTTATGCTGTAATTGCAGCACTTTGGCAGGCTGAGGTGGAAGGATCCCTTGAGCCCAGAGGTCCGAGACCAGCCTGGGCAACATAGCGAGACCCCCGTCTCTATGAAACATTTAAAAATTAGCCAGGCACAGCCGGGCGCAGTGGCTCACGCCTGTAATCCCAGCACTTTGGGTGGCTGAGGTGGGTGGATCACGAGGTCAGGAGATCGAGACCATCCTGGCTAACACGGTGAAACCCCGTCTCTACTAAAAATACAAAAAACCAGCCGGGCGAGGAGGCGGGCGCCTGTAGTCCCAGCTACTCGGGAGGCTGAGGCAGGAGAATGGCGTGAACCCGGGAGGCAGAGCTTGCAGTGAGCTGAGATCCGGCCACTGCACTCCAGCCTGGGCGACAGAGCGATACTCCGTCTCAAAAAAAAAAAAAAAAAAAAAAATTAGCCAGGCACAGCCGGGCGCAGTGGCTCACGCCTGTAATCCCAGCACTTTGGGTGGCCGAGGTGGGTGGATCACAAGGTCAGGAGTTCGAGACCCACCTGACCAACATGGTGAAACCCCGTCTCTACTAATAATACAAAAAATTAGCCAGCGTGGTGGCACGCACCTGTAATCCCAGCCACTCAGGAGGCTGAGGCAGGAGAATCGCTGGAACCCAGGAGGCAGAGGTTGCAGTGAGCCAAAATCGCACCACTGCACTCCATCCTGGATGACAGAACAAGACTCTTGTCTCAAAAAAAAAAAAAATTTGGCCAGGCATGGTGGTGCGTACTTACAGTCCCAGCTACTCAGGAGGCTGAGGTGGGAGGATTGCTTGAGCCCAGGAATTCGAGGCTGGAGTGAGCTGTGATCCTGTCACTGCACTCCAGCCTGGGAGACAGAGGGAGACCCTATATCCTTCCTCTACTTGGAATTATCCCTCGCCCTCAGTTCCCTCAGAGTAAAAATGAAGTCCTCCCTGGGGCTCCATGATGTTCTCAAGAAGGTGAGCTGCTGTCCCACCTCAGGCCCTTTTCACATGCTGCTTCCTCTGCCTGCACTACCCTTCCCCCCAGATAACCTTATGGCTTATTTCATCAGCACTCTAAGGCCTTGCTTAAAAGCCTCCTTCTCAAAAGGCTCTCCCCATGGCCACTCTGCTCAAACGCCCCACCCTGTTCTCTCTGTCCCCTTCCCCTGCTTAATTTTTCTTGGAACCACTTGTCATTCCTGTCATTGTTCCACCTATTTGTTTGGTTTCTTGTTTTCTTTTTTTGAGCTGGAGTCTTGCTGTGTCTCCCAGGCTGGAGTGGAGTGACAATCTCGGCTTACTGCAACCTCCGCTTCCCGGGATCAAGTGATTCTCCTGTCTCAGCCTCCCACGTAGCTGGGATTACAGGTGCACATCAACATGAGCATATATTTTTGTATTTTTAGTAGAGACGAGGTTTCACTATGTTGGCCAGGATGATCTCGAACTCCTGACCTCAGGTGATCTGCCAGCCTTGGCCTCCCAAAGTGCTGGGATTACAGGCGTGAGCCACCATGCCCAGCCTATTTGTTTGATTTCTTGTTCTGTCTCCCCCGACTAGAAGGGGAGTGCCTGATGGTAGGGCTGTGCCCTTGGCTGTAGCCTAGTTGCTGGCACAGTGCCTGGCATGGGATAGGTGATCAGGACACCCATCTCCCTCTCTGGATGCACTCATTGATGTACTTGTCAATCACTGAGCAGGACTCACTCAGCAATGTCTGCTGAGCCTGCTCTGTGCCAGGCTCTGACCTGAGCTGCCACCCATCTGGAGTCGAACAGGCCTGGTTGCCACCAAGAGGAGTTAGGCCCAGCAGAGGAGACAAGCATTAGTCTCACACAACAGAAAGAAGTAGGCCGGGCACAGTGGCTCATGCTTGTAATCCCAGCACTTTGGGAGGCCAAGGTGGGTGGATCACCTGAGGTTGGGAGGTGGAGGTTGCATCGAGCCAAGATCATGTCACTGCACTCCAGCTTGGGTGACAGAGTAAGACTCCATCTCAAAATAAATAAATACATAAATAGGAAGTGGAGACTTTCATTAAGATCAGGATCAGAGGGCACGAGGTGGCAGAACATGGTGGCTCACACCCGTAGTCCCAGCTGAGGTGGGAGGACTGCTTGAGCCCAGGAATTTGATACCAGCCTGGGCAATACAGTGAGACCTCATATTGACAAAAACAGAGAAAACAAAACCAAGAAACCAGGGGAGGCAGGGCTACAGGAGGGCGGAATGAGGACTGGCCGCAGTTGGAGGCCGGGCCCTTCCTGGGGATGCCAGTGGTTGTTACTCTTTAAGAAGGACCTGGCCTGGTGTGGTGGCTCACGCCTGTGACCCCAGCACTTTGGGAGGCTGAAGCGGGTGGATCACCTGAGGTCAGGAGTTCAAGACCATCCTGGCCAACATGGCAAAACCCCATCTCTACTAAAAACACAAAAAAAGTTAGCTGGGCATGGTGGTGTGTGCCTGTAATCCCAGCTACTTGGGAGGCGGAGGCAGGAGAATTGCCTGAACCCGGGAGGTGGAGGTTGCTGTGAGCTGAGATCGCCCCATTGCACTCCAGCCTGGGCAACAAGAGCAAAACTCCATCGCGGGGGGGAAAAAAAAAGGCTGGGCGCAGTGGCTCATGCCTGTAATCCTAGCACTTTGGGAGGCTGAGGCAGGTGGATCACAAGGTCAAGAGATCAAGACCATCCTGGCTAACACAGTGAAACCCCGTCTCCACTAAAAATACAAAAAATTAGTCAGGCGTGGTGGCGGGCACCTGTAGTCCCAGTTACTCGGGAGGCTGAGGCAGGAGAATGGCGTGAACCTGCGAGGCGGAGCTTGCAGTGAGTGAGCCGAGATTGTGCCACTGCACTCCAGCCTGGGAGACAGAGCAAGACTCCGTCTCAAAAAAAAAAAAAAAAGAAGGACCTGTTCCCTTATTCTTCCATGGGGACATGGGGAGCTCCTATACTGTTTTATTTTCCTGAAATATTTTTACTGAAATATAATTCGCATACCATAATACCTAATCCTTTTGAAATATACTATTCAGTGGATTTTAGTATATTCACAGTTGTGTAACCAGCACCACTGTCGGATTTCAGAGCACTTTCATTTCCCCTAAACCCATACCTATGAAGCAGTTCCTCCCTCCCCCAGCTCCTAGAAGCCGCTAATGTCCTTTTTGTCTGTGCATTTGCCAATTTTGGATATTTGCTAGAAATGGAATCTTACAGTACATGGCCTTTTGTGTGTGGCTTTGTTTATTTAGCATGATGTTTTCAAGATTCATCCATGCTGGCTGGTTGCAGTGGCTCATGCCTGTCATCCCAGCACTCTGGGAGGCTGAGGCAGGCAGATCACTTGAGGCCAGGCGTTGGAGACCAGCCTGCCCAACATAGTGAAACCTCTTCTCTACTAAAAATACAAAAATTAGCTGGGTGTGGTGGCACATGCCTGTAATCCCAGCTGCCCTGGTGGCTGAGGCACGAGAATCTCTTGAACCTGGGAGGCAAGGTTGCAGTGAGCTGAGATCACTCCACTGCACTCCAGCCTGGGCAACAGAATGAGACTCTCTCTCAAAAAAAAAAAATAAATAAATAAAAATAACAATAAAAATAAAAATCACCAATGAAGCCACCTGGGCCTGGGCTTTTCTTTGTGGGACGTTTTTTGAATACTAATTGAATTTCTTGTACGTCAATTGAGATTTTCTATGTGTTCTTGAGTCAGTTTCAGTAATTTGGGTCTTTCTAGGAATTTGTCCATTTCAGCTAGGGTGTATTTAATTTGTTGGAATAGTATTCCCTTATCATCTTTGTTATTTCTGTAAGGTTGGTAATGATGTCCCCTCTTGATTCCTGATTTTCGTAATTTGAGTCTTCTTTCTTTTTCTCCTGGTTAGTCTAGCTAAAGGTGTGTCAGTCACACCTGTTTGATCTAGTCAAAAAGCAAATTGTGGTGGTGGTAACTTTCTCTCTCCAGTTTTTTAGTTTCTATTTCTTCTCTAAGTATTTCCTTCTTTCCTCTTTGGATTTGGTTTACCCTCCCTCCTTTTCCAAGGTTCTTGAAGTGGAAGATTGTTGAAATCTGAAAGTATTTGAAATCTCTCTTTTTTTTTTTTTTTTTTTTGAGACAGAGTCTAGCTCTGCCGCCCAGGCTGGAGTGCAGTGGCCGGATCTCAGCTCACTGCAAGCTCCGCCTCCCGGGTTCACGCCATTCTCCTGCCTCAGCCTCCCGAGTTGCTGGGACTACAGGCGCGCACCACCACGTCCGGCTAATTTTTTGTATTTTTAGTAGAGACGGGGTTTCACCGTGTTAGTCAGGATGGTCTCGATCTACTGACCTCGTGATCCACCCGCCTTGGCCTCCCAAAATGCTGGGATTACAGGCGTGAGCCACCGCGCCCGGCCTGAAATCTCTTTTTTTGAGACAGAGGCTTGCTCTGTCACCCAGGCTGGAGTGCAGTGGCGTAATCTCCGCTCACTGCAAGCTCCGCCTCCCGGGTTCACGCCATTCTCCTGCCTCCGCCTCACTGTGCTCGGCTCTTTTTTTGTTTTTGAGATGGAGTCTTGCTCTTGTTGCCCAGGCTGGAGTGCAATGGCGTGATCTCGGCTCACTGCAACCTCCACCTCCCAGGTTTAAGCGATTCTCCTGTCTCAGCCTCCTGAGTACCTGGGGTTACAGGCGCGCACCACCATGCCTGGCTAATTCTGTGTATTTGTGAATTTCTCAAAATGTCTTTCTTGTATTCATTTCTAACTTCGTTTCACTGTGGTTAGAGAAACTACTTTGTATGATAGCAATCTCTTTAAAATTATTGAGTCATGTTTTATGGCTTGGCCTCGAATATGGTCTATCCTGGATAATGTTCCATGTGCACATGATAAGAATGTGTATTTTACTCTTGGGTGGAGTGTTCTGTACACATCTGTCAGGTCTTGTTAGTTTCATATTTTCTATTTCCTTGTTATCTTTTATTTGGTTGTTCCATCCATTATTATTATTTTTCTTGGCTGATATCCATCCATTATTGAAAGTGGGATATTGAAGTCTCCAACTTTCTTTTTCTTTTTTTTTTTTTGAGACACGATCTTGCTGTGTCTCCCAGGTTGGGACGTGGGGGCATGATCATAGCTCACTGTAGCTTCTGTCTCCTGGGCTCACATGATCCTCCCATCTCTGCCTCCCGAGTAGCTGGGACCACAGGCGTGTGCCACACCCGGCTAATTTTTGTATTTTTTTCTAGAGGCAGGGTATCGCTATGTTGACCAGGCTGGCCTTGAACTCTTGGCCTCAAGTGATCCTCTCAGCCTCCGAAAGTGTTGGGATTACAGGCATGAGCCACTGTGCTCAGCCCCAAATTGGCCAATATTTCTTTTGTCCTGTGCTGCTTCCCTCCTCCCTCCCTTCCTCTCTACCTTCCTCTTTTACTTCCTCCTTCCTTCCCTTTTTCTTTTCCTTTCTTTTCTTTTCCCTTTTCCATTTTCCCTTTTTTTTCTTTTTTTTCTCTTTCCTCTCCCCTTCTTTCTTTCTTTCTTTCTTTTTTTTTTTTTTTTGTCGCCCAGGCTGGAATGCAGAGTGTAATCTCGGCTCACGGCAAGCTCCGCCTCCCGGGTTCACCCCATTCTCCTGCCTCAGCCTTCTGACCTCTCCCCTTCTTTCTTTTCCTTCTTTCTTTGTTTTTGCTTGACTGCAGCATCATGAGAGAGTCCTGTGCTTTTTTATAACTGCAAGTATTCCTGGGTCCAGCCTACTCCCACTAACACCGATCACTCTCCCACTTGAATTTTTAGGTTATTTCTAGTTTTTCCCCTCCTGCCAGAGGCTTGGAGGTCCCCAGGCTTGCGTGTCTGCTGTGATCAGGGTGGATACCCTGCAAGGGAGGGCCATGCTGCGTCAGAAGCGGATTTAGAGTGATGTTGCCAGGCCCACCAGGAAAGGCTGTGCCAAGGCTCTTCGCTGGGGTGCCAAGAAGAAGGGTCCGTGCGTGTTGTGGTGCCAGGCATTGACAGCCTTCCCTCCCACCCCCGTCACCCTCGTGAACTAGTCCTGTGGAATCGGGCCTCATGCGTGCTAGACCCTGGGTTGTCCTGCTGACAACCCCATAGTGTGGGTGCTGTTATCCCCATTTCATAGAGAACCCGGGGGCTGGGGAAGTGGCAGCCCTCATTCAGTTCCTGCCGTGAGCCTGTGGCTGAGCTGCCAGACTGCAGTGCCTTCACCCAGTGATCTTGCTCAGTTGTCCCTGTGAGGAAGCTGAGCCTGGCCTTCCTGTCTCTGGAGTTCAGGGTTTCCTTTCCTTGTGTGCCCCTGGAAGTGCTGTGTGGTGACTGGGATGGTGCCTGGCAGATGGGGATTGGATGCGGGTTGGATTGGTGCCTCATTGGTCAGGAGGGCTGCTCTTAGCTGTGTGCCAATAGACTGAATGACTTAATCTCCCTAGCCTCAGTTTCCCCATCTGCAAAACAGGGTTGGCCAGAGCCCTGTGAAGGTGGAAGAAGGCCCTCCACCAAGCCTGAAGCTTGGTGCCATGTCCTGGAGATGCTAGCTTGTCTGTCTGTCCTTCCGTCCTTCCTTCCTTCCTTCCTTCCTTCCTTCCTTCCTTCCTTCCTTTCTTCCCTCCTTCCCTCCCTCCCTCCCTCCCTCCTTCCCTCCCTCCCTCCCTCCCTCCTTCCCTCCTTCCTTCCTTCCTTCCTTCCCTCCCTCCCTCCTCCCTCCCTCCTTCCTTCTTCCTTCCTTCCTTCCCTCCCTCCCTCCCTCCCTCCTTCCTTCCTTCTTCCTTCCCTCCCTCCCTCCTCCTTCCTTCCCTCCTTCCCTCCTTCCTCCTTCCTTCCTTCCTTCCCTCCCTCCCTCCCTCCCTCCTTCCTTCCTTCCTTCCTTCCCTCCTCCCTCCCTCCTTCCTTCCTTCCCTCCTTCCCTCCCTCCTTCCTTCCCTCCTTCCTTCCCTCCTTCCCTCCCTCCCTCCCTCCTCCCTCCCTCCCTCCCTCCTTCCTTCCTTCCTTCCTTCCTTCCTTCCTCCTTCCTTAAAAGAGTCTCCCTCTGTCACGCAGGTGTGGTGTAGTGGTTCAGTCTCTGCTGACTGCAGTCTTAACCTCCTGGGCTCAAGTGATGCTCCCACCTCAGCCTCTCAAGTAGCTGGGACCACAGGCGTGTGCCACCACACGAGCTAATTTTTTGTAGAGATGAGGTTTCATCATGTTGCCCAGGCTGGTCTTGAACTGCTGAGCTCAGGTGATCTACCTGCCATGGCCTCCCAAAGTGCCTAGGATTACAGGTGTGAGCCACCACTCCCGACCGTGATGCCAGCCTCTTTTGCTGTGCAGCAAGCATTTGCTGAACACCTGCTGTGTGCCAGATAGTGTGCTGGAGGCAGGGCAGCGGACAAAACAGAAGAGATCCCTGTCTTGTGGAGCTGATGCTCTAGCTGGGGGCCCGAGGGGTAGGAAGGAAGCACAGGTGCTCGGTTGAGAAAAAACATCGTGCGGCCAGGCACGGTGGCTCACACCTGTAATCCCAGCAGTTTGTGAGGTTGAGGCAGGCAAATCATCTGAGGCCGTGAGTTGGAGAACAGCCTGGCGAAACCCCGTCTCTACTAAAAATACAAAAATTAGATGGGTGTGGCGGCATGCGCCTGTAGTCCCAGCTACTTGGGAGGCTGAGGCAGGAGAATTGCTTGAACCCGGGAGGCGGAGATTGCCGTGAGCCAAGATCACGCCATTGCCCTCCAGCCTGGGCGACAGAACGAGAGTCTGTTTCCAAAAAAAAAAAAAAACCACAAACAAAGATTAGCTGGATGTGGTAGCGCATGCCTGTAGCCCCAGCTACTCAGGAGGCTGAGGCAGGAGAATCACTTGAGACCAGGAGGCAGAGGTTGCAGTGAGCCAAGATCGTGCCACTACACTTCAGCTGGGTTGGCAGAGCGAGACTCTGTCTAGAACAAAAAAAAATTCTTTAAGAATCAGGCACACAGCGTGGTCTGACTTGCAGTTTTCCAAGCCTATAGGGCAGGGGTAGGGGCAGGGAGCCTTGTGGGAGGCTTTGCCCTGAGATGGGATACTTGGCCTCAGGACATTAGGGCGAAACAGAGGAGGAGGTATGGGTCTGGATGTCCAGGGCAGGATCTGCTGAGAGATGGGCTGTAGGGGTGGGACAGAAACTCCCAAGAAGTGGGGTGGGGCTGTTCCTGTCACATGTGACATTGTTGACTGGGTCTGCCTGGATAGTTCCTTGTGGCCTGACTCCGAATCACGCTGGGAGAGTCTCAGGGGTGGAGGGAACTGGTATGTGTTTGCCTGGAGGTGACTACCTACTCCCCTGGAAGGAAGGGGCTCCAGGGGGCTGGCTGTGGAATGCATACTGTGGGTGGTGGCCAGCTGCCTGCATCTAGTTCACTTGGGCCCTCAGGGTGTACAGAGCTGGAAATCCATACATGGCTGATCACCCTGTAAGGACTCTAGACACAGTGAGCGTTCACTTTGCCCTGGCAACCGGAACTGTCTTCTCCAGTCCTCACCACACCCCGTTTTACAGAGCAGGACACCTGTTGCAAGATGGGAGAGACTTTGCTAACAAGGTCCCACATCTGGCATGCACCAGCTGTGGGGGACTCAGGCCACCCCCTGCAGTGGTGAGCAGTTAGGGTGACACTGAGGATACCCCTAGGAGGGTGGAGTTGCGAGCTCCAGGACCCCACATTTGAGCAGTTTCCCCATCACTCTTGAAAATGCTGCTGGGCCAGCCAGTTTCTTTGGGGTTTCTCGGTACTGCTGAAAGTTACAAGGTCAACACTGGCCTGCAATCACAGTTATAAAAAAGTTATAAAAGCCTGACATTCAGATCACTCTGGAGACTATAAAACAGCAAGTTTTCCATTTGCATACCTCACATGACCCCAAGCCTGCTGTCCATACACAGGAAATGGGGATGTGCAGAAAAAAAACCCAAGTGGAGGACATCATCCTCCATGTATAATCCGGTCCGTGCATCGCACTCGACCTTCAGCACTGCAACCTGCATTGCTCCCTGGACTAGCTCCCAAGATTGATTTAGCCAGTTCCCTGCCAGTGGACATTTGGGTCATTATCGGTTTTCATTCCACAAACAACTGCCCTCAGGGAGTCGGCTGTCCTTGCCAAACCACTGCACTATATGTTTTTGGGTGCTGGGGAAAGGGTGCTTAAGCCCCCTGCCCTTGAGGTGTTGATATTCTAGTTGGGACTGTTAGATAAATAAACAATTAGGCTGGGCACGCCTGAAATCCCAGGGCTTTGGGGGGCCGAGGTGGGAGGATGGCCTAGGCAGCACATCACTACAGAAAAACACAAATAAAAACAATTAGCTGGGCATGGTGGCAAGTGCCTGTAGTCCCAGCTATTCTGGAGGCCGAGGTAGGAGGATCGCTTCAGCTCAGGAGTTTGAGGCTGCAATGAGCTATGATTGCATCACTGCACTCCAACCTGGATGACAGAGTGAGATCCTGTCTCTGAAAAAAAAGGTGCAAATAAACCAGAAAAATACCAGCTGGTGGGCAGTGCTGTGTTTAGAAGGAAAACAGGGCAACATGAAGGGGAGGTGGGCATCAGAAGGGGACAGACCTCTCTGATGAGGTGGTATCTGAGTTGAGTCCTTGGTGACTGGAGGTAGCCAGGATTGTGGAAATACTTGGAGGAGATGAGATGGTCTTTCCAAGCAGGAGGCCAGCATGTGCAAAGGCCCGGCGACAGGAATGTCTGGCTTCCTTGCTCTTTCTTTTTATTTTATTTTAATTAATTAATTAATTTTTTTTTCTGAGACAGAGTCTCTCTCTGTCGCCCAAGCTGGAGTGCAGTGGCGCGATCTCGGCTCACTGCAAGCTCCACCTCCCGGGTTCACGCCATTCTCCTGCCTCAGCCTCCGGAGTAACTAGGACTACAGGTGCCCATCAACACGACTGGCTAAGTTTTGTATTTTTAGTAGAGACAGGGTTTCACTGTGTTAGCCAGGATGGTCTCGATCTCCTGACCTTGTGATCCACCCGCCTTGGCCTCCCAAAGTGCTGGAATTACAGGTGTGAGCCACCACGCCCAGCCTTTTTGCTGTTTCTTGACCACCAATGTGGCTGGAGGGAGGGAGTGAGGGGGTGGTGGGGAGGAGGGCATGGAGGTAACCGGGCCATGGGGAGCACTTGGGAACCGTCAAAGGTTGTGAGCAGAGGAGGGTCATGCTCTTATGTTGTATCGAGTTTTCCTTTTTTTTTTTTTTTTTTTGAGATGGAGTTTCGCTCTTATTGCCCAGGCTGGAGTGCAATGGTGCAATCTTGGCTCACCGCAACCTCTGCCTCCCGGGTTCCAACGATTCTCCGGCCTCAGCCTCCAGAGTAGCTGAGATTACAGGTGCTACCACACTCGACTAATTTTGTATTTTTAGTAGAGACAGGGTTTCTCCATGTTGGTCAGGCTGGTCTCAAACTCCCGACCTCAGGTGACCCGCCCACCTCAGCCTCCAAAAGTGCTGGGATTACAGGCACAAGCCACTGCATCAGGCCTTTTTTTTTTTTTTTTTTTTTTGAGACAGAGTCTCACTGTGTCACCCAGGCTGGAGTGCAATGGCACGATCTCAGCTCACTGCAACCTCTGCCTCCTGGGTTCAAGCGATTCTCCCTGCCTTGGCCTCCGGAGTAGCTGGGATTACAGGTGCCCGCCACCACACCCGGCTAATTTTTGTATTTTTAGTAGAGACAGGGTTTCGTCATGTTGGCCAAGCTGGTTTCAAATTCCTGACCTTGGGTGATCTGCCTGCCTTGGCCTCCCAAAGTGCTGGGATTACAGGCACAAGCCACTGCATCAGGCCTTTTTTTTTTTTTTTTTTTTTTTTGAGACAGAGTCTCACTGTGTCACCCAGGCTGGAGTGCAATGGCACGATCTCAGCTCACTGCAACCTCTGCCTCCTGGGTTCAAGCGATTCTCCCTGCCTTGGCCTCCGGAGTAGCTGGGATTACAGGTGCCCGCCACCACACCCGGCTAATTTTTGTATTTTTAGTAGAGACAGGGTTTCGTCATGTTGGCCAAGCTGGTTTCAAATTCCTGACCTTGGGTGATCTGCCTGCCTTGGCCTCCCAAAGTGCTGGGATTACAGGCGTGAGCCACCACAACCAACCAATTTTTTTTTTTTTTTAAATAGTAGAGACAGGGTCTCATCATGTTGCCCAGGCTGGTTTCAAACTCTTGGGCTCAAGAGATTGCCTGCCAAGGTGCTGGGATTATAGGCGTGAACCACTGTGCTCAGACTGGGTTTTACTTTGATTGGATGGGGTGAATGTTCTCTTTTGGGTATCATGGTAAGAGCTTCACAAACCCTTCCACCTCCTCTCTGAGGCAGGTGGCATCATTCCCATATAACAGATTGGAAAACTGAGGCACAAAGAGGTTACCCGATCTGCCTGTCTTGTCCAGAAAGGAAATACTGGATTCCAGCCTGGGCCTGGAGAGTCCCCAGAGCCACGATCACGAATTGCCACAGGTCACCTCCTGCTTTTGCTCCCAGCCTGGCGTGTCCCTTGGATGAGACCAGGGAGCAGGTGATGCCATGGCTTGAGTGCCAAGGGCAAGCCTCGAGCTGGGAGCTGCAGGATTCCTGAGCAGGGAGGGCCGCTGGGCTGGGAATGTTGAAGAGGAGTGAGGCCAGGAGTGGACTGTGGAAGCCAAGAAGTCTCCTCATCTGTAAAATGGCAGATTTGGCCCCTTGTTCTACAAGCATTGGTCATCTGCTTCCTGCCTGAGTGTGTGTTGGGTACTGGGGAGAGAGCAGAGAAGGGGCCGATACGGGACCCTGCCCGCGTGAGGCTACCACTCTAATAGGATGTTGAGGTGGGGGCAGGGACAGACTGCAGCTGGGTGAACACGTTAGGAATCCGGAAGATGCCAGTTGTGAGTGGCACTGAGTGTTGAGCGAGTTGATGTGTGAAAGAAGGGGAACAGCTTCCTATGGCAGGGGGAGGGAGGGTGGAGTTTGCTGGGAGCTGCCCACCTGCTCTGTGAATGCTGCAGGAAGAAGGTTCCAGGCTTAGGGAACAGCTGGGGCAAAGGCCCTGGGGCAGGACAGTGCCTGGTGTGTTTGTGGAACATGGAGGAGGTGTATGTGGCTGGAGCAAAGCCAGCAAGACAGAGAGTAGTGGGGAGGTGAGGACAGGAAGGTGACAGGACAGGTCGGGCAGGGCCTGGGGAGCTGCAGGGAAAAGTTTGGCTTTTATTCCAAGTGAAGCGTGAGCCCAGGGAGGGCTCTTAACAAAGGAGTTTACAGTGACATGGTGTGCACAGGCACCTTGTGGCTGCTTTGTGGGAGGCAGATTGTGGGGACCAAGGGCGGGACTGCACTGGTATGGACAGGTGACAGTGGGACACGCTGACGGCCTTGGACGTGGAGGGAATTGAGCAGAATCAGGCCTGATGTGGAGGTGGAGCCAGCAGGACTCCCGGCTGGACAACGTGGGTGGGTGAAGGCCAGGGGGAGCCCCAGGTTTGCAGTCTCGTGAGGGGTGTGTCCCCTTCCTGCCCTTTGGGGTGACCTCAGGGATGCAGTGCGCCTACCTGAGGACACCGTGTGGGCCGGGCACTGTAAGGCTTGGCGTCCTTGCTGGGTGACCAGTGGCTATTTTTTTTTTTTTTTTTGAGATGGAGTCTTGCTCTGTCGCCTAGGCTGGAGTGCAGTGGCCGGATCTCAGCTCACTGCAAGCTCCGCCTCCCGGGTTTACGCCATTCTCCTGCCTCAGCCTCCCGAGTAGCTGGGACTACAGGCGCCCGCCACCTCGCCTGGCTAGTTTTTTTGTATTTTTTAGTAGAGACGGGGTTTCACCATGTTAGCCAGGATGGTCTCGATCTCCTGACCTCGTGATCCGCCCGTCTCGACCTCCCAAAGTGCTGGGATTACAGGCTTGAGCCACCGCGCCCGGCCGACCAGTGGCTATTGTTGGAAGGATGAGGCAGGGACCGAGGTGGGCAGAGGAGGCTGGGCATGGAGCCCCACTTCTCCAACAGAGCCACAGAGAAGCCCCCAAGGTGGGTGCGAGTGACTGCGGGTCTGCCTCATGGGTGGCCCACCCATGTTCGCGTCCTGGCTCTGCTCCTCCCTTGCTGAGCATCCTGGACAAGTCCTGAGACTGAGCCTCAGTCTACCCGTCTGGTATCCTTGTGACTTCCAACCCCGCTGGGGTTGTCAGCGGATTTGCTGCTATGTTGCCTGAGATGGGGTTAGAGGCAGCCTATCGGGCGGCCAGCGCTCCTTGTGTGGTTCTTACCAGAGTCCTGAGAGAAGAAGCCAGGGTGGGAACGGGCCCTGGAGTGTGGGCTCCTGCCGAAGGCTCTTCCTGTGGCCAGCGCCATGCTGAGGGCTGGCCGTGGTGTTACGTGAGCCCTCCCAGCCACATTCAGGCTCAAAGAGACTATGCCGAGCATATGGTGACAAGGAAGGGATCCCAGCCCAGGGTCCTGGCCCGGCCCTGCCAGTAGCAGGCTGCACAGGTGAGGGGTGGCTGGCCCTGGGGCGCTGGCTCTGGGCCACACTGCTGACTCACCCTCTGTGGGCTTGTCTGTTGACTCTCCCTCCCGTGGGAAGGCTCTGGGTTTGAGCCTGCATCGTGCCTGCACGTAGCCGTCCCCACCCTCATGGGGGGCTGGAAGTCAAAAGGCGCCTGCTGGGGACTTGTGGTTTGTTCAAAAGATGGTAAATAAACAGCCTGGGCTTCTGATCTGCTGGACTCAGCCTGGCACCTCTCCCATCGCTGCTGGGTGCCACCTCCCAGCTGCACCCTTCCCCTACCACCTTCCTGGAGCCCTTATCCCCTTCCAAGGAGAGGTGGCCCACTTACGAGCTCAGAAACCTGCTCTGGTGTGGTGAAGTGACTTGAGCCAGGCCAAGCAGGTGGCTAGGCCCTCTTTGGCAGACAGAAAGTCTCCTCCCATTTCATGAATGGCCAAGTCAGTGCCCAGAGAGGGGTGGAGACCTGTCCAGGGCCACACAGCCCAGGAGGGACAGAGCTAGACTTTGAACCCAGGCTGCCTGGCTCCAAAGTCTGGATTCTTCCTGCCCATTCAACAGACACTTAATGAGCACCCACTGTCTGGCAGACGCTGGTCTAGGTGCTGGGGATCTAGCAGTGACCAGCCAGGTGCAGAAGTCTTAGCGTGTCACAGGACTAGACCTCCATCAGAGGCCATTTTGCTGGGAGTGGCAACGGGTGTGTATTTGGGAGGGAGGGCAGCAAGCCATCACACCTGCCCATGACCAGATAGGCAGGGCCTATAGGAGGGTTTCCTGGCAGAGAGAACAGCCCTTTCAAAGGCTTGAAGGCCAGCAGTGCCAGAGAGAACTCAGAGGAGGCAGGTGCAGGGGGCGGGGCTGGGGAACCTGGTCAGCACTGGGACTAGGACTGGACAGAATGGGCTAGGACCAGTCACTTGGCTTCTGCAAGAGGGAAGCTTGGAGGCAGGATCTTCGTTTTAGAAAGGTCACTGGGGAAGGTGGGAGGATGGGCCAGGACCCTGGGGCCTGGCCTGGGCCCATGGGTAGGAAGCCAGGTACTGAAATGATACAGTAGCACTAGGCTAGGTGCAGTGGCTCACACCTGTAATCCCGGTGCTTTGGGAGGCCGATGTGGGAAGATTGTGTGAGGCCAGAAGTTTGAGACCAGCCTGGGCAATATAGCAAGACCCTGTCTCTGCAAAAAATAAAAAAAATTAGCCAGCATGGTGGTGTGTGCCTGCACTCCGAGGTACTTGGGAGGCTGAGGTGGGAGGATCACTATGGTCCAGGAGTTCAAGGCTGCAGTGAGGTGTGATTGTGCCACTGTACTCCAGACTGGGCAACGTAGGAAGACCCCATCTCTAAAAAACAAATCAGCCAAGCGTGGCGGCACATGCCTGTAGTCATAGCTACTCAGGAGACCAAGACTGAGGTTTGCTTGTACCCTGGAGTTTGAGGCTGCAGTAAGCTGTGATTGTGCTGCTGATCCAGCCTGCGCACAGCATGAGACCCTACCTCTAAAATAAATAAGGCTGGGTGCAGTGGCTCATGCCTGTAATCCCAGCACTTTGGGAGGCTGAGACAGGCGGATCACGTGAGGCCAGGAGTTCGAGACCAGCCTGGCCAAAATGGCAAAACCCCATCTCTACTAAAAATACAAATAAATTAACCAGGTGTGGTAGTGGGCGCCTGTAATCCCAGCTGCTTGGGGGGCTGAGGCAGGATTAAGCTGAGATTGCACCACTGCACTCCAGCCTGGGTGACAGAGCAAGACTCCATCTCAAAAAAAAAAAAAAAAGTTAATAGAATACTTAATTGTGTATCTCCTGTGTGCCAGCCCTACTGTATGCTTTGGGGACACAATGTTGGAGGATCCCGCCTTGGGGAGCTGAGATGGGGGTGTGGGGTCTGTGCGTGAGCCAGAACAAAATGCAGCTAAATGACATTTAGCATGTATGTTAGTTCTACAGAGAAAAAGGAGGCATGGAGGGAGGAGGGGACAGAGTTATGGATGGGGATGAGAGAAGTCCCTGAGGAAATGTCATTGAGCTTGGCAAGGTCACCCTGTCTCAGTGACCGGGAAACCTAGACCAGAGAGGCCAGGAAGCCCACCCAGGGTCACACAGGGACTGGAACGCAGGGCAGCCTGGGTGCATAGAGGGCACTGTAGCAGCAGCAAAGGGAGAGAAGAGGAGTAGGCAGCTTTCACTACTCAGAATGCGGATGGGATCAGGGAGGAGGAAGTAGATGACGGGGGCTGGAAAGTCACTTCCCGCTAAGTGGCCAGTCAGTGTTTCGGGCAGAGCTGCTTGGGAGGCGGTTTCTGGAAGGTTCCAAGTACTCCTGCTGCTGTGTCCCAGAAAACCCGTAGGGCCAGGCCCCTCCTTACTAAGCTCCTAGGAGATTTCTGGGGGGCTCGTTTTGGAGGCACTCCAGGCCGAGGATGAACGTTGCTGCCCTTTGACGCAGCAGTCTGGGAACTTCTAGAAGCAAAATCAGATGAGTCCCAGGGCTCCTGGCGCCCTCAGCCTGGCATGCGAGACCCTCTGTGCCTGCCCTGCCCCGTCCTCAAACTCTCCCCTGAGAGCTGCATCTCCATCACCCAGGCTGTGCCCTCCTGCGCCCGACTTAGAACTGTTAAGAAGAACTCTCAAAATTTTAAGGAAATGGAACACTCGAGCAAGGGATTTTTAGCAAAGCAATTTTACTTCTGCACAGAGGGGTGCTTCTCCTTGGCCAGTCGCCATGAGAGCACACCTGAACAAAGGGGCACGAGAGCCTTTATTCCAGATGCAAGTCCTGCCCCGCTACCCTTTCCCCATCTCAACTAATTTTGGTTGGCTAAACGTTTGAATGTTTTTAGATAAGGTGGGCACATGAAAGAGAGAGGGAAGGGGAAGAGGTGTCTGTAGTGAGCTAGAAAGTTAGTCTTCTTTTTAAATAAGGGAAGGCATGTGAGCTGGTACTGATAACGCCTGGTACTGTGGCGTGCCTGTGCATCTAACAAAGGCAGAAAGGAAAAAGGCAAAACAGAGTGGTGGGGGGTACTATGAATGAAAACACTGATCAGGCTATTTGAAGAGAAACCTCATCATATCCCACACTACCAATACCCCAGGCCCAGAAAGTCGCCTTCTCCTGCGTGTGCCCACAGCTCTCTGTGTTCTCTTGGGCGTCACTCCCGTCCTGCGTTCTGAAGCTGTGATTGTCCCTTGTCTGTGCTGGGCGCTGGTGGCGTCTGGAGCATCACCATTGTCCTCACGGTGCCTGGCGCCTCAGACACAACCAAAGCAGAGTCACAGGACAGCACAGGCAAACACCAGAGGTTCAAAGCCGGGCCCTAGCTGCAAGTTACTGGAGGGTCCGCCTGAGACGTGTTTGCTCAGAAGGCCAGGTGCCCTGGTGGTTAGAGAGCTCAGGCCCTGTGGCTTCAGTCCATTTTCATGCCACCCCCAGATGCTGTGTGACCCTGGGCAGGCCCCCACCCTCTGGGCCTCATTTGTATCTGTAAAATGGAGCCAGCAGACCCATTTTAATGGATATTGTCATGATTAAATGGGTTAATAGGCAGGTGAAGTGGGGTCATTGTAGGGAGTTCAAGACCAGCCTGGACAACATAGTGAGACCTTGCCTCTACGAAAAAATGAAGGTGGGCCAGTGTGGTGGCTCATGTCTATAATCCCAGCACTTTGGACTCCATTGCACTCCAGCCTGGGTGACGCAGTGAGACTCTGTCTCTTAAAAGCAAGCAAACAAACAAACAAACAAAACACTTAAGGTGGTGGTGGGTGCCTATGATCCCAGCTACTTGGGAGGCTGAGACAGGAGGATCGCTTGAGCCCTAGAGTTGGAGGCTGTAGTGAGCCGTGACCTTACCACTGCACTCCAGCCAGGGCAACAGAATGAGACCCTGTCTCTATTTAAAAACAAAACAAAAGAAAACAAAAAGGTTAATAATCCATGAAAAGTTCTCAATGCCTTGCTTGGCATAGAGTCAGTGTTGAATAGCTATTAGCTACTCTAATGTTTTGAACTCAGTAATGCGTGTGTATGATGCGGAATTCAAAGTTGTCAGAGAACATGCCGTGGCTCCTTCCCCACCAGGCCCCAGCCGCCCCGGGTCCTGTTTTGTTTTCCTTTGGTTGTCTTTCACAAAGTACAGACTTTCTTCTGTACCTTTTCCCTTCCCCTTCCCCTTTCCCTTCCCCCCTCCCCTTCCCCTTCCCCTTCCCCTTTCCCTTCCGCCCTCCCCCTTCCCCTTCCCCTTTCCTTCTCTTCCTTCCTTTCTTTCTTCAGTAGAACTGATCAGTACCAACCTTTTCTTCTTTTCTCACTTAGTACACTCAGAAGGGAGTTACATGTCTAGAAAGGACAGGCTCTTTTCTTTTTGTGTGTCTATTGCTGCATTGTGGCATGGATAGGCCATAATTTATATATAAATATACTTATTTTATTTTATTTTGTTTTTTTTTTTTTTGAGACAGACTTTAGCTCTTTGTTGCCCAGGTTGGTGCAGTGGCACGATCTTGGCTCACTCCAACCTCTGCCTCCCGGGTTCAAGTGATTCTGCTGTCTCAGCCTCCTGAATAGCTGGCATTAAAGGTGCCCACCACCATGCCGGCTAATTTTTGTATTTTTAGTAGAGACAGGGTTTCACCATGTTAGCCAAGTAGGTCTCGAACTCCTGACCTCAAATGATCCACCGACCTCGGCCTCTGAAAGTGTTGGGATTACAGGTGTGAGCCATTATGCCTAGCCATATATCTTATATATAAGCTGATTGAAAATATATGTTTTCTTTTTGAAAATATAGGTTGAATGTAATTTAGGTTGAATGTAATTTATATTTAACTAGTCCCCCGTTGCTGGGCTTTAAAATTCTTTGAGATCTGAATTTTTCATCTTATTGAGAACCTAACAGGATTATAACAATTCCGTGGGCAAATTTGTCTACCCTGTACTTTTGTATCTGAATCTTCACAAACATGTTCTCCTCGACTTGTGACCTTTTCCTGAGATTTCAGTTAGATATAGTTAATCGCATAAATATATATATATTTTTTTGAGACACAGAGTCTTGCTCTGTTGCCAGGCTGGAGGGCAGGGGTGCAATCTTGGCTTGCTGCAACCTCTGCCTCCCAGGTTCAAGTGATTTTCCTGCCTCAGCCTCCTGAGTAGCTGGGACTACAGGCACCCGCCACCTCGCCTGGCTAATTTTTTGTATTTTAGCAGAGACAGGGTTTCACCATGTTGGCCAGAATGGTCTTGATCTCCTGACCTCAATAATCCGCCCACTTCAGCCTCCCAAAATGCTGGGATTACAGACGTGACCCACTACACCCGGCCAATCGCATACATCTTAAACATATACCTTGATTTTCTTTTCTTCTTCTTCTTCTTTTTTTCTTTTCTTTCTTTTTTTTTTTTTTTGAGACAGAGTCTCCCTCTGTTGCCCATGCTGGAGTGCAATGGCAAAATCATGGCTCACTCCAGCCTCAGTCTCCTGGGCTCAAGTGATCCTCCTGCCTCAGCCTCCCGAGTAGCTGACACTACAGGGGAATACCACCATCTGCAGGGAATTACTTTTTACTTTTTGTAGAGACAGGGGCTTGTTATATTGCCCAGGCTGGTCTCAAACTCCTGACCTCAAGTGATCCACCCACCTTGGCCTCCCAAAGTGCTGGGATTACAGGTGTGAGCCAGTGCTCCAAGTTTTGATTTTCTAATAAGTGATAGTACTTTGGTACCTACTGGCTAGATTCAAGATGCAAGTCTTCTTCATGGTGTCAGACAGTCCCTCATGCCCCTTCTAGTCCATTTCCCGAAAGGGAACCACTGCCCTGATTTCTATCTCCAGAGACTAGCTTTGCCGGTTCAAGTTCAAGTCCACCCTATGACTCAGCAAGAGAAACAAGGACATGTGCCTACAAAAGGCGCATATGAGAATGTTCAGAACAGCTTTATGTGTAATAAATTCAAGCTAGGAAGACCCCAGATGTCCATCCAATGGTGAATGGACGAGCAAACTGTAGTCCATCAGTGCAGTGTCAGTGCAATGGGCAGATTCGACCATGAAAAGGAATGAACGTCAGACACACTAAGCAGACAGGATGTCTGTGATTCCATCACATGCTACTCCTGTGTTGTTTTATCATTGACATCTTCCATTTGCACACTTCAAAAATAGTCATTGAAAGGATGGAGCAGTGGCACCGTTGTGAGGGGCACGTGCTATCACTGCCGCTGCTGGTGATTCAGTGTCTAGCCAGCACCGCATGGTTTCTGAGATGCTGCATTTGTCTTTTTTTTTTTTTTTTAGACGGAGTTGCTCTGTCCCCCAGGCTGGAGTGCAGTGGCGCGATCTCGGCTCACTGCAGCCTCTGCCTTTTGGGTTCAAGCCGTTCTCCTGCCTCAGCCTCCCAAGTGGTTGCGATTACAGGCGCCCACCACCACATCTAGCTAGGGTTTTTTTTTTTATTTTGTTTTGTTTTGTTTTTGTATTTTGTATTGTTTTCGTTTCTGTTTTGAGATGGAGTCTCACTCTACCAGGCTGGAGTGCAGTGGTGCGATCTCGGCTCACTGCAACCTCCGCCTGCCGGGTTCAAGCCATTCTTGTGTCTTAGCCTCCCGAGTAGCTGGGACTACAGGCGTGCGCCACCACGCCCAGTTAATTTTTGTATCTTAAGTAGAGGCAGGGTTTCACCATGTTGGCTAGGCTAGTCTCAAACTCCTGACCTCAGGTGATCCACCCACCTCGGCCTCCCAAAGTGCTGGGATTACAGGCGTGAGCCATCATGCCCGACCTGAGATGCTGCATCTCTGATGTGCAAGATGCCAAGTGTCCCTGCCTCTCAGGTTCTTACCTGTGAACTAGGTGGCCTGGAGCTCTGGGAGGACCAGGGCCAAGGCTACATGTAGTATTCATAGGGTTAATCCCCTGGGACAGCCTGGTGTCCACTGTGACTACTGTGAAGGGGAGATAAGGGGCCATGCTAAGAGGTGACTTTGGGGTCTGTCACCTGTATGGGGGAGCCCCCTCGCTGTTTCCCTCGCTCTGCTCACTCCGCCTCCTGATTGATATAGCTTGCTCCCTCAGTCCCCTGCTCAGAGAACCCTCTCCAATTATCCCAGCCCCCAGCTCCTCTTACCCCTGCAGTGTGTTTTCCTCGCACCCACCCGGTCAGAATGTTGGCACCAGTGTCACCAGCACCGCCCAAGTGCTCAGGAGCCAGTGAGAAAGGTTCATTCCTCATGCAAGCCATGAGCTGTGACGTTGCTCAAGTCTCGTATCCTGTTTGTGCCTCAGGCTCATCATCAGCCGAATGGGAGGCTGATGGAAGGGGAGTACAGCTCAGGCATCAGTGTGAACTGGGGCACGTGGTGTGACAGGCCTAGTGCTTGGCTGGCAGGGCCCTTGGGCTCTTTGTCATCCTCAGAAGTGCGGCTAGCATCCCAGGCCTGCAGAGCTGACGGTGCTGCCTGTGGCTGCAGAGATAGGATGCAGATGCCAGAGCCCACCCCCCAGGGCTTTGCATGTGTCTGCAGGGTGCTCCCCTCTGTCTTGCCTCCTCCCACCCTCCTGGCTCTTCTCCGTCCAGCCTGCCCTCAGGTTGTGACCATCCACCTCCCAAACCACCCTGGAATCTGCCTAGGGCCTGTCCACTGCTCTCCATGCCCCTGTCTGCCATCTCCCTGGTCTCACCCCTGATGTCACTCACCTGAACCACAGCGGTCACCCCCACCTGCCTTCTGCTCCTGCCCTCTCCCCTGCATCAGCCAGAGAAGGGTTTTAAAAGCTTACATTTGTTAATAATCTGGCTAAAGCTTACATTTATTGTAATCCATCCCTAAATCCCAGCTGGTGGCCTTGCTCTGACAGTGATGACCAGCCTCCTCATCGTAATCCCCAGCACTGCCACCCCCATCCCCCCAACGCTGACCACTGGAGGCTGCTTCTAAAACTTCAGCCCTGCTCTGCTAGCAGCACCCCTGTGGGGGCCTTCATAGCCCTGTTGCCCATGAAGATCCCTTTTTTCATGCAGTCCAGGCTGCAAGCCCCCTGAGGGCGTGGGCTGACTTGTGTAGTCACTGCTGTGTCTGCACCCAGCCAGAGGAAGCGCTGCAGAAGTGGTGGGATAGCCTCCTGACTGACGGGCTGGAACCCATCGTCCAGGGTGTGTGGCAAGAGCACGTCTCCCCCCAACTCCACCCACTGGGTAGTACATTCCCAGGAATTTCCAGTGCCCAGCTCCAGCTGAGAAACAGGTCTCCTGGAACCCTCCAGCACCCCCATCAGGAGTTCCCAGCATGGGGAGGGCCACCTGCCGCCGGGAATGGTTGTCGTGCTAGTGGCACTCGCTCAGGGACCCAGGATGCTGTCTGTCTCGTTCCATACAGGACACAGCTGTACCGTACCAATTGCCCTGTGTCCTGTATACATTTTCAACAATCCAGACATTCATCAAGATGCAGAACCTGTTTGAAATTCCCTGTGTCGCCCAGGCGCGGTGGCTCACGCCTGTAAACCCAGCACTTTGGCAGGCCAAGGTGGGCAGATCACCTGAGGGCGAGTTCGAGACCAGCCTGGCCGACACTGTGAAACCCCGTCTCTACTAAAAATACAAAAAATTAGCCAGGCATGGTAGCACATGCCTGTAATCCCAGCTACTCGGGAGACTGAAGCAGGAGAATCGCTTGAACCCGAGAGGCAGAGGTTGCAGTGAGCTGAGATTGAGCCACTGCACTCCAGCCTGGGCAACAAGAGTGAAGCTCTGTCTCAAAAAAAAAAAAAAAGAAAAATTCCCTGTGCCTACTGTGCCTAGAACCTTTCACCATTTTGTATGAAACAATAGAATTTCCTTTTGAGCCTTTAATGTACCCCGAGCCTACTGTTTCTACTTCAGTGCTCACTGGGAAGCTTTCGTTTTCCTTTCTGAGTATACAGGATGACTTCCTGTCGTCCTCCTTGCTGCTGGAATCCTGGTGTATTCACTGTCAGTTGGTGCAGGCTACTCCCTATGTCTTATGGGGTGGTTGTGCCTGAGTCTTTTCCATTGTGAAAGACATGGAATTGATTCATTCTTTCCTTCCTTCCTTCCTTCCTTCCTTCCTTCCGTCCGTCCTTCCTTCCTTCTTCCTTCCTTCCTCCCTCCCCCCCTCCCCTCTCCTCCCTCCCCCCCTCCCCTCTCCTCCCTCCTTCCCTTCTTTCCTTGATGGAGTCTTGCTCTGTTGCCCAGGCTGGAGTGCAGTGACATGATCTCAGCTGACTGCAACCTCCGCCTCCCGGGTTCAAGCGATTCTCCTGCCTCAGCCTCCTGAGTAGCTGGGATTACAGGGGCGTGCCACCACACTTGGATAATTTTTGTATTTTTAGTAGAGACAGGTTTTTGCCATGTTGGCCAGGCTGGTCTCAAACTCCTGACCTCAAGTGATCCACCTGCCTCGGCCTCCCCAAAGTGCTGGGATTACAGGCGTGAGCCACTGCACCTGGCCAGGATATGTATTTTTCTTTTTTTTTTTTTTTTGAGGCGGAGTCTCGCTCTGTCGCCCGGACTGGAGTGCAGTGGCCGGATCTCAGCTCACTGCAAGCTCCGCCTCCCGGGTTTACGCCATTCTCCTGCCTCAGCCTCCCGAGTAGCTGGGACTACAGGCGCCCGCCACCTCACCCGGCTAGTTTTTGTGTTTTTAGTAGAGACGGAGTTTCACCGTGTTAGCCAGGATGGTCTCGATCTCCTGACCTCGTGATCCGCCCGTCTCGGCCTCCCAAAGTGCTGGGATTACAGGCTTGAGCCACCGCGCCCGGCGATATGTATTTTTCTTAAACAGCTCTATCGAGTGGTGATTTACATTCCACGAAATCGATCCATTTCAGAATTAATGGTCTTTAGTCATTTTACAGCCCTTGTTTCTTTTTTTCTTTTCTTCACGCAGAGTCTTGCTCTATTGCCCAGGCTGGAGTGCAGTAGTGCAGTCATGGCTCAGTACAACCTCAGTCTCCCAGGTTCATGCCATCCTCCTCTCTCAGCCTCTCTAGTAGCTGGGACCACGGGTATGGGCCACCACACCCAGCTAATTTTATTTTAGTTTAGTTTAGTTTTTATAGAGATGAGGTCTTACTATCTTGTCCAGGCTTTTACAGTTAATTTTAGTAAACATCACCATAGTCCACATGTAGAACATTTTCATCACTCCAGAAAGCTCCTTCCCCTCCACTGGCAGTCACCTGCTGTTCCCACATCCAGGTATCCACTGATCCATCTTCTGCTTCTGTAGATGTGACTTTTCTGGACATGAAACACATCCTATTTTGTCTTCAATAACTTTCCTTGTATTTTACCCATATGCATGTGGCGTTGTGTTGATTTAAAACACATAGGAAATGTGTTGATCTCCTGGGTATGGGGGAAATGTAACAAATACATACCAGGGAATGGGCCCCCTGGGAGTGCTAGGGGTGGGGCACAGCCTGCCAGAGGGAAAGGGTTTTGGTCACCATGACCTTCCATGCAGACCCCCCTGAGCTCTTCAGGCCTCAGGACCCTCCAAGACCAGAGCATTCCCCAGGGCCCAGCTGAGGTTGGTGCCTTTGCTGAGGTCACCCAAATTGCAAGACAGAGTTGCTCCACCACATGTGGTCATACTTCCTGCCCCTCAATCCGGACACGTGAGTAATTTCTGTCCCTTTCCCCCCTCACAGGGACTTCCTTCCCCGTGGTTCAGGCATCGTCACCCGGCGGCCTCTCATTCTGCAGCTCATCTTCTCAAAAACAGGTAAGGTGGGGTGGCCTGAAGTTCAGCAGGAAGTGGATGTGGATGAGTGGTGGCCAGGAGGAACTAGGGGCGGAGGGTGGAACTTGGGTCCTGGCCTGTCATTGGACATTGAATTCACATGTTCCACATGTGTGAGGAAGTTGAAAAACGGCTCAGTGAACACTTACACACCCACACTGCAAGCCCTCAGCTGTGACCAGAATGCCATGCCGGGTGCCACGTGTGCTTTCTTTCTTTTTTTTTTTTTTTAAAGACAGAGTCTTACTCTGTCGCCCAGGCTGGAGTATAGTGATGCGATCTCGGCTCACTGCAACCTCCGCCTCCCGGGTTCCAGCGATTCTCCCGCCTCAGCCTCCCAAGTAGCTGGGATTACAGGTGTCTACCATGACGACTGGCTAATTTTTTTGTATTTTTAGTGAGACAGAGTTTCACCCTGTTGGCCAGGCTGGTCTTGAACTCCTGACCTCAAGTGATCCTCCCACCTCGGCCTCCCAAAGTGCTGGCATTACAGGTGTGAGCCACTGCACCGGCCCCATGTGTGCTTTCCATATGTCATAGATAAACCGATTTTGCTGAACCCTTTCAAAGTCAGTAGCAGACATGGTGACACATCCATCCTTCACGCCCCAGTGCACCTCCCTGTGCAATGAAGACACCTGTCTACACAGTCCCAGAATTATGCCCCAGAGAAGGAGTCATTCCTGCATGTCATCCACGTCCCAGTCCCTACTCAGCATGTCACCAGTTGTCCCCCAGATATCTGGCTGGTGTTATAGCTGCTCTGCTCAATCCCATCCTATACTCTTTTGTTATCTCTTCTTCTCTTTTCACTAAAGCAGCCTCCCCATAATCACTCTTTTTTTGTTTGTTTCGTTTTAAAGAGACAGCGTCTCACTCTGTTCCCCAGGCTGTGCAGTGGTGTAGTCATAGCTCACTGCAGCCTCGACTCCTGGGCCCAAGCAATCCTCCCGCCTCAGCCTCTTGGGTAGCTAGGACTACAGGTGCACACACCACTATACCCAGCTGATTTTTTTTTTTTTTGTAGAGATGAGCGTCTCAGTGTGTTACCCAGGCAGGTCTTGAACTCCTGGCCTCAAGCAATCGTCCTGCCTGAGCCTCCCACAGTGCTGGGATTATAGGCATGAACCATCGTGCCAGCCCTCCACCAGTGCTTTTTATTTTTTATTTCATGTATTTATTATTTATTTATTTATTTTGAGACGAAGTCTCGCTCTGTCACCAGGCTGGAGTGCAGTGGCGTGATCTCGGCTCACTGCAACCTCTGCCTCCTGTGTTCAAGCGATTCTCCTGCCTCAGCCTCCCGAGTAGCTGGGACTACAGGTGCATGCCACCATGTCCGGCTAATTTTTGTATTTTTAGTAAACATGGTGTTTCACCATGTTGGTCATGCTGGTCTCGATCTCTTGACCTCGTGATCCGCCCGCCTCGGCCTCCCAAAGTGTTGGGATTACAGGCGTGAGCCACCGCGCCCGGCCACCATTGCTTTTTAATCAGACTGACTTTTAGGGAGACCCAGCCTGTTGAATATAGTATGACCTATGTGTGGATTTTTTCCTGTTCTTTCTCTCCCTGGTCTCAGTGTATTTCTATTCTTCCTACCTGAGGCTGACATGAGGTGGGTGTATATCCCAGCTGGAAACCCCCTCAGGCCTCCTTGGGAAGGATCTTGGGCCAGAGTGTTGGGCGTTCAACACTCAAGTTTGTGTTAATGTCTCCTTGCGGCCCTTTTAAACACTCTCACACTGGGAAGGCAGCTGACACACACACACCCATTCTACAGAAGGGGAAACTGAGGTTTAACCAGGTTGCCTGCCTTTCCAGCGGGCCCCAGATCTGGGACCTGCATCCAGGCACATCTGACCTCAACGCTGGCTCTCAGCTTGGCCTCCCAAGTCTCCTCACTTTCATCCTCTGGCCCCGCCCAACCTGGCGAGAAGGCATAGCTCCAGTGAGAGACAGCAGCCGATTGGCCCGCCACCTCCTCTTTATGAGCTCTGCCATTTCGTACACCACTGATGGGCCAATGGGCTGCCACCTCTGGGTTCAGGCGTCCAATCAGCTGTGCCAGGAATGGGCAACCCCAGAGTCCTGAAGGTCACCGTGGAGATCAGTCTTGGTAGTTTTCTGTTTCCCATTGAGCAGGATGGGGGTCAGATGTGCAAACTGCATTTTTATGTTATGTTATATATATTTTTTTGAGACGGAGTCTCACTCTGTCATCCAAGCGGGAGTACAGTGATCTCGGCTCACTGCAACCTCCGCCTTCCAGGTTCAAGCGATTCTTGTGCCTCAGCCTCCTGAGCAGCTGGGACTACAGGCACAAGCTACCACACCCGGCTAATTTTTTGTGTTTTTAGTAGAGACGGAGTTTCACCATGTTGGCCAGGCTGGTCTGGAACTCCTCAGCTCAAGTGATCTGCCCGCCTCGGCCTCCCAAAGTGCTGGGATTATAGGCGTGAGCCACCAGGCCCGGCTGCAAACTGCATTTTTAATGAGTCCCTGGTGATGCTGCTAGTTCCTGGCCACACCACTGGGAGAGCCTGCCCTGCTTGGTTTACGCTTGGAGCGGAGACTGCCCAGGTTCCCAACCCGGCTCCTAGGGAGGGACCGCCACTGTGTTTCCTGTCTGGACAGTGATGACAATAACACCACCTTGTTAACCTTGAAGAACACGTTATTTAATACATGTCAGGGCGGAGGGGAGAGAAGCAGGCAGAGAGCCTTGGCCAGGAGGGAGCACAGAGCGCAGACCTGCCCAGTGCCTGACCCGGATGAACGATGATGGGTTCCTGATGTCTGTCCCCACCTTACAGAGGAGGGAGCCGAAGCTTCCTGACCACTTGCCTTAGGGCACATGGGAACATTGTCTTTAAAACCCACCCTTAAGCCAACTCTTGGGGGAATGTGGCCTTAGGCCAAGGTGTGACTTGACCAGATCCCTGTGGCTGTTGGTGGAAAAGGGACCACGGGGGCTGGTGCTGAGGCCGGCCCTGTAGGAGGCAGGAGTAGGTGCTGGAAGGGGTGGGGGCAGATGGGGGATGGGTGTGGCAGCTGTGGTAGAGGTGGATACATAGTTGCATCCTGTTGGGCTGATTCAAAAGAGAGTTCCAGGGGTGTCCCACATGGGCGGGGCTCTTTCCTTCCTCCCAGCTTGCACCCCTCAGCCCCGCCTGATCATGGCATTTTCAGTCTCTCCGTTTTTTTTCTGTTTGTTTGTTTGTTTGTTTTTTGAGACAAGGTCCTGCCCTGTGGCCCACGCTGGGGTGCAGTGGCATGATCTTGGCTCACTGCAGCCTCCACCTCCCAGGTTCAAGCAATTCTTCCTCAGCCTCCCAAATAGCTGGGACTATAGGCGCATGCCACCCAGCCTGGCTAATTTTTGTATTTTTAGTAGAGACGGGGGTTTTACCACATTGGCCAGGCTGGTCTTGAACTCCTGGCCTCAAGTGATCTGCCCACCTTGGCCTCCCAAAGGGCTGAGATTGCAGGCATGAGCCACTGCGCCTGGCAGATTTTTAAATTGAGATGAAGTCTTGCTATATTGACCAGGCTGGTCTTGAACTCCTGGGCTCAAGCGATCCTCCCATCTCAGCCTCCCAAAATGCTGGGATGACAAGGGTGAGCCCCTGCGCCCGGCCAGGCTCTAGTCTCTTATTGCTCCAAGTAGGTGCCCACTCGGTGCTGGGCCGTAGCTGATCTCCAGGGAGGCAGTGTGAGCACCTGGCGTGGTCCCAGCCCCCAAGCCCCAGCCTGGGAGTGTCTGTTGGATTCACCTTGGGATTGGGGACCCAGAGAGAACATTCTAGGTAGGGAAACAGCATTAGCAAAGCGGTGAGGGGAGGCAGTGAGGCTGGGGAGGGGCCAGAAGGCAGGAGGGACTGGGACTGGCAGGCATGTTGAAGATTTGGGCAGTGGGAGCTGGGGTGGCGTGCATGATGTGGGGAGACCACTGGCCGCCATGTTCAGGAGGGACAGTCAGGGACCAGAATGCAAACAGGGAGTGGGGGATAGGGAGTGGCAGGGAGGCTGGCATGGCGCCAGGCAAGAGGCGATGGGGGCCTGGCCCTGGTGGTGCTGGTAGATGCCAGGCAGTCCAGACTACCTTCCAGGCGAGGCATTAAGCAGCATAGGCACCCCGGCTGGGGGAGGTGGGTGGGAGGTAGAACGCCCTACTAACAGGAGAGGAAAATAAATACGTTGCGGGCATTGGTGATTGCTGGGCTGGCGGGGCCTTGTGGGGTATACACCAGACCATGTGGCTCCTAGGGACTGGAAGCTGGCTCTCTGTGACCAAACTCAGAGCCAGGCTGCCACCCTTTACTGGCCCGGGACTTGGTAAAATGACTTCCCTTTCTGTGCCTTGGTGGCTTCATCTATAAAATGGGGGTGATGGTGGCACTGCCGTCATGGCCATGGCACCCCATTGGCTGTGGTATGGCTGTCTCTTTGTGAGGCCTCATGTCCAAAGACAGGGCCCCCGTGGCGCGGCCCGTGTTCCCCTCTGGTTCCCGCGATGCCCGGTGTGGCCCAGCTTGCCTTCATTCCAACCGTCCCCAGTGAACCATAACTTCTAGCCATAGAAGTTTAAACATTACTAAGACCGGCCGGGCGCGGTGGCTCAAGCCTGTAATCCCAGCACTTTGGGAGGCCGAGTCGGGTGGATCACGAGGTCAGGAGATCGAGACCATCCTGGCTAACACGGTGAAACCCCGTCTCTACTAAAAAATACAAAAAACTAGCCGGGCGAGGTGGTGGGCGCCTGTAGTCCCAGCTGCTCGGGAGGCTGAGGCAGGAGAATGGCGTGAACCGGGAGGCAGAGCTTGCAGTGAGCCGAGATCCGGCCACAGCACTCCAGCCTGGGCGACAGAGCGAGACTCCGTCTCAAAAAAAAAAAAAAAAAAAAAAAAAAAAAAAAAAAAAAAAAAAAAAAAAAAACATTACTAAGACCATAGCCACCAGGAAGTTTGGTGGCCCATGGGTGAACCCTGCCCTCACTGGGAAGCAGCCCTGTAAACTCGAGGTGCCTGGGACTGTTCCTGTGTGGAATGTGCACAGTGAGGCCCTGTGAGCCACCCCTCCCACCACCCTTGGCCTTGAACTGGCCTTTAGTGTGCTCACAGGAACCAGGGAAGAGATGTCAGAACCTGGCTCCAGGGCTTCCCACTGGCCTCAGAAGCAAATCGAGCCTCCTTCTCAAGGCCTTGTGGCCCTTGCCAGTCTCTGGGACCTCACCTCCTCCTGGTCCCCAGCCACTGACCCCATCCATCTCCCTCCGGATTCTCAGACCCAGCTTGCTGGTTCCCACTGCTGGGCCTCTGTGCTGACTGTGCTGCCCACCTGGAACGCCCTGTCCCCTACGTGCCAGTGTCTCTGCTGCTCACCCCCACCTGGTCACTTGCCGCCTTCCTTCCCCGGCAGCACGAGTTATCCTGTTCTTGTTTTTTCTTAATGGTCTCTCTCTGCGCCAGCACACAAGGGCAGGCATGCCGATCGACTCTGCCCAGCACAGGACCTGGCGCCGAGCAGGTGCTCCGCAGGCACGGGCTGAGTGAGTGAGCGAGCTCGAAGGGCTGGTGCTGTGTCCCTTCTTGCCTAGTGGGTGGGAAGTGATGGGGGTTACTCTTCCAAGCTCCTTCCCTGGTGAGTCCCACCCATCACTCTGCCATTCCATCTGCAGCCTTGTATCTGGAGAGTAAATCAAGCTGGTGTGTGTCAGGCTGTGGGCTGGCTGGGATGCCTGCTCAGGCTGTCACCTTCCCAGTGACAATGTGTCCTGGACCGGGAGATGTTTGCGTATTGTCTCGGATTAGAGAGAGCTCGAGGGTTAAATGGGCATGGGAAGTGCTGTGTGGTGGGCCCACTTCTTGATCTGCTGAAGGCTCTGGAAGTCCTGCATGACTGGATCCTGCCTGCTGCCGTGGTAGCTAGGGTCTCCTGATGGTGGCTGATTCCCAAGTTGTTCCTCCCGGTCACGCCTGCCAACGCCAGGTTTGGGAAAGGCAAATCTCCTCTCCTTGCCTTCAGGGCCAGCCTGGTCATTGTGTTCTTTGCTGGGGGAACGGTGAGAAGATCAGGGCAGAGCCCCAATGTGCAAAAGCGCTGGGACCCTAGCCCGGTCCCTGCAGGTTCCCTGAGACTAACCTCTGAGCCGCCTGTGTGCTGCCGCTGGGATTTGATCGCAGTTGTATGGGAGCCCCAGCACTGGGTTCTGTGTCATTGCATTTTGGGGAAACTGAGGTGCCGAGAGAAGGGGAGGAACCCGGAGCTGGGCGTCGCTGGGCTGTGAAGCCACGAGGCACCCCGAAAAGTCTCCTCCCTCGCTCCCTCTCTTGACCTCCCCAAACCCTGCTGTCTTGTCTGTCGGATTGAAGGCAGGTCTTCCAGCCGGACCTGGGCGTTTCAAAATTCTTAAGCAGTGCCAGCGGGCACGTGACCGCTGTGCTTTGAAGACAGGGAGGGCCATCCTCTGACCAAGGGCCATCGGTCACTCTGGGGCTCCACAAACTCCTTTGAAACAGGAGGCTCCAAAGACCTCCAGGGTCACCAGGCCAGAGGTGACTGTGGCCTCTGGCAAGGGGCTGCTTCTTCATGTCCCAGGCCCCCTGACCCTGAGAAGGTGGCAGCTTGCACTTGTGGCTCCCTTGACACCTTCTCAAAGGGCCTGAGGTGCAGGGGATTGACTCTTTAGCACAGTGAGCCCCAGTTGGGGGTTCCTGGGAGTGGTGTCCTCCTAGGTTAGAGCGCAGATTCTTTTTTCACGGATTTTAGTTAAGCAGCTGCTGTATACAAGATGCTAGGGGGAACTGTGGTTCACACGAAGTCCTTGCTGTCTCAGCTCCAGCTTCAGTAGGGGACACAGGCTTGGAGGCAGGCAGAACCTCTCTCTGGAAAAACCCCAAGTACAACCAGTGGGCCCATAGTTAGGAGGCCCTGCGGTGGGCGAGGACGGCTGACTCCCTGGCCTTGGCAATGGGATTGCGGGACGACTGCCCCGTTTAATCATTTATTCCCGCTGTGCACCAGGCTGGGTCCCTCGGAGTCCCCAGGGCCTGATCCCATGCCAGCTGTGAACCTCTCAGAGGGGGCCCGGGCTGACCCTCCTCCCAGGGAGCCCTCCTGGCTCAGGGTGCCGGGTGACAGTGGGGGTGTGTGTGGAGCTGTCAAAATGCTTTGCAGTTTGCTGAGGAACTGGAGGAACAGGCTTTGGTATGGAAATGCCCTGTCTGAGGAGGGTGGCTATGGGGTGCAGCTTGATGGCAGCGACCAGGACAGGCAGAGCCAGGGGTGGTTCAGTGACTTGGTGGCTGGGCCTCGGTTGCCATGGACAAGTTGACAGGGAACTCAGTGTTAAGGCCTCTGACTGATTCTTTGGGCCAGTGGATTGTTTAAAAAAAAAAAAAAAAAATCTCATCTCTAGCACTTGAGCACATGCAGCGCACCAGAGCCCCAGACTAGGCCCTCTGCTCTATTTCTCTTTTTGTCGTTATTTTGAGACAGGATCTCCGGTCTGTCTTTGTCATCCAGGCTGGAGTGCAGTGGTGTGATCACAGCTCACTGCAGCTTCAACCTCCTGGGCTCAAGCAATCCTCCCACCTCAGCCACCCATATAGCTGGAACTATAGGTTTGCACCACCACGCCCAGCTAATTTCTAAATTTTTTTGTAGATGTAGGATCTTGCTGTGTTGCCCAGGCTGGCCTCCAATGATTCTCTTACTTTAGCCTCCCAAAGTGCTGGAGTTACAGGCATGGGCCACCGCGCTTGGCCTGATGGAAGCTTTTAAACTTCTATTGGGCTGGGCATGATGGCTCACGCCTGTAATCCCAGCACTTTGGGAGGCCGGGGTAGGCGGATCATCTGAGGTCTGGAGTTCGGGACCAGCCTGGCCAACATGGTGAAACCTCGTCTTTACTAAAAATATACAAATTAGTCGGGAGTGGTGGCATGTGCCTATAATCCCAGTTACTTGGGAGGCCGAGGTACGAGAATAACTTGAACCTGGGAGGCAGAGGTTGCAGCGAGCTGAGATTGCACCACTGCACTCCAGCTTCGGTGACAGAGTAAGACTCAGTCTGAAAACAAACAAACAAACAAAAAACCTCTGTTGACCTGGCATTCAGCATTTACTTCCACCGTGCCAAGGAGCCCTGTGAAGACAGGCAGGCAGCTGGGGTGGACCTGGTCGGTGCCTGGGCCTTTTTCTCTGGTGTGGTTCTGTTGCTCACTGACACACTAGGGAAGAAACCCTGGTTTTCTGGCACCGGCTGTCCATATCCTCGCCCACATGGAGGGGTTGGCCAACAGCAGAAGGATCTAGGAGGAGAGATCACAAAGAACAGCCCCTGCCTTTTCTGATCCCCTGTTGGTTCCCAGCCTGCATGTGACAACCGGGGAAGGTGCCGTGCTCCAAAGCCCAGCGTGTGGGTCTGGTCACCTGGTTCCAGCCCCATCTCATGGCTGCCCCTGACTACGCAGACTTGGGTCAGGCAGGTGGTCCTTCCCGGGCTTGTTTCCTGGTCCCTGCACTGGGGGATGGCCTGAGGTTCCAGGGGAACCTTTTGCAGGTCAGACACCTAGATTTAGCTTGCTGTGGGGAGGGAGGGGTTGTCAATGCCCCCTGAAGCCTGTGGCAGCTGGGCAGGCAGAACGTCCATTTTCCTACCTAACATACATGACTGTGCCCTTGGGGACACAGCAATGACCAAGGCAGATGGTGTCCCTTCCCTGGTGGCATGGACATTCAAGGCAAAGCTCTCTATATTAGACTTCTTGCCCTATGTCAGATGGTAGTAAGTGTTATGGGGGAACGAAGGCAGGGGAGGAGGGAGCTGGGTGGAGCAGGTGGTGTGGGGAGAGAGACCTGCAAGAGGTGGAGATCCTGTGTGACTTGAGAGAGTAGCTTGCCCTCTCTGGGCTCCTGCCTGTGTGTGCTGGGGGAAGGATGGCGCCCACTGCCCCTGGTGCTCTCTTTGCCGCATCATTCCTTGGGGCCTTCTGCCCACCAGCTGCTCAGACCGTACCTGTGCTGGCTCTGCTCTTCCTGTGCAGGTGTTGATTCTGAGTCCTCATACAGCCTGTTATGATGTACATATTATAGATCAGTAGACTGAGACCTGGGCAGGCCCTCTGACTACAGACTGAGCTCATTACTGCACACAGCGTGCTGCGCCCACATGCTGGGCTCTGGGGTGCTGCAGCCGCAGGTCCTGGTCCCATCAATACAATCCAAAGTGAGCTGGCTCTGATGAGGAAGGGACCAAGATGTCCCACTCAGAGAGGTCTTCCCGGGAGAGGTGGTAGCCAGGCAGGCCCAGGAGTAGGAAGAGGTGGGGCTGGGCTTTGTAGACACTGCATTTGGCGGTGCAGAGACCTGCTGGGGAGAGGGCCTGTATCCTTGCCACCAGCCCATCTTCCATGCCATGTGCCCCTGCACTCTTTGAAAGGAGATGGTCTCTTTCGGGGCTGAGCGGGGGTCCTGGAGCCAGAAGAGAACTGAGATTTGCTGTGGGGGGTTGGGAGCTGTTCCATTTTTAGTGGCTGCTACAGGAAGAGCGGCCGAGTGTTTTCCCCTTGTCCCTGCAGAAGGCTGGAGTGTAACTGTCCTTGGGAACTGGGTCAGCTGATAGCAGGGCTGGGGGTGGGGGTGGGGATCCTGAATCCTCCAGCAGACGTCCTCATTGCCCCTGATCTGGGTGGCCAGTGTCTGTGCTGGACACGGTCCTCAGTCATCGAAGCCCACTGAGTCTCCGCCTGACCCTGCAGAGACGTTCAGAGAGGTGAAGATACTTCTGGTGGCCTCACAAAGGCTGTCTGGCTGGGGAGCCCCTACCTGGAGTCAGAATTTCTGAGTTCCAAGTCCCAGCTCCATCACAGACCTTGGCCCAAGGCCTTTAACCTCTCCGGGCCTGTTTCCTCATCTTTGAAATGGGGATCTTATTTTTTTTATTTTTATTTTTTTTTGAGACAGAGTCTCGCTGTGTCGCCCAAGCTGGAGTGCAGTGGCCGGATCTCAGCTCACTGCACTCTCCGCCTCCCGGGTTCACGCCATTCTCCTGCCTCAGCCTCCTGAGTAGCTGGGACTACAGGCGCCCGCCACCTCGCCCGGCTAGTTTTTTGTACTTTTTAGTAGAGACGGGGTTTCACCGTGTTAGCCAGGATGGTCTCGATCTCCTGACCTTGTGATCCGCCCGCCTCGGCCTCCCAAAGTGCTGGGATTACAGGCTTGAGCCACCGCGCCTGGCCTGAAATGGGGATCTTAGAGATGCCTACCTGTCAGGGGACTTGTGAGGTGCTATGGGACCACACGCAGGGCCTGGTCAGGGCACCGTAGTTTCTTTGGTAGCCATGATGGAACGGTGAATCTCCTCACACTCTTCTTTCTGCCTTGAAGATTCTAGACCTGGCTGGGTGTTCATCTCCCTTTTTGCCTTTGCTTGAGGCAGTTTATGGCATGGCTGTGTTGTTCATGTTGCCAGGTCTCCTCCTGGTGGACGTTGACACCATTTTCGTTTTTTTACTGTTAAAAACGACAGGGCAGTGCACATCTTTGCATCTCTGCGGTGGGTCAGGTCTCTGACCTCTTTGGCAGTGTGACTTATTACCCCTTTCTTTTTTTCTTTTTCTCTTTGAGACAGTGTCTTGCTCTGTCGCCCAGGCTGGAATGCAGTGGTGCGGTCATAGATCATAGCTCACTGCAACCTCCAGCTCCTGGGCTCAAACGATCCTCCCACCTCAGCCTCATATTAGTCCATTTTCACGCTGCTGATAAAGATATATTTGAGACTGGGCAATTTACAAAATAAAGAGGTTTAGTGGAGTTACAGTTCCACACAGCTGGACTGGGGAAGCCTCACGATCATGGTGGAAGGCAAGGAGGAGCAAGTCACGTCTTACATGGATGGCAGCAGACAGAGAGTGAGAGCTTCTGCAGGGAAACTCCCATTTTAAAAACCATCAGATCTCGTGAGACTTATTTGCTCTCACTAGAATAGCACAGGAAAGCCCCGCCCCCATGATTTAGTAATCTCTTGCTGGGTCCCTCCCACAACACCAGAGAATTATGGGAGCTACAAGATGAGATTTGGGTGGTGACACAGAGCCAGACCATATCAGCCTCCCAAGTATCTGGAACTACAGGTGCACGCCAACATGCCTGGCTAATTTTTTACATTTTTGTAGAGACGGGGTCTCACTGTGTCACCCAGGCCGGTCTTGAACTCCTGGACTCAAGTGATCCACCCTCCTCGGCCTCCCACAGTGCTGGAGAATAGGCGTGAGCCACTGTGCCCAGCCGTTTCCTTCTTATTTTTAGCATCACTACAGTAGCTGTGATCTCTGAGCTTTGGGGTTTTCCCCTCCCCAATATTTTATTCTGAAAATTTGAACATCTGGAAGCGTCAAGGCTTTGTACAGTGGACACCTGTGTGCTTGGCAGCCACCTTCCATGATGAACATGCTTTATATTTGCTTTGTCCTGAATCTGTGATTCGGGACTGGATTTCTCTGGTTTCCTGGTGAGGCCCACACTGCTTGTCAGTTACTTATCTTGTTCCCCTTCATCTCAGTCTCGCTGTGGCTTTCAGTTACCCCCAGGTCTTACTCAGGGTTATGCCCAGAAAGCATTTCTCCTGGGGAGTTTGCGTCTAGGTAGGGGCCCTCTTGAATAGCCAGTGGGAGAAGGAAAGACTCAAGACCAGCTCTGAGGAGTCGGCGGGGGTGCCCCTTCCCTATACCTTGTGGGCTCCTTGGGGAAGAAGGAGAAGTGAGTGCCATGGGAAATACCCCCTGGGGATTTTGTGGAGCTGGAATGTGCTGATGGACCATGATCCCACGAGGACTTAGGCATCCAACTCCCTTGACTGGGACCCACAGCAAGGGAGGCTCTGCAGCATCACCTTCATCAAATGGACTCACCCTCTCTGGGTGATGTATCCTGGCACTTCCTCTTCTGTTCATCAGTCAATCAACAAATAAATGGCTGGGCATGGTGGCACAGGCCTGTAATCCTAGTGCTTTAGGAGGCTGAGGCAGGGGGATTGCTTGAGCCCAGGAGTTCAAGGCTGCAGCGATCTGTGATCACACCACTGCACGCCAGCCTGGGTGACACAGTGAGATCCTGCCTGTAAAAAACAAAACAAAGAAACCAAAGAAACTTTGGTCATTGGTCATGTCTACCTGTTGATTTTTTTTTTTCCTCTGGGGATTCATAATATGTCATGATGTATATTAATAGTTTGCAAAGTGCCACATGGGATTGTAATCTTCAGGATCTGGAAAGGGGCTTAGTCTGTTCAGTCTGTAGGAACCCCTGCCTGCCCCCAGACACTTGTCATGAGAATGAATCTCTCACTCCTAAATTCCTAGAGTGACAATGACTGGGTCATTATTTTCTTTTTTATTTTATTTTATTGGTTTTTGTTTGTTTGTTTGTTTTTTTGAGACGGAGTCTCGCTCTGTCACCCAGGCTGGAGTGCAGTGGCGCGATCTCGGCTCACTGCAACCTCCACCTCCCGGGTTCAAGCAATTATCCTGCCTCAGCCTCCTGAGTAGGTGGGACTACAGGTGTGTGCCACCACGCCCCGCTAATTTTTTGTATTTTTAGTAGAGGCGGGGTTTCACCATATTAGCCAGGATCGTCTGAGTCTCCTGACCGCGTGATCTGCCCGCTTCCGCCTCCCAAAGTGCTGGGATTACAGGCGTGAGCCACCCCGCCCAGCCTGGGTCATTACTTTCATTCAACAAAGCATTCTCCCCGCCACCCATGCGCGCCCTGCCCACAGCTCTTTCTCATTTTCAGCATCTCTCTTCCCTTTCCAGAATATGCCGAGTTTTTGCACTGCAAGTCCAAAAAGTTTACAGATTTTGATGAAGTCCGGCAGGAGATTGAAGCAGAGACCGACAGGGTCACGGGGACCAACAAAGGCATCTCCCCAGTGCCCATCAACCTTCGAGTCTACTCACCACACGGTAGGCAGCACGGGTGGGGACCCATCACTGACCGTTTCTGGTCGTTCATGTTGCCCATTCACAAACAGCTGATATTCACATGCACATAGCCCACTGCTCTGTATCTTCCCACTTGTGCTAGGTATGTAGTACCCAGACCTCTGTCTCAGCGTGAAGAAAGAGCATGCCAGGAAGTTGGGAGTGGTGGGTGATTGCAGCTGTTTCCCCCTTCTACCAAGGGCAGCCACCACTTGCCTCAAGGCAGCCAGATCTCCTGCTGCCTCAAGAGAGGCCAGAACCAGACTTCTGTAAAATATCCTGATTTTTTTTTTCTTTTTTTTTTTTTTTTTGAGACGGAGTCTAGCTCTGTCGCCCAGGCTGGAGTGCAGTGGCCGGATCTCAGCTCACTGCAAGCTCCGCCTCCCGGGTTCAGGCCATTCTCCTGCCTCAGCCTCCCGAGTAGCTGGGATTACAGGCATGTGTCATTACACCCAGCTAATTTTTTTTTTTTTTTGAGATGGAGTCTCGCTCTGTTGCCCAGACTGGATGGAGTACAGTGGCATGATCTTGGCTCACTGCAGCCCCTGCCTCCCAGGTTCAAGCTACTCACCTGCCTCAGCCTCCCAAATAGCTGGGACTAGAGGTGACTGCCACCACTCCTGGCTAATTTTTTATATTTTTAGTAGAGATGGGATTTCACCATATTGGCCAGGCTTGTCTCGAACTCCTGACCGTGTGATCTACCTACCTTGGCCTCCCAAAATGCTGGCATTGTAGACGTGAGCCACTGCATCCGGCCAAGTTTTTTTTTTTTTTTTTGAGACAGAGTCTCACTCTGTTGCCCAGGCTGGAGTGTAGTGGTGCAATGTCCGCTCAGTGCAACCTTTACCTCCCAGGTTCAAGTGATTCTCTTGCCTCAGCCTCCCGAGTAGCTGGGATTACGAGTGTGTACCACCCTGCCTCGCTAATTTTTTTTTCTTTTTGGATTTTTAGTAGACACGGGGTTTCACCATGTTGCCCAGGCTGGTCTTGAACTCCTGAGCTCAGGCAATCCACCCACCTCAGACTCCCAAAGTGCTAAGATTGCAGGCGTGAGCCACCACGCCCAGCCCACCCAGCTACTTTTTGTATTTTTAGTAGAGATGGGGTTTCGCCATGTTGGCCAGGCTGGTCTCGAACTCCCAACCTCAGGTGATCCGCCTGCATCCACCTTCCAAAGTGCTGGGATTACAGGCTTGAGCCACCTTGCCTGACCAAATATCCTGGTTTTAAAACTCTGCATTCAAACAGCAGCCCCAGGCCATAGACATCCTCTGGCCCAGAGGCACAGATTGCTACCACTATGGGTTCCTTATAAGTTTTAAAGTTTGTTTTTCAATAAATGATGCCTGCATGTGGCTCAGAATTCAAAAATTATGGAAAGTTACATCACAAAAACCTACCTTGTCAACCAATTTTGCACACGTATTTTAGGTTCTTCAGATGACAATGCAAACCTGAGCTGGATATGGTTTTGCACACCTGTCATTCAAGCTACCTGAAAGGCTGAGTCAGGAGGGTCGTGCGGGCCCAGGAAGTCGAGGTTGCAGTGAGCTATGATCACATCTGTGAATAGCTACTGCACTCCACCTGGGTAACATAGCAAGACCCTGTATCTTTTAAAAAAAAAAAAAAAAGTGTAAGCAAAAAACATATGTAAGCAATTGTGATTGTATCTATGTATATATTGTATATGTGTTTATCATTCCTTTTCCTTAAATTGTTAGTATAACATAAAAATCATTTATGCTTTTTTTGAGATGGAGTTTCACTCTTATTGCCCAGGCTGGAGTGCAGTGGCGCAATCTCAGCTCACTGCAACCTTCACCTCCTGGGTTCAAGTGATTCTCCTGCCTCAGCACCCCAAGTAGCTGGGATTACAGACATGCGCCACCACACCATCCAATTTTGTTTTGTTTTGTTTTGTTTTTTTGAGACAAAGTCTGGTTCTGTCGCCCAGGCTGGAGTGCAGTGGCGCGATCTCGGCTCACTGCAACCTCCGCCTCCCAGGTTCATACCATTCTCCTGCCTCAGCCTCTCGAATAGCTGTGACCCTGTAGTCCGCCATCACGCCCGGCTAATTTTTTGTATTTTTAGTAGAAACGGGGTTTCACCGTGTTCGCCAGGATGGTCTCAATCTCCTGATCTTGTGATCTGCCTGCCTTGGCTTCCCAAAGTGCTGGGATTACAGGCATGAGCCACCGCGCTCGGCCACAATTTTGTGTTTTTAGTAGGGACGGGGTTTCTCCATGTTGGTCAGGCTGGTCTCGAACTCCCGACCTCAGGTGAGTTCTTGGCCTCCCAAAGTGCTGGGATTACAGGTGTGAGCCACCGCGCCCAGCCTATGCTTTTTTTTTTTTTTTTTTTTTTGTATGCCTCTCAGAATGATTCTTTATTCTTTTTTTTTTTTTTTTTTTTGAGACAGAGTTTCACACTGTTGGCCAAGCTGGAGGACAGTGGTGTGATCTTGGCTCACTTCTCCTGGGCTCAGGCGATCCTCCCGCCTTAGTCTCCTGAGTAGTTGGGACAACAGATGCACACCTTCGTGCCAGGCTAATTTTTTACATTTTTGGTAGAGGTAGGGTTTCGCCATCTTGCCCAGGCTGGTTTCGAACTTCTGAGCTCAAGCGATCTACCCATCCCAAAGTGCTGGGATTACAGGCATGAGCCACCGTGCCTGACCTCATCCATTTGTCTTTTGTTTTTGTTTTTTTGAGATCGTCTTGCTCTGTCGCACAGGCTAGAGTGCAATGGTACGATCTCAGCTCACTGGATCCTCCACCTTCTGGGTTCAAGTGATTCTCATGCCTCAGCCTCCCAAGTAGCTGGGAGTACAGGTGTGTGTTACCACGCCCGGCTAATTTTTGTGTATTTAGTACAGATGGGGTTTTGCCATGTTGGCCAGGCTGGTCTCGAACTCCTGGCCTCAAGTGATCAACCCACCTTGGCATCCCAAAGTGCTGGGATTACAGACATGACCCACCCCACCCAGCCTCATGTGTTTGTCCATGATGGTTCTTCGGTATTGACTGAATGGATGGGCTGAAATTTATTGAGTCCTTTAGATCTATTTCAGTCTGAACTATCCTCATTTAGAACTGTGTCATTGAAATGGAGTAGGTAGAGGGTATCTGTAGGATGGGATCCTAGGAGGGGAGTTACTGGATCCAAGGTGTGGTTCAGGTGGAGTGTCAGGCGGCATCCTCAGGTCTGAGCCCTGCGCAGGAACTTTGGTAGTCAGCTGGGTGGCTGCGGGCCTGTTTGTGCCTCCCCTCTCCTGGCTCTGAGTGCCTTTCCCTCTGGTTTCCCTCCCAGTGTTGAACTTGACCCTCATCGACCTCCCGGGTATCACCAAGGTGCCCGTGGGCGACCAGCCTCCAGACATCGAGTACCAGATCAAGGACATGATCCTACAGTTCATCAGCCGGGAGAGCAGCCTCATTCTGGCCGTCACGCCCGCCAACATGGACCTGGCCAATTCCGACGCCCTCAAGCTGGCCAAGGAAGTCGATCCCCAAGGTAACCCTGAGCCCAGGGCAGCAGTCCCCTCTTCCAGGTGCCTTGAGCATGGGACATGCCCAGCATCCTTGGTTTCAAGTCACTGGTGTTCTCTTCGATACATGGCCCCTTTAGGAAAAGGCCTCTTGGAACACGGCAGTGCTGGTGCGCATCCCCTGGGAAGTCACTGTGTGGCAATTGGACAGTCCTCCTTGGACATGGCAGTACCCTTGTTGCCAGGGTGGGAAGCTAGCCTAGGGCTGAAGGAAGGGTCCAGCACTCCATGGCCCAGATGCGACCTCAGGTCCCATCTAGCTGTTACTCTGCTCCCTGAGACACGGTCCCCTCTTAGTCAGAATGAGAACTTCAGTCCTTACCCGGACAGCTGATGTGAGGACTGTTAAACGTCTGGTCTTTGCATGGTGAGATCATCTATTTCCCTTTGAGTTGACGCCCCTGGGCCCCTCTAGTCAGATCACTCTACTGAACCCTTACTGCAGAATGTGAGCAGGAAGGGGCCCCAGGGAGGGCACAGCTGTGGCCCCCTTGATGCCCAAGTTGGCACCCACCAGAGATCTTCACTCTGGCTTCCATCTGTCCCCAGTGTCTCATGCACATGCCACACATAAAACACACACGGTTAGCACAGAGCCAGGCTGCAGCCCCCGTGGGAGCGGTTGACCTGCAGAGTTAAGGCTTTGCTAGGAGGACATCCTTGACTCTGGAATGACTTGTGGAGAGGTGGGATTGGACGGGATGGTTTCCAGAGTGGGATTTTAGCCATTCAGGAAAGAGGTGGCCGTGGAAACAGTCGCGTCAGGCTCAAATGTGACCTTGGGACTTTGCTGCCACTCGGAGAGTCCAGCATCAAAATCTGGCCCAGGAATCATGTTTCTGTGAGGTTTCCCCAAGCCTGCAGCAGCAGAGGTTGTCCTTAATAACACAAGTGACAATAAAGGCCAGCATTTGTTGAGTATTTGCCATGTGCCAGGTTCACCCTTATGACCTCCCTGTGAGATCAGGGCTGTGACCATCTTCATTCAACACCTGGGAAACTGGGGTCCAGGCCTGTGATGTTCTGGCTTTCCCAGGTGATGTGACCTGGAAGTTTCAGGGCCGAATGGACCCCAGGTGGCCTGCAGCTGCCGATGCTCTTTCCTGGTGGCAGCCTCTGACCTCTGACCTCTGGGCTCTTTCAGGCCTACGGACTATCGGTGTCATCACCAAGCTTGACCTGATGGACGAGGGCACCGATGCCAGGGACGTCTTGGAGAACAAGTTGCTCCCGTTGAGAAGAGGTGTGACTTTGCGGGGACTGGGGAAGCAGGAGGATGGGTGGCGTCCTTATCGTTACTGAAACCCTGGCACCTGTTCTCTGCCTGCTTGGAAGTCACTGCTTCTCCATTTCACCGTAACTCCTTTCTTTTCCCTTTGAGCATATGTATCTTTTTCGTCTGATTTGTATGCGTTCATTTTTCAAGTGCACAATTAACACCTGCTGGTTTCTGGAACATTAGAAAACAAATGTATAGAAAGAGGAAACTAAACTCACCCGCAGCCACACTTCCTCCAGACAGCCACTCGTGAATCTTCCGCAGCTCCCAGCTCCCCAGGGTTTATAACTGTAATTAATTTTTTAAATTACTTTCTATTATAACATTTCCTTTCCTTTTCCTTTTCCTTTTATTTTATTTTATTTTTTTTTGAGACGGAGTTTTTGCCTTGTCGCCCAGGCTGGAGTTCAGGGGTGCAATCTCAGCTCACTGCAACCTTCACCTCCTGAGTAGCTGGGATTACAGGCGCTCGCCACCACACCCAGCTAATTTTTGTGTTTTTAGTAGAGATGGGGTTTTGCCATGTTAGCCAAGCTGGTCTCAAACTCCTGACCTCATGTGATCCACCCACCTCAGCCTCCCAAAGTGCTGGGATTAAAGGCATGAGCCACTGTGCCCGGCCTTGTTTTGTGTTTTTTTAAAACCATTCCTGCCCTCTGGGATCTACTCTAAGCTGCGGGCATCTCCTGCCTTTCCCTTCATGCTTAGCCACAGTCACTTAAGACCATTTCTTTTACTCCTGGGTTTTCCACCGTGATGTCTGAGATAGATGTGGGGAAAAGTTCAGACCTTGGTCACCACCATCCCCCAGCACTGCTGAGACATTGAGTGGTGAGGCGACCCCGGATCCCAGGGGAATGTGGTCAGGGCTAAATTCAAAACCCTGTTTGGCTGTGAAGATCCGGGGCTGAGAAGCGAATCTGTGGCTGGCTGAGGTTTGGGGAGGATTTGCTGGTGCTAAAGAGGAAAGCAGACCCTACCCAACCCCACACTCTACTACAGCCACCCCGACCCAGCTGCTCTTGGACACTGTTAGGCCTCCACCTTGGATCCTAAGGGGCTTTGGGGTCTGTTGGTACTAGCTGGGCTGAGGATTTGGTGATATGGGCCTCTTCCCCTTCCTCCTGACTCACTGATGTCCACGGCTGCCCGTCTCTGCCTTCCTTCCTGTTTCCAAGAATGAAGGCGCTTCCACTCTCAGCTCACTTGTAGGCCTGCTCCTGATTTGTGACCTCAGGCTTCAGAAGCCCTCCCACTGGACCCTTTTTCCTGGTGTACTAATGACTCACAACTCCTGCTGCTTTACGGGAACCCAGGCTAGGTGTGGTGGCTCATGCCTGTAACCCCAGGACTTTGGAAAGCACAGTTGGGAGGATGGCTTGAGGCCCAGAGTTTGAGACCAGCCTGGGCAACACAGCAAGACCCCATCTCTCTCTTGAAAAATCATACAGGCTTGGCACAGTGGCTCATGTCTGTAATCCCAGCACTTTGGGAGACCAAGACAGGTGGATCACCTGAGGTCAGGAGTTTGAGACCAGCCTGACCAACATGATGAAACCCTGTCTCTATTAAAAATACAAAAAAGAATTAGCCGGGTGTGGTGGTGCACACCTGTAATCCCAGCTACTGGAGAGGCTGAGACATTGAACCTGGGAGGCGGAGGTTGTAGTGAGCTGAGATTGGGCCACTGTACTCCAGCCTGGGTGACAAAGTGAGACTCTGTCTCAAAAAAAAAAAAAAAAACATCCATGTGTGATGGTACATGTTCCTGTACTCCCGGCTACTCAGGAGGCTAAGTCGGGAGGATGGCTTGAGCCCAGGAGTTCAAAGCTGTAGTAAGCTATGATCGTGCCACTGCAATGCAGAATGGGCAACAGGGCGAGACTCCATCTCTTAAATAAGTAAATCAACCCAAATCCAAGCCAGAAGCTTTTTGCTGGCCCCTGCTGTTTCCTTCTTCGTGCTGTCACAAAGGTGATGGTGATTTTGGCTTCACAGGGATCTAGGTTCAGATCTTGGGTCTCCTGCTGTGACCTCACCTTGGCATGTCTCCATTTCCCTCCTCCCTCTTGGATCTGAGAGAGATCTGGAGAGGATGAAGAGCAGTCACATCTCACAAGACCTTACAGGATAGATGACAGGCACCTCTCCCCTTCTAAGAGAAAAGATGCACAACCCCACTGCAAAGAAAATGGAGCATAGGCCAGGCGCGGTGGCTCACGCTTGTAATTCCAGCACTTTAGGAGGCCATGGCTGGCAGATCATGAGGTCAGGAGTTCGAGACCAGCATGGCCAACATGGTGAAACCCCGTCTCTATTGAAAAAACAAAAATTAGCTGGGTGTGGTGACACACGCCTGTAATCCCAGCTACTCAGGAGGCAGAGGTTGCAGTGAGCTAAGATTGCACCACTGCACTCCAACCTGGGCAATGAGAGTAAAACTCTGTCTCAAAAAAAAAGAAAAAAAAACCAAAAACCTAGCCAGGAGTGGAATAATAGGCATTCCACTAGGATTCTTCGCAACAGCATGCATTTAATTATCCAGCTCTTCTCCCCCATACGTTGAAGTGTTAACTTTCAGTTCTACCTCCTTCTCGGTGTAGTTTTGGACTTTTCTTTTGGTTCCACTGATCTCTCTGGACATGAATACCCTGATGTACCCAACTGTTTAAAATATACTTGTTTGATAGTGGATTTTAGCTGTTCCCTGTTGCTCTTGTTTTTAAGATGTTATTTCTCTTTGTTCTTTTGAGACAATGCCTTGCTCTGTTTCCCAGGCTGGAGTGTAGTGGGGTGATTGCTGCAACCTCGAACTCCCAGGCTCAGGTGATCCTCCCGTCTCAGCCTCCCAGGTAGCTGGGACTATACACATGTGCTACCACGCCTCGCTAATTATTGTATATTTTTGTAGAGATGGGGTTTTGCCATGTTACCCAGGCTGGTCTCGAACTCTTGGGCTCAAGTGTTCCACCCACCTCAGCCTCCCGAAGTGTTGGAATTACAGGTGTGAGCCACCGCACCTGGCCTTGAGATTTTTTTTTTTTATTCAGAGTCTTGCTCTGTCGCCTAGGCTAGAGTACAGTTGCGTGATCTTGGCTCACTGCAACCTCCACCAGCTGGGTTCAAGCAATTCTCCTGCGTCAGCCTCCTGAGTACCTGGGGCTACAGTCATGCGCCACCATGCATGGCTAATTTTTTGTATTTTTAGTAGAGATGGGGTTTCACCATGCTGGCCAGGGTGGCCTCGAACTCCTTACCTCATGATCCACCCGCCTCGGCCTCCCAAAGTGATGGGATTACAAACTTGAGCCACCATGCCCGGCCGAGATTTTTTTCTTACCTATCTTTGAATCTCAGCTTGTAGATTTCATCTGCCCCAAAGCCTTTTTCTGTCCCTGCACACACAGGCTGGATGTGATCCCTCCTTCCTCCAAATACTTAACATTGCTCTTCACAGCTGCCATGGGCATTCGCATCCTCTGTGTTGTTTCCGAGTAACATGTTATGACATAGTCTGTGAGTGCCTTGTGGGACAGGATCCATCTCTATACTTGAATCTTGCCCATCCCTGTGCCAGGTCCACTTGGCTCACCTAGCTTTGCCCCTGCCCTGACTGCCTCTCCCCACAGGCTACATTGGCGTGGTGAACCGCAGCCAGAAGGATATTGAGGGCAAGAAGGACATCCGTGCAGCGCTGGCAGCTGAGAGGAAGTTCTTCCTCTCCCACCCGGCCTACCGGCACATGGCTGACCGCATGGGCACGCCACATCTGCAGAAGACGCTGAATCAGGTACTGCAAGGGTTTGCAGAGTAGTGTGCAGTGGCGTAGGCTGTGCACTGCACAATAGCTGCAGTCCTCACTGGCACTTGTTTCAGGCTAGAGCAGCAGTTGTTTTAGCAAAATAGGTTCAGTCCACATTTATTTGTGCTGTAATAAATGTGCTTGGCCAGGTTCAATGGCTCATGTCTGTAATCACAGCACTTTGGGAGGCCAAGGCAGGAGGATCACTTGAGCCTAGGAGTTCGAGACCAGTCTGGGCAACATATGGAGACCCTATCTCTGGGAAAAATAGAAAAAAAGAGCTAAGCATGATGGCATATGCCTGTAGTTCCAGGTACTCAGGAGGCTGAAGCAGGAGGATCACTTGAGCCTGGAAAATCAAGACTTCAGTGAGCTATGTTCGTGCCACTGCATTCCAGCCTGGACAACAGAGTGAGACCCTGTTTCAAAAAATTAAATAAATAAATAAAAGAAATGTACTTGATTCAGGGTCTGGTGAGAAGCAGATGTTCAGTGACTTGGTGCTGCTACTATTACAACCATCACTGTTATTATTACCAATATTTTAAATACCATTGTAATTACTCAGTCATTTACCCAGAAAATTGTATGCATTGTGTGGGATTGGTGACAGGGGGTTAATAACTTTTTTATTTATTATTATTATGGTTTTTTTGGGAGACTCCATCACCTAAGCTAGTCTCACTCCATCACCTAAGCTAGAGTGCTAGAGTGCAGTGGCATGATCTTGGCTCACTCCAACCTCCCCTTCCCAGGTTCAAGTGATTCTCCTGCCTCAGCCTCCTGAGTAGCTGGGATTACAGGCATGTGCCACCACACCTGGCTAATTTTTGTATTTTTAGTAGAGATGGAGTTTCACCATGTTGGCCAGGCTGGTCTCGAACTCCTGAGCTCAAGTGATCCACCTGCGTCAGCCTCCCGAAGTGCTGAGATTACAAGCATGAGCCACCATGCCTGGCCTATCGTTCTCTTCTTATAAGTAATATATTCACAGGGTGCATAAACAGAAATGGTATTAAAAGCTATACAATGGGCCAGTGCATGGTAGCAGGGGCAAGATGTTCCTCTGTGCTGTTTTCCAGCACATTCCAGGATGGCAGCAGGGCCTCAGCAGCACTCCAGGAGTCATCTTTTCACGCACATATGGGGGCACACAGTGTCCACACGAGAGCAGGTTCCTGTCCTTGTGGAAGGCATAATTCTAATGAGGGAGACTGACACTAAACAAACCACCAGATAAATGCACAATCAAGAATCCAGTAGGGGCGGGGGCCAGGAAAAGAGCCGCCCAAAGAAGGCAGCTCAGGAGAGCAAAGAGGGAAGTCAGTATCTAGAGGGAGGGGCCCACCAGGAGAGGAAGCTGGGGTCGGCCTGCAAACGGGAGTAGGGAGAGGAAGGGAAGTAAAACTTCACAGCTGGCTGGGTCCTCCTCAGAGCCAGCAGCAAAAAGCCCAGCTGGCGGCCAGGGAGCCTGGAGGGGGCTCAGCCTCCTTTCACGTGGGGTGCTTCCCAGAACAGCAGTGCCCTTTCCTCTCCATTTGCTCATGGCTTAAGTGCAGTAGTATCCTGTCAGAGACCAAGGGAAGGCCAGCGTAGCTCCCTGCCTTTCTAGGCAGCCCACACAGATGGGGGTCCATGGCCAGGGCTGCAGGGCAGGGATCCCTGGTCAAGGAGATCTTTGGGGTACCCCACTAGCTCCATGCCATAGATGTGAGGTTCCTTCATGCCTCTTTTCTAGTTCGCTACTTTTTATTTTATTTTTATTTTTTTGATGGTTTTTTTTTTTTTTTTTTGAGATAGAGCCTCACTGTGTTGCCCAGGCTGGAGTGCAGTGGCGTGATCTCAGCTCACTCCAACCTCTATCTCCCAGGTTCAAGTGATTCTCGTGCCTCAGGCTCCCAAGTAGCTGGGATTACAGGTGTGCGCCACCACACTTAACTAACTTTTGTATTTTTAGCAGACAGGGTTTCACCACATTGGCCAGGCTGGTCTCCATCTCCTGATCTCAGGTGATCCGCCCGCCTCAGCCTCCCAAAGTGCTGGGATTACAGGCGTGAGCCACTGTACCCAGCCCAGCCTTTTTTATTTCTCGACCCCCACCCCAAGATGGAGTCTCCCTCTCTCCCAGGCTGGAATGCAGTGGCGCAATCTCGGCTCACTGCAAGCTCTGCCTCCTGGGTTCACGCCATTCTCCTGCCTCCGCCTCCTAAATAGCTGGGACTATAGTCATCTGCCACCATGCCTGGCTAATTTTTTTTTTTTTTGTATTTTTAGTGGAGACGGGGTTTCACCGTGTTAGCCAGGATGGTCTCGATCTCCTGACCTCATGATCTGCCTGCCTTGGCCTCCCAAAGTGCTGAAATAACAGGCGTGAGCCACCGCCCCCGGCCCATACCCGGCCTTTTTGATGATTTTTCTCTGTTGTTCAGGCTTTTTGATGCATTTTACTCTGTTGTCCAGGCTGGATTGCAGTGACACAAACACGGCTCATTGCATCCTCAGCCTCCTGTACTCAAGCGATCCTTTTGCCTTAGCCTCCTGGGTAGCTGGGACTATAGGCGGGTGCTGCCACACTGAGCTAATTTTGAAAAGTTTTTTATTTTTTGTAGAGAGAAGGTCTCACCATATTGCCTGGGTTGATCTCAAACTCCTATCCTGGAGTGATCTGTCTCAGCCTCCCCAAGTGCTGGGATTACAGGCGCAAGCCACTGCACTCAGCCTTGATGAACACTTTCTAAATTCTTCTGTATTATAGGACAGATGGCAGAACTCTACTTTACACTTTTCAAGTATAGGCTGATTTTATGGCTTTGTTTTTCTTTTAATTTTTTTTTTTGAGACGGAGTCTTGCTCTGCCACCCAGGCTGGAGTGCAGTGGCCGGATCTCAGCTCACTGCAAGCTCCGCCTCCCGGGTTTACGCCATTCTCCTGCCTCAGCCTCCCGAGTAGCTGGGACTACAGGCGCCCGCCACCTCGCCCGGCTAGTGTTTTTGTATTTTTTTTAGTAGAGACGGGGTTTCACCGTGTTAGCCAGGATGGTCTCGATCTCCTGACCTCGTGATCCGCCCGTCTCGGCCTCCCAAAGTGCTGGGATTACAGGCTTGAGCCATCGCGCCCGGCCCCTTTTCTTTTAAATTTTTAAATTAAAAAAAAATTTTTTTTTTGAGAGAGAGTGTTGCTCTGTCACCCAGGCTAGATAGAGTGCCATGGTGTAATCTCGGCCCACTGCAACCTCCACCTCCCGAGTTCTTTCTCAGCCTCCCGAGTAGCTGAGACTACAGGTGCCCACCATCACACCTAGATAATTTTTGTATTTTTTGGTAGAAACGGATTTCATTGTGTTGGCCAGGCTGGTCTCAAACTCTTGATCTTAAGTGATGCTTCTGCCTCAGCCTCCCAGAGTGCTGGGATTACAGGTGTGTGCCACCGCGCTTGGCCCACATTTGTCTATTTTGAATCTTTCTTGCTTCTCTCTGTAGATGCAGATGCAGCCAGGGAGCTCATCTTAAGTGCGTTCTGCTCCTTTTCAGGGGAGATCTTTCCGTCTTAGTTTGTAGGGCCTGTCCCCGTGTGTGTTCATTGGCCCCCGCGTTCCGTGGTCTGGATGGACTGTCCTTGCAAGCATTTGCATGTCCCCAAGGCATTGATATACCCAGTGCCTGATGTCAGTCCCACGGGCTGTTTGTAGCCTGTTACACTCATGAGCAGCTCTGTACCGTCTCCTTTCCCAGACACGAGTGTGTCTGTGGCTTGATATATCTGTTGCTGTCTCAAGGCTGTGTGATGTGCTGGCCTCATAGTGGCACCCTGGTGTTGGCCCTTGGTGGGGGGAGTATGCCTGCCACCCCCTGGTCTCCTGCCCATGCCACCCTTTCTGATCTCTGACCACTCTCCTGCAGCAACTGACCAACCACATCCGGGAGTCGCTGCCAGCCCTGCGTAGCAAACTACAGAGCCAGCTACTGTCCCTGGAGAAGGAGGTGGAGGAGTACAAGAACTTCCGGCCCGACGACCCTACACGCAAAACCAAAGCCCTGCTGCAGTACGTACCCCGGCACCCGCCCCCACCACCAGCCTGGCTCCTACCTTCCATCAGCCACAGGGCCCCCTAGACTGGGCATCACTCATCACTTGTCCACTCATTCATTCAGCAGACACGTGCTGCAAGCCTTCTGTGTGCCAGGCTCCATCCTAAGCACGGCAGTCTCCCCAGTGGACGGGAGAGGTGTCCATCCCTGCCCCCTGGAGTGCTCAGAATGGGGGGAAGTGGGACGAATGGGACAAAAAATAAGAAAGAAAATGTATAGTGTATTAAATGTCAAATTATGAAAGTGGTGCTAGTGTGGGAGTCGTCGGGAACAGCCTCCTTTAGAAGGGGAGCGTTGGCTGGCCAGGTGCGGTGGCTCACGCCTGTAATCCCAGCACTTTGGGAGGCCAAGGTGGGCGGATCACCTGAGGTCAGGAGTTCGAGACCAGCCTGATCAACATGGTGAAACCCCATCTCTACTAAAATTGCAAAATTAGGCCAGGCACGGTGGCTCACGCCTGTAATCCCAGCACTTTGGGAGGCCGAGGTGGGCGGATCACAAGGTCAGGAGATCGAGACCATCCTGGCTAACATGGTGAAACCCCATCTCTACTAAAAAAAAATACAAAAAATTAGCCGAGCGTGGTGGTGGGTGTCTGTGGTCCCAGCTACTCGGGAGGCTGAGGCAGGAGAATAGCATGAACCCAGGAGGTGGAGCTTGCAGTGAGCCAAGATTGCGCCATTGCACTCCAGCCTGGGCATCAGAGCGAGACTCCGTCTCAAAAATAAATAAATAAAAAATAAATAAATAGGCCGGGCACGGTGGCTCACACGTGTAATCCCAGCACTTTGGGAGGCTGAGGCGGGCAGATCATGAGGTCAGGAGATCGAGACCATCCTGGCTAACACGGTGAAACCCTGTCTCTACTAAAAATACAAAAAAATTAGCCGGGCGTGGTGGTGGGCGCCTGTAGTCCCAGCTACTCAGGAGGCTGAGGCAGGAGAATGGCGTGAACCCGGGAGGCAGAGCTTGCGATGAGCCGAGATCGCGCCACTGCACTCCAGCCTGGGTGACAGAGCGAGACTCCGTCTCAAAAAATAAATAAATAAATAAAATTGCAAAATTAGCCAGGCATGGTGGTGCATGCTTGTAATCCTAGCTACTCAGGAGGCTGAGGCAGGAGAATTGCTTGAACCCGGGAGTGGAGGTTGCGATCAGCCGAGATCACGCCATTGCACTCCAGCCTGGGTGATAGGGCGAGGCTCCATCTCCAAAAAAAAAAGAGAAGGTGAGCGTTGGCCAGGCATGATGGCTCACGCCTGTAATCCCAGTGTTTTGGGAGGCTGAGGCGGGAGGATCACTTGAGGTCCGGAGTTCAAGACCAGCTTGGCCAACATGGTGAAACCCTGTCTCTTCTGAAAATACAAAGATTAGCCGGGCATGGTGGCATTCTCCTATAATCCCAGCTACTCAGGAGACTGAGGCAGGAGAATCACTTGAACCCAAGAGGCAGAGGTTTCAGTGAGCTGAGAACACATCACTGCACATCAGCCTGGGCGACAGAGTGAGCCTCTGTCTCAAAAAAAAAAAAAAAAAAAAAAAAAAAAAGAAGTTGAATGTCAGGCGAAGACCTGAAGCAGGTGAGGGAGGGAGCCGTGTGGGATGAAGCCGGGCCAGTGCAAAGGCCCTGGGGTCGGGCATGTCAGAGGAGGACCGTGTGGCTGGATGGAGTGAGTGAGGGGAGGGGAAGGAGGTGATGGAGCAGGCTGTGCAGGGCCTTGTGGGGCCTCAGGGAGGACACTGGCTTTTGCTGTGAGTGAGGTGGGAGCCATGGACGGTTCTGAGCGCAGGAGGGTCAGGGCTGACTCAGGTGCTCACAGGCTCCCCTGGCTGCAGTGGGAGAAGAGACATGGGAGAGAGGGTGGGAGTCAGACCTTGGGTTAGGTCCCTCTCCGGCTTGGGCTCTTAAGATCCACCCCATGACTTGGTTGGTGCAGCTGCCTAGCTGTGAGGTTTGGGAGCAGATGTGCCCCCACAATCCCAAATTCTCACTCAGGGACTCTTCTGCCTCTGACCTTTTGGCTTTGGGCCTATAAGGATCCCTGAGGCACTGGAACAGCTGGACCAGAGCAGGTGACAGGGACTCTGGGTAGCTCATACTGCAGACGGTACCATGAATGAGGCACTTCCCACAGGGACAGCAGGAGGACACTGCCTCCTCTGGCCATCACAACCCTGGCATCCCCTCACCCCCTCTGCCAGGCAGCAGTGCATGGTCGTGGCCTCAGGGCCCAGAGTCCTTTTATGCTCAGACATCCTTGACACAGCAGATAGTGGCCCTTTGCAGGCTTCAAGAGGAGATACATAGCCGAGCATGGTGGTACATTCCTGTAATTCTAGCTACTCGGGAAGCTGAGGCAGGAGAATCGCTTGAACCCGGGAGGTGGATGTTGCAGTGAGCCGAGATCATGCCACTGCACTCCAGCCTGGGTGACAGAGCAAGACTCAGTCTCAAAAAAAAAATAAAACCAAACCAAAACCACAAGATTCAGCCTACTGGACTGAAGGAAGTGTTGTTGTGGAGGATTCAGCCTGAGGGAGGACCTGGGCCCGCTGGGTGACCACAGGCAGGTGACCAGACCTCTCTGAGCCTCATTTTCTGCACCTCTAAAGTGAGGGTCATAGCAGCTGTCATCTCACATGGCCATGGGGATAAACTGGCAGATTACAAGGTGCCTGTAATCCCAGCACATGGGGATGCCAAGGCAGCAGGATTGCTTGAAGCCAGGAGTTTGAGACCAGCCTGAGCAACAAAGTGAGATCCTGTCCCTATGAAATTAAAAAAAAAAAAAAAAAAAAATTAGGCTGGGCACGATGGTTCACGCCTGTATTCCCAGCACTTTGAGAGGTCTAAGTGGGTGGATCACTTGAGGTCAGGAGTTCAAGACCACACTGACCAACATGGTAAAACCCTGTCTCTATGAAAAAAATAAAAAAATTAGCGAGGCGTGGTGGTGGGCGCCTGTAGTCCCAGCTACTTGGGAGGCAGGACGATCACTTGAACCTGGGAGGCAGAGGTTGCAGTGAGCCAAGATCACACCGCTGCGCTCCAGCCTGAGCAGACAGAGCAAGACTCCAGCTCAAAAATAAATAAGTAAATAAATACAGTTAAATGCTATTTGTTAAGCCTGTGGCAGGACTGGGCCAGGAAATGCCCATCACAAACAGTCCCTGTCCCCCGGGGCTTAGCACGTTCCCTGCCCGGGTAGTTTTGACATCACCATGGAGAAGTGCCACTGTTATCTGCGTCCCCTGTCAAGAGCTGGGCCTTCTCGATTTAGCATTTTATCTCAGGGTCCAAGGTCCTCATGCAGATATGGGCGATCTTTCTCCGATCGCGCTTTACAAGAGAACGGGAATTACGGTAATAGACATCCCCCAGCCCCTGAATTCTGCACTTGGCTTTTCTCTTCTTGTTAAAGCAAAGCCTGGAGCCTTCTGTCTCCACCTGGTGCAGCCCACAGACTGTTCGTGTATCCCAATGCCCATTGCGGACACCTAGGGGTTTGCTTGTTTTTTTTTTGCATTAACAGATGCCTGTAAGTTCATCTGTGACTGTACAGGCGAGGATTCCTGCAGGGCAGAGACCCCAGCAGAGGGGTTAAGGAACGTACGTACGTGTTTAAAATTGATTTTTTCATTTTATTTTATTTATATATTTGGTGGTTTTTTGTTGTTGTTGTTTTTTCCTGAGATGACGTCTCGCTGTGTCACCCAGGCTGAAGCTCAGTGGCATGATCTCAGCTCACTGCAACCTCCTGGGTTCAAGCAATTATCCTGTCTCAGCCTCCTGAGTAGCTGGGATTACAGTCACGCGCCACCATGCCCAGCGAATTTTTGTATTTTTAGTAGAGACGGGTTTTCCCATGTTGGCCAGGCTGGTTTCGAACTCCTGACCTCAGGTGATCTGCCCACTTCGGCCTCCCAAAGTGCTGGGATTGTAGGCATGAGCTCCCACGCCCGGCCCTCATGTATTTGTTTTTGAAACAGGGTCTTGCCTTGTTGCTCAGGCTAGAGTGCAGTGGTGCAATCCTGGCTCACCTCTTGGGCTCAGGTGATCCTCCCACCACAGTCTCCCAAGTAGCTGGGAATAATACAGGTATGCGCCACCATGCCTGGCTAATTTTTGTATTTTTGTAGAGACAAAGTCTCACTATGTTACTAAGAGCACATTCTGAGGTACAGGGGGGCAGGATTAAACCCGAATTCCATGGGGCACCGACTAGCCAGTCACAATTGTCTAGAATGCTCTGATTGTGCGGCAAGGGTTGGGCCCCTAAATCACCTCCAGGGCCCCCAGGAGGCTGGTGCCCAGGTGTGCTTTGTCCCCTGTGGCTGAGAGCAGGTTTCCAGAGTCTCCATCCTTGCCCAAACCCCTCCCCAGTCTGTTGTCTGTCATTAGTTGAGGGCTGTGCCTTTGCCAACCTTGGTCCTGGTTTGGTCCACAATTCAAATTCTCCATTCCAGGCCATGTGTGGTGGCTCACGCCTGTAATCCCAGCACTTTGGGAGGCCAGGACGGGCAGATCACTTGAGGTCAGGAGATTGAGACCAGCCTGGTCAACATGCCAAAACCCCATTTCTCCTAAAAACACAAAAATCAGCTGGGCGTGGTGGCAGGCACATGCAATCCCAGCTACTGGGGAGGCTGAGGCAGGAGAATCACTCCAACCCAGCAGGCGGAGGTTGCAGTGAGCCGAGATTGCACCACTGCACTCTAGCCTGGGCAATAGAGCGAGACTCCATCTCAAAAAAACGAAAACAAAAACAAATTCCCCATTCCAGGTGCAGCATTAATGTAGGCCTTCGTGTGTGTCCTGGAAGGAAATTAAATGTGTGCACCCTTTGCTTCATGTGAGGAAAGAGATTTTGGGAATCTGGGCGGCTTGTGCTTGCCTTTCCCACTTGGGGTATGAAGGGAGACCCCCCTTTCTTTGGCAACCCAGCCTTGGTGGCCCTGGCAGTGGTCACCATTGAGCAGCTCCCCTTTAGGGGCAAGTCTCCAGGTACTTCAGTAGATCATGAATTTCGGGGGTGAAACTGATGAGGGGAGACAGCCCAGTTCACTAGGGAGAGCAGGTAGAAATGCTTAGGAAAACCAAACGCGAACAAAATCGTCTTACTTTTTTACTATTCACGGTGCCAATAAGCAATGCTGAGAGACTCTTTTTAAGGGCCAGGCCCGATCTAAGCAATTTACGAAGAAAAGTTTTCTTTCTTTTTTTTTTTTCCTTTTTTTTTGAGACAGGGTTTCACTCTGTCTTGCCCAGGCTAGAGTGCGGTTGTACAATCTTGGCTCACTGCATCCTCCACCGCCCAGGTTCAAGCGGTTTCCCTACCTCAGCCTCCCAATTAAGCAGGACTAGAGGCATGCACCACCACACCCGGCTAATGTTTGTATTTTCAGTAGAGATGGGGTTTTGCCATGTTGTCCAGGCTGGTCTCAAACTCCTGGGCTTAGGTGATCTGCCTGCCTCAGCCTCCCAAAGTGCTGGTATTGTAGGCGTGAGCCACTGTGTCCAGCGTTTTTTTTGTTTGTTTGTTTTGTTTGTTTTTAATAAAATGAGGGCTCACTGTGTTGCCCAGGGTGGTCTCGAACTCCCAAACTAAAGCCCTCCTCTCACCTTCTCACCTCAGCATCCTAAAGTGCTAGTATTACAGGCGTGGGCCAACACACTCAGCCAAGAAAGCATTTTAACTTGTGTGAAACCAGGTGTCTTTGCAGAATCACCATTCATGGCAGCATTTTTTCTTTTTTTTCGGACACACAAAATAACAGTGCATTTTAGGATCAGTGACTTCTTGGAGGTAATGAGATCTAGAAACATCTTCAGTCCCCACGAAGGAGGTAGATGTTCTTACCCTCAATCCATTTTGGAGATGAGGAATCGGAGGCTTAGAGGGACAAAGTCCTGTCCAAGGCCTTACATCCCATCAGTGGGGTAGGACCAACCCCAGCAGGCTGGGAGGTGGCGGGAACCTGCAGAAATACCTGAATTGTGCGGAAGTGGCTACCTTTCCTTCCCAGCATCCTGCAAATCAAGTTGCATCCTGCACATCAGGGCAGAGGTGCTGAGCTTTGACTCCTGAATTCTCCTGTCTTCTGCAGAGTGGGAGGAATAAGTGGGCCTTCTTTGATTGAATGGGTGAATAATCGAAACAAGCTTAGCTTGAGCCTGACTCGTAGCCAGCATTTGCCATTGGGAGCTCTTGAATTTGGTTTATTTGTTTTAACATAGACAGAAGACATTTTGCTGCTGAAAAATGGTGAAAGAACAGTAAACCTTGGCTTGACTTGGAACATCATTCCAGAGCAGTGTGGAAACCTCTGCTTTGATGCTTGCTTTTTCCTTTTCCTCATAGGATGGTCCAGCAGTTTGGGGTGGATTTTGAGAAGAGGATCGAGGGCTCAGGAGATCAGGTGGACACACTGGAGCTCTCCGGGGGCGCCCGAATCAATCGCATCTTCCACGAGCGGTTCCCTTTTGAGCTGGTGAAGGTAGAGCCCCAGGGGCTGGGCCCTCCTGTCTCTGGTCAGGCACCCTCCTGCTGGCCTCCAGCCAGGCCTCCTCCCAGGCAATTAGGTCTCACGCTCCTACCTCTAGGCCTGAACCTGTGGTGGGCAGGGTGTGGCCTGGATGAGATGTCCCCATGGCCTTCCTTTCCCGACACTAAGCTTTGAGGTTTTGGGTAGAACAATATGAAAACCCCTGTGTCTTTCCTCTGACAAAAGCCAATGTACATTCTTTGCAAAATACATAGAAAATACAGATACATTTACATGAGAAGATGACCCTAGCGTGTCATTGAAGAATGGAAGGAAATAGGCATTGGAGCCAGCATGTGCAGTATAGCACTTAGCTGATATACACAACATCCTTATGTATGAAACTGAACACGGATGTCTACAGTGTTTCTGTGTATTTGCAAGGATGTTTGCAAAAATGTCAGCCCTGGGTGCTAAGATTTAGGACTTCTTTTTCCTCTTTTTTTTTTTTTTGTGATTTGCTTGAAGTTTTATACTGTTTACAATAAGCACATAGCATTTTTAAATTTTTTTTATTTAAAAAAAAACAGTAGTTTTTTAAAATCAGAGGAGCAAGAGCAAATGTAGTGGCTCACGCCTGTAATCTGTGGGATGCCAAGGGGGGCTGATCACTTGAGCCCAGGAGTTCAAGACCAACCTGGGCAACATGGTGAAACCTCATCTCTACTAAAAATACAAAAATTATCCAGGTGTGGTGGCATGTGCCTATAGTCCCAGCTTCTTGGGAGGCTAAGGTAGGAGAATCACTTGAGCCCAGGAGGCAGAGGATGCAGCAGTGAGCCAAGGTCGCACCACCACACTCCAGCCTCAGTGACAGAGCCAGACCCTATCTCAAAAAAAAAAAAAAGAAAGAAAAAGAAAAAATCAGGTGTGGTAGTGCATACTGATAGTCTGAAAAATCTAAGTTCACATGAATTTATATTCCCACCAATATAATGAGAGTGTTGGTTTCATGTCATGCTTTCCGAAACTGGATCTTAATTAGTTTGTTTGTTTTTACTTTTTTTGAGACAAGGTCTTGCTCTTCCACCCAGGCTGGAGTGCAGTGGTACAATCACAGCTCACTGTAGCGCCAACCTCCTGGGCTCGGATGATCCTCCCACCTCAGCCTCCCAAGTAGCTGGGACTATAGATGTGCACCAACCCACCTGGCCAATTTTTGTATTTTTAGTAGAGGTGGGGTCTCACTATGTTGCCCAGGCTGGTCTCAAACTCCTGGGCTCAAGCCATCTGCCTGCCTTGGCCTCCCAAAGTGCTGAGATTATAGGTGTCAGCCACTGTATCTGGCCGGTTTTCAATTTTTTTGTAAAATTTTGACGAGTTAAATATTCCGCCTTGTGAATACAGCCGCACGTGGGAGAGAATGTTCCCCAGATGCACGCCTGCCATGGGGGTGCCCCAGGTACCTCCATGCATGTGCTTGATTTCTCTTCTCAGATGGAGTTTGATGAGAAGGACTTACGACGGGAGATCAGCTACGCCATTAAGAACATCCATGGAGTCAGGCAAGTTCCATGAGGAGAGTCACCACTGTCCCTTCCTCTCCACGGTGCCACCCCCCAGCTAATTGGGTCGCCCAAACCTCTGAGCCCCTAATCGTTAGGCCTTAAGAGGGCTCTTGGATGGTTTTCAGTAGCTGCGAGCCCCTCCCTGTGGGTCTCCAAGGGCACATGAGGGTGGATGTGTCTCAGTCCTGCGTCTGTCGCAGGTTTCAGGGCTGTCTGTGGCTCCTGATGAAACAGGGCTTGGTTCCTGCCCAGTCGGTTGGTGTAAACCTCATGCTAAACTAAGAAAGCTCACTGCAGATGTGCCTGGGGAGGGGCGGGGCGGCACTGAATCAGGGCTTTGGGAAGCCAGCATGAGTCCCCATCACGGGTTCCTTGTGAGCCTCTTGGGTCCCCTCCTTATTCTAACAAAGGTAGTCGCTGCAGGTGTCTGCCCTTCCATCGCCGTGGGGTCCTCGGGTCACCCTGAGGGTTTCCGGGCAGTGGACTCAGGCGTCCAGCCCCACACATGACGCAACCTTTGTTCCTTGTTGGGGACCCGGCCAGGGCTGATGAAATTGCTGACCATGCTTTGTTTCTCTCTGACTTATCTCCCCTGCCCCCGGGTCTGGATGGTTTCAGGACTGGGCTTTTCACCCCGGACTTGGCATTCGAGGCCATTGTGAAAAAGCAGGTCGTCAAGCTGAAAGAGCCCTGTCTGAAATGTGTCGACCTGGTTATCCAGGAGCTAATCAATACAGTTAGGCAGTGTACCAGTAAGGTATTGCTCCCTCGGCAGGGTGACTCCTGACCTTGTGGAAACGGGGGTACGGGGGTTTGGTATCAGGCTCCCAGCGCCTCATCGGCCCCCACTGGTGCCTTTTCTCCCCATATCGCTTCGTGTCCGTGAACTTGGCCTCTCCCCAGAGGCTGGGACAGGAGCATGTCGGCCTGGGCCCAACAGGGGAGTGCCAGGCCTTCTGGACTGGCCAGATAGATGCACAGTTGTCCCTGGGACCCTGATACCAAGCCTAGCATGTATCTGATGAAATTGGGGTTTCACTGGGCTGTTGCTTTGCTGCCTCCTGGGAAGCAGAGAGGGACCCCCCGCGTCAACTGCTGGAGGCTGAGCTCCTTGAAGTTCCCTGGCTGTCACCCCTTCTTGACCAATGCCCGGCATTCTCAGACTTCCCTGAAGCCACCGACTTCTCTGTCCCTCAGCTCCGGGAAAGGCCTGAATGCCAGCGACATAATGAGAGCCAGCTGGGCTCCTAAGTGCCCCTGCCACACCCTGCACCCCATGCTGTCCCCCAGGGGCAGCCCATTTTTGGATCCACTCAGTCACAGTGCCTCTATGCACCCTCGATGAGCCACTGCCTCCATTCGGCAGGACACGCCGGGCTCCCCCAACCCGCTCCAACGCCGCGGGCCTGGTTCCCAGGGCAGCACGCTTTGGCCAAGCAGCTGAAATGCCTCCCAGTGGGCAGTCTGTGCTTGCGCGACCACAGTGTCCCCAGCGCTCCGGGTTGCCAGGGAATTTCTGCTTGAGCCCCTCTGTTCTCAGTCTGGAAAAGCCCACATTTGCTGCTTAAGCTTCTTCGATTAGAAAAGGGAGGGGGAAAACAGCCCAAACAGGTTGGAAAATGCTCATCCTAGAGCCAGGTGTCATGGACATGAACGTTAGAGGCCTCCGCACACCTTGGCTGGCTGTCTATGCAATGACAACCCCCCGAGGCCCTTCTGTAACTACACCCCAGACCGAGCCCACACCCCCAAACCCCAGATCTCTTTGATCCGAAGCAGCTTCCGGGGCAAATGCGGGCGCAGGCTCCCCTGTGCATGGACTAATCAGATGACTCGTTTCTTCTCTTCTCTCTGTCTCCTGTCCTGCGTGTGTGGCCTGCACTGTCCCTGGGTGTCTTTCTGCCTCGTCCTGCCCTCCGCATGACCCAGGACGGGGCTCTTCACCCCCGACATGGCCTTTGAAGCCATTGTGAAAAAACAGATTGTAAAACTCAAAGAGCCGAGTTTGAAGTGTGTTGATCTCGTGGTCTCAGAGCTGGCCACGGTCATTAAAAAGTGTGCCGAGAAGGTAACAGGTTTCATTCTCACCTCCGCATTTATCCCCTTCCTCCCCCTCCATGTGTTAGTCTCAACCCGAGCATCTGGAAAATTCAGCCTCGGCAGGAACCCCCTTCCCCGTACCAGTTGTCACTTTGAGATGTCGCCATGTTGCATTGGCAGATGGAATGGGGGCAGTGGCATCACACACGCATTGTGGCTGCCCATGGGGGCGGTCAGCCTTTGATGGTGTCAAACGCATCGCATTTACTAAGCAGTGCCCTTTCCTGGAACCCCTAGAGAAAGGGGTTTCCCAGCCAGCACCAAAACAGCAAAACACAGGAAACATATCGTCAGTGTAGCCCTGCGTGTTCTCATGGTCTAGGCCACCTGAGAGTAACCTTTCCATTTTCCCCAACTCATGGGCTTGACCCAGACTGCAGAAGATGGCACTCCCCTGTGCATGAGGTCTGGTTAAGTTGGTGCTGCAGAGGAAGCCCGGGGAGGTGGGTGCATTTGGGGAGTGGGTGCCACAGATACAGCGATCAGGAGTGGTTCTCTGCAAGGAGTTCCCACCGAGGCTGATGGCCCAGATGCCCCCCTTACCATTCTAGAACAGAAGCTACTACTCACTCATGCTGGCGAGGCCCTTCAGGGTTCCTGCTCTCACCCGGTGCTGGGCAGGAGGGGGGGTGCCCTGAAGCCCTGGGTGGCAAACATGCCCCAGCTTTTCTGCTTTCATGCCGCCTCCTGCCTCCTGGCCGCTGGCTGGAAAAGCAGCTCTGCTCTCTTGCTCTCTCCGGTCCACAGCGCCCCCACTCTTCTGCTCTTAGCTCCCAGCTGGACTCACTGGGGGCCAGGAGCAAGGTGTGGGCTCGGTGGGCCCCCTCATATCTCATTCCCCACCCCCCTCCACATTTTTTACCTGTGTGGTTCGTGTTGCTTCCCGTGCCACGAGGACCCCGCCAACGCAGCCACTCTGCTTGTTCCCCCAGCTCAGTTCCTACCCCCGGTTGCGAGAGGAGACAGAGCGAATCGTCACCACTTACATCCGGGAACGGGAGGGGAGAACCAAGGACCAGGTACTGGCCTTTCGTCTTCTTTATTGGGTATCATTTACATGCAGTAAATGTCAAGTGTACTGTTCTGTGCGTGCTGACAGCTGCATATGGCAAAGTAACCCTCACCTCAATCAAGATATGGAGCGGTTCTATCACCTCTTAAAATCCCTGTCCCTATGCCTCTTTGTAGTCAACCCCTCAAAAACCCACAGGCCAGGCTGGGTGTAGTAACTCACGCCTATAATCCAGCACTTAGGGAGGCTCAGGCAGGAGGATTGCTTGAGCCCAGGAGTTCGAGACCAACCTGGGCAACATAGCAAGACCTTGTCTCTACAAAAACATAAAAAAATTAGCCAGGCCTGGTGGCACATGCCTGTGGTCCCAGCTCCTTGGGAGGCTGAGGTGGGAGGATCCCTTGAGCCCACAAGATCAAGGCTTCAGTAAGTTATGGTCATGCCATTGCTCTCCAGCCTGGGAGAAAGAGCAAGACCCTGTCTCTTAAAAAAAGCAGCAGCAAAGGAAATCCCCAGGCCCTGGCCACCACCAGTCCGCTCCCTATCCTATAGTCTTTCCAGTGGACTCCCACAGTGTGAGGCCCATTGGCTCTTGACTCCCTTCCTGCCTCCCTTCTTCCCTCCCTCCCTCCCCTCGGCGTCGTGCATTTGGGAGCCAAGCCTGTTGTTTGTTGTATCTGCAGTTTGCTGCCTTGATCACTAAGCAGTCTTCCAGGGAATAGGTGGAGCACAGCATGGGCCTTCACATGCCTGCTGGAGGGTGTTTGGGATGCTTTTTGTGGTGTGTGTGTGTGTGTGTGTGTGTTGTGTGTGTGTTTTGAGACAGAGTTTGCTCTGTCGTCCAGGCTAGGGTACAGTGGCACGATCTCGACTCACTGCCACCTCCACTTCCCAGGTTCAAGGAATTCTCATGCCTCAGCCTTCCAAGTAGCCAGGACTACAGACATATGCCACTACACCCACCTAATTTTTGTATTTTTACTGGAGACAGATTTTCACCATGTTGGCCACGCTGGTCTTGAACTCCTGACCTCAGGCAATCTGCCCGCCTCAGCCTCCCAAAGTGCTGGGATTATAGGCATGAGCCACCACACCCAGCCTACTTTTTCTGTTTCAGCATTTAACACTTTCTTGCAAAGGCTTGCAAGCACACACCCAAAGTGTCTGCCTCCCCCTGCAGCTGAGACTGTCACCCACTAAGCACTGGGCCATCCCTACACTCTTCTGCAGCCTCAGCCTCCCAAGTAGCTGGGATTACAGGAGTGCGCCATCACGCTTGGGTAATTTTTGTATTTTTAGTAGAGATGGGATTTTGCCATGTTGGCCAGGCTGGTCTTGAACTCCCGACCTCAAGTGATCCACCTGCCTCGGCCCCCGCAAAGTGCTAGGATGATAGGTGTGAGCCACCGCTTCCGGATCTGTTTTGAGTCACTTTCTCTCAGTTGTTCTCTGTGTTCTTTTTACAACTGTTTGTTGAAACTGGAGCTTAATTAAGCCCTTGCTTGTTATGTCACTTTGTTTAAAATGGTCCTTCTCTACTTGCCATTGATGGGGATGAAATCGGCTCATTGATCCTGCAGAGAGGCGCCCAGTTTTGATTTGGCCAATTGCTCCCTCAGGGCACCGGTGCGCCTATGCCTCTAGCTGCTGTAGCTTGGAAATTGTATCAAAAGTCTGGAAGAGTCTGATTCTTTTTGTTGTTACTGTTAGTGAGAATGCTGCTGGCCCTTCCACAGCCCCTGGTGCTCACCTGCCATGCTCCCGGGCCGGATCTGAGAGCGCTAGGTTGAGGAGACTCAGGCCTTATTAAACCAGCCACGCTTGCTCCCACAGACGGAGCACCCTGGCATTTTCCAGCAGGCCGACAAGTCTGGGTGCCTTGCCCTGCTTTATTCTCGGAAACTTGAAGGTGCTGTGAGGGGAAGTGACTGGCCCAGGGCCAGGGGAGTCCAGTGAGGAGCATCCGAGCCCCTCCTCCCCAGCAGCCTGGCCTGTTGTGAATGGGAGCCAAGCCAGTGAGCTGCCTGGATCCATGGTTGCCATAGACCAACTTCATCCTGGGCAGAGGACAAGAAACATGAGGGAGGGAGAGTTTCAGCAAGTGCAGTGGACTCGCAAGCCCTGCTCTTTACCTGAGACTTTACCTCTCTAGCTTAAATGTGTGTGTGTGCATGTGTGCACACACGTGTGTGTTTTATTTTAGTGTTCATAGTTGGCCATATTAGCTTCGCAGTTTTTTTTTTTTTTTTGAGACGGAGTCTCGCTGTGTCGCCCAGGCTGGAGTGCAATGGCGCGATCTCGGCTCACTGCAAGCTCCGCCTCCCGGGTTCCCACCATTCTCCCACCTCAGCCTCCTGCTGGGACTACAGGCGCCCGCCACCTCGCCCGGCTAGTTTTTTTGTATTTTTAGTAGAGACGGGGTTTCACCGTGTTAGCCAGGAGGGTCTCGATCTCCTGACCTCGTGATCCGCCCGCCTCGGCCTCCCAAAGTGCTGGGATTACAGGCTTGAGCCACCGCGCCTTGCCAGCTTCGCAGTTTTAATGCAGCACTTTGAACATGCCAGGCGCTAAAGACTTTACAGGGCAGGCACGGTGACTCACGCCTGTAATCCTAGCACTTTGGGAGGCCAAGGTGGGCGGATTGCCTGAGCTCAGGAGTTCGAGACCAACCTGGTCAACAGGGTGAAAACCTGTCTCTACTAAAATACAAAAAATTAGCCGGGTGGTGCAGTGTGTGCCTGTAGTCCCAGGTACTCGGGAGGCTGAGGCAGGAGAATTGCTTGAACCCAGGAGGCGGAGGTTGCAGTGAGCCAAGATTGCGCCATGGCACTCCAGCCTGGGTGACACAGCAAGACTCTGTCTCCGAAAAAGAAAAAGAGATTTTATAAGGCAGTGGCTTGCAGTGGCTCACACCTGTAATCCCAGCACTTTGGGAGGCCGAGGCAGGAGGATCACTTGAGCCTAGGAGTTCAAGACCAGTCTGGGCAACATAGTGAGACCCTGCCTCTACAAAAAAAAAAAAAAGGAAAATCAGCCAGGTGTAGTGGCCCGTGCCTGCGGCCCCAGCATCTTGGGAGGCCGAGGCAGGGGCGTTGCTTCAGCCCAGGTGTTTGAGGCCATGATTGTTCTACTGCACTCCAGCCTGGGAGACAGAGTAAGTTCTTTTCTCAAAAAAAAACAAACAAACAAACCAGGCGCAGTGGCTCACGCTTGTAATCCCAGCACTTTAAGAGGCCAAGGTGGGCGGATCATGAGGTCAGGAGTTCGAGACCAGCCTGGCCAAGTCAGTGAAACCTGTCTCTACTAAAATACAAAAAATTAGCCGGGTGGTGCAGTGTGTGCCTGTAGTCCCAGGTACTCGGGAGGCTGAGGCAGGAGAATTGCTTGAACCCAGGAGGCGGAGGTTGCAGTGAGCCAAGATTGCGCCATGGCACTCCAGCCTGGGTGACACAGCAAGACTCTGTCTCCGAAAAAGAAAAAGAGATTTTATAAGGCAGTGGCTTGCAGTGGCTCACACCTGTAATCCCAGCACTTTGGGAGGCCGAGGCAGGAGGATCACTTGAGCCTAGGAGTTCAAGACCAGTCTGGGCAACATAGTGAGACCCTGCCTCTACAAAAAAAAAAAAAAAGGAAAATCAGCCAGGTGTAGTGGCCCGTGCCTGCGGCCCCAGCATCTTGGGAGGCCGAGGCAGGGGCGTTGCTTCAGCCCAGGTGTTTGAGGCCATGATTGTTCTACTGCACTCCAGCCTGGGAGACAGAGTAAGTTCTTTTCTCAAAAAAAAACAAACAAACAAACCAGGCGCAGTGGCTCACGCTTGTAATCCCAGCACTTTAAGAGGCCAAGGTGGGCGGATCATGAGGTCAGGAGTTCGAGACCAGCCTGGCCAAGTCAGTGAAACCCTGTCTCTACTAAAAATGCATCAATGAGCTGGGCGTGATGGCAGGCACCTGTAATCCCAGTCACTTGGGAGGCTGAGGCAGGAGAATCGCTTGAACCCAGGAGGCAGAGGTTGCAGTGAGCCCAGATCGTGCCACTGCACACCAGCTTGGGTGACAGAGTGAGTCTCGAAGAAAAAAAAAAACAAAAAACTGCCCATTATTAAACCCTTGGCAGTTGGGCCTCCTGTCACCCCATTCCACAGGTCAGTAACGTGAGACCCAGGGTCACATGGCCAGTTAGTGGCTCAATCAGGACTCCAGACCTTGGGGACAGTGACCCTGCCTATGACTGGCCCATTGGACTGCCTGTTGTCCTGCCTGTGCTCTATTGTCCCAGGCTTTCTTGCCTGTGAGGGTGTGGGGAGTGCGACGCCAGCCCCCGTTCTCCTGTCTGGGAAGCCTCCTGGTCCGCACGCCTTCCCTGCTGGCAAGACCAGGAAATGCTCCTGTCGCCACCGCCACTTACCAGGCTTGGCCCTATACTCACAGTGACCCCCACTTTCCCCCAGATTCTTCTGCTGATCGACATTGAACAATCCTACATCAACACGAACCACGAGGACTTCATCGGGTTTGCCAAGTAGGTACTTTTGGAGACAGTGGCTGGTCGGGCGGCACCAGTCCTTACTCTCAGATCCAAGGAGGTGATCGAGTTGGGATTCTCTTGAGAGGGCGGGGGTCAGACAGTCTCTACTGGGGGTCCTGGGGTGAAGGCAGAGCCACCTGAGAATATCTGGACACTCTCCTGGGCTGATAGTGGTCCACTGTCCCAAACCAACGCGCCTTCTGTGGGGCATCCCTGTGGTTCGTTTAGGGAGAGGGCAGTGCTCTGGTCAGACCTGCAGGGAGAGGGCGAAGCCAGCCAGCTGCTGCACCCCCTCTCCCACAGGACTTGTCAGAGCCTTTAGCGACCAGTGGGCAGCTTTTCCCAGACTCTGCCCCTTCATGGACAGCGTCGCTGCTCTTTGGGAAGTGCTGCCTGGTGTCTCCCTCGCTTGAAGGCGTACAGTGTAGATTTAAACCAGAACTTTCCGTGGCACCTAGATGAGGGCCCAGACTGGGGAGCTCTGATTTCAGCAGGATGTCGCTATCCGTGCTAGTGGTCTTCGGCATCACCCGCCGATTCCTTCAGTCCCTCGGCGCGCCTGGGCCTCACTCAGATTGTTGGGGAGGCTCACGCAGGCCTTCCTGCCTGAGGTAGGCTGGATGGTGCCGCTGGTATGCCCTCTCGCGAGGCCCTGTGACAGAGCAGTGGGCAAACCCACACCCAGCTCGCCACCCTCAGAGGAAGGCCCCATGCAGGGAACCAACAGGGACACAGGCCGTTATGGCGTAGTGTGCTGGGTGGGGCTGTGCGGGGCCTGTGGAGGTCCAGAGGGCGGCCGTTGGGCCTGGCCTTGATGGGCCAGGCAGGCTTCCTAGGGGAGGGCCTCTAGAGCCAAATCTCAGACTATGTGGTTACCGGATAGAACGTTTATTGGTGCACCTGACAAAGCTGATTGAGGATCTCTTCTGTGCTGGGCACCAGGTAGGTGAGGAGAAAGGAGGAAGGCAAAGAAAGGAATGAGGGCCTCATCAGAACCCCTCCTAGAGATGAGCCGAGGGCCCTGACTGGGCCTCCCCTGCCTGTGGGAGGCAGCCCCCAGCCCTGTGCTCCCGGCCGACGGGGGTGTGTGGGCTCACAGCACTGGTCCCCATCTTTGGTTTGCTCACCTTGATGTCTCTGCTTCTCACACTTCATCCACAGTTCCTTCTCACAATCTCTCCTGTTTTTCCTTTGACCACTCCACTCTTTCCTCTGGATTCCTGGGCCTTCCCACTTACCCCAGCTGTTACTATACTGAGCAGCTGGTGACCTGGTGGGTATTGCCTGCTGTGTGCCTTTGCCCTAGTGTGTGAACGGGTACGCCCTGGCTGGGTGGCCCCAGCCCTGGGTGGGACGTCCCTGGGGCCTGCTGAAGAGCTATGGGATGCTGAAGAGCCAGGGCCAGCGCTGGGCCTCCGGGCCAGGACCTTGACCGCACCAGCTGTAGCCCCTGCTGTTTCAGAGCCTGCAGGCTGGGGAGGTGGAGTCCTTAAGCAAAGTGTCACAAGGACGATGAGAGTAGGAAGAGAGGGTAAGGGATAGGCTGTGGGAAAGGGGAGCCAGGGATGTGGCCTGGAGAGATCTTCCTGAAGAAGTCAGGTGAGGCAGGGGGCACCCCAGAGAATTGAACCTAGGGAAGGACGGCTATAAGACCAGGCAGGTGGAGATCAGAGAGCCAGAGGCCAGGCCCTGTCATCAGGAGGGCCCTGCAGGTCCAGGGGAGGATTTTGGATTTTCCCCCAAGACACCAGGATGCTTCCGATTAGGTCCAGGCTCAGGAGAGGGGCCACCTTGGGGGCTGCTATTTGAGGGAGCCCTGGCAAGGGTGGGAGCCAGGAAGCCCTTAGGAAAAGCACCTCTGGGCCATCAGTGTCACCCAGCCATCACTGTGAAGGTTGGCTCAGCTCCGTGCCACCTCCTTCAGATGCTGCTGATCAAAATCCTTCTTGTGCTTGGATGTTCTGGACTTCCCATTACCCTCCAAATAAAATATCGTAAACAGGGCCCAGGCCTGGCGCAGTGGCTCATGCCTGTAATCCCAGCACTTTGCAGGAGGCCAAAGTGGGTGGATCGCTGGAGCCCAGGAGTTTGAGACCAGCCTGGGCAACATGGTGAAACCCTGTCTCTATAAAAAAATACAAAAATTAACTGGGCGTGATGGTGGTGCGTAATCTCAACTACTCGGGAGGTTGAGGTGGGAGAATGACCTGAGCCTGGGAAGTCAAGGTAGTGAGTCATGATCACACCAGGGCTCTCCAGCCTGGGTGACAGAGTGAGACTCTGTCTCAAAAATAAATAATAAACAGCCCAGATGAGAAGCCCTATAATAAACTTATTGAATGTTGGGAATAACATTGGATAAAATTCTGCCTTTGTTCTTAGTTTTCCAGCGTTTTCTGATCTAGAAACAGAAGCCTACTTTCTCCCTTATCCTACAGCCAACTTACACTTTAAAACAAAACCCCCAAGGTAGTCAGGAAAGGAAAGTGACCAAGCTGATTTGCTTCTCCATATTGTTCTGAAAGTTTCAGCCAAAGCAATAAGAAAAGAAAAGAAAATGTGATGGATAAGTAACAGGAGATACACGTTGTTTGCAGGTGATCATATGATTGTCAGAGTAGAAAATATATTAGAACCGTAAGGTGGTGGAGTAGTTGTCCACATATAAAATACAGTGGGTTTTGTCTATGCTAGCATGAACTAGCCAGGAAGTAGGATGGATAAAGAAGAAAAGAGATCTGGGATTGTGGCTGCATTGGAACCTTATAGAAACACACCCTGTCGACCTTGGATGTCCTCTAAATTTGGGTCAGGAGTCATGCAACGTACGTGCCGTTTCATGGCCAGCAGCTGTCCCACACTCTGATATCTAGGACTGGATGGCTCTGTGGTTAGAGCCACTTACAGGCTGGTGTTGGGATCAAATCATGAGAAGAGTAGGAAGGAAGAGCCGGGTGCAGTGGCTCATGCCAGTAATCCCAGCACTTTGGGAGGTGGAGCCGGGTGGATCCCTTGAGTCTAGGAATTTAAGACCAGCCTGGGCAGCAGAGCGAAACCTCATCTCTACAAAAAATCAAAAATTAGCTGAGCATGGTGGTGTGCACCTTTGGTTCCAGCTACCCGGGAGACTGAGGCAGGGGAATTACTTGAGCCCAGGAGGTCAAGGCTGCAGTGAGCTGTGATCGCGCCACTGCACTCATCTTAGGCAACACCTTCTCACAGTTCCTCTTGGAAACTCCAGGATTCTAGTGACATCTGGAAGTAACCAACACTTTAGTAAGTTGGCTGAGCTGAGGGCCTAAGAAGCCTCAGTTGAACCAGATACCTTGTTCCGTGTGCCCAGGCCGTCTCCCTTGTGCAGCTCCTTATGTGCAGGGGGCTTCTCTCTGCCTCTGCCTGTGGCTGCTCACTTGGTCCCCAGGGAGAGAATGGCCACATGCGCCTCTTGCCCTTCTTCCCCTCAGCATCCTGTCCACATGAACCCTGTCTGTTCTTTGATTTCAGTGCCCAGCAGAGGAGCACGCAGCTGAACAAGAAGAGAGCCATCCCCAATCAGGTAGCACACCCCTCTGCAGCCTGCCACTCTACCCTGGGGGGCGGGAGGACACTAAATGACAGCCCAGCCCCAGTGATGGAGCTCGGCCTGTGGAAAGCGCCCCCACAGCCTCAGTAGCAGACCATCTGCTTTCTCGGCCTCTGGAGGCCACTTAGGAATTGATACTTCTGGGAGATGGTCTAAGAGCCAACACTCTGGCAGGGCCTAGTGGGCACATTTTACCCACCCAAAAGACCCTATGTGCCATCCAAGGCCAGGGTTAGAACTTGACTCTTGGCTGGGCATGATAGCTCACGCCTGTAATGCCAGCATGTTGGGAGGCCGAGGTGGGAGGATCACTTGAGGCTAGGAGTTTGAGACCAGCCTGGGCAACACAGAAAGACCCTGTCTCTACAAATAATATTTAAAAATGAGCTGGATGTGGTGGCTCATGCCTATCACCCCAGCTACTTAGGAGGCCAAGGCGGGAGAATCCCTTGAGCCCAGCAGTTCATGACCATCTAGGGCAATACAATGCAACCTCGTCTTAAAAATTAATAATAGGCCAGGCACAATGGCTCACACCTGTAATTCCAGCACTTTAGGAGGCCGAGGCGGGTGGATTGCCTGAGCTCAGGAGTTTGAGACCAGCCTGGCTAACATGGCAAAACCCCATCTCTACTAAAAATACAAAAATTAGCCTGGCGTGGTGGCGGGCGCATGTAGTCCCAGCTACTCGGGAGAATGAGGCAGGAGAATGGCGTGAATCCAGGAGGCGGAGCTTGCAGTGAGCTGAGATTGTGCCACTGCACTCCAGCCTGGAAAACAGAGTGAGATTCCATCTCAAAAAAAAAAAAAAAAGAGTTAGAGATCAGCCTGGCCAACATGGTGAAATCCCGTCTCTACTGAAATACAAAAAATTAGCCAGGCATGATGGTGGGTGCCTGTAATCCCAGCTACTCGGTAGACTGAGACAGGAGAATCACTTGAACCCAGGAGATGGTGGTTATGGTGAGCCGAGATCGCACCACTGCAATTTGGCCTGGGCGGCCAAGCAAGACTCCATCTCAAAAAAAAGAAAAAAAAGGAAACCCATAATCTTTGCAAAATTTCTGCCTATGTCCCTCCCTTCTCCCCATTGGGCAGGGGTGGGGGCGGGGACTCCCGTGTACCTTGCACGATCATAGAGCCTACTGGAAGGAGGAACGTAACCATTGCATGATTTATTTTTGCGCTTGCCGTAGGTAATACATATGTTGTTGCTTTTTTGTTTCTTGAGATGATAATGAATTAAATATTAACACCATGAATATGATTAATAGCATGTAATTTTTTTTCTTTTGCTGTTTTTTCCCCTGATCTTCTCTTCTCCTGTTTTTGTGCTTTTCCTGCTTTTTCTTTGTCCCCTTCACGTCCCTTCCATCTCTTTTCCTCTGCCTGCTCTTCCCTGATTCACCCACAACCCTAACTTTGCATATTCAAAGGGGGAGATCCTGGTAAGTACATGCTTAGTGTGGTAGCAAACGTTAGAGAATCTAGTGGTGATGGAGACCCCGCCCACCCCTTAACATTCCCTGTTCCCCATCCCCTCCAAATAACAAAAATACTAAAAATCAAGCTAACCTGGAAACCCCATGCTGCAGCTGGCGCTGGACTGCGCGTTGCCCTGAGTGTAAGTTGACTCACACAGGCACTAACTGAACTGCCACCCTTGAAGGCACACTCCTGCAGCCAGTTCCTGGCAGGTTTTCCTGGTTTCCTGTAGGTCAGGGATGGCAAATACTTACACACTGCCCCTGCCTCCCCTCATATCCCTGACTGTGGAAGATCTTGCTTAAGCCAGACCAAAATTCATTCTTGGCACTGCCCCTCCTCCTTCTCTCTCCTATGCAGATGTCACTCATGGATCAGAGCATATTTTTCCACATGGCAGAAATCTTCCCCTCTTGTGCACATGGCAGACATGGCTAGTTGATATAGCATTCTTAGCCTTGTGCTGCTTCTCTAGCACATGCCCATGGCAGACATTGCTAATCGATCCTGGCATTCTTTCCAAATAAACTTGCCAGCATTCCTGTTCTATAGCAGATGTGGCTAAGTTATCAAGGTATTATTTTTTTCCCCATATGATACCCTCTTCTCTACGCATGCAGGCATGACTAGTCAATCAGGAGCCCCTTTCCTAGATGCTGCCTCTTGTCCTCCAGATAAATTGATGAGACTCTTCTGTTGCACTTATCCCTTTCTCCTATCCTTTGCCTGTGACAGGCAACACTAATTGATCCTAGCACCGTTTCCTGCCACGCTCAGAATTCTCACCACAGTGCTCCAGGTATCTCGTAGCAGTCGATTGACATGGCCCCCAAGATGAATCATATTTGCTGTCCGTCCCTGCTGTGGGTAACACCTCCTTCCTTTGTGCAGAGCCCTCAGCTGGGGCTCAGTGTGGGGCGTGAGATGGGCGTGAGACCCAGTCCAGCCCAGCCCAGTGGGAAGCAGCCTGCTACTCATATCTGAGAGCTGAGCCCAGTTCAAGGAGCTCGCCTCTAGGCAGCTGGCCTCAGCCTGGCTCTCACACTTGGACAGCACAGTCTGGGCCTCCAGTCCTAGCAGGGGCTCACTTTTGCTGGACATTCTCCCACTGCCAGCCACCAAGGCACTGGTCATCCCTGCCACTGCCCTCTAGCAGGGATCTTCTGGCAATCCCAGGGTCTTACTTGTAGCTGAGCCGATCTTATGCCAGGGCCTTGCTGCTCCCAGGGCCTGGGTGGTGCAGATAGGGCCATGGGTGGGGGCAGTGACGGGAGGAAGTAGTTGGCCTTGGGCTTGTGGTTTTCAGGTTCCTCACGTATTTCCCCTAGTCCCCTTGAATTTGACAGGCCAAGGCCAGGAACCTGCTTCTCCCTTGCACCCCAAGAGGTTAGGCGTTCCTCTTTTCCTACCAGAGGCCACATAGCCCAGCCCTGTCATGAGTGTGGCCGTGGCCTCTGGGTCTCCCAGCTGTGGTTTCCATCTCTACCCAGGAGACTTGGGGCAGGACCCTCACCCAGGAAAGAGGCTGGAGCAGCCTGCCAGGGGATCCCTGCTCTGCCATCCCCTGCCTGCCCTGCCGCCCATGCCACCCCATGTGCCTGTCTGCCTGTCACTGTGCACCCCAGCCCGCGACGGCCTGCAGCCTCTTCTGTCTCTCCCACCCCCACTTCCTCCTAAGCCCAGTCCCACTGGGATGTGTCCCTTGGATGCAAACCTGACTTTCTGCTGAGGCCTGGCCCCTCCCTTTTCTCTGGATCACAAGTTGTGCATGGCTAACGGTGCCTGTGTTTGCCACCCACAGCTTGCAGCTCCCTGGGGTGGGATTTTGTCTCTGAACCCATGTGGAGAAGGGCACCTCAGGGCTTCTGCCAGACCTCCTGCCCCGAGGCTCGGTGTGCCATCCCCAGCATGGCCCCGATCAGTGCCCTGGTCCTGTGGCTATGGCCATGTACCCCAAAGCGTAGCATGGGCCCTGGCCTCCAGCTCTGAGCAACACTAACCCCGGCTGGAGGCAGGAGAGCCAGGCCACCGAGGGGTGCGTGGGCATATCCCTCTCCTTGGAATCCGGGCCAGGCCTAGGAGTATGGAGGCCTCACATTTCTCTGGGGGAGCGCTAACAGCCTGTCTCCCTGTTTTCCCTCTCCTGGTTGTCATTCAGTCATGGAACCAGGGTCTACTAAGCACTCATTCTGTGCCCAGCCCTGGGCTGAGACAAGGCAGTGCACCCACCCCGCTCCCAGAATGCCAGGCCTTTGATGCTAACACCAGGACCTCCTGGGCAGACCAGGAAGAGCTCGTCACTGCACTCCCGGAGGGGATGCTGTGACCTCATGGGCTGCTGGCCTCAGCCCCCGCACCCACCACCAGGCAGCCTGTGAATGGCCAGATGCCAGGGGTCACTGCCTGCTCCAAACAACTGTGAGAGTCCTGTCTGCTCATCCCACGGAGGGAGAAGTCTGTACCCTTGGCCTTAACAAGGGGCACCTGGTGGCATCTCATGCCGTCCCCAGCCTGGGCAGTGACTTCTGCATGGTCCAGGGGTCCCTGGGTCCTCTTTAGCCACCTCTGTCTTCATGGCCACCTGGGGCTTAGCACTCACATCCAGCCACCAAGGAGCCACTGGAACTGTGGGCTGGTGGCCCTGTTCAGAATGACAGGCCTGGGGTGGGTCGGGGTAGTTCGGGTGAAGCCCCTCCAGAGGACTTGCCCCTGACTAGGACAGCATCTGGGCCCCAGACGGATTCCTGGAGGCCCCATCTCTGGCGCTCCTGTCGTGCCATGCCCTGCCATGCCCTGCCCCAGGGGGCGCACGCTGGCCCTTCACAGCTGTCCGTGGCCATGCTCAGCCCACTCCTTGTAGCTTGGCCAAGTCTGTCAGTGCCTGGGTCCCAGGCCGCCCTGTGCGTGCCTCTGTGTGCTTCCTGCAGCTCCCAGGGCCCCTGTCCTGAGTGGGGTGGGGAAGCTCTGGCCCACACATGCCTCCAGTGGCCAGGGAGCGTGGGAGCACAGCCCCCAGCCTGCCTGCCGTTAGCTGTCAGGTGAGTCCCTGCACAGGCCTGGGTTCTGACCCCCACTCAGATGACACCTACGGCCACACGATCCCCATCCATGGGGTCTCAGCCCAGAACCCTGATGTGTCAGTAAAAAAGATGACCACTAGGTTTGCAGCCAGCTTGGGACATGAGCTGCGCTCCTTCAGTGTCCTTGGGGAGGGCCCCTGGGCTCACACCTTTGGCCCTAGCCCTCTGTGTGGACACCGCCCTTGGAACCTTATCTCACGCAAACAAGTGCAGTTCCTCAGATGTCACATTTCATTTGCCACAACCCCACACACAAGCCCCAGGGACTCCTCCCGTGGACCCTTTCCGTCAGGCCTCCGTGACTCTGTCCCCCATCAGCCCCTGACCCAGTGAATGTGTCTGTCCGCCCACCTGCCCAGGTGGCGCCCCATGTTGGTTTCCAGCTGGAAATGCTTGGCACAGGGTGGAACTGGGTTTCCTGGGCTTCAGGGCTGGAGGTGCCTGTCGCAGTCCCTGGCTTCCCACTGAGCTGTGGGCGAGGCTGCTGCGCTGGGGGATGGCTGGGGCGCGGAGCGAGGTTCTCCGCTAAGCTGCGCGCTTCCCCCCAGGTGATCCGCAGGGGCTGGTTGACCATCAACAACATCAGCCTGATGAAGGGGGGCTCCAAGGAGTACTGGTTTGTGCTGACTGCAGAGTCGCTGTCCTGGTACAAGGATGAGGAGGTGAGTGGCAGGCGGGAGCAGGGCCCCTGGGGGAGGTGGGGCAGCCAGGGAAGAGCGGGTGGGTGCTCCCTCTGGGCAGAACTCATTCAGTCACTGTGTCACTCCCCCCCAGAGTCACCACTAGGACCATAACCCGCCGGGTACAGTGGCTCCTGCTTATAATCCCAGCACTTTGGGAGGCCAAGGCAGGCAGATCATGAGGTCAGGAGTTCGAGATCAGCCTGACCAACATGATGAAACTCTGTCTCTACTAAAAATACAAAAATTAGCCAGGAGTGGTGGCACGTGCCTGTAATCGCAGCTACTCAGGAGGCTGTGGCAGGAGAATTGCTTGAACCTGGGAGGTGGAGGTTGCAGTGAGCCGAGATTGCACGCTGCACTCTAGCCTGGGCAACAGAGCGAGACTCCGTCTCAGATAAGCAAACAAACAAACAAAACACAACCATCACCCAGGGCTGGAGAGCAGCCACCATGTGCCAAAAGACTCACATTGTAGCTGGTCCCCATGGGGCATGCAGCCAGCCTCCAGGGGCTCCGTCACCTACAGGCTCAGTCAGGCCCTTTGCCTCTCTGGGCCTCGGTTTTTCTATCTGCGAAGTGGGCTAGCATGGTCCCTGCCCACTGTGCGGTGCTTGGCCATAGGGTGCAGAATGATCCCCACATGCTCGTCATTATGGGAAGGAAGTGGAGAGGCCCCTGGGTGATGGTGACTGCAGGGAGCAGTGTTGAGTGCTGAGTCATGGGAGGGACTCGTTCATTGTGAGTGAGGGGGCAGGCCTTGAGCAAGGACACTGCCGACTGGCCTCTGCTCTCCACGCTGACCCAGCATCCCTCCTGATTGTCCTGGGTAAAAAAAGATACATAATGTTTGACGTATTTATGAGGTCCCTGTGATGTTTTATTACATGCACAGAGTATGTAGTGCTCACGGCAGGGTGTTTGTGGCGTCTGTCACTTTGGAATTCCTCAATTCCCTGTGTTCAGGACAGTTCAGGTCCTCTCTTCTAACTACTAAGAAATATACAAGGCTGGGCACAGTGCCTCAGGCCTATAATCCCAGCACTTTGGGAGGCCGAGGTGGGAGGATGGCCTGAGTTCAGGCGTTCAAGACCAGTTTGAGCAACATAGCACTACCCTGTCTCTTAAAACTCAAAAAAAAAATTAGCTGGGCATGGTGGCGAATACTTGTAGTCCCAGCTACCCAGGAGACTGAAGTGGGAGGGTCAGTCACTGGAGCCCCAGAGATGGAGGCTGTAGTGAGCTGTGATCACACCACTGCACTCCAGCCTGGGCCACAGAGCAAGACCCTGTCTCAAAAAAAAAAAAAAAGAAGAAGAAGAAATAGACAATACATTGCTGGCTGGGCACGGTGGCGCATGCCTGTAATCTCAGCACTCTGGGAGGCTGAGGTGGGTGGATCACCTGGGGTCAGGTGTTCGAGACCAGCCTGGCCAACAAGGTGAAGTCCCTTCTCTACTAAAAATACAAAAATTTGCCGGGCGCGGTGGCTCAAGCCTGTAATCCCAGCACTTTGGGAGGCCAAGACGGGCGGATCACGAGGTCAGGAGATCGAGACCATCCTGGCTAACACGGTGAAACCCCGTCTCTACTAAAAATACAAAAACTAGCCGGGCGAAGTGGCGGGCGCCTGTAGTCCCAGCTACTCGGGAGGCTGAGGCAGGAGAATGGCGTAAACGCGGGAGGCGGAGCTTGCAGTGAGCTGAGATCCGGCCACTGCACTCCAGCCCTGGCGACAGAGTGAGACTCTGCCTCAAAAAAACAAAAAAAATTAGCCAGGTGTGGTATCAGGCACCTGTAATCCTAGCTACTTGGGAGGCTGAGGCAAGAGAATCACTGGAACCTGGGAGGTGGAGGTTGCAGTGAGCTGAGATCGCGCCACTGCACTCCAGCCTGGGTGACAGAGTGAGAGACTCCGTCTCAAAAAAAAAAAGTAGGCAGGGTGCGGTGGCTCACGCCTTTAATCCCAGCACTTTGGGATGCCAAGGCGGGTGGATCACCTGAGATCAGGAGTTCGAGACCAGCCTGACCAACATGGAGAAACCCCGTCTCTACTAAAAATACAAAATTAGCCTGGCATGGTGGCGCATACCAGCTGGATTACTGAATCCCAGCTACTTGGGATTGCTGAGGTGGGAGAATCGCTTGAACCCAGGAGGCACAGGTTGCCATGAGCCGAGATTGTGTCATTGCATTCCAGCCTGGGCAACAAGAACGAAACTCTATCTCAAAAAAAAAAAAAACCCACCAGACAATTGTTAACTATATAGTCTTAACTGCGGTCACCCTACTCTGCTGTTGAACAGTAGAAGTTAATGCCTTTTCTCTAACTGTGTTTGTATCCATTAACCCACCTCTCTTTACCCCTTACCTATCCCCACCTTTCTCAGCCTCTAGTATTTATCCTTCTACTCTCCACCTCTGTAAGATCCCCTCTTCTACCTTGTTTTAGCTCCCATGTATGAATGACAACATGCAAGATTTGTCTTTTTGTGCCTGGCTTATTTCACTTCACATAATGGCCTCCAGTTCCATTCATGTGGCTGCAAATGACAGGATCTCATTCTTTTTTATGGCCCTGATCAACCCATTTCTTGCTTAATTCTCTTGACGTAACCATGGCTTAGTGGCCTGGAAGGGAAGCTACTTCTGTGTGACAGCTTGTTGCTACTCTGATGAGGTCCAGGTTGGCTTTCAAGAGTCCCTGGCAAAGGGAGCTGTGTTTCTCTCAGTGTCCTGGTTGCTCCGGGAGAAGACTGCAGGCTGTCCCATGAGCCATGGCTGTGTTACGTGGGCAGTGGATTTGTGTCTGTAATAGAGGCCCCAAATGAAGGCACTTAAAGAGATGAAGTCTCTTTCTTGCTCACATCTCAGTGAGCTTGGTGATCCTGTGCAGCGAGGCTGTCTAGGGCCTGGCTCTGCCTCTCCTGTTGCCACCTTAACACAGGGCTCCCTTCATAGTTTAAAATGGCTGCCCCATGCCCATCACCATGTAGCCTCTAGCAGCCCGAAGAAGGGAAAGAAGGGCCTCTGTGTGTGGGAACTGTGAGTCCAGCTAACAGTTCTAGCACTTTCTAAGAAGGAAGTGGATATTGGTTGTTTCTGAGCATGACAGCTGGGGCTTGACACCCAGAATTCACCAGGATATTGGTTGAGTGGCATCAACCCTTCGTGTCTCGTCTCCTCACCTATAAAGTCAGGACTGTGGCCTGTCCCCTCTGGACTGTGGAAGCCAGTGTGGGAGTTCTGGTACTTGAGCCCAGCACTGTGCTTGGCTCACCGCATGTGTCCCGGGTTTTGTCCTGGTGGCTACCAGTATCAAGTCCTCCCAGCTCCTCTCTGTAGGAGGGAACCTACCCAGCTACTCCCAGCACACAGAGGAGGAGCTGGAGGCTGTGTCAGGTGCAGGGCCAGCTGGCCAGTCCCCATGGTCCCTGGGATGGCACAGCCACCAACTCAGTCCAGGCAACCTCAGTGGAGAGGCTGGGGTTGCCTGAGGCCCCTGGAGCCACCCTGCCTGGCTGTCTTCCCCTTGGGTTTGAGGGAGTGCCCCCGACTGGGGGCTTGCTGGCAGCCACCTCAGCCCCAGGACAGGCAGGACTTGGCTTGGAAGTTCCAGGCTTAGAGAGAAGGCAGGTTGGAGGGCCCCGGCTGGCCCAGGAAGGAGCAAAGAGAGGAGGGCCTCGTGGCTGTGAACCCCTGCTGTGTGCTGGGCTCACTGGCTAAGAGAGCCCACTGAGGCCACACCTGAGGAGAACCCTGCTCCCCTTGAGGAAACCCTCACGCTTGCCCTTCGGGTGGCTCTGTGGTCACCCCCGTCTAAGGCTCTGAGCAATGACTTGCCCCACGTCGGGGAGCGGGGGAGTGTTCCCTCTAGGGTGGACGCTTCTCCAGTGCACGTCTGGAGGCCCATGCTCCCTGACCTGAGGGACACCCCAGCCCGCCATCCAGACACCTCCGCCGCAGCCCAGGCCTGATGTCCCCTTGACCGAGGGCGCTGAGGTGAAAGGGTCATCCGACTCCACACGAGGCCAGACGCTCATCTCTGGAATGTTCCTGAAGCCTCAGGAGCCCTGAGGCCTCTGCGGGACTCTGGGGTGCTATTTCTTAACCCAGGGTGGTGGAGTCTGCTGAGCCACCATGCAAGCATTTCTGGAGTCCCTGTGGAACCTTCCAGAACCTCAGATCCAGAGAAATTCATGGGGTTGGGATGTGGGAGGAGTGTGGGGCCAGGCGTGGTCTGCAGCCTTCTCCCCGCCTCATGCTCCTCTAGGAACTCACGTGTCCAGCTCAGATGGCTCCTCAAAATGGCCGGGATGGGATGGGGTGGGGTGCCCTTTCACTTTTCCTCCCTTCTTTCTGCCTTGCAGTCAGAAACCAGCCTGCGCTGTGGTGTGTGGGCTGTCGGGCCAGCTGAGAGCTGGCCCCTGCCTTTCAGCTTAGGGCTGTGGGGACCTTCCAGGGTCCCCTGGGTGGGAGTGCCAGGCCTGGGACAGCAAGCCCTGTAGGAGCTTCTGGGCCAGAACCTTAGCCTGGCGGCTCTCTGCCGGGCAGCATTGCAAGTCTAGTTTTCAGATCTCTTCTCTGACATGAGGGGCCCTTCGTGTTTTCCTCATCTCAGGGTTGAAAGCCAGAGCCCCCGACCCTCCTGTGGAGCCCCACATTGGAGTCTGGAGCAGCGGTGGGAGAAGGGCCGAGCACCGGCCATAATGAGAAACAGCCGACCTGTGAAAGGGGCCCTGTGTGCGCCCCAGACACAAAGCAGGCTCTAGTCAGGAGGAGGTAGCCATGGAACCCGTCCCCCACCACCACCCAAGTTAGGATCCCAGCAGGGACCCTTGGAGTCACACACGTGGCAGCCACCCCTGAGGATCAGGCCACCCTCTTAGATGCCTCAGTGAGATGCAAGACATCAGTATCTCTTTATTTAAAGATTAAACGAGAAGACATTTATAGCCATGGGGTGGGGATGGCGGACTGATAGGGCCAGGGCCCCCAACCCCTCGGCCGGCCTCAGGGCTCCCTCTGCCTTTCCCCAGCACTTCTTCTCCCACCCAGGCCCTCTAATCTTCTATGTCAGGCTTCACCGCAGTGGGAAACGGGGTGGTGGAAAATGACACTCACCTGCCGGCGAGTTTGGGGGGCCTGTCTCGACGCGCCGCTCACCCAAGCCCAGCCTAACCAATGTGCAGACTACTGTACACATTGAGAGCCTCCTGAACAGGTAGTCTGAACACTGGGTTGGCGAGGCCGGCTGTCCATCCTGCAGAACCCCCCAGGCAGACGCCGGAGCCACCAGGCCAGGCCGTACCTGAGCACCTCTGAGCAGCCAGGGAAACCACTACTCCTCCCAAGACGATCCGCTCTGTCCCTTCTGACGTGGCAAGGCTGGGGCCGGCTTGCATCTGGAGAAAGTTCTGGGTTTTCAGGAAATCCTAAAGAGTGGGGGAGGCGGAGGCAGGAGGCAGGGTTTGGGATCGTGGCTTCTGGGCTCAGGAGAAAGTCTGACTCTCTGGGGGTTGGGGGTGGGGAGGAGGGGCGCACACATGCCTCTGTGTGCGTGTGCGTGTGTGTGCGTGCGCGAGTGTGCGTGCCGGCAGCCCCAGGAAGGCGGCCACTGCTTTCTGGGCAGAAGCGCACTGTAAACAGTTCCAGATGTGGCGTTAGCTGGAATGGCCTGTGACTCAGTTACTTGGCCCTGCTGGCCGGAAGCTTCCGGCCGCATGACACGATAGGGTCAGGGCAGCAAAGGCCCTTGGGCAAACGTCCGGGTGGGGGGCAGGGCTTCTGCAGAGCCCCCTCCCCTGGCCCCTTCTAAAGCCCCCAAAACTCTTCCCCGAGAGGCAGGAGGGACTCAGGCCCTGTGTTACCCAGCCTTGCCTAGGATGGGGGGTACGGACTTTCTTCAACACCCTCCCTCCCTTGGGTCTGCAGCGGCGTCCCTCCCTCCACGGCTACCGGGCCGCTCTTCTACGCTCTGCTCCCTCCACGGCCACTGGGCCCCTCTTCTACGCTCTGCTCCCTCCATGGCCACTGGGCCCCTCTTCCTATGCTCTGCTCCCTCCACGGCCACTGGGCCTCTCTTCCTATGCTCTGCTCCCTCCACGGCCACTGGGCCTCTCTTCCTATGCTCTGCTCCCTCCACGGCCACTGGGCCTCTCTTCCTATGCTCTGCTCCCTCCACGGCTGCTAGGCCCCTCTTCCTATGCTCTGCTCCCTCCATGGCCGCTGGGCCCCTCTTCCTATCCTCTGCCCTGCTTCTTCCTTGCCTAGAGCCTAGCAGGCTAATTCTGGAGCCACTCACAAGAGCAACCAAAGAAATCCGGGTGCTCATGGGCACCAGCTCTGCAGCGGGCACCGAGCTCCTCCGTCCTCCTTGGACAGATGAGGAAACCGAGGTGCAGATGTGGGGATGGTGGAAGTGGCTTGCCTAAGGGCACACGGCCAGGAAAGGGCAGGGCTGGCATCACCTCCACCATGCTGAGCTCCTAACGCCTTGAGACTGAGCCCATGTGCCAAGCCCACTGCTTCATCCTGGCTCCCCTTGCAAAGTCCTGACACTCCCAGCCGGCCCCCACTTGCCAGGGAGCCCCAGCCGCCTTCTCCACAGTCACCGTGGCTGGTTAGGCTTTGTGCTGGGGCAGCACAGTGAGGGGACATGAGAGGAGTTTCCAGAGATGGCCCAGGGAGAAGAAAGGCCAGGGGCACTGTGGAGAGGACTGGGCTTTGGGTCACAGGGACCTGGCCTCTGAAGTCCTGCTATGGGTTGCACTGCCCGTTATGTGGCCTTGGGCAGCCAGCTTCCCTCTCTGAGCTGGGAGGGATCCGTGAACTGAGACGAAGCAGTGCATGGCATGGGTCCCCAAGAGCTGCTGCTGTGACGGGTGGGCACACATGTCACTGGGTGAGCATGGGACTCCAGGGTGCCATCCCCAGCTCCGTAACTGGCCAGCCCCTTGCCCCTGGCTGAGGGGCCCACCTCCTCTGAGCTGCCTCCCTAGCATTTTGGGCAGCCGTGCCTGGCACTTGATTGGTGCTTCCTGAACAGGGCCAACCTTCGAAAGTAAGTGATAGGGCCAGGTGCGGTGGCGCACACCTATAATCCCAGCACTTTGAGAGGCTCGCTTGAACCCAGGAGTTTAAAACCAGCCTGGGCAACACAGACCCCATCTCTATTAAAATAATGGTAATGATAATAATAAAAAAAGGGACTAAGACTTCTGCAGCACCTGGCCCAGGCATCAGCTATCCAGCCCTGAGATGTCCTAAAGTGGCCAAGGTTGAAATCTCAGCCCTGTTCCTCTCTGCCTCAGTCTTCACCTCTGTAAAATAGCATCACAGAGGTAACTCACTCCTAGGCTTGTTTCAAAGATGGAGCCCAGATAAAAGTTCCACTCACTCCACGCAAGGCGAGGGGTGGTTGTGTTGCGCATGCAGTCAGCCACATGTCAGCAGTGAACTCAACAGGAGAAACTGAGTCAGTCCAGTGGCAGTCAGCCATCTAGGTCAATAAGCACAGGTAGTCAGGCACCTAGGTCAACAAGCGCAGGATACTTGATGTGTTGTGTGAGGGGAAAGGAGGATGGAAGTGGGGAAGGTGCAGGTGGAGTTAGGGCAGGAGGGAGCCATGCAGGTGTCAGGATCAGGCAGTGGCCTGGGTCATCCAAAGGCCCTGGGGTAGGAACCCACCTGGGATACTCAGGGAGCATCATGGAGGGCAGAGTGACGGACGGGGAGGGTCTGGCAGATGGGCTCATCCACAGCAGCGACCAGCATTGAGAAGCCCTTGGTGCTGGTGGTGGCGCACGCTGCACGCTCTGGCCTGGGGCATCCTGAGTTGTCACGTGGACAGCTCAGGGTGACTCTTTTCCGTCCACCCTCAGGAGAAAGAGAAGAAGTACATGCTGCCTCTGGACAACCTCAAGATACGTGACGTGGAGAAGGGCTTCATGTCCAACAAGCACGTGTTCGCCATCTTCAACACGGAGCAGAGGTGAGGGCCCCAGGGTCCCGGGGAGGGCTCGGGGTGAAGACCAACGGCCTCCTTCACACTCCACAGCCTCCACTGAGCACCTGGCTGTCAGCAGCCCCTGCCCTTGGGACCGACCTCCTAGAAAGGGAGTGGGGTGAGAAACAGCAAATGCTAGGGATGCTTCTGGTGCTGGGTCAGAGGTGACCTCTCTGGGCAGAGACAAGGATGAAGGCAGGGTCCAAGTCAGCTGGGAACCACGGAGTTCTGAGCACAGGGTAACCAGGACCTGGCTCAGGTGCTCACAGGCGCCCTCTGGTGGCTGAGAGGGAACCAGTATGAGAGGGTGGGAGACCGGGGACCAGGGCAAAGGCCACTGCCTTAAGGGTCCAAGTGGGCGATGATGGGGCCAGACCCCATAGGGAAGAAGGGTGCAAATTCTGGGTAGAGGAGTCAGGCAGAGCCCTGGTGGGCATGGATATGAGAGAGAAAGGCACCGATGGTGACCCTGAGTACCTGGGCCTGAGCTCCTGCACTGCCCGGCTGCTGCCATCGGCCGGGGTGGGGAAGGCAGTGGCAGGGTAGGCCTGGAGACAGCCAAGAGCTCCGTTTAGTCCATGCCAAGGGAGAGGGCGCATCAGGCAGGCACCTGGGTAGATCGAGGAGTGTGATGTCCAGGAACGAGCTCCAGTCTGGGATGTGAACTGGGCAGTCACCATTGCATAGACGGTATTTCAAGGGATGAAACCAGATGAGCTCCCAGGAGAGTGAAGCTGGAGAATGGGAGGCCCCAGGAAGCTGACAGTACATCTGTCCCATGAAGCAGTGGCTGGAGACTTCAGCAGAGACACTGCTCTCAGGAAGAGACCCAGCTGGCAGGAGGGCTCTTCTCATGCTCACACAATCGCGCTCATCCAGGAAGCAGGGCCCACCTGAGTCAGGGCTTAGCTGTCAGCAAAGGCCCGGTGGTACCCTGAGACCCGCAGGCAGGCACTGACGTCCTCCCTGCTGGCCCCAGAACCTCCTTGCCTACTGCTAGGCTACACCCACCAACTCCAGCTGAGTCTCCTGGTTCCCTCCTGCTTTGTTCTGGCTGGCCTGAAGCTCTGAGACCCATTTGTCCACTAGCTGGCCCTGAAAACCTTCATAGCTCTTCTAGGCTTCCCCTCGCCATATGGCACCTGGCAGCTGTCCCAGGTCCCTGAGCCATGTGCCTCCTCTGCAGGGAGGGTGACGATATTACCTGATACATCTTTTAAGAGTAGGTTCAGGAAACCCAGAGTAATAGCTGCAAAAACAAGATAGATGGTTGATGGTTTTCTATGTAAATCGAGTCCAGACTTTAGTATCCCAGGCAAAGCGGAGCAGCTCCACAGGGATCGGGATCCAGGCCCTGCATGTTCCTCAGGATTCCACCTGGTATGCAGAACCCGAGCTCTGCGGTAGGACAGTCCTGCCACGAAATCCTGACTTTTTTTTTTTTTTTTTTTGAAACAGAGTTTCGGTCTTGTTGCCCAGGCTGGAGTGCAATGGTGCGATCTCAGCTCACCGCAACCTCTGCCTCCTGGGTTCAAGCGATTCTCCTGCCTCAGCCTCCCGAGTAGCTGGGATTACAGGCATCCATCCACCACCATGCCTGGCTAATTTTTTATTTTTAGTAGAGACAGAGTTTCTCCATATTGGTCAAGCTGGTCTCAAACTCCCGACCTCAAGTGATCCACCCACCTCGGCCTCCCAAAGTGCTGGGATTACAGGCATGAGCCACCATGCCTGGCCCAAAACCTTGACTTCTACTTCTTTGCCCAAAATGGCTGCCCAGGCTCCGGCCATTGTGATGATGTTCCAGGCAGCAGCAGAAAGGAAGACAGGAGAGCTACAAGGGCATGCCTCTCCCCTCACAACCCCATCCAGAAGTCGTTCAGAGCAGCCACTTGCTGACCACAAACCCAAGTCTCACTTAAAGGCTTTGGGGGCAGCTTGGCTGTCTCAACCACATCTGGATGTGGGACAGGAAAACATGTGTGGCATGTGGCACGGGGCCTGGCCTATAGACCACCATCTGCAAGCATTGTTTAGCATCCATTCCATTTATCTCCCAGCTTCGATTTGAGACCCTGATTCTTTTTTTTTTTTTTTTTTTTTTTGGAGACTGAATCTTGCTCTGTCACCCAGGCTAGAGTGCAGTGGCGTGATCTCAGCTCATTGCAGCCTCCACCTCCTATGCTTAAGTGATCCTCCCACTTCAGCCTCCCAAGTAGCTGGGACTACAGGCGCACGCCACCATGCCCAGCTAATTTTTGTATTTTCTGTAGAGATGGGTATCTTTCTGTGTTGCTTAGGCTGGTCTCCAACTCCTGAGCTCAAGCAGTCCCCCGTCTCAGCCTCCCAAAGTGCAGGAATTACAGGTGTGAACCACCATGCCTAACCTTTACAAAAACTTTTTTGTTTTGTTTGTTTTGACACGAAGTCTCACTCTGTTGCCCAGGCTGGAGACGGTGGCACAATCTCGGCTCACTGCAACCTCCACCTCCCAGGTTTAAGTGATTCTTCTGCCTCAGCCTCCTGAGTAGCTGGGACTACAGGTGTGTGCCACCACTCCCGGCTAATTTTTCTGTATTTTAGTATTGACAGGGTTTCACCATGTTGGTCAGGCTGGTCTCAAACTTCTGACCTCAGTTGATCCTCCTGCCTCGGCCTCCCACAGTGTTGGGATTACAGGCATGAGCCCCTGTTCCTGGCCAAAATTTTTTTTAAAAAAACACACAGCCGGGTGAGGTGGCTCATGCCTGTAATCCCAGCACTTTGGGAGGCCGAGGTAGGTGGATCACCTGAGGTCAGGAATTCGAGACCAGCCTGACCAACGTGGAGAAACCCTGTCTCTACTAAAAATGCAAAAATTAGCCAGGTGTGGTGGCGCATGCCTGTAATCCCAGGTACTTGGGAGGCTGAGGCAGGAGAATCCCTTGAACCTGAAAGGTGGAGGTTGTGGTGTGCCAAGATGGCGCCATTGCACTCCAGCCTGGGCAACAAGAGTGAAACTCCGTCTCAAAAATAATAATAATAATGATAATAATAAATTTCTGGTGGACAGTGCTGCTCTGGGCTTTCCTGAAAATGCCCCAGTGGGAGCTTCCCAGCTACAGTGGGTGTCAAGGGTCACATGCCTACTTCTGGGGGCCCAGGAAAAGAGAAGAGTCAGCTGATCCAACAGAAATAAAGAAACACAGACACTTGCTGAGCTTGTGCACAGCGCTCTTCTGTGTAGGCATCACTCACAGTGATCCCTCGGCATGACCGGGTGAAGCCTGGGTTGGGTTTGGGTTCCTGATCAGTCAGAAAGACCCCTTAGAGCCCACTCCTCTCAGTGGTCTGCCAGACCCATGGCAGGGTCAAGCCTGCTCCTCTCCCTCCCCCCACAGAAACGTCTACAAGGACCTGCGGCAGATCGAGCTGGCCTGTGACTCCCAGGAGGACGTGGACAGCTGGAAGGCCTCGTTCCTCCGAGCCGGCGTCTACCCTGAGAAGGACCAGGTGAGGAGCCGCCCTGCACAGAGGCGGCCCAGCGGCCCCCACTGGGAGAGGAAGCAGGGCTGGCTTTCCCCAGGACAGGTCATTTTCAGGCCATGTTAGCCAGGAGTCTCTGAAATCATGTAGCAGTGGCCCACTTGAGCAAGCAAAGGAGAACTTGAAGATACTTTGTCATCAGGGCCCAGAAAGTTCCTCACGGAAGCCAGTGACCAGGGCACACAGAGGATGGGGTACCGCCTTCTTTGTTCTCCTCTCTTTTCCCCTCCATCCTGAGGTGGCGTGAACATGGCCACCCTTGGTCCCAATATTAAAATGTCTTGCCGGGCGCGCTGGATAATCCCAGCACTTTGGGAGGCTGAGGCGGGCAGATCATTTGAGCTCAGGAGTTCAAGACCAGCCTGGCCAACATGGTGAAACCCCGTCTCTACTAAAACTACAAAAAGTAGCCGGGCATGGTGGCACATGCCTGTAATTCCAGTTACTCAGGAGGCTCAGTCAGGAGATCACTTAAACCCGGGAGGTGGAGGTTGCATTGAGCTGAGATCATGCTATTGCACTCCAGCCCAGGTGACAGAGCAAGACTCCATCTCAACAATAAAATAAAATGTCCTAAGTTTGGGTGTGATGGCTCACGCCTGTAATCCCAACACTTTGGGAGGCGATGCGGGCAGATCCTTTGAACCCAGGAGTTCGAGAACAGTCTGGGCAATGTTGCAAAACCCTGTCTCTCCAAAAAATATAAACATACGCAGGCGTGGTGGCGCACCCCTGTAATCCCATCTACTCCAGGGGGCTGAGGTGGGAGGATCACTTGAGCTCTACCCGGGGGGTTGAGGCTGCGGTGAGCCGTGTTTGTGCCACTACACTGCAGCCTGGGTGACATAGCAAGACTATGTCAAAAAAAAAACCAAAAAACAAAAAACGATGTTCCAGTGCCCAGGTGAGGGGATCCACCCCAGCATCAGCCAGCGTCACCCCATTGTTTGGGCAGTTCTGGCCCGGGGCAGGCAGGCCTACCTGGTACCAGTGGGTCTGTCAGGGGCCAGCCTGGGGTCAGTTATTGGTCGGACAATAGAGCAGATGGTTTCCAGAGAACCAGGACTTGCCCCAGGCCACTGTCACCCCTCAGCATCTCCCCTCCCGCTTGCAGGCAGAAAACGAGGATGGAGCCCAGGAGAACACCTTCTCCATGGACCCCCAACTGGAGCGGCAGGTGGAGACCATTCGCAACCTGGTGGACTCGTACGTGGCCATTATCAACAAGTCCATCCGCGACCTCATGCCAAAGACCATCATGCACCTCATGATCAACAATGTGAGTGGAGAACTGAAAATGAGAAGGAGGCAGCTGAGTGCAGTGGCTCAGGCCTGTAATCCCAGCACTTTGGGGGGCCAAGGCAGGCGGATCACTTGAGGTCAGGAGTTCAAGACCAGCCTGGCCAAAATGGTGAAACCCCACCTCTACTAAAAATACAAAAATGAGGCCAGGCGCGGTAGGTCACGCCTGTAATTCCAGCACTCTGGGAGGCTGAGGCGGGCGGATCATGAGGTCAGGAGATCGAGACCATCCTGGCTAACACAGTAAAACCCCGTCTCTACTAAAAATACAAAAAAAATTAGCTGGGCGTGGTGGCGGGTGCCTGTGGTCCCAGCTACTTGGGAGGCTGAGGCAGGAGAATAGCATGAACCTGGGAGGCAGAGGTTGCAGTGAGCTGAGATCGCGCCACTGCACTCCAGCCTGGGCGACAGAGCGAGACTCCGTCTCAAGAAAAAAAGAAAAAAAAAAGATATAACAGGATTATTCTGCCAAGGTTAAGGAAATAAATAAATAAGCTAAAACAGGAGAAAAGATATCAATAGAAGAGGCAAGATACTAGAAATAAGTTGAATAAGAATCTCATAATCAGCCTGGGCCACATGGTGAAACCCCATCTCTACAAAAATTACAAAAGTTAGCCAAGCATGGTGTCACGCACCTGTGGTCCCAGCTACTCGGGAGGCTGAGGCAGGATAATTGCAAAAAAGTCTGGGGGTGGCCCCGCCCTGTGGGAGATGTTTTTCCAGCAATCACTGTGGGTTCTGGGTTGGGGTGATGTGCAAGCCTGACTCTCCCCAACCCCTGCCCACAGACGAAGGCCTTCATCCACCACGAGCTTCTGGCCTACCTATACTCCTCAGCGGACCAGAGCAGCCTCATGGAGGAGTCAGCCGACCAGGCGCAGCGGCGGGACGACATGCTGCGTATGTACCATGCCCTCAAGGAGGCGCTCAACATCATCGGCGACATCAGCACCAGCACCGTGTCCACGCCCGTACCCCCGCCCGTCGACGACACCTGGCTCCAGAGCGCCAGCAGCCACAGGTCCAGAAGCCTGGTTCCCCTACCCTCAAGCATTCGGCCTGCAGGTTCCTGGCCTTCCTGTGTGTCCTGCAGGGTCCTGGCAGGAAACAGGACACAACGCAAGGGTGGGCAGGAGAAGGGGTGGCACCCAGGGCTGGGCACTGTGGGAGCTGCTGCCCTGCTGAGGCCGGAGGAGGAAGAGAAAGGGTATGGGGACCAGCCAGCCCCGCAGCTCTAGGGCAGGACCTTGTGAATAAATACCCTGCCTGCCCTCTGCTGGTGCCTTCCGTCAGCACAGCCCAAATGGAAGCCGGGGTAAGAGGCTGGAGGGGCAGCAGCCACAGGAGAGAGACGAGCCTCCTCAATCACAGAGATGGGAGGCTCTGGAGGGGCAAACGCAAGGCATGGCCAGAGCTGCCGCCGCCCCTGAGTTGTCCATGGAGGCCGTCGGGCAGGGAACCTCAGAGGGGGCCGCCCTGCAGAGCCCTTGGGGAGCCATGGCGTTCCCTAGTGGGAGGACATCGTACCCAGGCCTGCAGGCAGCAGGTGCTGAGGCCCACGAGGGAAGCTGGGTGTCTGGACAGGGCTTGCAGGTTCCACGGCCCCTGGAGGCATTAGGGCTTGATCTGGAGGACTCTGGAAGTGTCTGTGTCTGTGAGGGTGGAGCCCAGGCCCAAGGCCTCAGGGGGCCCTGTGAGTGCAAAGTGTCTGGCCATGTGGGGGCCGTGGGGATGAGGTCAGAGGGCAATTGGAGTCCTTGGGGGCCGAGGGCAAGGGAAGGTGGGTCTAGCGCTCAGGTTGGGGTGGGAGGATCCCACTGCACCTGCACTGTCCCCCCCAGCCAGCCCCCACCTCAAGTTCTGGCAGCCACAGTGGCATGGCGGGGGCTCCTACGCCATCTGTATCTGTAGCTCACAGCCTCTCCTTCCTCACAGCCCCACTCCACAGCGCCGACCGGTGTCCAGCATACACCCCCCCGGCCGGCCCCCAGCGGTGCGGGGCCCCACTCCAGGGCCCCCCCTGATTCCTGTGCCCGTGGGGGCAGCAGCCTCCTTCTCGGCGCCCCCAATCCCATCCCGGCCTGGACCCCAGAGCGTGTTTGCCAACAATGACCTCTTCCCAGCCCCACCTCAGATCCCATCTCGGCCAGTTCGGATCCCCCCAGGGATCCCCCCAGGAGTACCCAGGTAAGGCTGACCCTCTGCCCTCCACCCCAACTGCCTGCACCCTGGGGTCTCTCCTCCTGTCTTACTTCCTCCAAGTGAGCTCTCACCACGTGCCCCACGGCTGGAGTAGAGGAATCGCCCTCATCCCTGTTTGGCTCGTGCGAAAACAGGCCCAGATAGGTCAAGAGGCTTGTTCAGTGTCTCAGAGTAGCTTCCAGCTTGCCCTCTGCCCATGGGGGTGCGTCACCAGGCAGCTGGGGAACCCTCACGCTGGGCACCTCCTCCCACTGTTTACCTCCTTCTCCTTCCTACCCCTGCCTGCCTCAGCCTACCCCGTGGGCCAGGCTTTATTCTCCCCACTTCTCCAGTGGGAAAGCTGAGGCCCAGGGAGGGCAGGGGCCTCACCGAGGGTCAAACAGCAGGCGAGTTGATGCCTGGGTTTGGCACTCCTCCCCAACGCCTTGGTGGCTTGTGGAGGTCAGTCTGGTGAACACCCTGGGGTGGTGTGTGGGTGGGGGCTGGGTCCTCAACCCCGGCCTGCCTCCTGCTCACGGCCTCACTGCCGTCTCCCCCTCCCCACCTGTCTTTATTCTCTTTGCAGCAGAAGACCCCCTGCTGCGCCCAGCCGGCCCACCATTATCCGCCCAGCCGAGCCATCCCTGCTCGACTAGGCCTCGAGGGGAGCGTGCTCTTGGGGGGGCCTCACGCACCCGCGGCGCCGGAGCTTCGGTGGTCTGGGGCCCTCTGCCGCCCCTGTGCCGGGACCAGGCTCCCAGTGGGCAGCCCTGGCCTCTTCCTTAACGCTGGCCCCGGTCCAGGGTCGGCCCCCATGCCTGGCTGGACACCGCACTGCGCAAAGGGGCCCTGGAACTCCAGGCAGGGGGCGCTGGGGTGATGCACTTTGGGGGATGGAGTCTCAGGGTGGCAGAGGGGAATCTGAACCCTTGACGCCATCCTGGATGAGGGGTCCAGCCTGGGGGGGACTCTGCCGGGGTCTTCTCGGGCTGGGAAGGCCCATGTAGGGCAGGCCTCCTAGAATTGGGGGCACCAAGGGCGCCTATGTCCCCAGGCCTTGCTGGGGTGCAGGGGTATATCAACTTCTCATGAGCAGGAGCTCCCCAGTGGCAAGCCTGGTCCAGTGGGCTCAGGAGTGCCCGGCTGCCAGGCCTGAGGTGTACATAGTCCTTCCTGGCCATATTAACCACGCAGCCTGAGCCCGGCCCAGCCTCGGCTGCCAGAGGTGCCTTTGCCAGGCCCGGAGCCGTTGGCCCGGGCCGGCCTTGCCCTACTCCTCTCTCCTCCTCCTCCTGGGTCCCCCAGGGTGGCTGGGCTTGGGCTATGTGGGTGGTGGTGGTGGGGGGCCTTGGGGGCCTCTCAGCTCCCACCCATGCCTCCCTGATGGGGTGGGACCCGGGCGGCCTCTCTCTGAGCAGACCTCACCCACTCCTCGCTCGGTTTGACCACTGTAAGTGCCTGCACTCTGTATCCTATTAATAAACTAAAATAAAGGGAAGACGCTGCTGGTGGCTGCTGTGTGGGCCTCTTGTGTTAGTGTTCGGGCTGGGGACGTGGGTGCCACCTCCCCCATCAGGCCTCCCATAAGGACGCCCAGGTCCCTGCAAACAGAAGCGCCTCACACCTCCCTGAGGACTCTGCTTTCCTGGGTGTCGCCTTTCAGAGAAAGCCACTGGATACAGGGGAGAGCTTTTATTTTCCTTAGCACGTGAGGAGTGGGAGCAGATGTTTTCTGATCCCCCACACACCCCCACGTGCACAGGCCTGGCTGCTGCCTGGTGAAGCCAGGACCCCAATGCTCCACCCACTTCCTACCCTCAGGCCCTGCTTCTCTCACCCTCTCATGGGGAAGCCCAGGCCTCGTGGCTCAACTGGGACTCAGTTAAACTTTGCTTTCTGATTTTTCTCGTGCCAGGCGACCACCTCCATCGGCTCCCGCAAGACCTTTCTTCTGAGCTTCGTGGGAGGCCCCTCCCGCCAGTCTGGCTGCCCCCTTCCGGGGCTGGTCTGTCCTAGCTGGTGTCCCTGAGCCCCAATCAGCAGGCTCTGTGATTTTCTGACCATAATTTATTGACTCCGTTGCCCAGGCCACACCAGCCTTTGTTCCAGGAGGCTTCTGCCTAGACTTTGGCCGGGCCATCCCTCATGCCTGTGTGGGGCCCCTGCAGGAAGAGGGGCCGAGGCAGGTGGTCTTCCAGGCCCCCTTCCTGGCAGTCTGTTACCAGACCTCAGCCTGGCTTGGAGGGCCCAGGTTTCCCTGTTAGGCCCTGCCCCGCACCAGGCAACAGTAACACAGGATGGAAGGCTTAGGCTAAGGCACATTTACAGTACAGGGGCCAGGAAATCTGAGGCTCACGTTCCAATGCTGCAGTGCCCACCATGCGAGATTTCCAGGACCGTCGGTGCAGCCGCTGAGCCGTCCCTTCTGCAAGCCAGAGGTGTTCCCTGCCCGCTGAGGACAGGAGACTCACGGGGCCAGACCACAGGCCCCGACTGCACACTCCCGTTTTGGCAGGAAACTAAAATTGGGGAGGGACCCCCAAGTCTCATACGCATACACCCCGCTGCCCCTCCTTTGTCCTGTACTTCCTTCCATGGCAGGGGCTACGTGGGCACCGGGCGCTTGTCCTGGAAGAAGCGCTTGAGCGTGCAGACCTGCAGCACGGCCACCAGCAGCAGCACCGCCACGTTGACAGCTGACCAGAAGTTGACCCGCTCCAAGTTGCCCTCTTGCAGGTTGCGGTCACGTGCCTCGAAGGCCCGAAGTAGCGTCAGCATCTGGATGCTGCGCTCCAGCCGGGTCCGCATGGTCTCAATGGACTCCTGCGGGGCAGAGGGAGGGGAAGGGTCAGGCCTCCCCCTGCCCATCGGGAACCAGAGACCAAAAAAACCGGGAGATACGGAGGGAGGCTGTATTAGCCCAGGAAGGTACAGCTGCAAACACAGACTTGTTCAGGCTAAGTTCAACTCCTCGCCCTGCCACTCACTGGCTGTGTGACCATGAGCAACTTAATTAACCTATCTCAGCCTGTTTCCTCTTCTGTAAGCTTCCAAGCTGCTGTGAAAATTTAATGCCTAAATAAATGCACAAGGATGAGCATGGTGGCTCATGCCTGTAATCCCAGCACTTTGGAAGGTTGAGGTGGGAGGATCGCTTGAGCCCAGGAGTTTGAGACCAGCCTGGGCTACATAGCAAAACCACATCTCTACACAAAAGTAGCCAGGGGTGGTGATGCGCAACTAATCCCAGCTATTCAGGAGGCTGAGGCAAGATTACACTAATGCAAACACTAAGAGACCAAGTCAGGAGGATCATTTAAACCCAGGAGTTCAAGACCACCATAGCCAGCATGGTGAAACCTCGTCTCTACAGAAAACAAAAAATTATGCGTGGTGGTGCACACCTGTAGTCCCACTGAGGTGGCAGGATTGCTTGAGCCCAGGAGTTTGAGGCTGCAATGGGCTGTGATCACACCACTGCACTCCAGCCTGAGTGACACAGCAAGACCTTGCCTTGCCGTAGCTCACACCTGTAATCCCAGAACTTTGGGAGGCCAAGGTGGACAGATCCCCTGAGGTCAGGAGTTTGAGACCAGTCTGGCCAACATGGTGAAACCCTGTCTCTACTAAAAATACAAAAATTAGTCAGGTGTGATAGTGCAGCTACTCGAGCGGCTGAGACAGGAGAACTGCTTGAACCTGGGAGGCAGAGGTTGCAGTAAGCTGAGATCGTGCCACTGCAATCCAGCCTGGGTGACCAAGAGAGATCTGTTTGAAAATAAGTAGTTAATTAAAATACTAATAAATGTACAGAACGTATTTGCTTGTGGTTAAGAGCATAGTTGCTGAAACCAGCGTGGATTCAATACCAACTCTGCTAGTTCGTCTGTGTGGCCGTGAGTTGCTCAGCCATCCTGTATCTCACTTTTCCCACCTGTAAAATAGGGATGATTTGAGCATGGGGTCTACTTCACAAAGTGGTTATAGAGTTTTATGGTATGAAGTTATTTATGATATGAGTTCCTTAAACCTTTACACCAGGGTTTACACCTAGAAATGAACTACCTTTTTTTTTTTTTTTTTTTTTGAGATGGAGTTTCGCTCTTATTGTCCAGGCTGGAGTGCAGTGGCGTGATCTCAACTCACTGCAACCTCCACCTCCTGAGTTCAAGTAATTCTCCTGCCTCAGCCTCCTGAGTAGCTGGGATTATAGGCACCCGCCACCACACCCAGCTAATTTTTGTATTTTTAATAGAGACGGAATTCCACCATGTTGGCCAGGCTGGTCTCGAACTCCTGACCTCAGGTGATCCACCCACCTCAGCCTTCCAAAGTGCTGAGATTACAGGCATGAGCCACCATGCCCGGCCTGAAATGAACTACTTATTTTAAGAGCTGCTACTGTTACTATAATTCAGTTGAGGGCACCACTTCGGAGGGGAGGCTAGGTCAGCCCAAAGGGGGCGCCCCAGATGAATCCTAGAGATCTGGAATGAGTGGCTTCAGTGCACCCTGGACACACCTTGATGTCCTCCATTTTAACATCCAGCATCTCCTCGGGCTCCACAGCCTCTGCCCATCCCTCGACCTCCTCGTCATCCTGGAGGCTGTCAAAGATCAATTCAAAGAACACCAGCTTCTCGGAGATGGTGCTGAAGGAGTTGTCAAAGCACAGCTTGTAGTCCCCGGCCTCCGTTGGCTCCACGCTGGGCAGACAGACACACAAACATGAACCAGGGTGGCCGGCCAGCCGACTCTGGGGCAGTCAGGGAGGTAACCTGAGGCCGCCTGGGAGGGGCAGGGCTGTAACTGAACCCAGGAAGGCATCAGGACTGAACTCACGTGTGTACCCCATCAGCCTTGCGGGACTCGCTGACCAACAGCACGCCCTGAGGGCTCTCCAGCGTGAAGTCCACGTCCAGCCCAGCACCTCCGATCACCTGTGGGACAGGTAAGAGTGGGTGGAGGGCTAGCGGTAGGCCAAGGGCGCCTACCAAAGAGGGCTACGGCTGAACCAACACTGATCAATACAGACCACCAAGGGCTTACATGAACGGTCGCACACCCACAACCGGTCCCCGCCCCCACCTGTCCCAATGGCTGCGCCCCTTGCCTCTACCCTCATTGATATGACAGCTTGGGGTCCATACTTTCAGCTGACCACGCACCTATCAAAAGTCTTTAATGGAAGTTTACCTGACCACGCCCCCACTTGGCTCCGCCTCCGAAAGAGAATAGACCCAGCCCTTTTCCTTAGTCTAACCCCCAAGAAAGGCCTCTGTCGGCAACGCCCCCGTAGTCGACCTATCAGCACTATTGCCACGCCCACCAGCGAGAGTCCTCTCAGAGGCTCCCTATACTTATGGTTGGCCCCGCCCACTCGATCTCCCACTCTAGCCCCGCCTTATTATTCCCTCCCCTTCCGCTCCCACACACCGTCCCTGCCCCATCTGTCCATCTCTTGCTAGCTCCGCCCCCGCGCTCCCAAGCACGGACTCCTCCCTCTTCTTCCTAAAGCGCGCCGAGCCCCGGCCGCTTGGCCACGCCCCCTCTCCCTGATTCCGCGCGCTGGCCAGCCCGCGACCCTCTACCTGGTATTCGGTCTCCAGGCTTGCGTTGGCCGGCGCGGACTGGTAAAAACACTGCTTCCTCCCCGCCGGCAACAGGAACGTGAACTCACCGTCCTGGATTGGCGGAGGCCCCGCCCCTCCCACCTCCACGGGTGGCATTAGTAGCCACAAGGCCAGGGCTAGGGCCGCGCCGGCCGCCATCATCCGGGTCACCCTCTGGTCTGCAAAGGGGTCGCGGCTCCTTTAAGCGCTAGCCCTGCCCTCGTCCTACTCGGCGGAGCTCATTGGCAGTCGCTTCTGTACGTTGTCCGTAACCAGAGGTGCCAGGAGTGAAGGACCCCTCCAGAGAGACAGGGTGCCCGAATGAATGCCTGATGCGCCCGGAAACAACCGCCTAGGAATATTTTTCTCAAAGGCTTCGGCTCTCGTCTCGGCCGCTGGTGGAGGAAAATTACAAAAATAAGTGCCACAATGGCGCATCTTTTGTAGGCAGTAGCTAAGACAACTAAAGTTAGAGGCGGCAGGGTCAGCTTTAGGCACCTCCCCGCGGTTTTCCCACAGTGCGCCGCGCGAGACAACCTTTGGCGGGATCGACAGGGTGGAGTGGACCCAAAAATAGCGACTAGGCGTGGCCCTGTACGCGACCCGTAGGGCTCGCGTATAAAAAGACTCAGCTGGGGGCGGGGCGGAGATAACCTGTGGCGTCGTGTTTTGCTTGCCCTGGAAGCGTGCCTCCAGGTTCGACGCCTTTTGAGCCTTAGAAGCATCAGCGTATCAGTTTCCTCGTAAGTCGGGAGTGATGGAACGACCACCCTATAGGCCGGCTGTGAGAATTGAGATGAGGCTTGGTTCATATTTAGCACGTTCCTGGCTTATAGACTGGAGGGGTGTGGCCACACCATGCACCTCAAGGGCCAGCAGGTAAACAGAGCCGTTACAGTAGACTCGGGTCAGAAAAACCACAGCCCAGGTAGGAAGAGGTGAGGAGAGTGTGGGACTGGGAGCCACCTTGCGATTCTCCCACTTTGCCTCAGGCGTCGAACGTGGCGTCGAACTGGGAGCCACATTTCAACTCCTGCCCCACCCATTACTTGAGGCAGTCCCTCTGTTGAGCGTCAGTGTCCTCCTCTGCAAAATGGGGATAATAGGTCTACCCTACTGGGTTGTCTTGAGGATAAGTGAAATGCTTGTTGAGTGCTTACCTCCACGGTGCGTGGCATATCACAGACCCTTAGTAAAAATCTGTTATTTGGTTCCCATCTAAACATAAACTGTGTACACAGAAATGTTTAGTCTTCAAAGATAAACCCGGAAAAGGTTGGCAGGTGATGACACCCCTCAAATACAGCTGGCTGTTGTCAGCACTTTACTGCATTTGGAAAATTTGGGGAAGTAGCTCTTTGTAATGTCAATTTGGTATTCCTTTTCACTACAAGTTTTTCTATCATTTACACTCACTGCTTGGACAATTTGAAATAATTGTGGAGAATGGGTGAATCCTTTTTTTTTTTTTGAGACGTAATCACCCTCTGTTGCCCAGACTAGACTGCAGTGGTGTGATATCGGCTCACTACAACTTCCACCTCCTGGGTTCCAGCAATTCTGCCCCAGTCTTCAGAGTAGCTGAGACTACAGGCACGTGTCACCACACCTGGCTAATTTTTTGCATTTTTAGTAGAGATGGGGTTTCACCGTGTTAGCCAGGATGGTCTGTCTTCTGACCCTGTGATCCGTCCACCTTGGCCTCCCAAAGTGCTGGGATTACAGGCGTGAGCTGGACTTTTTTTTAAAGACAGGTTCTTGCTCTGTTACCCAGACTAGAATGTAGTGAGGCCATCGTGGCTTACTGCAGTCTCGACCTCCTGGGCTCAAGCGATTCTCCCAGCTCAACCTCCTGAGTAGCTGGGACTACCAGTGTACACCACATGCCTTATTTTTTGTAGAGATCAGATATCCCTATGTTGCCTGGGCTGGTCTCAAACTCTTGGACTCAAGCCATCCACCTGCCTCCTCACCCTCCCAAACTGTTGGGATTACTAAAATTGATATTTTAAAAATACAGTAAAATTCACGTTGCATAAAATTAACCATTTTAAGGCTGGGTGTGGTGGCTCACGCCTGTAATCTCAACACTTTGGGAGGCTGAGGCAGGCAGATCACAAGTTCAGGAGATCAAGACCATCCTGGTTGACACGAAACCCCGTCTCTACCAAAAATACAAAAAATTAGCTGGGCGTGGTGGCGGGCGTCTGTAGCCCCAGGTACTTGGGAGGCTGAGGCAGGAGAATGGTGTGAATCCGGGAGGCGGAGCTTGCAGTGAGCCGAGATCACACCACTGCATTCCAGCCTGGGCTACAGAGCGAGACTCCGTCTCAAAAAAAAAAAAAAGAAAAATACAAAAATTAGCTGGGCATAGTTGCACGTGCCTGTAGCCCCAGCTACTCGGGAAGCTGAGGCAGGAGAATTGCTTGAACCCTGGAGGCGAAGGTTGCAGTGAGCTGAGATTGTGCCGTTACACTCCAGCCTGGGCAACAGACCGAGACTCTGTCTCAAAAAATAATTAATTAAACTAAATATGCCCTCTCCCAGTGTCTGCAGATCTATGAAGGGATGCTCTAGGGCTTAAGCCGGATATTAACAACTCCACCTCAGTCTTTACTTCCTGCTCATGCTAAGCCTAGAGATCAGCCAGAGGTGACAGTTTGGGGACTTTGAGGGGCATGCACATTACCTTCTAAATTCTTTGGTATAAGCCAGGCACGGTGGCTTATGCCTGTAATCCCAGCATTTTGGGAGGCTGAGGCAGGCGGATCACCTGAGGTCAGGAGTTCGAGACCAGCCTGGCAAACGTGGTGAAACCCCGTCTCTACTAAAAATGCAAAAATTAGCTGGGCATGGTGGCACGTGTCTGTTGTCCCAGCTACTCAGGAGGCTGAGGCAGGAGAATTGCTTGAACCTAGGAGGCGGAGGTTGGAGTGAGCTGAGAGCGTGCCACTGCATTCCAGCCTGGGCGACAGAGTGAGACTCTGTTTCAAAATTATGAAATAAATGAATTCTTCAGTATGTATGGGTACTTTAGAAGGCTCTCATTGGCCACAGAAACATTCTCCGCAGCTTTCCACCCCAGGCTTTTGTGCATCTGTGGTTTTCTTCCATCGCAATTTTTTGTTCCAGGTGGGTGTGGGTTCTTCCTTCCCTCTACAGTGTTTACAAGGAACGCATTCTGGGTTGAAGACAAACACCTTGAGTCAATCTTTCTGTAGCTTCTGGACATACTAGAACAGACCAACGCAATATAGTCATGCCTGGCTTACCAATGGGGATACTGTAAAAAAAAAAAAAAAAAAAAAAAGGCCAGGCACTGTGGCTTATGCCTGTAATCCCAGCACTTTGGGAGGCTGAGGCGGTCAGATCACCCAAGGTCGGGAGTTTGAGACCAGCCTGACCAACATGGAGAAACCCTACCTCTACTACAAATACAAAATTAGCTGGGTGTGGTGACGCATGCCTGTAATCTCAGCTACTCGGGAAGGCTGAGGCAGGACAATCGCTTGAACCTAAGAGGCGGAGGGCGCGATCTCGGCCATTGTACTCCAGCCTGGGCAACAAGAGGGAAACTCCATCTCAAAAATAAACAACAACAAAACGGTGGTTGGACTTGATGGCTCATGCTTGCAATCCCACCATTTTGGGAGGCTGAGGCAGGCAGATCGCTTCCGTCCAGGAGTTGAGAACACCCTGGTCAACATGGCGAAAACACGAGACTACAAAAACTACAAAAATTAGCTGGGTATGGTGGTGTGTGCCTGCAGTCCCAATTACTTAGAAGCCTGAGGTAGGAGGATCGCCTGATCCCAGGACGTCCTGGCTGCAGTGAGCTATGATCACACCACAGCACTCCAGCCTGGGTGACAGAGTGAGACCCTGTCTCATATATATAGATATATATAATGTATATATTATATATAATTATAAATATATATTGCATATATTTATATGTTTATATATAATATATATTTTTTAGGCTATAAAGTATGGCCTGTTGTTTCTATGATTCAAACCTCTATAGCATGTTCCTATACTGAATTTTGTAGGTAACTGTAACAATGTATTTGTGTATCTAAACATAGAATAATACAGTAAAAATATGGTAAGGTCACCCATGAGAACAGCATTGTGTATGTGACCCATCACTGATAGGAATGTCATGTGACACATGACTTCTTTGCGAATGGGGGCTGCTCTGCTACCCCCGGTTCCAGGACTGGGAACATAGGCTGCTGTCTTCAAGGCGTCTGCAGTGCTGGCGAAGGACATGGGTCAAAGGCAGGTAAAAACACCCCGGAGCTTTCCTGCCATATTCAAGGTGCCTTTTTCTCAATTCAGTGTTTGCTTGTTTGGCACAAACCTGGATTTTCTGGCCAGGCGCCAGAAAATGGCTCATGCCTGTAATCCCAGCATTTTGGGAGGCCGAGGAGGGCAGATAACCTGAGGTCAGGAGTTCGAGACCTGCCTGGCCAGCATGATGAAACCCGTCTCTACTAAAAATACAAAAATTAGTCGGGTGCGGTGGCGCACACCTGTAATCCCAGCTACTTGGGAGGCTGAGACAGGAGAATCACCTGAACCCGAGAGGTGGAGGTTTAAGTGAGCCAAGATCGTGCCATTGCACTCCGGCCTGGGTGACAGAGCAAGATTCCCTCTCAAAACAAAAACAAAAACAACCTTGATTTTCTAGTGTCAAAGGACAGAATTACAACTAAATTACAACTAATTCGGTTAAAGATCTCAATTGGCCTTATTTGTGATCATAGACTCTAGAATCCAGCAACAGTCATGAGGAAGGTCAGAAAACAGCTCAGTTTCAGTTTGGTGATGTAGAACTTTAGCAGAAGTGACTCCTTTTTGATTTTTAGTCTTCTCTGTCGGGGCTTAGTGCAGAAACTTAGTCTGAAACAATGGCCTCAGTAGTTTTTCCTTAATACTAGAGCTCAGATAAAGTTGATTTTGACAGGTTCCCCCCCCCCATTTTTTCTTTTCTTTTCTGTTCTGTTCTTTTTTTTTTTTTTTTTTTTCCAAGACAGAGTCTCTCTCTGTTGCCCAGGCTGGAGTGCAGTGGCACAATCCCAGCTCACTGCAACTTCTGCATCCTGGGTTCAAGCAATTTTCTGCCTTAGCCTCCCGAGTAGCTGGGATTACAGGTGCCCACCACCCATGCCCGACTAATTTTTGTATGTTTTTTCAATGTTTCTATGCAAGGACAGGTGCCCAGAGCTCCCCACTCCACCATTCTCACTGGCCTCTGGGGTCTGAATGGGCGATTCATGTCCGTTGAGTAAACAAAACCAAAAACTCTCCTCCCTAATTATTCACCAACTATTTACTGAGCCTCTGACAGTTAATAACACAGACACTGTCAAAGCTAGGTGGAGTGGCTCATACCTGTAATCCCAGCACTTTGGGCGGCCAAGTTGGGAGGATCTCTTGAGCCCAGGAGTTCCTGACTAGCCTGGGCAGCATAGTGAGATCCCATCTCTACAAAAAAAGTTTAAAAATTAGCTGGGCATGGTGGCACATGCCTGTAGTCCCAGCAACACAGGAACCTGATGTAAGAGGATCACTTGAGCCCAGGAAGTTGAGGCTGCAGTGAGCCATGATTGCCCTACTGCACTCCAGCCTGTACGACAGACAGAGACCCTGTCTCAAAAAAAAAAAACAAAAACCAGAATTCCAGGTTGTAGATTCCTGCACCATATTGACTCAGGATGTTTCTCAGCCACTCTGCCAACCGGGGACATCTATGGCCGGCAATGCCCCCAACCACCCGCGGGGGCCTGACACTGGAGGCACCCTGTCCACTCAGCCCACCTGTGTTATAGCTTGTACCTGCATTCAGCAGTTTCCAAGCTCTTGTCCTGCATCCAAGAAGAATAAGGAAATGCTGACAATTGAAGGGTGAGGATGAGAGCAGATTTTTTTTTTTTTTTTTTTGAGACAGAGTCTTGCTGTCACCCAGGCTGGAGTGCAGTCGCACTATCTCAGCTCACTGCAGGCTCCACCTCCTGGGTTCACATCATTCTCCTGCCTCACCCTCCCAAGTAGCTGGGACTACAGGCGCCTGCCACCACACCCAGCTAATTTTTTGTATTTTTTTTTAGTAGAGACAGGGTTTTACCATGTTAGCCAGGATGGTCTTGGTTTCCTGACCTCATGATCCACCTTCCTTGGCCTCCCAAAGTGCCGGGATTACAGATGTGAGCCACCACGCCTGGCCGATGGGAGGATAATTTTTTTGATCGACAGAACAGCTCTCAGCAAAGAGGAGATGTGGGGGTGTGGTTTCTCTTTCAGTGTTGCTGGGTCCAGGGCTTTTTATGGACTCAGAATGGGGAGTGTGTGCTGATTGAATTGTGAGTGTGCACAAAAGTTTGAAGACACCACTCAAAGGTGGGCACAACAGTGTAGAAAACCAATTAGAAAAGCATAGGTATATGCAAACTAGGTGAAGGGTGGGGATCAATCAGTCGGAGGAAAGCACACCAATAGAAGACAGGTTCTCTGTCCAGTCCCTGGATTTGACTTGTAGCTTGGCTTTCAGGCTTTAAACTGTCTTAGACTTGGAGGTGGGATTTCACCAGAGACCTGCCCCTATCTGCCTAGGCATTTGTCTGCCTCCTGCTGTTATCAATATCAATATCAGAAGCCTTCCCTGACCCTGCTATAGCTGGGTTGAGCCCCCTCGGCCACTGCCTCTGTTACTGCACTTCACCACTAGACTCTCCTTGTCTTCTTGTCTGACTCTTCTTGAACACTGAGCTCCTTGAGGGCAGGAGCCATTTTCATTCACCTTATCGGGGGAACCCACCCCCAATATTTCATCGTAGGTTCTTTCTATTTTCCCTAAGTGTCAGCCACCTGAGAAATAAAGAGAAAGAGTACAAAGAGAAGAATTTTACAGTTGGGCCTCCAGGAGTGACATCACATATCGGTAGGACCATGATGCCCACCTGAGTCGTAAAACCAGCAGGTTTTTGTTAAGGACTTTAAAAGGGGAGGTGGTATATGAACAGGTAGTAGGTCACAAAGATCACATGCTTCAAAGGGCAAAGACAAAATCAGAAACTCCTGATAAGGGTGTATGTTCAGCAGTGCACGTATTGTCTTGATAAATATCTTAACAGAAAACAGGGTTTGAGAGCAGAGAACCGGTCTGACCAAAATTTACCAGGCTGGAATTTCCCAGTCCTAGTAAGCCTGAGGGTACTGCAGGAGACCAGGGCATATTTCAGTCCTTATCTCAACCACATAAGACAGACACTCCCAGAGCGGCCATTTATAGACCTCCCCCTAGGAATGCAATTCTTTTCCTAGGGTCTTAATATTATATTCCTTGCTAGGAAAAGAATTTAGCAATATCTCTCCTACTTGCACATCGGTTTATAAGCTCTCTGCAAGAAGAAAACTATGACTCTTTTTGCCCGACCCCGCAAGCAGACCTTATGGTTGTCTTGCCTCATTCCCTAAAATCGCTGTTACTCTGTTCTTTTTCAAGGTGCACTCATTTCATATTGTCCAAACACACATGTTTTACAATCAGATTTCATATTGTTCAAACATGTTTTACAATCAGATTGTCCAATTAACACAATCATCACAGGGTCCTGAGGTGATGTACATCCTCAGCTTATGAAGATAACAGGATTAAGAGATTAAAGTAAGACAGGTATAAGAAATTTTATAAGAGTATTATTTGGGAACTGATAAATGTCCATGAAATCTTCACAATTTATGTTCAGAGATTGAGGTAAAGACAGGCATAAGAAATTATAAGAGTATTATTAAGGAAGTGATAAATGTCCATATTAAAATGAAATCTTCACAATTTATGTTCCTCTGCCATGGCTCCAGCTGGTCCCTCCATTCAGGGTCCCTGACTTCCCGCAACACATCCTAATGTCTCTGGCACAGTTCTGGGAACGGGATAATGCTCAGTACTCAGTTGATGGAAAAAAGCCAGGAAATCTCTCAACTCCATCTCCTGTACATGCAGCATACAGCCACAGAAGTGGCTTGAATGGATGTTTTTTTTTTGTTGTCAGGTCAGGTGATTGAGAAATATTTATGATATACCAAGCATGGTGGGAGACACAGGACACTGCAGGTGACAACACAGACCCCATCCCTGTGTTCCCAGAGGAGGAGGAAAGCTGTGTTAAGATATCATGAAGTCGGCTGGGCATGGTGGCTCACACCTGTAATCCCAGCACTTTGGGAGGCTGAGGTGGGCGGATCACAAGGTCAGGAGATCAAGACCACGGTGAAACCCCGTCTCTACTAAAAAAAAGTACAAAAAATTAGCCGGGTGCGGTGGCGGGCGCCTGTAGTCCCAGCTAGCTGGGAGGCTGAGGCAGGAGAATGGCGGGAACCCAGGAGGCAGAGCTTGCAGTGAGCCGAGATCGCGCCACTGCACTCCAGCCTGGGCAACAGAGCAAGACTCCGTCTCAAAAAAAAAAAAAGATAGTCTGGGCATGGCGGCTCATGCCTATAATCCCAGCACTTCAGGAGGTGGGCAGATCATTTGAGGTCAGGAGTTCAAAACCAGACTGGCCAACATGGTGAAACACTGTCTCTACTAAAAAACCCAAAAATTAGCCAGCCATAGTGACGCACGCCTGTAATCCCAGCTACTTAGGAGGCCAAGGCAGGAGAATCACTTAAACCCAAAAGGTAGAGGTTGCAGTGCAACCAAGATTGCACCACTGCACTCTAGCCTGGGTGACAAACTGAGACCCTGTCTTAAAAAAAAAAAAAAAGGCCGGGCGCGGTGGCTCAAGCCTGTAATCCCAGCACTTTGGGAGGCCGAGACGGGCGGATCACAAGGTCAGGAGATCGAGACCATCCTGGCTAACACGGTGAAACCCCGTCTCTACTAAAAAATACAAAAAAAAAAACTAGCCAGGCGAGGTGGCGGGCGCCTGTAGTCCCAGCTACTCGGGAGGCTGAGGCGGGAGAATGTCGTGAACCTGGGAGGCGGAGCTTGCAGTGAGCCGAGATCCGGCCATTGCACTCTAGCCTGGGCGACAGAGCGAGACTCCATCTTAAAAAAAAAAAAAAAAAAAGACTGGACGTGGTAGCTCACACCTGTAATCCCAGCACTTTGGGAGGCTGAGGCGGGCAGATCATGAGGTCAGGAGTTCAAGACCAGGCTGACCAACATGGTGAAACGCTGTGTCTACTAAAAATACACAAATTAGCCAGGCATGGTGGCAGGCATGTAATTCCCGCTACTCAGGAGGGTGAAGCAGGACAATCACTTGAACCCGGGAGGTGGAGTTTGCAGTGAGACAAGATCGCACCACTGCACTGCAGCCTGGGTGACAGAGCGAGACTCTGTCTCAAAAAAAAAAGAAAAGAGAAAAATTATAAAGGCCAGGCGTGGTGGCTCACGCCTGTAATCCCAGCACTTTTGGAGGCCAAGGTAGGAGGATTGCTTGAGCTCAGGAGTTCATGACCAGCCTTGGCAACATAGCAAGACCCTGTCTCTGTTTAGAAAGAAAGAGGCCGGGCGCGGTGGCTCAAGCCTGTAATCCCAGCACTTTGGGAGGCCGAGACGGGCGGATCACGAGGTCAGGAGATCAAGACCATCCTGGCTAACACGGTGAAACCCCGTCTCTACTAAAAAATACAAAAAACTAGCCGGGCGAGGTGGCGGGCGTCTGTAGTCCCAGCTACTCGGGAGGCTGAGGCAGGAGAATGGCGTGAACCCGGGAGGCGGAGCTTGCAGTGAGCTGAGATCCGGCCACTGCACTCCAGCCCCGGCGACAGAGTAAGACTCCGTCTCAAAAAAAAAAAAAAAAAAGGCCGGGCGCGGTGGCTCAAGCCTGTAATCCAGCACTTTGGGAGGCCGAGACGGGCGGATCACGAGGTCAGGAGATCGAGACCATCCTGGCTAACACGGTGAAACCCCGTCTCTACTAAAAAATACAGAAAAAAAAAACTAGCCGGGCGAGGTGGCGGGCGCCTGTAGTCCAGCTACTCGGGAGGCTGAGGCAGGAGAATGGCGTGAACCCGGGAGGCGGAGCTTGCAGTGAGCTGAGATCCGGCCACTGCACTCCAGCCTGGGCGACAGAGCGAAACTCCGTCTCAAAAAAAAAAAAAAAAAAATAGAAAGAAAGAAAAGCCAGACATGGTGGCTCACGCCTGTAATCCTAGCACTTTGGGAGGCCAAGGCGGGCAGATCACAAGGTCAGGAGATCGAGACCACCCTGGCTAACATAGTGAAACCCTGTCTCTGCTAAAAATGCAAAAAATTAGCCAGGCATGGTGGCAGGCGCCTGTAGTCCCAGCTACTCAGGAGGCTGAGGCAGGAGAATGGTGTGAACCTGGGAGGCGGAGCTTGCAGTGAGCCTAGATTGTGCCACTGCACTCTAGCCTGGGCGACAGAGCGAGACTCCATGAAAAAAAAAAATAAAGGTTTAAAGTTAATGAGCTGCCTATAATCCCACACTTTGGGAGGCTGCGGCAGGAGGATTGCTTGAGCCCATGAGTTCAAGATCAGGCTGGGTAACATAATGGGACCTGTCTCTACAAATATATTTTTTTAATTAGCCAGGTGTGGTGGTGGACACCTGGAGTCCCAGCTACTCAGGAGGCTGAAATGGGATGATCTCTTGAGCCCAACAGGTTGCGACTGCAGTGTGTCATGATCATGCTGCTGCACTGTAGCCTGGGCAATAGAGCAAGACCCTGTCTCAAAAAGAAATTATTTTTAGATAAAAAGAGTTTATATAAGCATCCATCTTAAGAAGTTATTAATACAAATTTCTGCAGGTGAAGTTTAAATTAAAAACAAAACATGAGCTAGGAAAAGAAGAGCCAATTGAACATAAGGTAACCAGAAAAAAGAAAAGAATAAAATGAAGTCAAAAGGCAGTAAAATAGAAAATAGAAAGTAAAACAACAAAGCCAAACTGTGGCACTTCGAAAAGATCAGTAACAATGATTAGCTCCTAGGAAGACCAATAAGAGACAAGGAGACTTCACTAATTTTTGTTGTCCGGAATAAAAGAAAGAACATTACTACAGACCCTACAGACATTAAAAGGATAGTAAGGGGATATGAACAACTTTACACCAATACATTTGACAACTTAGATGAACAAATTCCTTGAAGATTCAAGTATGACAATTGCAAAAAAGGAATATTACACAGCACTGTGGAAGAATTTAGCTGGGGGATTGTTCTAAGTCCAGAGGGGCCTGGAAAGTTTTCCCAGAAGTGATATTTAAACTGAGACCTGAAGGAGAAGCAGGATTTGACCAGGTTGATAGAATGGTGTTGGCAGGCCAGGGAAATAGTGTGTGCAAAGGCCCTAAGGTTGGAATGAGCTTTCTGTGGCCAAAGAAAAAAGTTCACTCTAATGACGCATTTTGGTGTTTGATGACCACACGCCATGTCCTTTTTGGGTCCAAACCCCCAAGCAAACCCGACTGGCTTGAACAGAAATGTTTAAAAAGATAAATGCAAACCCAGTAGTAAGAGAAACTTGGAAGTTTCTGGGCTGTAAACAGGAGGCAGTTTATCCTGTGAACTATATCACAAACTATATCTGGAATTGATCTGGAACTGGAATTCCCTTTCACCTGGCTAATGAAACTTGTGAGCCTTTTTCCTCCCTGTAACTTTACCTTGTGAGCACTCACTACCCACAAGGTAGGCATTGCATTTCCTACTACAAGTTCTTTGAATCTAATGTCTATTACTCTTTTTTTTTTTTTTTTTGAGATGGAGTTTCACTCTTACTGCCCAGGCTGGAGTGCAGTGGTGCCATCTCAGCTCACCACAGCCTCCACCTCCTGGGTTCCAGCAATTTTCCTGCCTCAGCCTCCCAAGTAGCTGGGATTACAGGTGTGTGCCACCATGCCCAGCTAATTTTTGTATTTAGTAGAGACAGGGTTTCACCATGTTAGGCTGGTCTTGACCTCCTGACCTCAGGTGATCTGCCCACCTCGGCCTCCCAAAGTGTTGGCATTACAGGCGTGAGCCACCGCGTCTGGCCTAATGTCTACTACGCTTAGCCCCATTCTGCAGAGCAGTATACTGAAGGCTCAAAGGAGGTAAGCCATGCCTGAGGTCACAGAGACCAAGCTCTAACCACCATGTCCTCCCACTCCTGTCCCTATTTGTTTAAATGTTGGCACTGGTTAGGCTATGGTTTGTGTCTTGTGTGTGTGTTTCCAAACATCCCACTGCTGTCACCCTGTCTCATTCCCAGGAGTTCTCTTAGAAGGAGAGACACAAGGCTGGGCACGGTGGCTTACTCCTGAAATCCCAGTGCTTTGGGAGGCTGAGGCAGGCAGATCACGAGGTCAAGAGATCGAGACCATCCTGGCCAACATGGTGAAACCCTGTCTCTACTAAAAATACGAAAATTAACTGGGCATGGTGGCTCCTGCCCATAGTCTCAGCTACTCAGGAGGCTGAGGCAGGAGAATCGCTTGAACCTGGGAGGCAGAGTCTGCGTTGAGCTGAGATCGCTCCGCTGCACTCCAGCCTGGGCAACAGAGCAAGACTCTGTCTCAAAAATAAAAATAAAGAGGAAAAAATGGTGAAAACCACCTAACCATCTCATCCATTTTTTCCCCTCTAATCTGCAGATCAGCGGCCAGAGAGGTGCCCGGGTCTGATGTATGTTTGGGGAAGGGGTGGGGAGAGGAGAGAGTCCCTTTCAGTGCTCAAGCCTGTGTGTGCAACTTCCTGCCAGTGAGGAAACTCTCAGCTCGAGAATCAGCCGTGGTTCTCCTTTCCCCGATCTGGCCTCACAGGAGGAGTTGGCCGGGAGCCTTGGACCCCTCTGGCCTCAGCCGGATTTCCCAGCCAAACGCAGGGGAGAGATGCCCTGGACCATCTTGCTTCTTGCAGCTGGTGAGTCTGAAGCCCCCCTTTCCGATCCCCCACGCCTTTCTCCCCATCCCCTGTCCACCTTGCTGCTCTGGGGGCAGAAGCCAGTGCAGGGGCTGTCGTTCCCAGGGCATCGAGGAGGCTGAGCCCTGGGCAGATGGGTTTGCCCGTGAGCCTTGGAATTCTCCAGCAGTGTTGCTTTTTTCTTGTTAGGCTCCTCATCACCCCCAAGTTTACGAATATCAGAAATATCACCCCTCTGGAGTCAACTGTGCCCACACCCCATGACTCAGCCCCGCTTGGTCTCCGAAGGCTCCTTGAGTGCTGGGGCAGGAGGAGGGTCTACCTAGGGGGTTATCAGTGTGGCAGGGGTGGGTGGGGGTTGAAGGCTGGATGAGGGAGGTTTGTGTAGACCTCAACCTGGCCAGACACTCTGTTCAGAAGCCTGTGGGCAGTCAGGAGAGCAATGGGTCCCCAGGAAACTTCATCCTGCAGGAAGCTGTGCTCCAAAATCCATATTCCTCACCCCAGCCTGGAAAAGAAGATAAAAGTCCTCTGCCCTTCCTTCTCCTGCCCTCCCCATCACTCATCCCCTCCCGCTCCTGCCACCCCCCTCACTCACCCCCTCCCTCCTGCCGTGATGGCCTCCTTGCTGCTCCTTTTTTAATTTTAATTTTTATTTTTAGATAGAGACAGGATCTCACTGTATTCCCCAGGCTAGTCACAAATTCCTGGGCTCAAGCAATCCTCCCACCTTGGCCTCCCAAAGTGCTGGGATTACAGTCATGAGCCACTGCATCCAGTGTTTGTTCCTCCTTAAACACCCCCATGCCCCTTCCATCCCCTGGACCTTTGCCTATGCTGTTCCCTCTGCTGGAATGCCCTTCCCCAGCTCTCCAAATGGGTCCTTCCTCACCACTCAGGACTCAGCTCATGGGAGGCCAAGGTGGGAGGATCGCTTGAGGTGAGGATCTGGGCAACATAGTGAGATCCCATCTCTACACAAAATAAGCAAAATTAGCTAGCCAGGTTCACCAGCCTGGCCACCATGGTGAAACCCCGTCTCTACTAAAATTATAAAAATTAGCCGGGCGTGGTGGCACATTGTCCCAGGTACTCAGGAGGCTGAGGCCACTGTACTCCAGCCTGGGCAACAAAGCACGATTTTGTCTCTAAATAAATAAATAGTAAATAAATTAAATAAAAATAAAGTAATAAGGGTATAGTTGTGTTGCTGTGTAATAACCAATGCTATGACTGAAAATTGATGGCCAGGCACAGTAGCTCACGCCTGTAATCCCAGCACTTTGGGAGGCCAAGGTGGGCGGATCCCATGAGGTCAGGAGTTCGAGACCAGCCTAGCCAATATATTGAAACCCTATCTCTACTAAAAATATAAAAATTGGCCAGACATGGTGCCACATGCCTGTAATCATAGCTACTTGGGAGGCTGGAGGATCACTTGAACTCGGGAGGTGGAAGCTGCAGTGAGCCAGGATCACGCTAGTGCATTCCATCCTGGTGGCAGAGTGAGACTCCGACTCAAAAAGAAAAAAAAATGAAAAATGCAGTGGCTCACGCCTGTAATCCCAGCACTTTGAGAGGCCGAGGCATGCGGATCACAAGGTCAGGAGATCGAGACCATCCTGGCTAACACGGTGAAACCCCGTCTCTACTAAAAATACAAAAAATTAGCCGGACATGATGGCGGGCGCCTGTAGTCCCAGCTACTCGGGAGACTGAGGCAGGAGAATGGCATGAACCCGGGAGGCGGAGCTTGCAGTGAGCCGAGATCGCGCCACTGCACTCCAGCCTGGGTGACTGAGCGAGACTCCGTCTCAAAAAAAAAAAAAGAAAAATGAAAATTAATTCAACAACAGGGAGCCGTCGGCACCATGTGCCAGGCAGTGTGGGGCAGGGTCACTAGCCTCCCGACTCACAGAAAACACAAGGCCAAGGGAGAGTGATCTACTTGCCGGAGGCCACAAAGCCAGGTCAGCCTCCACTCTCACCACGCACCCACCCACCTTACCGTCTGCATTGCAGGCTCCTTGGCGATCCCACGACCGTCCATCCGGCTGGTGCCCCCACACCCAAGCAACCAAAAGGACCCCATCTACATCGCATGCATGGCCCCTGGGAACTTCCTGGGGGCGAATTTCACACTGTATCGAGGGGGGCAGGTGGTCCAGACCCTGCAGGCCCGCGAGGACCAGCGTGAGGTGACATTTAACCTGAGCGGCGGCGGCAGCGAGGCTCCAGGGGAACCCTTCCACTGCCAGTATGGAGTGTTAGGCGAGCTCAGCCAGCCCCAGCTGTCAGACCTCAGCGAGCCTGTGAACGTCTCCTTTCCAGGTAAGGCCCTTCTATGGGATCTCACTGCCAGGGGCTTCATTTTCCCACATGGACCCCTTGTATGTACTGTTGGCTCAGAGACCTTCCCAGAAAAAGCCAGGCTTACACCCTGCCAGGACTTACTCGCCTTTCCTTTTTCCACCTTCTCAGCCAGCCCAAAAGGGGATTTGTTGGTTCACTGAGCTGAAGACAGCTCACAGGATCAACTTCAGGAATGGCTAGATCCAGGTGCTGAAAGCTGTCAGGAACCATTTGCCCCGTCTCCGCTCCACATTGTTCTCTGTCTTATTGTCAGGCAACCCATCTCCCTCACGGTACCAAAATTGTTGCTGTGATTCTTCCCATTTTGCAGATAAGGAAACTGAGGCATAGGAGGTACACCTTGTACACATGTAACAGGTAGCTAGTCTGGGATGCCATTGCCTTCCAAAAAGCATGAATTACACCTCCGTGACCTACATTACTTCCCCTCTTGGCCACGTACTTTTTTTTTTTTCTTCCCGAGATGGAGTTTTGCTCTTGTTGCCCAGGCTAGAGTGCAATGGCGTGATCTCAGCTCACTGCAGCCTCCGCCTCCTGGTTCAAGCAAGACTCCTGCCTCAGCCTCCTAAGTAGCTGGGATTACAGGTGTGTGCCACCATGCCCAGCTAATTTTTGTATTTTTAGTAAAGACAGGGTTTCACCATGTTGGCCAGGCCAGTCTTGAACTCCTGACCTCATGATCTTCCCGCCTTGGCCTCCCAAAGTACTGGAATTACAGGCATGAGCCACTGCACCTGGCTTTTTTTTTTTTGAGACGGAGTCTCGCTCTGTCACTCAGGCTGGAGTGCAGTGGCCCTATCTCAGCTCACTGCAAGCTCCGCCTCCCGGGTTCAAGCCATTCTCCTGCCTCAGCCTCCCGAGTAGCTGGGACTACAGGCGCCTGCCACCTCGCCCGGCTAGTTTTTTGTATTTTTTAGTGCAAACAGGGTTTCGCTGTGTTAGCTAGGACGATCTCGATCTCCTGACCTCGTGATCTGCCCGTCTCGGCCTCCCAGAGTGCTGGGATTACAGGCTTGAGCCACCGCGCCCAGCCTTTTTTTTTTTTTTAATGAGACAAGGTTGTCCAGACTAGAGGGCAATGGCACAGTCATACCTCACTTCATCCTCAAATTCCTGTCCTCAAGTGATCCTCCCACCTCAGCCTCCTAAGTAGCTGGGACTACAGGTGTGCACCACCATGCCCAGCTAATTTAAAAAAATTATTTTAGAGATGAGGGTCTCAAAATGTTCACCAGGGCTGGACATGTCTTGGGCGTGGGTTTCCAAACATCCCACTGCTGTCACCCTGTCTCATTCCCAGGAGTTCTTTTAGAAGGAGAGACAAAAGGCTGGGCACAGTGGCTTACACCTGAAATCCCAGCACTTTGGGAGGCTGAGGCGGGCGGATCACGAGGTCAAGAGATCGAGACCATCCTGGCCAACATGGTGAAACCCTGTCTCTACTAAAAATACAAAAATTAACTGGGCATGGTGGCTCCTGCCCGTAGTCCCAGCTACTCAGGAGGCTGAGGCAGGAGAATCGCTTGAACCTGGGAGGCAGAGTCTGCAGTGAGCCGAGATCGCTCCGCTGCACTCCAGCCTGGGCAACAGAGCAAGACTCTGTCTCAAAAAATAAAAATTAAAAAGAGGAAAAAATGGTGAAAACCACCTAACCATCTCATCCATCTTTTTCCCCTCTAATCTGGACGTGGTGGCTCACGCTTGTAATCCCAATACTTTGGGACGCTGAGGTAGGTAGATCACCTGAGGTCAGAGCTTAAGACCAGCCTGACCAACGTGGTGAAACCCTATCTCTACTAAAAATACAAAAATTAGCTGGACATGGTGGTGTGCGTGTATAATTCCAGTGGCTTGGGATGCTGAGGCAGGAGGATCATTTGAACCTGGGAGGCACAGGTTACAGTGAGCCAAGACAGTGCCATTGCACTCCAGCGTGGGCAACAGAGCAAGATTCTGTCTCAAAAAAAAAAAAAAAGATGTTGACCAGGCTAGTCTTGAACTCTTAACCTCAAGTGATCCTCCCACCTCAGCCTCCAGAGTAGCTGGGATTACAGATGTGTCCAGAGTAGCTGGGATTACAGATGTGAGTCACTATGCCCAGCATGAGCCACATAAGGCTTCTGAACACTTACTATGCACCAGGAACTGTCCTTGGGCTTGCCCTCCTACAGCTGACATTCCAGGCAGATGAGGACAGATGATAAACACGAAATCTAACATAGTCAACCTGCCAGCAGGGCACCAGATAAAATCTACTCGGGTGAGGATGTCATTATTTGAAGTAGAGTAGGGCGACTGGCCCAATGTTCTAATGGTCAGTTCTCTGGACTCTGAAGTAGAGTATTGCAATCAGGGAAGCCCTCTCTGAGGAGGTGGCATTTGAGCAAAGAACTGAATGATGAGGAGGAGCCAACCACGTGGATATCCGGGGCACGTATTGCAGGCAGAGGATACAGGCTGTGCAAAGACCACGAGGCTGAAGCTCCCCTGGTGTGTCTGAGGAGCCCAGTATGGCTGAAGGATGGTGAATAAGGAAGAAAATAGGGAGAGGTGGGGCAGGGAGTTCACCAGGAGGCTCGTGGGGGGCCTGGTAGACCACAGCAAGGATTTTAGCTTTTCACCCGAGTCAGACGGGAACCCCCGCAGGGCTGATGGGTTATGGGTCAAGAAGCAGGAGGGAGGAGCCCTCGGTGGCCTTCTGTGTTACCATAAGTCAGAACTTTCCTGGCCGGGTGCAGTGACCCACGCCTGTAAGCCCAGGACTTTGGGAGGCTGAGGTGGGAGGATTCTTTGAGCCAAGGAGTTCAAGATCAGCCTGGGCAACATAGTGAGACCCTGTCTTTACAAGAAAATAATAATAATTTTATTTTTTTTTAGATAGAGGTCTTGCTTTGTTGACCAGGCTAGAGTGCAGTGGTGCAATTACAGCTCACTGAAGCCTCCACTTCCTGGGCTCAGTCAATCCTCCCTTCTCAGCCTCCCTAGTAGCTGGACTACAGCCTTGCACCACCACGCTTGGCTAATATTTTTATTTTTTGTAAAGACAAGGACTCACTATGTTGCCCAGGTTGGTCTCAAACTCCTGGGCTCAAGTGATCCTGCCACTCAGCCTCCTAAAATACTGGAATTACATGAGCCACCGCACACCTGGCTCCGGCCAATTTTTTTATTTTTATTTTTTTGGAGACGGAGTCTCACTCTGTCGCCCAGGCTGGAGTGCAGTGGTGTGATCCCGGCTCACTGCAAACTCTGCCTCCGAGGTTCAAGCAATTCTGCCTCAGCCTTCCTAGTAGCTGGGATTACAGGCGTGTGCCACCATGCCCAGCTAATTTTTGTATTTTAGTAGAGTTGGGGTTTCACCATGTTGGCCAGGCTGTTCTCAAACTCCTGACCTCAGGTGATCCGCCCACCTCAGCCTCCCAAGGTGCTGAGATTACAGGCGTGAGCTACCGTGTCCGACTAATTTTTTTTTTTTAATTAGCAGTGCCAGTAGGATGAGGCAGGTGGATCACTTAAGCCGGGGAGGTAGAGGATATTGTGAGCCATGATCGCACCACTGCACTCTAGCCTGGGTGACAGAGGGAGACCCTGTCTGTAAAAACTTTTTTTTTTTTTTTTAGTGTTTGACACAGAGTCTCACTCTGTCGCCCAGGCTGAAGTGCAGTGGCCCGATCTCGGCTCACTGCAACCTCTGCCTCCCAGGCTCAAGCGATTCTCCTGCCTCAGCCTCCCGAGTAGCTGGAACTACAGGTGCCAACCACCCTGCTAATTTTTGTATTTTTTAGTAGAGATGGGGTTTCACCATGTTGGCCAGGGTGGTCTTGAACTCCTGACCCCAAGTGATCTGCCCATGTCGGCCTCCCAAAGTGCTGGGATTACAGGCATGAGCCCCACCACGCCTGCCCCAAAAAACTTTTAAAAATAACTTTTTCACTGCAAAAAAGAATCTTGTTGCCAGCGGAGGCCAACACACAGCTATGACAGAGCAGTTCTCTGTCCTTCCCGGCCTCGGGCTCCTCTATCAAAGGCCTCCTTCTCTCACCTTGGCCTTGTGGTCTTGGAGTAGGGAGCTGACAACACCCTTTCTGCCCCAGGTGAATCAATGAACAAGGCTCACATTGTGAGAACACCAAGCATCTGTCTTCTTCCCCCTCCTGGCTTAGCTCCTCACCTCCCTTGGGGTTGGGGCATCTCCTCTTTCTCCAGGAAGGGGAAGCCAAGTCCTGTGCTGAAAAGGTGACTCTGGAACTGCCACTCCCATGCCTGTGTGACTAGCTTCTGGGTGGATCTCAGGGTCTACCGTTGGGCTGGGAGTGGATGTCGTCGGGCCACTGGCACCCAGACTGCAAGTAATAAAAACCTGACTCACACCGGCTCTACCAACAAGAGGGGATTTGTTGGTTCACTGAGCTGAAGTCAGTTTACATGGCTGACTTCAGATGTGGCTGGATCCAGGTGCTGAAAAAATGACAGAAAGCATTTGCCTTCTCAGCTCCTCTTCTCTCTTATTCTCAGGTTGTTTCTCCCCCTCACGGTGGCAAGATTGTGCCCGGAAGCTTCAGATATATATTCTCTCTTTTTTTTTTTTTTGAGACAGATTTGGCTCTGTCACTCGGACTGGAAGGCAGTGGTGCAATCTCGACTCACTGCAGCCTCCGCCTTTTAGGTTCAACACAGGCACTTGCCACCACGCCCGGCTAATTTTTGTATTTTTAGTAGAGACGAGGTTTCACTATGTTGGCCAGGTTGATCTCGAACTCCTGACCTCAGGTGATCCACCCTCCTCAGCCTCCCAAAGTGCTGGAATTACAGGCATGAGCCACTGTGCCCAGCCATCTTTTTTTTGTTTGTTTCTTCAGACAGGGCAGGGTCTCTCTATGTCACCCAGGCTGGAGTGCAGTGGCATGATCTCAGCTCACTGCAACCTCCACCTCCTGGGTTCAAGCTATTCTTGTGCCTCAGCCTCCCAAGTAACTGGAATTACAGGCGTGAACCACACCTGGCTAATTATTTGTGGGGTTTTGTTGTTTTTTTTTTTTTTTTTTTTTTTTTTTTTTTTTTTTTTTTGAGACGGAGTCTCGCGCTGTCACCCAGGCTGGAGTGCTGTGGCCGGATCTCAGCTCACTGCAAGCTCCGCCTCCCGGGTTCACGCCATTCTCCTGCCTCAGCCTCCCGAGTAGCTGGGACTACAGGCGCCGCCACCTCGCCCGGCTAGTTTTTTGTAGTTTTTAGTAGAGACGGGGTTTCACCGTGTTAGTCAGGATGGTCTCGATCTCCTGACCTCGTGATCCGCCCGTCTCGGCCTCCCAAAGTGCTAGGATTACAGGCTTGAGCCACCGCGCCCGGCCGTTGTTTTTGTTTTGTTTGTTTTTGAGACGGAGTTTTGCTCTGTCACCCAGGCTGGAGTTCAGTGGCACGATCTCAGCTCACTGCAACCTCTGCCTCCCGAGCTCAAGCAATTCTCCTGCCTCAGCCTCCTGAGTAAGTGGGACTACAGGCACGTGCCAGCACGCCTGGCTAATTTTTTGTATTTTTATTAGAGATGGGGTTTCAGTGTTAGCCAGAATGGTCTCAATCTCCTGACCTTGGGATCCACCCGCGTTGGCCTCCCAAAGTGCAGGGATTGCAGGTGTGAGCCACCGCACCTGGCCAATTATTTATATTTTTAATACAGACAGAATTTCCCTGTGGCTAGACTGGTCTTGAGCTCCTGGCCTCAAGTAATCCACCTGCCTTAGACTCCCAAAGTGTTGGGATTACAGGCATGAATCACCGTGCTTGGCCTAAGAGATCTATTCTATGCAATGCTAGGCAGAGGAGTAAAACTCTTTTCCCAATGGTACCTCCAAATTCCCAGACTTAGCTTTCATTGGCTCCACTTGGGTTACGTGCTCATCCTGAACCAATCATAATAGCCAGGAGTGAGGTATATGCTAATTGGCCAGACACAAAGTTTGCTAAGTCTCTTGAGTCCATCTGCATTCATGTTCTTTGGTTGGGGATTATGGGGTAAGGGCTGGCTACTCAAAGGTCACCTGGAGAGATGACACTGACCTGCCCACTCTTTTCTGATTTTCCTCCAGTGCCCACTTCGATCTTGGTGCTCTCCCTGAGCCTGGCTGGCGCCGTCTTCCTCCTCGCTGGGCTGGTGGCTGTTGCCCTGGTGGTCAGAAGAGGTAACAGCATGCAAAGAAAGCCTGGCACATAAGTTGCCAGTTGATAACTTCTGGAACGTGAAAATGTGCTTACACTCACAACTCACACTATTTTGTTTTCAGATTCAACAATTTGTTCATCACACCCCTTTTAAAAATATTTATTTATTTATTATTTTTCTTCTCAGGCAGAGTCTCGCTCTGTCGCCCAGGCTGGAGTGCAGTGGTGTGATCTCGGCTCACTGCAACCTCCGCCTTCGAGGTTCAAGCGATTCGCCTGCCTCAGCCTCTCAAGTAGCTGGGATTACAGGTGTGCACTACCATGCCCAGCCAATGTTTGTATTTTTAGTAGAGATGGGGTTTCGCCATGTTGCCCAAGCTGGTCTTGAACTCCTGACCTCAGGTGATCCGCCCGCCTCGGCCTCCCAAAGTGTTGGGGTTACAGGTATGAGCCACAGTCCCTGGCCTAAAAATTTTGTATTTGGAGACTCGCTCTGTCACCCAGGCTGGAGTGCAATGGCAGGATCATAGCTCGCTGCATCCTTGACTTCCTGGGCTCAAGCAGTTCTGCCTCAGCCTCCAAAGTAGCTGGGACCACAGGTGCATGCCACCACATGCAGCTAATTATTTATTTTATTTTTTTTAAGACAGGGTCTTGCTGTGTTGCCCAGGCTGGGTAACTCCTGGGTTCAAGCAATCCTCCCACCTCAGCCTCCCAAAAGTTCTGGGACCACAGGCGCACACTACCACACCCTGCTAATTTTTTAAAAATATTTTTTGTTGGCCAGGCGCGGTGGCTCAAGCCTGTAATCCCAGCACTTTGGGAGGCCGAGACGGGCGGATCACGAGGTCAAGAGTTCAAGACCATCCTGGCTAACATGGTGAAACCCCGTCTCTACTAAAAAATACAAAAAGCTAGCCGGGCGAGGTGGCGGGCACCTGTAGTCCCAGCTACTCAGGAGGCTGAGGCAGGAGAATGGCGTAAACCCGGGAGGCGGAGCTTGCAGTGAGCTGAGATCCGGCCACTGCATTCCAGCCCAGGCGACAGAGAGAGACTCCGTCTCAAAAAAACATATATATATATATATATTTTTCATTGACTGGGTGTCATGGTTCACGCCTATAATCTCAGCACTTTGGGAGGCCAAGGCGGGCAGATCACCTGAGGTTGGGAGTTCAATACCAGCCTAACCAACATGGAGAAACCCTGTCTCTACTAAAAATACAAAATTAGTTGGGCGTGGTGGCGCATGCCTGTAATTCCAGCTACTTGGGAGGCTGAGGCAGGAGAATCACTTGAACCCAGGAGGTGGCAGTTGCGGTGAGCTAAGATTGTGCCATTGTACTCCAGCTTTGGTAACAAGAGCAAAACTCCGTCTCAAAAAAATTTTTTGTTGTTGTTGAGATAGGGTCTTGCTATGTTGCCCAGGTTGATCTTCAACTCCTGGGCTCAAGTGATCCTCCTGCTTCAGCCTCCCAAAATGCTGGGATTACAGGCATGTGCCAGCATGCCCAGTCAAATTATATGTGTGTGTGTGTGTGTATTTTGAGATGGAGTCTCACCCTGTGACCCAGGCTTGAGTGCAGTGAGGCGATCTCGACTCACTTGCTTTATTGCCAGGCTGGAGTGCAGTGGCATGATCTTGGCTCACTGCAACCTCCGCCTCCCAGGTTCAAGCGATTCTCCTGCCTCAGCCTCCCGAGTAGCTGGGACTACAGGCGCGTGCCACCACACCCAGCTAACTTTTGTATTTTTAGTGGAGACAGGGTTTCACCATGTTGTCCAGGATGGGGCCAGTACTTTGAGAGGCCAAGGTGGGCAGATCACAAGGTCAGGAGTTTGAGACCAGCCTGGGCAATATGGTGAAACCCCATCTCTACTGAAAACACAAAAATTAGCCGGGCGTGGTGATGTGTACCTGTAGTCCCAGCTACATGGGAGGCTGAGGCAGAAGAATTGCTTGAACCCAGGAGGCGGAGGTTGCAGTGAGTAGAGATCACACTACTGCACTCCAGCCTGGGCAACAGAACGAGACTCTGTCTCGGAAAAAAAAAAAAAAAAAAAAAACAAGCAAACAAAAATCTGAGGCATTCCAGGCCAGGAGGGGTGGCTCACGCCTGTAATCCCAGCACTTTGGAAGGCCGAGGCGGGAGTTCAAAACGAGTCTGGCCAAAATGACGAAACCTCTACTAAAATACAAAAATAGCTGGGCCTGGTGGTGCGCACCTGTAATCCCAGCTACTCAGGAGGCTGAGGCAGGAGAATCACTTAAATCCAGGAGGCAGAGGTTGCAGTGAGCCAAGATTGAGTCACTGCACTCCAGCCTGGGTGACAAAGTGAGACTCTGTCTTAAGAAAAACAAACAAACAAACAGAAATTGCCAGATACAGTTAGGACCAAAATCTAACACAAGCTCATTTCTTTTTTGTTCCAGTTAAACTCAAAAATTTACAGAAGAAAAGGTGAGATCATCCCTGGAGACCCACAGAGGGTGGTTTGGGGATAGAAGGACACTTCCCTGGCAGGGTGGGCACTCCACACCCCCCCACAAACAGCGCCTCCTGGTGGGCATGCTGCATAATAGGAACAGGTGCCATTTATTAAGTGCCTCCTGTGTGCTGGAGGACTGTGCTAGGACTCTGAAGCTGGAGCTCCTTATCCTTATGGCAGCCCTGGAAACAGGCACTACGAATAGCCCTATTTGACAGAAGAGAGGACTGAGGCTCAGCGCTGAGTCACAGAGTGAGCAGTTTGCCAGGGAGAGGCCCTTCCCCATACTCCTTACCCCCAGCTGCCAGAAAATGGTCACAATCACTGTAGATACCACAAGCAGTTTCTTTTTTTTTTTTTTTTTTTTTTTTTTGAGACGGAGTCTTGCTCTGCCACCCAGGCTGGAGTGCAGTGGCGGCTCTCAGCTCACTGCAAGCTCCGCCTCCCGGGTTCACGCCATTCTCCTGTCTCAGCCTCCCGAGTAGCTGGGACTACAGGCGTCCGCCTCGTCGCCCGGCTAGTTTTTTGTATTTTTTAGTAGAGACGGGGTTTCACCGTATTAGCCAGGATGGTCTCGATCTCCTGACCTCGTGATCCGCCCGTCTCGGCCTCCCAAAGTGCTGGGATTACAGGCTTGAGCCACCGCGCCCGGCACCCACAAGCAGTTTCTAAAGAATGCCCCTGGGTGGCCGGGCGCCGTGGCTCACGCCTGTAATCCCAGCACTTTGGGAGGCCGAGACGGGTGGATCACGAGGTCAGGAGATCAAGACCATCCTGGCTAATACGGTGAAACTCCGTCTCTACTAAAAATACAAAAATTAGCCGGGGGTGGTGGCGGGCACCTGTAGTCCCAGCTACACAGGAGACTGAGGCAGGAGAATGGCGTGAACCCAGGAGGCGGAGCTTGCAGTGAATGGAGATTGCGCCACTGCACTCCAGCCTGGGGACAGAGTGGGACTCTGTCTCAAAAAAAAAAAAAAAATGCCCCTGGGGTTGTGCGATGCCCAATTGCACTGTAGGCGATGGCCCAGGTTCCTGGGCGCCAGGATGTCCTAACTGGCCCTGGCCTTAGTTTCTCTCCTCTGAGAGTGGGGAGACATCCTGCTGCCTGGTGGTAAAGACCTGCTCTGGGGATTGAATCTCAGCTTCACCTGGCTGTGGACCTCCTACCCAGAAGAATATATATATGTATTTTTTTTTTAGACGGAGTCTAACTCTGTCACCCAGACTGGAGTGCAGTGGCGCAATCTCAGCTCACTGCAACCTCGCCTCCCAGGTTCAAGAGATTCTCCTGCCTCAGACTTCTGAGTAGCGGGGACTACAGGCATGCACCACCACCAGGCATGCACCACCACACCTGGCTAATTCTTGTACTTTTTAGTAGAGATGGGGTTTCACCATGTTGTCCAGGCTGGTCTTGAACTCCTGACCTCAAGTGATCCCCTGCCTCGGCCTCCCAAAGTGCTGGGAATACAGGTGTGAGCCCCCGCACCTGGCCCAAGAGAATTTCCATGTTTTTTTCTTTCCCCGGCCGAGGGGCTGTCCTACAGTGTGACAGCTCCAGAAATCAGGATGTTACTGCTTTTCTGTGAGGAAGACCCATGGGTCAGTGGGTGGGGAGCAAAGGCTACGTTGTGGTTGTGGTTTGGGGCTAGAGCTTTCCCAATCAAGCCTCCTGACTCAAAGGGCAACCCTGGTCCCTGTCACTTTCTCCTCAATTCCTTTGCAGAGATCGAGAATCCTGCTGGGCCCAGATTAACTTCGACAGCACAGGTCTGTGCCTCCACACTCCTGATTCCGGTGGGAAAAGGATTACACCTCCAAATGCCATCAGACCTCATCACACGCCAATCAAATTTCTGTGACTGCTTGTTCCCTTTAGGGTCAAAACACACCCTCACCATCTCTTCCCCTGGGTTCTCACCTTCTCTCCTTTGACTTAACCTAAAGGTCACCTCTTCTGGGAAGCCTTCCCTGACTCCCTAGACAGGGTCTGTGCCTGCTACTTACAGGACCCCAGGACCGACCATTCTTCTTACCCCTTGGTAGAAATACAATTAGGTGGCCTGGTGCGGTGGCTCACGCCTGTAATCCCAACACTTTGGGAGGCTGAGCCAGGCGGATCACAAGGTCAGGAGATCGAGACCATCCTGGCCAACATGGTGAAACGCTGTCTCTACTAAAAATACAAAAATTAGCTGGGCATGGTGGCGCCTACCTGTAATCCCAACTGCTTGAGAGGCTGAGACAGGAGAATCGCTTGAACCCAGGAGGCAGAGGTTGCAGTGAGCCAAGATGGCACCACTGCACTCCAGCCTGGTGACAAAGCAAGACTCTGCCTCAAAAAAAGGAAGAAAGAAACAAAAATGAACCTCAAAAAAAGGAAGAAAGAAACAAAAATGAAACAGAATTAAGTGATCATTGGGTGCTGGCATATTTAATAATCATTTCCTCTGCTGGACAGCCAGCTCCATGGGGAAAGGACCGTGTCTATCTCGGGGACTCCGGGGCCACACTTGCCTTCCAGAACATGTCATTCTGCCAGCTTCCCCAAGGGGGTGAGAGGCAGCCAGTCTGTCATGTAGGATGTTCTCTTGAAGGCACCCCAAGCAGAGAAATGTATTCTCTGTACTTCATTCCTGGTCCGACACACACATTTATTGAGCACTTACTATGTGCTGAGATCTGGGAGGGTCCTTTTATAACCAAGACAGATGTACGCTCTGTCCACAAGCCCGTTCTTCAATGGGGAACCCGTGGTAGCACCAGACTGTGTCTGGGACAAGGCAGGTGGTCCCCTGAGGAAGTGATGCTTTGCTTTTTTTTTTTTTTGAGACGGAAGCTAGCTGTGTTGCCCAGGTTGGAGTGCAGTGGCACGATCTCAGCTCACTGCAACCTCTGCCTCCCGGGTTCAAGCGATTTTCCTGCCCCAGCCTCTCAAGTAGCTGGAATTACAGGCATGAGCCACCATGCCCAACTAATGTTTGTATTTTTAGTAGAGGTAGGGTTTCACCATGTTGGCCTGGCTGGTCTTGAACTCATGACCTCAGGTGATCTACCCACCTCAGCTTCCCAAAGTGCTGAGATTACAGGCAGTTACAGGCATGAGCCATCACGCCTGGCCCTGCTTTTTGTTGTTGTTTTTGTCTTTGAGACAGAGTCTTGCTCTGTCACCCAGACAGGAGCACAGTGGCTCAATCATAGCTCACTGCAGCCTTGACCTCCTAGGCTGAAGTGATCCTCCCCTCTCAGCCTCTTGAGTAGCTGGGACCACAGGTACATACCACCACACTCGGCTACGTTTTAAATTTTTTTTTTCCCCTAGAGAAAAAGAATTGTGTTGCCTAGGCTGGTCTTGAACTCCTGGGCTCAAGTGATCCTCTCTCCTTGGCCTTCCAAAGCATTGGGATTACAGCCGTGAGCCACCTCACCTAGCTAGAAGTGATGTTTAAGCAGAGACCTATAAGAATGGGTGATGGAGGCCAGGTGCGGTGACTCCTGCCTGTAATCCCAGCACTTTGGGAGGCCGAGGCAGGCAGATCTCTTGGGGCCAGGAGTTCGAGACCAGCCTGGCCAACGTGGTGAATCCCAATCTCCAGTAAAAATATAAAAATTAGCTGGGTGTAGTGGTACATACCTGTAATCCCAGCTATTAGGACGCTGAGGCAGGACAATCATTTGAACCCAGGAGGCAGAAACTGCAGTGAGCCGAGATTGCGCCATTGCACTCCAGCCTGGGCAAGAGTGAGACTCCTTCTCAAAAACGAGAAAAAACAAAAAAATGGGTGATGGAGCAATTGGAGGAGCGCCTGGGGAGGAGGAGGAGCTGGCAGGCGCTCCTTCTGGAAGGCCTGAGATAAGATACCCATTTTCCCGAGGGCAGTGAGATCCCCCCTAGGAAGGCTGTGTGTAGAAGGACTAGGTTCAGTTTGTAGCTGTGAACAGTTCACCATGCAGAATGGGTTGAAAGGGCGCCATAGAGGATGCTGGGATATGGACCGCAATTGCTTCCTTGTGGGCGGGGATGGCAGGGAGCAGGGAAGTTACAACCGGCCCCCAATCCTGGGTTTTCTTTCTCTTTCTGTTTCAGACATGTCCTTCGATAACTCCCTGTTTACCGTCTCCGTGGTGAGTGGTTCTTTTTCTTGGAACCAGTTTTCTGCTGACCGTCCTACCTGGAGAATGGGGCGGGCTCAAGGGGCACCACGAGGCTAAGTTGACCTGCTGTCTCTAAGCTGCGGGGGACAAGGAAAAGCCCAGAATCACTAAACAGGGACTCGGTGAGCCAAGCGTTGGCTCTGAAAAATCCCAGGGGGTGTGGGGATTGAAGGTGGTGATGTCAGGCTGTTGTGTGGCCACAGGCAGGCCTCTTGGGGGTATGTCCTGGCCTGGTCAGTGCTGCCTTTGGTCTCAGTCTTTACTGCCCCTCAGAATGGTGACAGAGGATTCCGGGTGACCTGGTGGCCTCTCTGAGGTTATTCATGGAGATTTGTGACAATCTGATGCATGCTGTGATCAGTCCCCTCTGGGTATAAAGAAAATGAAGTTGCTGGGCATGGTGGCTCACGCCTGTAATCCCAGCACTTTGGAAGGCCAAGGCGGGCAGGTCAGGAGTTTGAGACCAGCCTGACCAATATCGTGAAACCTCATCTCTGCTAAATACAAAAAATTAGCCGGGCGTGGTGGTGCATGCTTGTAATCTCAGCTACTTGGGAGGCTGAGACAGGAGAATCACTTGGACCCGGGAGGTGGAGGTAGCAGTGAGCTGAGGTTGAGCCATTGCACTCCAGCCTGGACTACAAGAGCAAAACTCCATCTCAAACAAAGAAACAAAAATAAAAAAATAAAAATGCCAAGATTACCCCCAAAATGTAGCTGTGCAGAGAGTCCCACAGACCCAGGTTTAAATCTCAGCTCTGACACTGTATGACATTGGGGAACAATATCCCCCAAAAGCAGAGGGGAGGAATTTTTTTTTTATTTTTTTTGAGACAGAGTCTAGCTCTGCTGCCCAGGCTGGAGCGCAGTGGCGTGATCTTGGCTCACAGAAGTTCTGAATGCCAGGTTCAAGAGATTCTCTTGATTCTCAGCCTCCCAGATAGCTGGGATTACAAGCACATGCTACCACACCCAGCTGATTTTTGTATTTTTAGTAGCGACGGGGTTTCACCATGCTGGCCAGGCTGGTCTCAAACTCCTGACCTCAGGTGATCCACCTGCCTCGGCCTCTCAAAGTGCTGGGATTACAGGCGTGAGTCACCATGCTGGCTGGCTGCGGAAGCTGCTTTAGACAGGAGATCAGGAAAGTCTGAGATGGGTGACAAGCAGGAGGTGGGGAAGATTGGGGATGACTGATCCAGGCTGAGGACACATTTTTGGCACAGTCCAGGAAGCTGGGGTGGAGTGAGGAGTCGAAGGGGACCCCATGGGGAGCTTTGACTTGACCGCTATTGAGCTTGAGCTGAGAGCCTGGGAGGGTTCCCAGTATAGGACAGAGGGGACCGGATTCAGGTGCATACAGGCGCCCTCTGGTGGCTTCTGCAGGGAGGACAGATTTGGGGGAAGCAGGGATCAGGGGAAGGCAGGAGCCTGGAGACTGAAGAGCAGGGCAAAGGGTGCGCCAAGGGGTGGGTGGTTTGGTCCAAAATGTTGGCAGTGGAGTTCGAAGAAGTGATCAGATGCATGTTAGGAGAGAGAAAACACAGAGCTGATTTTTGATGAGGGGGCCAAAGGAGAAGAGGGAGGCCAAGGAGGGCGAGGCTTGGAGGGTCAGGAGCGTGGAGTCATCCACCACAGCCCATGGCGCCTGGGAGCAGATGGAGAGGGGAGTCTGCGGTTCCGGAGAGAGGTCAGTTCTAGAGATAGACTAGGAGTGCCCGGGATACAGATGGCAGGAAGGAAGGGGGCTTGGCATGGGCCCGTGCAGCCCTCTGAGGTCTCTGCTTCCAGAATAAATCCTGAGGCCATAAGAAAAACCCAGCAGGCAGGGCTCGATTTAAATGTTTCCATGAGAATCCACACTGCGCAGAACACCAGCCTGGTGATGCTCCCTCTCCCCACTTTTTGAGGTAGTTTTTATTTATTTATGTTTGTTTGTTTGTTTGTTTTTTGAGATGGAGTCTTGCTCTGTCACCCAGGCTGGAGGGCAATGGCATGATCTGGGCTCACTGCAACCTCCGCCTCCTGGATTCAAGCAATTCTCCTGCCTCCGCTTCCAGAGTAGCTGGGATTACAGGTGCCTGCCACCACGCCTGGCTAATTTTTGTATTTTTAGTAGGGATGGTTTTTCACCGTGTTGGCCAGGCTGGTCTCCAACTCCCAACCTCAGGCGATCCGCCTGCCTTGGCCTCCCGAAGTGCTGGGATTACAGGCGTGAGCGACCGTGCCCAGCCTTTTATTTGTTTTTTACTTGTTTTTTGTTTTTTTCTTAAGGACGAGGCGTGATGGCTCATGCCTGTAATCCCATCACTTTAAGAGGCTGAGGTGAGAAGATTGCTTGAGCCTGGAAGGTTGAGTCTGCAATGAGCTATTATTGCATCACTGCACTCCAGCCTGGGTGACAGAGCAAGACTTTGTCTCAAACAAACAAAAAATGTCAGTATGAAAAACATTCACATGTCAAAATATACAATAAAGTTTTCTTACTAAGTCACGCCTCTTCATCCATTGGTATTCCTTTCTGCAGACATGCAGGTAACCACTGTTAGCAGCTGCATGTGGCAAACACACGCAGAGGTGGATCTGTACCTTCACCTACCACCCCTGCCAGTTTTTTTTTTGAGACAGGGTCTTGCTCTGTCTCCCAGACTGCAGTGCAATGGCACCATCATAGCTCACTGCAGCCTTGATCACCTGGGCTCAAAAGATCCTCCAGCCTCAGCCTCCTGAGTAGCTGGGACCACAGGCATCCACCACCATGCCCGGCTAATTTATTTTTATTTATTTATTTATTTTTCTTCTTTTTATTTATTTATTTTTCTTCTTTTTATTTTTAAATTTTATTTATTTATTAATTTTTTGAGATAGAGTTTTGTTCTTTTGTCCAGGCTGGAGTAAAGGGTGGCATGATCTCGGCTCACTGCAACCTCCACCTCCTGGGTTCAAGTGATTCTCCTGCCTCAGCCTCCCAAGTAGCTGGGATTATAGGCACCTGCCACCATGCCTGGCTAATTTTTTTTTTTTTTTTTTTGAGACAGACTCTCGCTGTGTAGCCAGGCTGGAGTGTGGTGGTGTCATCTCGGCTTACTGCAACCTCAACCTCCTGGGTTCAAGCGATTCTCCTGCCTCAGCCTCCCGAGTGACTGGGATTACAGGCGAGCACCAGCACGCCAGCTAATTTTTTTTTTTTTTTTTTGTATTTTTAGTAGAAACGGGGTTTCACCATGTTTGTCAGGTTAGTCTTGAACTGCTGACCTCAAATGATCCACCTGTGTTGGCCTCCCAAAGTGCTGGGATGTCTTTTTTTAACATACAGTTTCACTTTGTTGCCCAGGTTGGAGTGCAGTGGTGTGATCTTGGCTTGCTGCAACCTCTGCCTCCTGGGTTCAAGAGTGAAACTCCATCTCAAAAAAAAAAAAAGTTCTTCCTTTTTTTTTTTTTTGAGACACGGTTCTCACTCTGTTGCCCAGACTGGAGTGCAGTGGTGTGATCTCGACTCACTGCAACCTCCGCCTCCCAGGCTCAAGCGATTCTCCTGCCTCAACCTCCCGAGTAGCTGGGATTACAGGCACCTGCTACCATGCCCGGTTAATTTTTGTATTTTTAGTAGAGACGGGGTTTCACCATGTTGGCCAGGCTGGTCTCGAACTCCTGACTTCAGGTGATCCTCCCACCTCGACCTCCCAAAGTGCTGGGATTTGCCGGCCTGTTCTTCCTTTTTAAGGCTGAATCATATTCTATTGTATGGATGCACCAAGTTTTGTTGACGGACACTTGGGTCGTTTCCACCTTTTGGCTATTGTGCAGAACCCTGCCATGACCATGGGTATGCAGATTTCTTTTGGAGTCTCTGCTTTCACTTCTGGTTTCCTTTTGAAGCCGTATACAGCTTTGTTGTTGGCTGAAATGATAAGGCAGCAGCTGACCTGTCTCTAGCTTTCCCCATTACCTTGCTGAGGGTGTCTGATATGCAACTTTGTAACACCCTTTCAGGTGGGATCGACTATTTTCTTTTTACAAACAAGGACACTGAGGCTGATAATGGGCCTAGGGTCACCCAGCTTGGGAGGAACAGGACTGTGGGTGGAACCCCCAGACTGATGTCAACTGAGTGGCTTCAGTTCTAGAAGTTCATCTCTCCTTAACTAGGATCAGAGTCAGAAACCTCCAAGACAGAAGAGGAGGTAGACTTTTGAGGAATGTTTTGCCCAAAATGGGAAGGGAGGAGGAGATAATATTATTTATTTATTTTATTTTATTTTATTTTATTTTATTTTATTTTTAAGACGGAGTCTCGCTCTGTCACCCAGGCTGGAGTGCAATAGTGTGATCTCAGCTCACTGCAACTTCTGCCTCCCGAATTCAAGCCATTCTCCTGCCTCAGCCTCCTGAGTAGCTGGGACTACAGGTGCTCGCCAATATGCCCAGCTAATTTTTTGTATTTTTAGTAGAGACGGGGTTTCACTATGTTGGCCAGGCTGGTCTTGAACTCCTGATCTTATGATCCGCCCACCTTGGCCTCCCAAAGTGCTGGGATTACAGGCATGAGCCACTGCACCTGGCCTTATTTATTTATTTATTTTATTTTATTTTATTTTATTTTATTATTTATTTTTAAGACGGAGTCTCGCTCTGTCGCCCAGGCTGCAGTGCAGTGGCCGGATCTCAGCTCACTGCAAGCTCCGCCTTCCGGGTTTAAGCCATTCTCCTGCCTCAGCCTCCTGAGTAGCTGGGACTACAGGCACCCGCCACCTCGCCCAGCTAGTTTTTTGTATTTTTTAGTAGAGACGGGGTTTCAGGCCGGGCGCGGTGGCTCAAGCCTGTAATCCTAGCACTTTGGGAGGCCGAGACGGGCGGATCACGAGGTCAGGAGATCGAGACCATCCTGGCTAATACAGTGAAACCGTCTCAAAAAAAAAAAAAAAAAAAAAGACGGGATTTCACCGTGTTAGCCAGGATGATCTCGATCTCCTGACCTCGTGATCCGCCCGTCTTGGCCTCCCAAGTGCTGGGATTACAGGCTGGAGCCACCGCGCCTGGCCCTTATTTTTTATTTATTTTTTATTATTATTATTTTTTATTTTTTGTTTATTTTTTTTGAGACAGAGTCTCGTTCTGTCACCCAGGCTGGAGTGCAATAGTGTGATCTCAGCTCACTGCAACTTCTGCCTCCCGAATTCAAGCCATTCTCCTGCCTCAGCCTCCTGAGTAGCTGGGACTACAGGTGCTCGCCAATATGCCCAGCTAATTTTTTGTATTTTTAGTAGAGACGGGGTTTCACTATGTTGGCCAGGCTGGTCTTGAACTCCTGATCTTATGATCCGCCCACCTTGGCCTCCCAAAGTGCTGGATTACAGGCATGAGCCACTGCACCTGGCCTTATTTATTTATTTTATTTTTTTATTTTATTTTATTTTATTTTATTTTATTTATTTATTTTTAAGACGGAGTCTCGCTCTGTCGCCCAGGCTGCAGTGCAGTGGCCGGATCTCAGCTCACTGCAAGCTCCGCCTTCCGGGTTTAAGCCATTCTCCTGCCTCAGCCTCCTGAGTAGCTGGGACTACAGGCACCCGCCACCTCGCCCAGCTAGTTTTTTGTATTTTTAGTAGAGACGGGGTTTCAGGCCGGGCGCGGTGGCTCAAGCCTGTAATCCTAGCACTTTGGGAGGCCGAGACGGCGGATCACGAGGTCAGGAGATCGAGACCATCCTGGCTAATACAGTGAAACCGTCTCAAAAAAAAAAAAAAAAAAAAGACGGGATTTCACCGTGTAGCCAGGATGATCTCGATCTCCTGACCTCGTGATCCGCCCGTCTCGGCCTCCCAAAGTGCTGGGATTACAGGCTGGAGCCACCGCGCCTGGCCCTTATTTTTTATTTATTTTTTATTATTATTATTTTTTATTTTTTATTATTATTTTTTTGAGACGGAATCTCGCTCTGTCGCCCAGGCTGGAGTGCAGTGGCGCGATGTCAGCTCACTGCAAGCTCCGCCTCCCAGGTTTACGCCATTCTCCTGCCTCAGCCTCCCGAGTAGCTGGGACTACAGGCGCCCGCCATCTCGCCTGGCTAATTTTTTGTATTTTTTAGTAGAGACAGGGTTTCACCGTGTTAGCCAGGATGGTCTCCATCTCCTGACCTCATGATCCACCCGTCTCGGCCTCCCAAAGTGCTGGGATTACAGGCTTGAGCCACCGCGCCCAGCCTATTATTTTTCTTTTTTTTTTGAGACAGAGTCTCGCTCTGTCACCCAGGCTGGAGTGCAGAGGCGTGATCTCAGCTCACTGCAAGCTCTGCCTCCCGGGTTCACACCATTCTCCTGCCTTAGTCTCCCAGGTAGCTGGGACTACGAGCGCCCGCCACCACGCCTGGCTAATTTTTTGTATTTTTAGTAGAGAGGGGGTTTTACCATGTTAGCCAGGATGGTCTCGATCTCCTGACCTCGTGATCCGCCTGCCTCGGCCTCCCAAAGTGTTAGGATTACAGGCGTGAGCCACTGCGCCAGGCCAATATTATTTTTTATTTATTTATTTTTTGAGACAAAGTCTCACTCTGTTCCCCAGGCTGGAGTGGAGTGGCAGGATCGTGGCTCACTGCAACCTTCACCTCCTGGGTTCAAGTGATTCTCCTGCCTCAGCCTCCCGAGTAACTGGGATTACAGGCCTGTACCACCACACCCGGCTAATTTTTATATTTTTCTGAGAGACAGGGTTTCACTGTGTTGGCCAGGCTGGTCTCGAACTCCTGACCTCAGGTGATCCACCCACCTCAGTCTCCCAAAGTGCTAGGATTACAGGCGTGAGCCACCGCGCCCAACAGAGGAGATAATAGTTGTGTTCACTTAGCAAAGAAGAGCTTATGATGTGCCATTTGCTTTATCAGTTTTATTCTTTTAAGCCTCATAGCAGCCCTTAGCTGGGCATGGTGGCACATGCCTGTAATCCCAGCTACTTGGGAGGCTTAGGCAGGAGAATCGCTAGGAAGTGGTGGGTACTAGCATTCTCCCCATTTTGCAGAAGGGGAAACTGAGGTATAGAGGGGTTAAGCCACACAACTGAGGTTACACTGCTATAAAGTGATGGAACTGGGGTTTGAATCCAGGGTCTCTGGTCCCCAATTTAGCAGAGAGGAAGGCAGGAGAAGGGAAGACCAGGACAGGTGGGTGTGGGTGGAGGCAGGATGAGAGGAGACCTGCTGGGCAGAGTCTCAGGCTCAGAATATGAAGAAACCCTAGATCCTGAAACCCCAAGTCACCCACTTCTGTGTTTCTTCTTCCATTGACAAAGAAAACGATGCCAGAAGAAGACCCGGCCACCTTGGATGATCACTCAGGCACCACTGCCACCTCCAGCAACTCCAGGACCCGGAAGAGACCCACTTCTACGTCCTCCTCGCCTGAGATCCCCGAATTCAGCACTTTCCGGGCCTGCCAGTGAGGCTGAGGACTGGGGGCCCCCTCCTGTCTCCAGGCATTCGGGGGCCTGAGGTCCTTCCAGCTACTTCTGGGGGGGCTCTGTCGGCTGCTTTCTCAGGGAATTGCACAGAGGAAAGGAAGGGGATTTTCATCACAGAGGAGTGGGAAAGGGAACAGAGGCATGGGCCTGGCACAGGACAGACAACAGGAAGTTCCCCTCTCTACCTTCAGCTCCTCAGGACCACCAGAGAAGATGTCAGGACCCCTTCTTGTCCCCCAGCTGGGCCATAAGAAGTCTCAGGTCTCTGCACACGCCTGGAATTCCTCCCTTCCCTGCTGGGTTTTTGAGCATAGGGTGCCCTTGGGTGTGTTTTGTGTCTGCGCCTGCTGGCTTGCTTAAGTTATTAATTATAACACGGGTCAAGGGGTTCCCAGGCCTCTATGGAGTGGAATCCTTCAAGCTGGGGACCTCTGGATCCCATGGTTGGATGGCTGGGGGGTGGGGCATGCCTGAATTCACCAAATTTGAAGCATCTCTCGGGGCAGTCAGGGTGGTGTATGCGGAAACTCCTGGGGGTGTGGGGAGTGAAGCAGTGCCATGCCGGGGTCTCTGCAACGGTACTTGGATTAGAGGGTTTAGGAGGTGGAATGACGGGGGCGTAGGGGCAGAGGGACATGAAGGAGAATGAGGGCCCCTCGCAGTGGCTCACACCTATAATTCCAGCACTTTGGGAGGCCGAGGCGGGAGGATTGCTTGAGCCCAGGAGGTCGAGGCTGCAGTACGCTGTGATGGCACCACTGCACTCCAGCCTGGGCAACACAGTGAGACCCTGTCTCAAAAAACAGAAGGGGCTGTGCACAGTGGCTCATGCTTGTAGTCCCAGCACTTTGGGAGGCCCAGATGGGCAGATCACCTGAAGTCAGGAGTTGAAGACCAGCCTGACCAACATGGTGAAACCCCGTCTCTACTAAAAATAAAAATATTGCTGGGCGTGGTAAAGCATGCCTGTAGTACCAGCTACTCGGGAGGCTGAGGCAGGAGAATCACTTGAACCCAGGAGGTGGACGTTGCAGTGCGCCGAGATGGAGCCACTGCATTGCAGCCTGGGCAACAGAGTGAGACTCCGTCTCAAAAAAAAAAAAAAAAAAATGCGTAAATGAGGTCTAGGGAAGAGTAAAGCTGGGGTGTTGGGAAGTGGCCCAAGCCCACTGTATCGCCCAAAAGGGATGGAGTCACCCAAAATGAAGGGGGATGCGGAGAGAAGACGGGTTCGTGTGGCGGGAGAGGGGCCCTGCGCCTGGTCCGGCGGGACTCAGCAATGTTGGAGGAGGGGCTCAGAGGGGAGGAGGTCAAAGGATATCTTGTGCGAAAGGAGACAAACATTAAGGATTAAGAAGGGAGTGTGGGCAGAGATGATGGGGAAGGGAGGAGGAGCGGTCGAATGTCGGGGAGGGGTCCTTTCAACCGTACTCAGGTTGCTCCTAGAGGCCAGGGCTCATCGGAAATGGTCGGTGCGCGGGGCCGGGTAGAGGGGGTGGGGTAAGAGGTTGGGGCCACGGGGTGGGGGCGTGTCCCGAGCGCTGGCCACGCCCTTTCCCCCGCCCGTCCCCAGAGAGGGGCGCCTGACAAAGCGAGTCCGGGTGGGAGGGCGCGGGCAGGTACGGGGGCGGGGCTTCGTCGCGGCTGGGCCCCGCCTCCCTGCGGGCTGCCTCACAAAGCCGGGAGGGTCCGAGGGGCGGGGCCCGGCCTCAGGGGCGTGTCCATGTCGGGGCAGGGAAGCCGCATCACGAAGCGCGGCTGCTCCTGCGGGGCGGGGCCCAGGGCGTGTCCGCGCGACCGAGCACCGCCCCCGCCATCCCCGCACCGCCTCACTCGAAAGCAGCCGTTAATGAGGCGCCAGCCTGGGGGCGGGGCCCAGTCCTCCGAGGGGCGTGTCCTCGCGGCCGAGCACCGCCCCTGACGTACCCTCCCGCCCCGCAGTTCCCGGGCGGTGGAGCCACCTCACAAAGCGGCGACCGTTCTCGCGGGGCGGGGCGAGGCCGGTCCCGCCCCACGGGGCGCCCTCTCGCTCGCTCACCAGCTCCCCGCGCCGAGGGCGGCCAGCAGGGGGCGCTGCACCACGGGGCCGGATCGCGGCGACGGCGGCGGCGGCGGCGGTGAGGAGGCGCGTGGCCGGCAGGCGGCGCTGCCCGGCTCGGCCTCGGCCTCGGCCTCGGCCTGCACGGCGGCGGCGGCAGCGGCGGCGGTAGCGGCGGCGGCAGCAGCGGCCTGGGCCCGGGCGCAGCGGCGGCGGCGGCGGGGCCTGGAGCCGGATCTAAGATGGCAGCGGCGGCGGCAGCGGTGGGGCCGGGCGCGGGCGGCGCGGGGTCGACGGGCCCGGGCGGCGCGGGGCCCTGCGCGGCCGTGTCCGTGTTCCCCGGCGCCCGCCTCCTCACCATCGGCGACGCGAACGGCGAGATCCAGCGGCACGCGGAGCAGCAGGCGCTGCGCCTCGAGGTGCGCGCTGGCCCGGACGCGGCGGGCATCGCCCTCTACAGCCGTGAGTACGGGGCCCCGGGGCGGGCGCAGGGCCGGGGCTGCGCACGAGGCCGGCCCGGGGCGGGGGCCGGCGGGGACGGGCCCTGAGCGCAGGGGCCTGGCGTGGGGTCCCTGGGGCCGAGCCGGTGGCCCGCAGGGAGGGAGCGTGGAGGGCGGGTGGCAGGGGACAGAGAAAAGAGGGCGTGCTTGGTGGCTGGAGGGGCGAGGTGCCCAGAGTGAGCAGGGAAGCGCGAAATGGGGAGTGAGGGGCCAGAGATTTGGGAGGGATGGGTGGGCAGGAAGTGGGGCGCTCTGAGTGGAAGGGGAATTTGGAGGACGCCAGGCCTGGGGGGCTTAAGCGTGGGGGAGGGAGGCCCGGGGTGCGGGAGAGGTGGGTGTCTCGGGGGCGGGTGTGGCCGCCTCTGCAGGGAGGAGGGTGGGGCGTGGGCGGCCCGGGATCCCTCTGGGGACCCCCTGGATAGCTCAGGACGGTCGGAAAGTGTTTGCTGGTTTGGGGCGCCCGGGCGGACCGAGTTCCACCGCTGTGCAAGGCGTGGTGTTCAGGACCCCCGAGTGGGAAACTTCGGGACCTGGGGAGAGGGCCTATGCGAGGAGGGTGGGAGACGCAGGATGAGCTCCTCGTGGAAACGTGGACTGGACGGGCCCCTTCCTGGTGCCGGGCTTCGAAGTAAGGGGTAACAGCCTCCTCCCGTCTTCTTTTGGGGGGTGTGAGAAGCTGGTTACATTTTCCGAAGCTGCTTTCAAAACTGACATTTCACTAGGGGGGAAAGAAAATCACAAATGTATTTGCCAGCACCCCCCACCCCCGCTCCCAGTCTTTGTAGTTCATTCTTCTTCTTGTTACTCCTTTTCTTATCTGTTTTCTTTGATTCCTCGTTCACATTTTGCTACTCTGTGTCATTTGGCTTTGTCTCTCTGGGCTTCTTGCACTGATGCCCCGGGGAACCCCTCAGGAGGCCTCTAGCTGGCTTGGGTCCTGTGTGAATTTTTTGCCACTTTGGGAACAGCCCGATTAAAGGAAAGCCCGAGGAGCAGTCCGTTCACACTGGGTTTTCCCGGCACCTCGACTTTGAAAACGTGGACTAAAGGAGTTGTGTCTGCCACCCGAGGGTGCCGTCGCTTTTTGCTGGGGCAGAGCCTGGGTCTTCTTGGCCCAGATGAGGAGAGGGGAAGGAGGGTATATTTCAGAGTTCTAGGTAGACACTCAGCTCAGCAGAACCCCAGATCATAAGCAAAACCTATTCACTGGGCAAGCATTGGTAGCCAACTCTGTCCTGAACAGAACAAAGTGGCGCAGCGTTTCTAAAACTAGGGTCCCAGGGCTTAGCCTCAAAGGAGTTCCGGGAGAGTTGGCTATCATTTTTAAATAAACCTTTAAAAAATTTTTTTAGGACCAAGCACGGTGGCTTAGCACTTTGGGAAGCTAAGGTGGGAGGATCACTTGAGGTCAGGAGTTTGAGACCAGCTTGGCCAACATGGTGAAACCCCGTCTCTACTAAAAATACAAAACTTAGCCAAGCATGGTGGCATGTGCCTGTAGTCCCAGCTACTTGGGAGGCAGAGGCAGGAGAATCACTTGAACCTGGGAGGCGGAGGTTGCAATGAGCTGAGATCATGCCACTGCACTCCAGCCTGGGAGACAGAGCAAGACTCCGTCTCAAAAAAAAAAAAAATTTTTTTTAGAACAATTTTGGTTTTATAGATGTATTGGCAACATAGTGAGATGTTCTTATCATCTTACTCCTGGAGTAACATTTAGTGTTTGTGTTTGTGTTTTTGTTTTGTTGATACTCTTGAAACTATTATTTGTTATTAAGACAGCACTTCTCTTTGAGAGGTAATTGGTAACTGAAACATTTTTTATTATTAGAGACAAGGTTTCACTATGTCACTGTGTTGCCCAGGCTGCTCTCCGACTTCTGAGCTCAAGTGATCTTCCTGCCTCCCAGAATGCTGGGATTACAGGTGTGAGCCACCCCACCTGACCGGAAACATTCATAAAAGGAGAAAGTCCACATTCCTCAGAGATCCTCAGTCCCAGATGATATATCTTTAGGGGTCTGAAATAATAATTTTTTCCCCCTTTTTCCTTTCTTTCTTTCTTTCTTTCTTTTTTTTTTTTTTTTTTGAGACAAGGCCTCACTCTGTTGCTAAGACTGGAGTGCTGTGGTACAGTCTCAGCTCGCTGCAGCCTTGACCTCCAGGGCTCAAGTGATCCTCATACCTCAGCCTCCCCAGTAGCTGGGACCACAGGCATGTGCCACACCCAGCTAATCTTTCGTATTTTTTGTAGAGAAAGGGTTTTCACTGTGTTGGCCAGGCCGGTATCAAACTCCTGGGCTCAAGTGATCCTCCCTCCTTGGCCTCCCATAGTCCTGGAATTACAGGCGTCAGCCACTGCACCGCCCCTCTTTATCCCTAAGTAACATTGATAAAAAGCATGGGTTCTTGGCCAGGCATGGTGGCTCACACCTATAATCCCAGCACTTTGAGAGGTTGAGGCAGGTGAATCCCTTGAGGTCAAGAGGTTGAGACCAGCTTGGCCAACATGGCAAAACCTCGTCTCTACTAAAAATACAAAAATTAGCCAGATGTGCTGCTGCCTGCGCCTGTGGTCCCGGCTACTCCAGAGGCTGAGGTGGGAGGATCGCTTGAACTAGGGAAGCAGAGGTTACAGTGAACTGAGATCGCACCATTGCACTCCAGCCTGGGCAATAAGACCGAAACTCTGTTTCAAAAAAAAAAAAACAAAAAAGCGTGGGTTCTGGAGTTGGAGGTGATCAGTGCTGGGTGTATTAATTTCCCATGGCTGCCATAACAAATTATGACAAATTTGTGGTTTAAGACAACAGGAATGGAGTCTCTCTCAGTTCACGGCCAGAAGTCCGAAATCACGGTACTGGCAGGGCCACACTCCCTGGGGAGGGTCTACGGGAAAATCCTTGCATCTTCTAGATTCCAGTGGCTTCAACTGTTGCTTGATTTGCTTCAGAAAATCTCCAGTCTCTGCCTGTATCTTCACTCCTGTGTCTTGTGTCCTCTTCTTTCCTTTCTTTTTTTTTTTTTTTTGAGACGGAATCTTACTCTGTCACCCAGGCTGGAGTGCAGTGGTGTGACCTCGGCTCACTGCAAGCTTCGCCTCCCAGGCTCACGCCATTCTCCTGCCTCAGCCTCCCGAGTAGCTGGGACCACAGGCGCCCGCCACCACACCCAGCTAATTTTTTGTATTTTTAGTAGAGACGGGGTTTCACCGTGTTAGCCTGGGTGGTCTCGATCTCCTGACCTCGTGATCCACCCACCTCGGCCTCTCAAAGTGCTGGGATTACAGGCATGAGCCACCGTGCCCCGCCCTTTTTCTTTTTAAGTGAGCTGGAGTCTCACTCTGTTATAGGTTGGTTTTGAACTCCTAGGCTTAAGTGATCCTCCCACCTCAGCTGTTCTTTTTTTTTTTTTTTTTTCTTTTTTTGAGACGAAGTCTGGCTCTGTCGCCCAGGCTGGAATGCAGTGGCACGATCTTGGCTCACTACAAGCTCCACCTCCTAGGTTCACGCCATTCTCCTGCCTCAGCCTCCTGAGTCGCTGGGACTACAGGCGCCCGCCACCATGCCCAGCTAATTCTTTGTATTTTTAGTAGAGAGGGCATTTCACCGTGTTAGCCAGGATGGTCTTGATCTCCTGACCTTGTGATCCGCCCACCTTGGCCTCCCAGAGTGCTGGGATTACAGGCGTGAGCCACTGTGCCTGGCCCCAGCTGTTCTTTTCTTATAAGGACGCTGGGGATTGGATTTAGGGCCCACTTTATATCTAGGATGATCTCATCTCAAGATCCTTATCTGCAAAGACCCTGTTTCCTAATAAGGTCACCTTCACAGATTCCAAGGGTTACAACTTGGTTGTCTGTCTTTTTTCTTTTTCCTTTTTCTTTTTTTTTTCTGAGATGGAATTTTGCTCTTGTTGCCCAGGCTGGAGTGCAGTGGTGCAATCTTGGCTCACTGCAACCTCCACCTCCCGGGTTCGAGTGATTCGCCTGCCGTGGCCTCCCAAAGTCCTGGGATTACAGGGATTAGAGGTATGCACCACCATGCACGGTTAATTTTTTTTGTATTTTTAGTAGAGACAGGATTTCTCCATGTTGGTCAGGCTGGTCTCAAACTCCTGACCTCAGGTGATCCGCCCACCTCGGCCTCCCAAAGTGCTGGGATTACAGGCGTGAGCCACTGCCACCAGCCTCATACATGGCTAATTTTTAAGTTTCTTCTAGCGATGGGGTCTCACTATTTTGCCCAGGCTGGTCTTGAACTTCTGGGCTCAAGCAGTTTTCCTGCCTTGGCCTCCCAAGGTGCTAGGATTACAGACGTGAGCCACTGCGCCTAGCCAGTAAACATTTGTGTCCATGTTACTGACAGCAGTGTTCATTGGTGTGGCATGGGAATGAGCTAGCTTTTCTAGAAGGAGCCCCCAGTGCTCCAGGGCTGCCCCACTGTCTTGGCTCACCAGCCATGGGAGGGACTCCTGTACCTAACATAGGAGGTCCGGGAGAGGCACGTGAGGAGGAGGACTTCCAGCCCCGTTCCCTGACGTCTGCACCCTCCAGGGGAAGGATGACAGCTGCAGAAGGGCCTATATCAGTCACTCTGTAGTGAACAGTTACCCTACCCAGCCCTTCTTGCAATCTGAAGTCACCCTGGCCTGTGTCCATGAGATTGGCCAAATGGCAGCTACCAACACCAGGCCATTTTCCCTGGGCAGAGGGGGAGGCCCTTTGGCGTGTTCTTCATGGGCTTGAGGAAGCTTTGGCATGGCCTCTGGAGTTCCTGGGCATAGGCTGCCCTCCCTTGGAAAGGAGGCAGTTTCTCAGGGAGGGGTGCCAGGAAAGAGAACAGAACAAACTCTCGCTTCCCCAGCCCCGTGGTGCACTTTCTGGAAATGACTGTGTTAGTTTTCTTTCTTGGTCAGCACGAGTCAGTGTGGCCGGTCCTCTGGACTCTCCCATCCCCTTGGCTAAGAAGCTTACACAGCAGCCTGGGCTCTGTCAGGGGCTCAACTTCAGTCTATGGGGGGGCATGCCGGGGGTGGAAAGTTCAGAGAAAAACCCTTTGTCCAAAGAAGGTAAAGAATGGCCTGCTGTCACCGAACCGGGGTCCCTTGTGACTTCCTTTGGTTACACTCCTGGGATCCCCCTGGCAGCTGGGGGACAGAGAAAGTTAGTAACCCCAGAAAGGCATTTGTGTTTCAGCGGTGCCTGCATGTTGCTAATGGATATTGTCATTTATTGAGCATTTACTGTGTACCAGACTGTGCATAAATTTGTGCTGACTCAAAATGCTTGACCTTGGGGGCAGCTAGGGAAAGGGCAGTGGTGTAAATTAGGCCTATGGGCCAAATTGAGCCTGCGGCCCATTTTTATCTGTGTTTGTATTTTATTATCGAGACAGAGTCTCACTGTGTTGCCCAGGCTGGAGTGCCATGGCATGGTCTTGGCTCACTGTAACCTCCACCTCCCAGGTTCAAACGATTCTCATGCCTCAGCCTCCTCAGTAGCTGGGATTACAAGCCTGTGCCACCACGCCTGGCTAATTTTTGTATTTTTAGTAGAAATGGGGTTTCACCATCTTGGCCAGGCTGGCCTCAAACTCCTGACCTCAAGTAATCTGCCTGCCTCAGCCTCCCCAAATGCTGGGATTACAGGTGCGAGCCACCACTCCCAGCCTGTATTTATTTATTTATTTATTTATTTATTTTGAGATGGAGTCTCGCTCTGTCGCCCAGGCTGGAATGCAGTGGCGCGATCTCGGCTCACTGCAACCTCTGCCTCCCAGGTTCAAGCGATTCTCCTATCTCAGCCTCCCGATTAGCTGGGATTACAGGCGCATGCTGCCATGCCCGGCTAATTTTTTGTATTTTGCTGCCATGCCCGGCTATTTTAGTAGCTCACTGCAGCCTCTGACTCCTGGGCTCAAGTGATCCTCTGGCCTCAGCCTCCCAAGTAGCTGGGACTACAAGCACCTGCCACCACTTTGGCTAATTTAAGCAATTGCCTTAATTGGCTAAATTAAGACAGGGTATTGTTATGTTTCCCAGGCTGGCCCTGAACCCCTGACCTCAAACCATCCTCCTCCTGCCTGAGCCTCAGAAGTAGCTGGGATTATAGTCACGAACCACTGCGCCTGGTGTGGCCTATTTTTATACAAAGCTAAGAAAGGCATTTACGTTTTTTGAGAGATTGATTAGGGAAAAAAAAACTAAAACCCAATCCACAAACAACAATATTCAATTGAGACCACAGTGTTCTGCAAAACCTGAAATATTTACTCACTGGCCCGAGGCAGGGAAAGCTTGTAGCCCCCTGGATTAAATGAATGAGGCAGGCAGGAGTTGGGGTCTGTGGGGAGCTTGGCCCCAACCAAAAGAGAAACCAAAACATCCTTTGTTTGGGGTGTGAAGGGTCCCACTTGCTCAGGCCGAATAGAGCACACTTCTGAACTGTGTGAGCCCCTTGTGCCAGTTGTGGCGCTTACTGTATGTTACCACTTATTCCAAAAGGAGTTCTGCAAGGTCAGAGATGCCAACCCCATTTTACTGGTGGAAAAACAGAAATGAAAGAACTTGACTGGCCAAAGTATGTGGTTGGCAGGCAGCAGAGATGGCTTTGGCATTCAGGGCGACTGGATGCTCACCTGAACTGCATATATAAGTGGGTCAGTGACTAGAAAGATGATCAGGATTCAGTTTATCTGTTCACCACAAAGACCCAAAGTAGCAGATGCTTAAACACGATGGCATTTTATTTTCTGTGCTTTCATGCTAAAGTGTGAAGATTGGCAGGTGCCAGAGTGTCCTGGGCTCTTGAAAGTTCCCAGATCTAGGTCCTCCAATTTTTTTTTTTTAAGGTGGAGTCTCACTCTGTCGCCCAGGCTGCAGTGCAGTGGCACGATCTCGGCTCACTGCAACCTCCGTGTCCTGAGTTCAAGCGATTCTCCTGCCTCAGCTTCCCAAGTGTCTGGGACTATAGGTATGTGCCACCACGCCTGGCTAATTTTTGTATTTTTAGTAGAGACGGGGTATCGCCATGTTGGCCAGGCTGTTTTCAAACTCCTGACCTCAGGCAGTCCACCCGCCTTGGCTTCCCAAAGAACTGGGATTACAGGCCACTGCCCTGGGCCATCCTCCACCATTCTTAAGGTGAGGTCTTGTCCTCATGTTTCAGGATAGCTGCTGGAGTCCTGCCATTACACCCTGGCTTCCAGACAGCAGGACACAGGAAGGGACAAAGGAGAAAGGGTGCAAAGGTCACATCCAGGTGTTTAAGAAAGGTTCCGGGTGGCTGATGCAAGGTGCTTCTGCTTTCATTTTGTTGGCTAGAATGTAGTCACATGACCACTGCCAGTTGCAAGGGATCCTGGGAAATGTAGTTTTCAGTCTGAGCGGCCATGTGCTCAGCTGAATTCAGGGTTCCAGTTTCCATGGACAAAGGGAGAACATACAGGGAGTCACCTTGGCCACAGTGGGTAGGATCTGGACCTGGCCAGAATGTTGGGAAGGACGTTTCTGGAGAGGTTATGGAGAGGTGCTCGAGTGGGCCAGGGCTGGAGACAGCCACCTGGCTTGGAGCACAGGGTCCCCTGTGAGGAGTGTAGGGGCTAAAAGTAGAAACAGGGCTGGGTCTAAATCGAGGATTTTTTTTGGAGACGGATTCTCACCCTGTCACCTAGGTTGGAGCGCAGTGGCTCAATCTCGTCTCACTGCAACCTCTAGCCTCCTAGGTTCAAACCATTCTCCTGCCTCAGACTCCTGAGTAGCTAGGATTACAAGTGCGTGCAACCACACCCAGATAATTTTTGTATTTTAGACATGGGGGTCTCACCCTTTTGGCTGGGCTGGTCTTGAACTTACATGATCCGCCCGCCTTGGCCTCCCAAAGTCCTGGGATTACCAGCATGAGCCACTGTGTCCGGCCTCAGGTGAAATCTTAATGGAAAGTGGCCAGTGCTGTGAGCAGCTCCTGGTCACCACGCGCCGGCCCTCTGTGTGGGGGTTCTGGATGAGATGGGAGGGCAAGGCCTTTCAACAGAAGCTGGAGTGTGGTGTGAACTTGCTAATGACTTTGAGATGCCAGGCCTCACACACCTCAGAGCAGGTTGGATTTAGCAGGTGGAGAGGCTCAGGAAGATCTCTGTGGCAGGTGTGTCTCCTTTCTGCGGAAACCTGCTCTGCTTCTAAGGTCTGCTGGAGAACCTGGGAGGTGGTGAGTTTGCAGAGACATCCGGGGAAGCAGCCCCTTAAGCAAGGGCAGGATGGAGGGCACACCTGCTGCTTGAGGCGGCGAGTTAAGCAAGGGCAGGATGGAGTGCACACCTGGCTGCTCGAGGCGGCGAGTTGAGCAAGGGCAGGATGGAGGGCACACCTGGCTGCTGGAGGTGGCGAGTTGAGGCTGGGAGGGGCTTCCATCAGTTCCGGCAGCTCAGAGCTCGCATTTTCTTCTTCTTTTTTTGAGACAGGGTCTTGCCGTGTCATCCAGGCTGGAGTGCAGTGACACGATCATAGCTCACTGCAGCCTTGAACACCCAGCCTCAAGGGATTCTCCCACCCTCAGCCTCTCTACAGACTGGGACCACAGGCACGCATCACCATGCCTGGCTAATTTTTTTTTTTTTTTGTAGAGACAGGGTGTCACTATGTTGCTCAGGCTGTTGTGAAACTCCTGGGCTCAAGCGATTCTCCTACCTTGGTCCCCAAGATGCTGGGATTACAAGTGTGAGTCATGGCACCTGTGGCTCCAGAGCTCAGATTCTTAATCTGGTCTGTGGGTGGCCCCTGGGGTAGGTCCCATGAGCCCCTCACAATTGGACACAGTTTTGCAAAGGGGTAAAAGGACAAGAATCGGTGGCTGTATGGCCGGGCGCGGTGGCTCAAGCCTGTAATCCCAGCACTTTGGGAGGCCGAGACGGGTGGATCACAAGGTCAGGAGATCGAGACCATCCTGGCTAATACGGTGAAACCCCGTCTCTACTAAAGAATACAAAAAACTAGCCGGGCGACGAGGCGGGCGCCTGTAGTCCCAGCTACTTGGGAGGCGGAGGCAGGAGAATGGCATAAACCCGGGAGGCGGAGCTTGCAGTGAGCTGAGATCCGGCCACTGCACTCCAGCCTGGGCGAGAGAGCCAGACTCCGTCTCAAAAAAAAAAAAAAGAATCGGTGGCTGTGACCTTGGATGAGCCTCTGAGCTTCACTTTCCCTCCCTGAAAGGGGGTGACAGTGGCACCTCCCTGGAGGTTTCCGTGGAGGGGAGGAAACACATGTAAAATGCTTCACCCCAATTGGGCACAGAGGCGCGTGCCTGTAATCCCAGACTTTGGGAGGCCGAGGCAGGAGGGTGGTTTGAGTCCAGGAATTTACGACCAGCCAGGGCAGCACAGTGAAACTGTATCTCTTAAAAAATAATTTTAAAAACTTTAGCCGGCATGGTGGCACATGCCTGTAGTCCCAGCTACTCCAGAGACTGAGGCAGGAGGATTGCTTGAGCCCAGGAACTTGAGGCTACAGTGAGCCATAATCGTACCACTGCACTCCATCCCGGGAAACAGAGTAAGGCCTTATCTCTAAAAAAAAAAATGCTTCTTGCTTGATGACTTATGATATATAAAAAGGAAGAAAAAGGGCGGGGCGCGGTGGCTCACGCCTGTAATCCCAGCACTTTGGGAGGCCGAGGCGGGTAGATCACGAGGTCAGGAGATTGAGACCATCCTGGCTAACACGGTGAAACCCCGTCTCTACTGAAAATGCAAAAAATTAGCCGGGCGTGGCGGCGGGCGCCTGTAGTCCCAGCTACTCGGGAGACTGAGGCAGGAGAATGGCGTGAACCCGGGAGGCGGAGCTTGCTGTGAGCCGAGATCGCGCCACTGCACTCCATCCTGGGCAACTGAGTGAGACTCCATCTCAAAGAAAAAAAGGAAGAAAAAAAAGAAAAGCTTTGCCCTAAGTGCCTGGCCCCAAGTAAGCGCTCCATAAACTGGCCATGGTGTAGCTGTGGATTCTCTGCACATTTTTCTGCGCAGAACCTTCACTGACTGCAGTCAGCTTCTCAGAGGGATCTGTGACTGAGAAAGGGTACCAGTCCCTGGAGGACAGCACCATATTAGGGAGTGAAGACTGCCCCGGCTGGTAAGGGATTGGGGGACTCTCTGTGCAGGGCCAGGACACCTCTCCGCGGACAGGTGAGAAGCTTTGAAAGGGCAGGAAGGAGAGGTCAGCAAGGTCAGATGCTGTGAGGGGTCAGAGTGGGAGCCAAGGGGCGGTCACTGGATTTCTGATCAGGAGGTCACAGGTGACCTCAGAGAGCAGCCCCCTCGAGGGCTGGGGTGGGGGAGGGGCCAGCCAGATGGCAGGTCTTGGGTGAGGTGACAGTGGAGCTGCAGAGAGAGCAAGGGGGACGGCGACCTTTCCCAGCCCACTGAGACCCACCCTTTCAGTCATTCAGCCAGAAACATGCAGCGAAAGTGGACTCGCTGGTCTCCATAGCGTGGTAGCTCCCATCCAGCCAGCTTTAAATGGTCAGAAATTCATGGCCGGGCGCGGTGGCTCAAGCCTGTAATCCCAGCACTTTGGGAGGCCGAGACGGGCGGATCGCGAGGTCAGGAGATCGAGACCATCCTGGCTAACACGGTGAAACCCCGTCTCTACTAAAAATACAAAAACTAGCTGGGCGAGGTGGCGGGCGCCTGTAGTCCCAGCTACTCGGGAGGCTGAGGCAGGAGAATGGCGTAAACCCGGGAGGTGGAGCTTGCAGTGAGCTGAGATCCGGCCACTGCACTCCAGTCCGGGCGACAGAGCGAGACTCCGCCTCAAAAAAAAAAAAAAAGAAATTCACCGAGCATCTGCTGTGCACCAGTTACTGTTTTAGGAGCCCAGGGATGTGGTGACACCCGAGATAAACACAGGGTCCCACATTTGCGGGCCTGGGGACATTGCATGAGGAGCGCTAAATCAGCAATCACTTAAAGTGAGCTGAGGGACTCCAGGATGCTAGAGGAGGGGCTCTGCTTAGAGGGAGGCTGAGGGCAGAGTGGTGCTTGTGGTAAGAGCACTAGCAGGGGCCAGCTGGCGCTGGCAAGTCCTGACCCACTCCTTAGCATCCTGATGACCACTTTGTGCCTCAGTTTCCTTGGCTGTCATTTGTGGATCTTAACAGAGTCTACCTCAGAGGGTTGCTGTGAGTGGTGAGCTGATAGAAGTAAAGTGCTTAAAATAGCATCTGGTACTGCAGGAGGGAAGACCTGCTCTGAGAATGAACTTGTGGGCCTGGCATGGCCAAGGACACACAGTGAGGGGGATGGGGAGGCAAGGGACGCCTGTGATGGAGGCTGGGCTCCAACCGTGCTCTGGCCCGCTGTGCTTTCCTGGCAGGGCGATCATGGGCAAATGCCTCAGTGTCCCTGAACCTCAGCTTCCTTATTGGTGGGAGGATTTGGTGAGTGGCTTCCCTGGTGAAAAGTGGCCTTGGCCAGAGTAGACATCTGTGCCTGGACTGTATGTGCCCAAGTCAGACACAGCACCCCGGTCTCCAGCACACTCTCAGTCTTTTTTTTTTTATTTCCCCCTTGTTTTTTGAGATGGAGTCTTGCTCTGTCGTCCAGGCTGGAGTGCAGTGGCACGATCTCGGCTCACTGCAAACTCCACCTCCAGAGTTCACGCCATTCTCCTGCCTCAGCCTCCTGAGTAGCTGGGACTACAGGTGCCCGCCACCACGCCCAATTAATTTTTTTGTATTTTTAATAGAGACAGGGTTTCCCTGTGTTAGCCAGGATGGTCTCAATCTCTTGACCTTGTGATCCGCCCTCCTCAGCCTCCCAAAGTGCTGGGATCATAGGCGTGAGCCACCGCATCTAGCCTATTGGAGCGATTTCTGCTCACTGCAACCTCTGCCTCCTGGGTTCAAGCGATTCTCGTGCCTCAGCCTTCCGAGTTGCTGGGACTACAGGCGTATGACACCATGCCCGGCTAATTTTTGTGTTTTTAATAGAGACGGGGGTTTCACCATGTTAGCCAGGCTGGCCTCGAACTCCTGACCTCAAGTGGATCCGACCATCTTGGCCTCCCAAAGTGCTGGGTTTACAGATATGAGCCACCACGCCCGACCTCAGTCTTGGGGAGCAGAGAGAAGACAGATAGAGAACCCCGTCTCCTCTGCTGGGGAAGTGGCCCAGGGAGCAAATTGAAGAGAATGGCAGCTAAGGAGAGGTAGGGGAGAGGCTGGCCTGGTCAGAGAGAGGTGAGCTGCAAAGGAGGGGGACCCAGGGGCCTGCAGGGTCTCTGTGGTCAGCCCTGCTGCTCTCTGCCTTTCCTGGCTGGAATGTGGTCCCTGGCTGCCCAGCACTCCCTGGGTTAGAGGCTGCAGGCAGTCCTGATTAGCATACATGGGAGCCTTACCTTGGTATGACCTTGCAACCTTGTCCAGGAAACTGGTTCTTCCTTCAGTTTTCTCCCGTTAAATGGAGGGGGCTTTCGAGGATTGGCCCATACCCAGCATAGGTGAATCCTTGATCTCCTAAGCCTGCTACGTGGCCTGGAAGAGAAGATGTATCCCAGGGCGGCCAGGTGTTGGGGTAGATAGGTCACAGACTAGCCTTGGGAATCCTGCCCGAGACCCCCTCGTCCCCAGTGATTGAGGAGAAGTCCCTTTCCCCGGTGTGGTTTATCTGTCCCAGGGGCCTTCTCCGGCACCTTCCGGATCTGCTTCCTGATCTCACTCTAGTGACCTGCTTGGGGAGCTTCACGATTCAGTCTCAAGAGTCGCGCAGGGTGGACTCTGAGCAGCCTCCAGATCTGCCCAGAAAATCCACGGTGCCTGCCCTGCCACTTTTTTGTTTGGTTTAAGAGACAGGGTCTCACTGTGTTCCCCAGGCTAGAGTGCACTGGTGTGATCATAGCTCACTGTTAGCCTTTAAATCCTGGGCTCAAGCAATCCTCCTGCCTTAGCCTCCCGAGTAGCTGGAGCTACAGGTATGCGCCACCACGGCTGGCTAATTTTTTTAAAAAATTGGCTGGGTGTGGTGGTTCACACCTATAATCCCAGCACTTTGGGAGGCTGAGGCAGGTGAATTCCTTGAGGTCAGGAGTTCAAGACTACAAGCCTGGCCAACATGGTGAAACCCCTGCCTCTACTAAAAATACAAAAATTAGCTGGGCATGGTGGCATGCACCTGTAATCCCAGCTACTCGGGAGGCTGAGGCAGGAGAATCTCTTGAACCCAGGAGATGGAGGTTGTGGTGAGCTGAGATCACACCACTGCACTCCAGCCTGGGCAACAAGAGCAAAACTCCATCTCAAAAAAAAAAAAAAAATTGTAGAGATGGGGTCTCAGTATGTTGTCCAGGCTGGTCTCAAACTCCTGGACATAAGCAATCCTCCCCTCCTTGGCCTGCCAAAGATCTAGGATTACAGGCCTGAGTCACTGTGCCCAGCCTAACCTGCCGCTTTGACACTACACGGCTCTGACTTTTGGTTGAGGAATCTGGAGTCCCCAGTTGCCCCCTCCCCCTGTACCTGCCTTTTGTTCCCTGAAAAACAGTTGAAGGAAATGGAGAACAGGCCTAACCCGGGACTGAAGGAGTTGGTTCTGAAGATTCTGGGCCCCTCCTGTGTCTCCTCTGGTATGGGTTCTCTGCATCACTTCTTTATTTTATTGTTTTATTTTTATTATTATTTTTTTTGAGACAGAGTCTTGCTCTGTCCCCCAGGCTGGAGTGCAGTAGCGTGATCTTGGCTCACTGCAACCTCCGCCTCCCGGGTTCAAGCGATTCTCCTGCCTCAGCCTCCCGAGTAGCTGGGATTATAGACACGCGCCACCACGCCCGCCTAATTTTTGGATTTTTAGTAGAGGTGGGGTTTCACCATGTTGGCCAGGCTGGTCTCAAACTCCTGACCTCAGATGATCCACCCGCCTCGTCCTCCCAAAGTGCTGGGATGACAGACGTGAGCCACCGCGCCCGGCCGCTTATTTATTTTAATCATTGTTTAGTCAGTACACACAGACGCCCAGGCCTTAGTTGTTCTGTTTGAGGCTTCTGACAATTATGGACACTCACGTCACCACCACCCAAAGCCAGACATGGAACTTGTTCCCCTCTGGGTAGGTTTTGTTCAGTGGGACAGCCCCTCTTTCCCTGTCTGTTCCTCTCATCGTTTGTCCCCTGCTGCCAGGCGGGGCATTCTTGTAAACAGATCTAGACTTGTTTGGGGGGCTCTGTGCCCCCCCACCCCTGCCAGTAGAACCCCCTTTTATTCTTCCTTTTTGTCTATCTCTTTAAAGCGATTCATTAGCCTTGGCAGGCGCGGGTCTGAGCTGTTTTTCTTTAAGTCGCTGGCAGGTCGTTCCCCCGCTAATTGTGTTCTCGGAGCCGGGGTTCATTTTGCCGGATGTGTTACACATGTGCAAGCATAGTGGTTTTAAGTATAGAAAACCTGCCCGGCGGTGTGGGCATGGGTGCTCTTCCTGGCGAGGACTGCCCCGGCCAATCAGTGCTCTCATGAAAGAGGGATGTTCTTGTTACCCATCCTGGGCTGGGAGCGTTTGAATAAATAATCAAAGACCGGGGGGGCCTCGTGCAAACTGAGGAGGGACATTCCAGAGAATTTGCCACATTCTTCCTTGAACAGGACAGGAAGGCGAAGATAGGCTGGAGCTTCCAGATTTCCATCCTGTGCCCTTGAGGGACCCTCCGAAGGAGCCTGGCTCTGTCTCTGAGCCCTGGAGCCCCTAGATAGGGGGTGATGGGATGCTTGGTTCTTAGTCCCCTTCACACCCTCCAAGTCCTGCTTATTGGTGCTGCCAGGCACTACCATAGCTAATGTTTGCTGAGCACGAGTGACAAGCCAGGCAGGCCTGGTTCCAGGAGCTTCATGTTCATTGACTGGTTTTGCTATCAGGACAGCCCCCCACAGGGAGCTGCAGCACCTACAGCTCACTCCCTTATTTATTTATTATTTATTTATTTATTTATTTATTTATGTATGTATGTATGTATGTATGTATGTCTCTCTCTGTGTCTCTCTCTTTCTTTCTTTCCTTCCTTTCTTTCCTTTCTTTCTTTCTTTTTTTTTTTTTTTGAGGCAGGGTCTTGCTGTGTTACCCAGGCTGGAGTGCAGTGGTGTGAACACAGCTCACTGCAACCTCAACCTCCCAGGCTCAGTTGATCCTCCTATCTCAGCCTCCCGAATAGCTGGGACTACAGGTGCCCCCACACCTGGCTAATTTTTTTTCTTTTTTTTTTTGAAATGGAGTTTCAATCTTGTTGCCCAGGCTGGAGTGCAATGGCGCCATCTCGGCTCACCACCACCTCTGCCTCCCGGGTTCAAGTGATTCTCCTGCCTCAGCCTCCCCAGTAGCTGGGATTACAGGCATGCACCACCATGCCCGGCTAATTTTGTATTTTTAGTAGAGATGAGGTTTCTCCATGTTGGTCAGTCTGATTTTGAACTCCTGACCTCAGGTGATCCACCCACCTCAGCCTCCCAGCCTGTAGCTGGGATTACAGGCGTGAGCCACTGTGCCTGGCCTAATTTTGGTATTTCTTATAGAGATGGGGTCTCACTATGTTGCCTAGGATGCTCTCCAACTCCTGGGCTCACGCAGTCCTCCCACCTCGACCACCTAAAGTGCTGGGATTACAGACGTGAGTCACCATGCCCTGCCCACTCCCTCATTTTTATCTTTTATCTTTTTTTAATTTTTTTTTTTTTTTTTTTTAGAGATGAGGGCTGAGCGCGATGGCTCACGCCTGTAATTCCAGCACTTTGGGAGGCCGAGGCAGGTGGATCACAAGGTCGGAAGTTCAAGACCAGCCTGGCCAAGATGGTGAAACCCCATCTCTACTAAAAAATACAAAAAAATTTAGCCAGGTGCAGTGGCAGGCACCTGTAATCCCAGCTACTCGGGAGTCTGAGGCAGGAGAATCACTTAAACCTGGGCGGCAGAGGTTGCAGCGAGCCAAGATCACGCCACTGCACTCTAGCCTGGGTGATAGAATGAGATTCCATCTCAAAAAAAAAAAAAAAGAAAGAAAGAAAGAAAAAGAAAAAAAATATATATATGGGGTCACAATATTTTGCCAGGCTGGTCTCAAACTCCTGGCTTCAAATGATCCTCCTGCCTCAGCCTCTCAAGTAACTGGGCCTCCTGCCTCCGTGTCCCGAGGAGCTGGGACACCACCATGCCCAGCTCACTTCCTAATTTTTTTTTTTTTTTTTTTTTTTTTTTTTTTGAGACGGAGTCTGGCTCTGCCGCCCAGGCTGGAGTGCAGTGGCCGGATCTCAGCTCACTGCAAGCTCCGCCTCCGGGTTCACGCCATTCTCCTGCCTCAGCCTCCCGAGTAGCTGGGACTACAGGCGCCCGCCACCTCGCCCGGCTAATTTTTTTTTTTGTATTTTTTAGTAGAGACGGGGTTTCACCGTGTTAGCCAGGATGGTCTCGATCTCCTGACCTCGTGATCCGCCCGTCTCGGCCTCCCAAAGTGCTGGGATTACAGGCTTGAGCCACCGCGCCCGGCCCTAATTTTTATAAGAGGAAACTGAGGCACTAAAAGTTTGGTGGCAGAGTTGGATGTGAACCCCGGTTTGGCCCTGAGCCTTTCACTCGGCCATCAGCCCTGCAGCCCCTCCTGCCACTTTTCCCAGTCTCTGACTCCTCCACAGGGCAGCGCAAGGCCATGGAGGAAGTGCCTGTCCAAGGCTCACCCCTGCTGCTCCTGGTCCTTGTCCTGTGTCACTGTTGGCCATGGCGACCTCTTCCAGAGCTCGCCAAAGCCAGTATCCCGTCTGCCCTGGTTCCTGCCTTGTGTCTGATTTCTTTGTGGCGTCGGTAGTGTCTGCCCTCTCAGCTGTGCCACATCTGGAATCACATCTGGTGAAGCAGCCTGCAGGTCCTGGGGCGGAAGGCGGCCTCCTAACCCAAACGTACTGTTCTCTGAGCCTCGGTGGGGCCAGAAGGGCTCCTGGACGCCCTGGGGCCTGGCAGAGGCCCTTCCTGCAGCTTTGTGGCCCAGGACATCCTGTTTCTCTGGCTGATGGTCAAAACCTTTCCTTATTCTTTATTTTTTTAATCTTTTACTTTTTGTAGAAACGGGGTCTCGCTTTGTCACCCAGTCTGGTCTCAAACTTGTGGTCCCAAGCCGCCTCTATGCCTCGGCCTCCCAAGCACTGGGATTACAGGCATGTGCCAGCATGCTCTGACTCAGGCTCTTTCAAGATGTGCGCTAAGCAGGGACTTCAAGTGGGCCTCAGCCCAGGGCAGCTTCTCTGTGACTCAACTGCGATTTCCTCCACTGGAGGCTGCCTCTGCCCCAGCCTCTCTGGAGCGCCCGCCTGCACCCCCTCCTCTGGGTGAGGCCCTTTGACCCGCCTGAAGGCAGGCGGCAGCCCAGCTTGCTGCACTGAGCTCTCTGTCCTTGACAATGAAAGCCAGGGTATGGAGGGTCCCAGTCGCTCTGGGAGATGATCCCCCTCAGCAACCTGGGGTTTTCTTGCTGCTCCATGACACGCCTCATTCAACCCCACCTTCCAGGCCACTGTGGGTGTCCTCTCTGCAAAGGGCTTCTCCTGCTGGCCTAGTCCCCATAGAGAGCTGCGGCCCAGCTCCTGCCAAGTGTCACAATGTGACAGACCCTTTTTAGTGCCAGGAAGCAGGCTCGATTGCCTCCTTGTAGTGGTGAGGCTCAGGGGTCAACTAGCCTGGCCTGGCATTGCACAGGCCCAGAGCACAGGTGGAACCTGGTCCCCTGAGTCTGGCCCCCAGTACCTCCCGACTGGACTCTGCGGAGACTGGGATGGAGTTTGGCTGTCTTTGGACCAGCTTCTGGGTCCCCACCTGAGCCACCTGGAGCCTATTATCGCTCTGTTCCTTGGTTTCCCCTCTTAAAAATAGGACTAAGGTCGACCTGGAGAGTGGTTTGAGCACTAACCAAGGCCCTGCATAGCCAACACCTAAGAGTGCTTCCTGGGGCTCCATAAATCACAGCTTCAAAGTCTTGGCCCACGGGAAAAGAAAGACTGGGTGAGCTGGCCCAGCAGACAGCATGTGGAGCAAGGGGACTGGTGCAGGCCGGTTTTGTGGCTTTGCACTGTGACCCCCCCCAACCAACCCCGTGCTTTTCATAATTACCGCTAAGCTCCTGCGCTTTCTGGGGCTGTGGAACCCCAGCTCACATCTGCTGTCTCTTTTGTAGTGCACAAAGCCCTGGCGGTGGCAGCTGATTAGCATGGATGCAGGAGACATTTGCATGTAATAGCTCCCAATGAAGGGGGTGCCCCGTGTCTTTTTCAGAAAAGCCAAGCTCTTTCTTTGTCTTGGCCTTCTATTCCTGGGGTTGCCCTTCGCACACCCCGCAACTGAAGGGACTGTCGCCCGCAGGTCAGGACTACAAGGAAAGCTGTCAACCCCTGAAGGTGGAGCTTGGGGACCAGCCTTTAGAGGGAGCCCCCTACTGAGTGTCCCCCAGGCCTTTGACTCAATCTCCACGGTGATTTATGAGGTTTGAGTGTCCTCAGTTCAGGGGGCTTTCTCCAGAGCCCACCTAGATGGGGCGCGCGTTGAGTGCTCCGTCTCCTGAGATCTGACCGGGCAGCCCAGGGCAGGGAGAAAGGGCAGCTGCCCCAAATAGTGCTTGGGGGCACCATGGAGGCCTTGGCCTACCTGAGATACCAACAGGACACCCCTAGGTACCTCTCCCCTCGGTGGCCACCTCTCAACTCTGCCCACACACCTCCCAACGTCTTGTCACTGCGCAATTTCAAAATTTTTTTTTGAGATGGAGTCTCGCTCTGTCGCCCAGGCTGGAGTGCAGTGGCACGATCTTGGCTTGGTGCAAGCTCTGCCTCCCCGGTTCAAGGGATTCTTCCGCCTCAGCCTCCCTAGTAGCTGGGACTACAGGCATGTGCCACCACGCCTGGCTAATTTTTTTTTTGTATTTTTAGTAGAGACAGGGTTTCTCCATGTTGGCCAGGCTGGTCTCGAACTCCTGGCCTCAGGTGTTCCCGAAGTGCAGGGATTACAGGTGTGAGCCACTGCACCCAGCCTAAAAATTAGTTTTGTGTGGTAGTACATACCTGTGGTCCCAGCTACTTTGTTTTATTTACATATGTATACACGTATATACACACACATATATACACATACATGCATATATATACACATGCACGCATGTATACAGATATGTATACATATGCGTATATACACACATACACATGTATATACACACATATATATGCGTGTGTGTATATATATATATATGTATTTTTCCCCTGGTATAACTCTATTCTACCTGAAGTCCCGGCTGCTTAGGAGGCGGAGGTGGGTGGATTGCTTCTTGAGCACAGGAGGTCGAGGCTGCAGTGTGCTGTGACTGGGCGGGCCATTGCACTCCAGCCTGGGTGACAGAGGGAGACCAAAAATGAGGAGTGTTCCCAAGCAGTGTGTGAAGCTGATGCTCTGTCAGCCACGTGCCAGATGGGTTGGGTCCCGGGGTGGCCACCTGGGGGACAGGGCCAGGCTCCTGTTCTGGGCCCGACATGGCCTTGTGTCTAGAACTGTCTCCATGGCTCCTTCTCTTGACCCTTTGCCTTGAACTGGAGCACTCTGGGGACACAGGGACCAAGACTGGTGTTTTGTGCCAATGCCACACTATTGTGTGCCCATGGGTCTTGGGCCAGGCATGGGTGGATTCGTCCTCATGGCTACCCACTGAACCACATGTTATTTTATTTTTCTAGACGCTAAAGCTGAGGTGTCGGGAGGTGATGGTCCCTTGCTTGCAGGTGGCAGAGCTCAGGTTCAAACCTGAATCTTACTGCTCCTGGCTCGTTTGGGAAGCCTCCCTTACTGGAATGCAGGTCAGGGAGCCCCGCTGCCCTTGGGCTGACTGCCCCACCTCCATCACAGCCACAGAGGGCGGCAGGGTGGGTGCCAGGCTTGCTCTGGGAGATTCCAAGCTGAGGAAAGCAGGGCTGTCCGCCAGCCTCCAGCTGGGTCACAGAAGAGGCTCAGGGCCTGTTCCCACTCCCCTCCCCCAGCCAGCAGCGTCCAAAAGGATGTTGGGGGGGTGGTCCCCCGTCCAGCCTGCCCACTCTAGGGAGGGGCCCAGACAACTTGCGTAGACGCCGGCTCTCCTGCCCCCAGCCTTCGCCATTGCCTTTTGTCTGGCTATCTTTCATGTACAAGGGAGAAATTCAAACCACTCAGGAGGGTGTAACATGAAAAGTCAGTCTGTCCTTCCCTCCGCACTGCCCGTGACCTTTGGTTTTTCAGGCACACACAAGCGTGCATGCATAAATCTCTCCTCCAACCTGCTAGGCTTCACGTTATGCACGTTCACACAATGGCAGAGGAGGGTGCGGGTTGAAAAGTATGACTTGCTTCCCAGAAGCAGCACTGAAGTCACTTTATTGTGTTTCCAGACAAGCCCCATGAATGCAGAGTGCACAGCCGCTCCTCCCTCTGTCCCTTCCCCGCCCATCTGTACACCTGTGGGGCATAGGTTTTACACCACTCTGTCTGTCCCTTACCTTGTGGCTTGGTCATTTAACATGTCAGTGTGTACAGATGGAAATCGATTTCTTTTAATTTCTCGCATCTTCATTTATTCATTCTTTCGTTAATCCATGGATATTTCGGTTTTCTGCTTTGGGCGCCTTCAGATCTAGGTGTATCTCTGCAAGTAGAGCTTGTAGCATACATAAGGCCCTGCAAAGGGATTTCTGAGCCGGAAGTTTTTGATCAGTTGCTCAGACATAGCTCTGATGTGCTGGGGCAGTGCCCGTTCAGAGCCATGGCTGCAGGGCTCCTGGACACCCAGCTCCAGTGCTGGAGCAGGGTTGGGATTCACCCAGAGGCCAGGGTTGGGCCAGAGGAGCCCAGGGTGACCTGATGGTCCTCAGATACCCGGGGCTGGGCAGCACCGTGGAACAACTGCTCCAGAGCTTCTCCGAGGACGACATTGGAGGATCCGACTCAGGTTACGGCAGGAGAGGGAGGCCAGGCCGGGTTAGGGTTCTAGGGTTTGGGATTCCGGACGACATTGGAGGATCCGACTCAGGTTACGGCAGGAGAGGGAGGCCAGGCTGGGTTAGGGGTCTGGGGTTTGGGATTCCGGACGACATTGGAGGATCCGACTCAGGTTACCGCAGGAGAGGGAGGCCAGGCCGGGTTAGGGTTCTGGGGTTTGGGATTCTCTTCCGAGGCTGGCATTGATCTGTTGCTGATGATGGTAACAGCAGCTGCTCTTGTTTATGAAGTACTTAACACCTACCGCTCCCTCCGTTACCTGGGAATCCTCACTGCAGGGAGGGGTTTTCATTCCTATTTTGTGCCTATTTTATTTTATTTTTTGAGGCAGAGTTTTGCTTTTGTTGCACAGGCTGGAGTGCTATGGCACAATCTCTGCTCACTGCAACCTCTGCCTTCTGGGTTCAAGCGATTCTCCTGCCTCAGCCTCCCGAGTAGCTGGGATTACAGGCATATACCACCATGCCTGGCTAATTTTTTTTTTTTTTTTTTTTTTTTTGAGACTGAGTCTCACTGTATCACTCAGGCTGGAGTGCAGTGGTGTGATCTCGTCTCACTGCAACCTCTGCCTCCTGGGTTCAAGTGATTCTCCTGCCTCAGCCTCCTGAGTAGCTGGGACTACAGGCGCCCGCCACCATGCCCGGCTAATTTTTTTGTATTTTTAGTAGAGATGGGGTTTCACCGTGTTAGCCAGGATGGTCTTGATCTCCTGACGTTGTAAGCTGCCTGACTTGGCCTCCCAAAGGGCTGGGATTACAGGCGTGAGCCACCGCGCCCGGCCATTGTGCCCATTTTATAGATGGGTCTCCTGAGGCCAGGGGTGAAGGCAGCTGCTAGTTCAGGGGATCCAAGCCCTGCGGGGCTCTGCTGCACATAGGCTCTGACCTAGTGAAGTTCCAGGATGGTGCCCTGGGGCCGGACTGCCAGGCCCTCCACCTGGGTTATGTCACCTCACCCTTTTGGGATGTGTCAGGGTGGCCGTTGGATAGATGAGGAAGCCAAGGTCAGGGCCGGAGAACAGAGGGTTCGGCCCTGAACCCAGCCCCTCCCTGATAAACCCAAGTCCTTCTTGATGCCAAAGCCCATCCTTTATCCTTTCAGTCCTTCCCTGCTGGGTCATCTCTGCTGCCTCTTGGGCACATGGGCACCAAGCCACACAGGAACGGGGAGAAGCTTCTGGTGCCCACAGTGTGGAAACAAGGTCGCTGCCGCCAGGGCAGTGGGGCCTGGCTCAGGTGCCGCCTCTTCCCCAGTCTGCCTGGAATCTGAACTGGGCCCGGTCCGCGTGCGTCAGCTCCCGTGCTTTCCCTCCTTTCAGCACTTACTGCCAGTTTCTGTTGTCCGTCTCCTCACTGCCCTGCTGGGTGCTGTCTGCCTCCCACTGTGGACTCCCATCATGGGAGGGCCGGGGGTGGCTCTCTGGTTCACCGCCAGGTCCTCTGTGCCTGCATGTGGTCCAGGCGGAGCAGGCTGAGCAAAGAGATGCCAGCCGAGTGGGCCTCAGAAAGCATGTTTTTTTCTGTACCTGTGGGATGGGAGTTGGCCGCGGGGGAGTGGGGGGTCTCCCTCTTTTTACCTAACTCTCCTCCTTTGGTAATATTTTCCTCTGGAAGGTGAAGAGCCCATGTCGTCTTTAGCAGCAGGAGGCGATTTAATAAAAGATGTACCATTTGGACGACGGCTTCTACAGCCACCAGCTACTCCCCCGCCCCAGGTCTGCTGAGATAAATAGCTTTAATTATGCCTCCATTTGGTGGCTACAGTTGTGTTCCCCCTGGAGATGCAAGAGCTTGAAATGTGGCCTTTCTCCCCCCAGCTGGTGCTGCTGCTTTTCTTCTTGCCCTCCACCTCCTTGTGCTTTCTCTCTCTCTCTTTTTTTTTTTTTTTCTTTCTTGAAATGGGGTCTCACTCTGTCGCCTAGGCTGGAGTACAGTGATACAATCTCAGCTCACTGCAGCCTTGACCTCCCAGGCTCAAGGGATTTTCCTGCCGCAGCTTCTCACATGGTTGGGACTACAGGTGCACACCACCATGCTCAGCTTATTTTTTTATTATTATTTGTAGAAGATGGGGTCTCACTATGTTGCCCAGGCTGATCTCAAACTCCTGGGCTCAAGTGATCCTCCCGACTCGGCTTTCCAAAGTGTTAGGATTACAGGCATGAACCATTGTTCCCAGCCAGCCTCCTTGTTCTCTGTCTGCCAAAGAATGTGGCCCTGATGTCACGATGGCGTGGGAGGTTCTCTTTTTTTTCCTTTTTGAGAGAGAGTCTTGCTCTGTCACCCAGACTGGAGTGCAGTGGCATGATTTCTGCTCACTGCAACCTCCGCCTCCCAGGTTCAGATTATTCTCCTGCCTCAGCCTCCCAAGTAGCTGGGATTACAGGCGCCCACCACCACTCCTGGCTGATTTTTGTATTTTTGGTACAGATGAGGTTTCACCATGTTGGCCGGACTAGTCTCAAACTCCTAGCCTCAAGCGATCCACGTGGCTTGGCCTCCCAAAGTGCTGGTATTACAGGTGCAAACCACTGTGCCCAGCCTAGGGATGGGAAGTTCTAAGGGACTCCAGGTCCCCCTGACCCAGGTCTAACAAGCCTCAGGGGCCCAAGGATCCCCTGCTTGTTCCATTGCTTTCTGGAAGCAAGGGGGAGGGGCAGGAGGTGAATAGACAGTGCTGCTGTGTGGCCACATGATGCTAAACGTCTCTGCATAGTGAAGCCACTTCCCCAGTCAAGGCCATGCTCATGGTGAGGGCAGGCTAGTATTCTGACCTGGACACCTGGACCCCTGCACCCACTGCCCCCTGTGCTTCGGGAAGAGGCTGGGCCTCCCCTACCCCTATCCCGGGGAGGGCATTCTGGTTGGTACCCATGAGTGCCCCTTGTGTGCTAGGTACTGTGTGGGTCATGCCCAGAGCCCTGGATCTGCACTTTGTGGGGCTGTCAGGTAGGCATTAAATAAGGAGCTGCCAGGCAATGAGGGCTTGTCTGGGAAATGCTGGAGGACCTCTAGGAGGAGGTGACAGGGAAGCAGGGGAAGGCGGGAGGGTGATGTCTAAGGATCATCAGAGGCCAGAGAGAACCTCTGCCCATGATCTTGACTGGGAGGGAGTGTTGAAGGCCAGCAAGGTTTGGCTGGAGTGACCCAAGGGGCAGCAGTGAGACTGCGGACACTGGCAGAGGGCTGGTTCCAGAAGGTGCTGGGGAACCATGGGGCGGTGTGAGGCAAGAGCACAGCAGGCGGGTTGTGTTAGACACTGTGCGGCTTGAAGGGTGGCCTGGGAGATGACTGAGGCATGGTACGTCCCCCGGGACCATCTGCTCAGTGAGACCCTTGAGAGACGTGTCCCTGTTCTTCCAAAACCCTCCTGCATGCTGGGTGGGACCCAGGGTTGCCATGGAGCTCCTGCTGCCCCGCCCACCATTCTCTAGTGCATTTTTTTCAGGTCTGGGGCTAGGGAGTCCTTGTACCTTAGAGTCCCCCAGATTCTGCTGCCCTGGGAGGCCAGTAAGGAGGGGGGATGTGTAGGGTGCTGACTCTAAGGCAGGTGGGGAACAGCAGCTGGTCCCCCAAGAGCTGCCCTCTTCCTCATCCCCATTGGCTCCTGCCTGGCCAGCCATAGCCCTTGGCTCTTGCCTCATCCTGTGTGGCAGCGGGTCTCTCCCCACCCTGCGCAAGGTCCCTCCCAGTGCTGCCCAGAGCCGAGCCACCAATCCACTGGGGCCTCTTGCAGTCCGTCCACAGTGCCCCTACCCACATCAACCCACCTTGCACGGGGGTCTGTCCCAGCAGCCTCCCAGGGCTCACTGCACACTGTCTTTGCCACCCCTGTTTCCCTGTCTTCCCTGTGCTCTTCCCCTCACTGGCAGATCTGTCCCTAGTCTCCTTCCCAGGCTGGGTCAGGTGCCACCTACAGAGTCCACCATCTGGGGATCCCTGTCAGTCTGCCACTCGGCTGTCCTCACCACCCCTACGATGGGGAGCGTGTCTCCATTGCCCAGTGCCTGGTGAGCAGATAAGGAAGTGGGTGGCGAGGACGCTGAGGGTCCAGCCTCTGCTCTGCACTTGTAATCCTGCTGGGTTTTGCAAATAAAGCTTTATGGGCACACAGCCATGCTCACTTGTTTACATATTGTCTGCTGCAAGGCAGAATAGAATCATTGTAGCAGAGATCAGATTCCCCAGGAAGCACACAATATTTACTGTCTGGTCCTTTACACAGAAAGTCAGCCAAACCCTGCTCTAGGAAGCGCAGAGACGTCGGCTGGTGCATTGGTGAGGAATGGGGATGCCAGTGCCAGTCACCTCGGCCACTCTTGCTGTGTGACCTTGAGCAAGATACTTAACCTCTCTGAGCAAATAAGGGCATAGTGAGAGTAGATACTCCCAGGGGTGATGAGAAGAGGAAACGGGTTAGACATAGGCACTGGAACAGAGCCTGGCCCTTAGAGTGTTGTCACTCTTACATCATGTGACATCCCAGCCTCCCAGGGTGTGGGCAGGCCTGGCTCATGGCAACTGGGGGTTTGTGACCTGGATTCACATGGTGGGGGGCTGCTTCCTGGGGAGCAAGAAAAGCTGCCTCAAAGATGGGGCAGTTTTCTACCCCCTTCCCTGCAATTCCAGCCCCTCCTCCCTTGGCCCCACAGCTTCATCAGGGCCGAGTAAGCAGGCAGGCCAGCGAGTAGCCGCAGGGTGGGTCCAGGGGTGGCCGAAGCGTAACACTCAGTCCAGGATCGTGTTCTTCACGTTCCCCCTTGGAGACTCCACCAGGAGATCCCCGTCCCGTTCCTTTTACTGCAGGGTAAAAAAATCCTAGCGCTGGGTCAGGCACGGTGGCTCACACCTGTGATCTCAGCACTTTGGGAGGACGAGGTGGGCGAATCACCTGAGATCAGGAGTTCGAGATCAGCCTGGTCAACATGGTGAAACCCTGTCTCTACTAAAAATACAAAAATTAGCCAGGTGTGGTGGTGCACGCCTGTAATCCCAGCTACTCAGGAGACTGAGGCAGGAGAATCACTGGAACCTGGGAGATGGAGGTTGTGGTGAGCTGAGATTGTGCCACTGTACTCCAGCCTGGGTGACAGAGTGAGACGTCTTCTCAAAAAAAACAGGCCGGGCGCGGTGGCTCAAGCCTGTAATCCCAGCACTTTGGGAGGCCGAGACGGGCGGATCACGAGGTCAGGAGATCAAAACCATCCTGGCTGGCCGGGTGCGGTGGCTCAAGCCTGTAATCCCAGCACTTTGGGAGGCCGAGACAGGCGGATCACGAGGTCAGGAGATCGAGACCATCCTGGCTAACATGGTGAAACCCCGTCTCTACTAAAAAATACAAAAAAATTAGCCGGGCGAGGTGGTGGGCGCCTGTAGTCCCAGCTACTCGGGAGGCTGAGGCAGGAGAATGGCGTGAACCCGGGAGGCAGAGCTTGCAGTGAGCTGAGATCCGGCCACAGCACTCCAGCCTGGGCGGCAGAGCGAGACTCCGTCTCAAAAAAAAAAAAAAAAAACATCCTGGCTAATACGGTGAAACCCTGTCTCTACTAAAAAATACAAAAAACCAGCCGGGCGAGGTGGCGGGCGCCTGTAGTCCCAGCTACTCGGGAGGCTGAGGCAGGAGAATGGCATAAACCCAGGAGGTGGAGCTTGCAGGGAGCTGAGATCCGGCCACTGCACTCCAGCCTGGGCAACAGAGCGAGACTCCGTCTCAAAAAAAAAAAAAAAAAAAATACCCCAGCTCTGCCCTAGCCTCAGTTGGTCTGAAGTCACCACAGCTTCCTGGCTCCAGAGTCTGCTTTTTGGTCACCCTTGCCTGCTAGCCCTGCAGCCTGTCCCCTACCTCTCCTGGCCACGTGCACACAGTCCCCAACATGCGCCAGCTGATGCAGCAACAGTGGTGCTTTTTGGATTAGTCTCTAGAGGCCAACACAGAGGGCCTTTCTGAATCCTGGGGTCCTGCCCCCTTCCCCAGTTCCCATACTGCTCCTCCCCAGCAGAATGGCTGCTGTGAGAGGTGGTTACTGGCCATGAGAGGATGCCACAGTGAGTTTCCCATGGGCAGGGCTGCATCTGTGGTGAGCACTGAATCGCCACTGCTGGATCCAGACGCCTGTGCATCTCGGGCCCCAAGGCTCCCTCCTGCCCTCCTCCTGGGGTGCTGTTCGCCAGCCAGGAGACAGGCTGTGCATTCTCTGCCTGCTCACAGGCGACCCTGGGCCAGGTGTGCAATGGCCCACTGGGCCCATAGTAGCAGAGGGAGGGGAGAGGAAGGGAGAAAGTGGGAACGGCATGTGCAGAGGCCTGGGGCCTGGCCCATGTAGGGACTAGAGGGCTGAGTATGTCTGTGGGGAGGGGCCCAGGCGGGGACAGCCATGAGGAATGATGGACACGGAGCTCAGAGGCTCGGGTGTCTTCCCAACAAAGGGAGGAACATGGTCTAGCTTGTTGTTTTTCTTTTTTCTTTTTTCTTTTTTTTTGGTTTGTCAGTATTTCCCAGGTGTCTTCTGTGTGCCAGGGACTAACCTGGGGATAGAGCTGTGACTTTGAGAAGCTGCTGGCTCCGCGGGCTTCAGCAGCTGCTGCTGTGATGAAGCGATCCACTTGCCCTCAGCCCCAGCGTCTTTGGCCCAAGCCCAGCCCCAGCCCTGGCTGGGCACAGCCAGGCTTCACTTGGCCACAGGTCCTGTAGTTGCCTGCCCGGCGCCAGGTCAGAGAGGGGCGCCTCAGGCAACTGGTTGGGTTGCCAGGCTGCTTGGTAAACAGGCCTCCCTGCGCCCACTTGCTGTCGCCCAGGCATGGCCAACAAATCGACAGTATCTCCTTATGAGCGTGGGCACCTTGCCAAGGTTGGATGTGCCTTCCTGGGACCCACTTACAGCTGGGAGCACCTTCTCTTGGGGCCCCTGTGGGTGTGGTGAGGCTGTGAGTCTGGGGCAGTGGCCTGCTGACACCCTCCTCCTGGCAGGGGCTCAGGAGGTTCCTCCATGCCCTGCCCTCTCAGGAGGGCGGCACCTGGCGAGAGAGTCTGGCAGGACTGGCTGGGTGTGGCCGGGGAGCTGCCCTGCGGGTCTCATATCTGCAGGCCCTCATACCTGGACTTGTCAGTTAGGAAGTTTTCTTTTTCTTTTTCTTTTTCTTTTTGAGACGGAGTCTCGTTCTGTCGCCCAAGGCTGGAAGTGAAGTGGTGCCATCTCGGCTCACTGCAACCTCCGCCTCCCAGGGCAATTCTCCTGCCTCAGCCTCCTGAGTAGCTGGGATTATAGGCACCCCCACCACCATGCCTTGTAATTTTTGTATTTTTAGTGGAGACGGGGTTTTGCCATGTTGGACAGGCGTGTCTCAAACTCCTGGGTTCAAGTGATCTGCCCACCTCCCAAAGTGCTGGAATTACAGGCGTGAGCTACCACACTGGCCCATTTTTCTTTTTCCATTGAAGCAAAATCACACCTGTAATCCCAACACTTTGGAGGCCAAGGTGGGAGGATCACATGAATCCCAGGAGTTTCAGACCAGCCTGGGCAACAGAGTAAGAACCTCATCTCTACAAAAAAAATAAACAAAATTAGTCAGGGGTGGTGACATGCGCATGAGGTTCCAGCTACCCGGGAGGCTGAGGTGGGAGGATGGCTTGAGCCTGGGAGGTCAAGAGCTGTTATTTTATAACATGAAATCAACCCTTTTACAATGTTGCATAACAATCGCCTCTGTCTACTCCCAAAATATTGTCATCACCCCAAAAGGAGACCCCACATCCGTTAAGCAGTTGCTCCCCATTCCTGCCTTCTCCTAGCTCTCAGCCACCAGCACCGTGCCTTCTGTGAATATTTCATACAAATAGAATCATTTGTGTCTGGCTTCTTTCGGTGTGATGTTTCTGATATTCATTCATGTTGTAGCATGGCTTAGTGCTTCCTTTATTTTTATGGCTGAATAATGTTTCATTTAATAATAAACCGTGTTTATCTGTTTGTCAGTTTAAGGACATTTGGGTTGTATTTCTATCTTTTGTCTGTCGTGAATAAGTACTGCTATGAATGCTTGCATACGAGTATCTGTTGGTTTTGTTTTGTTTTGTTTTGTTTTTGTTTTGAGACGGAGTCTTGCTCTGTCGCCCAGGCTGGAGTACAGTGGCACGATCTCGGCTCACTACAAGCTCCGCCTCCCGAGTTCACGCCATTCTCCTGCCTCAGCCTTCCGAGTAGCTGGGACTAGAGGTGCCCACCACCACGCCTGGCTAATTTTTTGTATTTTTAGTAGAGACGGGATTTCAACGTGTTAGCCAGGATGGTCTTGATCTCCTGACCTCGTGATCTGCCCGCCTTGGCCTCCCAAAGTGCTGGGATTACAGGCATGAGCCACCGTGCCTGGCCTTTTTTTTTTTTTTTTTTTTTTTGAAACGGAGTCTTTGCTCTGTTGCCCAAGCTAAAGTGCAGTGGTCCTATCTCAGCTCACTGCAACCTCCGCCTCCCTGATTCGAGCAATTGTGCCTGCCTCAGCCTCCTGAGTAGCTGAGACTACAGGCACGCGCCATCACATCTGGCTAATTTTTGTGTTTTCAGTAGAGATGGCATTTCGCCATGTTGGCCATGCTGGTCTTGAGCTCCTGACCTCAGGTAATCTGCCTGCCTCTGCCTTCCAAAGTGCTGGAATTACAAGCATGAGCCACTGCGCTTGGCCAGCTGTTTGTTTATTTGTTTGTTTGTTTGTTTTGAGACGGAGTCTTGCTCTGTCACCCAAGCTGGAGTGCAGTGGTGCGATCTCGGCTCACTGCCGGCTCCGCCTCCTGGGTTCATGCCATTCTCCTGCCTCAGTCTCCCCAGCAGGTGAGACTACAGGCGCACGCCTCCACGTCCCGCTAATTTTTTTGTATTTTTAGTAGAGATGGGGTTTCACCGTGTTAGCCAGGATGGTCTCGATCTCCTGACCTCGTAAACTGCCCGCCTAGGCTTCCCAAAGTGCTGGGATTACAGGCGTGAGCCACCGCACCTGGCATTTGTTTTTGCTTTTTAATTTTTATTTATTTATTTATTTATTTTGAGATGGAGTCTCGCTCTGTCGCCCGGGCTGGAGTGCAGTGGCCGGATCTCAGCTCACTGCAAGCTCCGCCTCCTGGATTCACGCCATTCTCCTGCCTCAGCCTCCCAAGTAGCTGTAGTGGCGGGTGCCAGGCGAGCTGGCACCCGCCACCTCGCCTGGCTAGTTTTTTGTATTTTTTAGTAGAGACAGGGTTTCACCGTGTTAGCCAGGATGGTCTCAATCTCGTGACCTCGTGATCCACCTGTCTCAGCCTCCCAAAGTGCTGGGATTACAGGCTTGAGCCACCCCCCCGGCCTGTTTTTGCTTTTTTTTTTTTTTTTTTTTTTTTTTTTTGAGAGAGGAGTCTCGCTGTGTCGCCCAGGCTGGAGTGCAGTGGCGCGATCTTGGCTCACTGCAAGCTCCGCCTCCCGGGTTCCCGCCGTTCTCCCGCCTCAGCCTCCGAGTAGCTGGGACTACAGGCGCCCGCCACCTCGCCCGGCTAGTTTTTTGTATTTTTAGTAGAGACGGGGTTTCACCGTGTTAGCCAGGAGGGTCTCGATCTCCTGACCTCGTGATCCACCCGCCTCGGCCTCCCAAAGTGCTGGGATTACCGGCTTGAGCCACCGCGCCCGGCCCTGTTTTTGCTTTTTTAAAGAGATGGAGTCTTGCTATGTTGCCCAGGCTGGAGTGCAGTGGCTGTTCACAGGCAGAATCATAGCTCACTGCAGTCTTGAGCTCCCAGGCTCAAGCAATCCTTCCATCTCAGCCTCCTGCGTACCTGGGATCTCAGGCATGCACCACCATGCTCAGCTAATTTTATTTTATTTTTTAGATATGGGATCTTGCTATGTTGCCCAGGCTGACGTTGAACTCCTGGCCTCAAGTTATCCTCCCATCTTGGCCTCCCAAAGTGCTGGGATTACAGGCATGAGCCTGTGCCCAGCCCTGGCTATCTCTTTGTTGTTGAGTTAAAAAAGTTCTTGGCCCAGCCCAGTGGCTTATGCCTGTAAGCCCAGCAGTTTGAGATGCCGAGGCGGACAGATCACATGAGGCTAGGACTTCAAGACCAGCCTGGCCAACATGACAAAACCGCGTCTCTACCAAAAATACAAAAATTACTGGCTGTAATGATGCATGTCTATAATCCCAGCTACTCAGGAGGCTGAGGCACAAGAATCACTTGAACCCAGCTACTCAGGAGGCGGAGGTTGCAGTGAGCCAAGATGGCGCCGCTGCACTCCAGTCTGGGCAACAGATCAAGAATCTGTCTCAAAAAAATATTTAGGCCAGGCACAGTGGCTCACCTCTGTAATCCCAGCACCTTGGGACACTGAGGCAGACAGATCACTTGAGCTTAGGAGCTGGAGACCAGCCTGACCAACATGGTGAAACCCCGTCTCTACTAAAAGTACAAAAATAAGCTGGATGTGGTGGCGCACACCTGTAGTTCCCCCGCTACTCGGGAGGTTGAAGCAGGAGAATCCCTAGAATCCGGGAGGCAGAGGTCACAGCAAGCCAAGATTGTGCCACTGAACTCCAGGCTGGGCGATAGAGTGAAACTCCATCTCAAAAAAATAAAAACATAATAAAATGAGATTAAAAATAATTGTTGTTTTTTTATTTTTATTTTTATTTTTTTGAAATGGAGTCTTGCTCTGTTGCCCAGGCTGCAGTGCAGTGGCGTGATCTTCGCTCACTGCAAGCTCCACCTCTTGGGTTCACGCCATTCTCCTGCCTCAGCCTTCTGAGTAGCTGGGACTACAGGCGCCTACCACCATGCCTGGCTAATTTTTTGTTTGTTTTTGCTTTTTTGTTTGTTTGTTTTGAGACAGAGTCTCGCTGTGTCACCCAGACTGGAGTGCAGTGGCGTGCTCTCAGCTCACTGTAAGCTCCACCTCCCAGGTTCAAGTGATTCTCCTGCCTCAGCCACCTGAGTAGCTGGGACTACAGGCGCCCGCCACCACACCCAGCTAATTTTTTGTATTTTTAGTAGAGACAGGGTTTCACCGTGTTAGCCAGGATGGTCTCGATCTCGTGATCCGCCTACCTTGGCCTCCCAAAGTGCTGGGATTGCAGGCATGAGCCACCGTGCCCAGCCAATTTTATTTTATTTTATTTATTTTTTTTTTTTTTGTATTTTTAGTAGAGACAGGATTTCACCATGCTGGCCAGGCTGGTCTCAATCTCCTGACCTCGTGATCCACCCACCTTGGCCTCCCAAAGTGCTGGGATTACAGGTGTGAGCCACCGTGCCCAACCTTTTTTTTTGAGACAGGGTCTTATTCTTGTCACCCAGTCTAGAGTGCAGTGTTGTCATCTCTGCTCGCTGCAGTGTCAACTTCCTGGGCTCAGGTGATTCTCCCACCTCAGCCTCCCAAGTAGTTGGGACTACAGGTACACGCCACTACACCTGACTAATATTTATGTATTTTTAGTAGCGACGGGATTTCACCATGTTGCCCAGGCTGGTCTTAAACTCCTGGGTTCTAGTGATCTGCCCGCCTCCCACAATCCTGGGATTACAGGTGTTAGCCACCAGGCCTGACCCTAAAAGAGTTTTTTTAATATATTCTGGACACTAAATACTTAGCAATAGATGATTTGCAAATAGTTCTCCTAAGAGTTTTCTAGTTTTAGCTCTTATGTTTAGGTCATTGCTCCATTTGAGTTCTGTTTTATTTGTATATGGTGTGAGGTAGGAGTTTAACTTCATTCTTTTCTCTGTGGTTATCCAGTTTTCTTAGCAGGGTTTGTTGAAGGCGCTGTTCTTTTCCCATTGAATGTTCTTGGAATCTTTGTCAAAAATCAATTGAGGATAAGTGTAAGGGTTTATTTCTGGACTCTGATTCTGTTCCATTGATCTGTGTCTCCATTCTTTTGCCAGTACCACTACACTGTTTACATTACTGTACCTGCATAGTAAAATTTGAAATTGAGACATGGGAATCCTCCAGGTTCATTCTTTTTCAAGATTGTTTTGGCTATTCAGGGTGATTGGGAACACTTTTGCCATATTTGCACTCACGTTGTTGTTGTGATGGGCTATTGAAAAGCAAGCTACTGATGTCATAGGAATTTGCCATAAATACTTCCACATATGTTTTCTAAGAACAAAGGCATTTCTTTACAAAACCACAATGCCATTGTCACATCCAAATAACTTAAAATTATGACATATGTATTCCACACTCACATTTTCCTAGTTGTCTTTTTTTTTTTTTTTTAGTAGGACCTCACTTCTGTTGCCTAGACTAGAGTGCAGTGGCACCATCATAGCTCACTGCAACCTCAACCTCCTGGGCTCAAGCGATCCTCCCACCTCAGCCTCACAAGTAGCTGGGACCACAGGTGGGAGCTACTCTGTCCAGCTCCCCAGTTGTCCTTTATTTTTTTGAGACAGGGTCTTGCTCTGTCACCCAGGCTGGAATGCAGTGGCACAGTCAGCTCAACTGATCCTTCCACCTCGGCCTCCTGAGTCCCTAAGACAACAAGCACTCGCCACCACGCCTGCCTAATTTTTAAATTTTTTTGTCGAGACAGGGTCTTGCTATGCTGCCCCGTCTGATCTCCAACTCCTGGGTTCAAGTGATCCTCCTGCCTTGGCCTCCCAAAGTGCTGGGATTAGAGGTGTGGGTCCGGTCTCCCCAGTTGTCCTTTATAACTTTTTAAAACATTTTTCATGTGGCTCCAGCCCAGGGTCCCACTTTGCATCGCATTGGGCACTCCCCCCTTTCTTGTCTCCTGCACTCTGGAATAGCTCCTACCGTTTTGGTCTTTCCTGACATTGGCCTGTTCGAGGAGACCAGCCTGGTTGTCCTGTAGCCTGCCCAACAACCTGTCGTTTTCTGTTGTCCCTTGAAGATGGGACTAGGTCAAACATTTTTGCCAAGAATACTACGGATGATGCACCTGTCCCACTGTAGTACGGCAGGCAGGGGCACAGTGCCTGATTGGGCCGGCCCGTTCCTGGCATCGCTGAGTTTCACCATTTGGCTGGAGTGGAGTGGCCACAGGTTTGTGGAATGAATGACTAGTAACAGCTATCATGATGGGTACAGGGAGACAGTGTCGTAATTCACTAGACAACTGCCCTGCAATTAGCCCCATCTGACAGTGAGAACCCGAGTTCCAGAGAGGCTGAGGGACCTGCCTGTGTCACAGTGAACAAATGGCATGGGTGGGGTGTGAACCCGGCGGTCTGGCTACAGTAGCCCCATGCAGTCACTGCACTGCACCCATCCAAGAACAGAAGGGCTCAGCCGAGTGGAGCAGAGGCAGCTCCAGCTCTGAGGCCCTGTGGGTTGGCACCGTGCCTGGTGGCCCTGTCTGTCCATCTCAGCCTTCACTGTCCCCCTGTCTCAGCCCTGGTCATCCTGAGGACACAGACTGTATCCCTGCTGTCTGATCAGCCGCCCCCTTGTCCTCAATGTGGGCTGGGCAGGCAGCGCACCTGGCAATGCTGCCAGGGTGGTTTTGTGACACTCCGGAAGAATCTGGGGGCACCAACGGGAGGCAGCAGGAGGGCGTCAGGGACCTGGGCTCAAAAGAAGGCAGCCAACAGGGCTGTACTGCTCACGCCAGCCTATCTTCTCTCATAGATGAAGATGTATGTGTCTTTAAGTGCTCGGTGTCCCGAGAGACAGAGTGTAGCCGCGTGGGCAAGCAGTCCTTCATCATCACCCTGGGCTGCAACAGCGTCCTCATCCAGTTCGCCACACCCAACGGTACGTGGCCCTGCTTCCATTCCGGTGACACCAGCCCAGAGCCCAGAGCCCTGGTGGGCAGGGGCATGGAGCCTGGCGAAGGAGTGGCCCATGCATCCTTGAGAATGCTCCGCTGCCCTCCAAACCGCATTCCCACATGCAGATATGTCCAGAGGACACTCCACTGCCTGGGTAGACGCTGGATCCCAGACCCTCCCTCACCAGCTCCTTCACATCTTTTGGGGCTTGGCTTTTATGTCCCCACCTCCAAGAGGCCCATCCTGACCACCTGGGCCCAGTCTTTCTGGCAGTGGCCAGCCCTGGGCCAGCTGTGACTGAAGTTTAGGGGATGGAGTGAGACGAGGTCGTAGGGGCAGGAAGAGTTTGCTCAGGGCACAGAGAAGCCACCAGAGGGGTCTAACCGGACCCACCTTAGGGGCACAGGGAGACACAAGATTCCTGACTAGGGGTGGGAGAACCCCAGGTAGATGCAGCCGGAGTAGCAGTGGAGGTGTCGAGGGATGCCCAGGGCTGGAGACGGTCTGACGGTCCCGCCTCAGGCTTGGTTTACCAGAGCGGTGAAGTGAGCCCGGTGATTGACACGGGCTGGTGCAGGGACAGCTGGAGGTGGGGAGGCTGCCTGCCCATAGCCACTGCCAGCCTTCCCCTTGTCTCAAGGAGGCTGTGCAATGACCCAGATGTACCTCAGACAGTCTGAGCCCTCAGGGCCACCTGTGTGAACCTGCCACGCCTGGCAAATTTTTTGTAGAGATGGGTTTGCACTGTGTTGCCCAGGCTGGTCTCGAACTCCTGGCTTCAAGTGAGCCGCCGCCTCAGCCTCCCAAAGTGCTGGGATTACAAATGTGAGCCACCGCGCCTGGCCTTTTTTTTTTTTTTTGGAGAAAGAGTGTCACTCTGTGCCCAGGCTGAAGTGCCCAGGTTCAAGCAATTCTCATGCCTCAGCCTCCCGAGTAGCTGGAACTACATGTGTGTGCCACCACGCCTGGCTAATTTTTGTATTTTTACTATAGTAGACATGGAGTTTTTTCTTTTCTTTTTTTTTTTTTTTTGAGGCGGAGTCTCGCTCTGTCGCCCGGACTGGAGTGCAGTGGCCAGATCTCAGCTCACTGCAAGCTCCGCCTCCCGGGTTTACGCCATTCTCCTGCCTCAGCCTCCCTAGTAGCTGGGACTACAGGCGCCCGCCACCTCGCCCGGCTAGTTTTTGTATTTTTAGTAGAGACGGGGTTTCTTTTTTTTTTTTTTGAGACGGAGTCTTGCTCTGTCGCCCGGGCTGGAGTGCAGTGGCCGGATCTCAGCTCACTGCAAGCTCCGCCTCCCGAGCTTCTCCGCCATTCTCCTGCCTCAGCCTCCCGAGTAGCTGGGACTACAGGCGCCCGCCACCTCGCCCGGCTAGTTTTTTGTATTTTTTAGTAGAGACGGGGTTTCACCGTGTTCGCCAGGATGGTCTCGATCTCCTGACCTCGTGATTCGCCCGTCTCGGCCTCCCACAGTGCTGGGATTACAGGCTTGAGCCACCGCGCCCGGCCGAGACGGGGTTTCACCGTGTTAGCCAGGATGGTCTCGATCTCCTGACCTCGTGATCCACCCATCTCAGCCTCCCAAAGTGCTGGGATTACAGGCTTGAGCCACCGCGCCCGGCCGAGTTTTTCTTTCTTTCTTTCTTTTTTTCTTTTTTGAGATGGAGTCTTGCTCTGTCGCCCAGGCTGGAGTGCAGTGGCGCAATCTCGGCTCACTGCAAGCTCCGCTTCCCAAGTTCATGCCATTCTCCTGCCTCAGCCTCCTGAGTAGCTGGGACTACAGGTGCCTGCCACCACGCCCGGCTAATTTTTTGTGTTTTTAATAGAGATGGGGTTTCACCATGTTAGCCAGGATGATCTCGATCTCCTGACCTCGTGATCCACCTGCCTCGGCCTCCCAAAGTGCTGGGATTACAGGCGTGAGCCTCCGTGCCCGGCTGACATGGAGTCTTTTCATTTTGCTCAGGCTGGTCTCAAACTCCTGACCTCAAGTGGTCCACCCGCCTCAGCCTCCCAAAGTGCTGGGATTAGAGGCGTGAGCCACCACACCCAGCCGTTCCCATTCTTAAGACTTTGTATTTTAATATTTTTTATTTCAGTTCTGTCAGTTTTTAAAAGTTGTGCTAAAATATACATGACAAAATTTGGTCATTTTAACCCTTTTAAAGTGTGTAGTTTGTTAGCAAGCAGCACATTCACATTGTTGTGCAACTATCACTAACACTCATCTCCAGAACTTGCTCATCCTGAACTGTATGTTTTACTTTTTTTTGAGATGGAGTCTTGCTCTCTCGCCCAGGCTGGAGTGCAGTGGCGTGATCTCGGCTCACTGCAACCACTGTCTCCCAGGTTCAAGCGATTCTCCTGCCTCAGTCCCCCGAGTAGCTGGGATTACAGGCACATGCCACTGTACCCGGCTAGTTTTTTATATTTTTAGTAGAGACGGAGGGGTTTCACCCTGTTGACCAGGCTGGTCTTGAACTCCTGACCTCAGGTAATCCGCCTGCCTCGGCCTCCCAAAGTGCTAGGATTACATGCATGAGCAACCATGCCCGGCCATGTCTTTTAATTTTTAAAGAGATTGTCTTTCAAATATTGTTTTGTTTTTTATTTGATATAATTTAGTGGCTATCATTCTATGTTAATACATGTAGCTTTTAGTTTAGTTTAGTTTAGTTTAGTTTAGTTTTGAGACAGAGTCTCACTCCGTTGCCGAGGCTGGAGTGCAGTGGCGCAATCTTGGCTCACTGCAACCTCCACCTCCCAGATTCAAGCGATTCTCCCACCTCAGCTTCCTGAGTAGCTGGGATTACAGGCACCTGCCACCACCCCTGGCTAATTTCTGTATTTTTAGTAGAGACAGGGTTTCACCATGTTGGCCAGGCTGGTCTCGAACTCCTGACCTCAAGTGATCCACTTGCCTCAGCCTCCCAAAGTGCTAGGATTACAGGCATGAGCCACCATGCCTGGCTCATTATTTCTGGTAGAGACAGGGTCTTGCTATATTTCCCAGGTTGGCCTCTTAAACTCCTGGGCTCAAGTAGTCCACCCGCCTCAGCCTCCCAATGTCCTGGGATTACAGCTGAGAACCACTGTGCCCAGCCAAATAGATAGAGCCTGTTTTAAAGGGCCACATACCGTTGCATCTCGGGGAAGGGTAGTGATTGGTGATTCTCTGCCTTGCTTTTCTTTTCTATTTCTTGTTTTTGTTTTTGTTTTTTAACGTGGCAGGGTCTTGTTATGTTGCCCAGGCTGGTCTCAAAACCCTGACAACTGATCTGCCCACCTCAGCCTCCCAAAGTGCCGGGATTACAGGCGTGAGCCACGGCACCTGGCCTCTGCTGTGCTTTTCTGTGCCCCTGGGGTTTGTCTAGTCCCCTTTTACTGGACATTGCAGTGTCTGCTGCCCCCACACAGATGCTGCCCTGAGCTTCTGGGTGGACTTGGGCTTATTTGCCAGAGCTTTGACTCCCAGGCCAGTGGGCGTGTGCTTGAGAGAGCTTCACCAAGCTGCCCTTTGGTGAGGAATCCCCAGGCCCACTCCCACCAGACACCAGCCCCACATGCAGGATACCTGTCCTCTTCTCATGTCAGTCCCCAGGGTGCAGGCATGGCTGCCCTTCATCTTTTCTTTAAACTTGGAAAATTGTTTTTCGGGGAAGAGAAATCACCAGCCCCATATGTTCAAGGGAGAAACGTCAGGACATATGGCCATCCAGAACCTTCCCTCTCAGATGACCCTATGCCAGGTTGCTGACCGCCCCCCAGTGACTTGGCTTCCCTGTTCCAGATTTCTGTTCCTTCTACAACATCCTGAAAACCTGCCGGGGCCACACCCTGGAGCGGTCCGTGTTCAGCGAGCGGACGGAGGAGTCTTCTGCCGTGCAGTACTTCCAGGTGGGTTACACTCGCCCTCAGCCAGGCCGCCTCCCCCCGGCAGCCCCCCTGCCACCCGCCTGCAGGAGGCCACGCAGCACAGGGAAGGCCCACCCAAGTTCCCGTCCTGGCTCTGTCCCTTACTGGCCATGTAGCCTTGGGCAGGTTTCCTCCGCTGGCTGGGCCTCAGTTTCCTCATCTGTGAAGCGGAGATGCAGGTGCCTGCCTGAGAGGGTTGCTGGAAGGATCTGAGCACAGGTGGAGCTCAGGGCCACAGGCGTTGTGAATAACGGTAGAGCAGTTGCAATGCCCTGAGCGCTCCCTGCATGCCAGGCCCTGGTCTAAGCGCTGTCACGTGCACAGAAGCACTTGGACCCTCCCAACAACGCTAGGAGGTAAGTGCTATTATTGTCCCCATTTTACAGATGAGAAAACTGAGGCTCAGAGAGGTTAAGTGACTTGCTCCAAGTCACACAGCTATTATGCAACAGAGCCGAGATGGGAAGCCAGGTCTGCCTGATGCCAAAGCCTGTGCCCCTGCCCAGGTGCCACGCTGCCTCCCGATCGCCCGTTGTCTTACAGAGAGACACCACACCTCACCTGCCTGGCGCTCTGAGTTCTAGGGCTCTGTTCGATCCGCTTCTCTTCTCCTTTGGGGCCCTCAAGATGGGGCAGGTGGCCCCTGATGCCAGAAGCCTGCCTGTGGCAAATATTGAGTTCCCCTGGGTGGCTTCCAGGTCCAGGCAGCATCCAGCTGTTGCCGTCGGCTGCAGTGATAGTGGCGCTGTCCTCCTGGGGGCTGCCCTCTGGCTTCCTGCTCCCTCTCCTGGAGCTGCTAGTGGGGCCCAGGCAGAGGGTGCACGGCCTCCTGAGGGAGGTTTGTGCCTAAGATGGCCCCTTGCTCTATCACAGGGCTGGCCAGGGCCTTGACTGCCTCGTGCCACCATGTGCCCCGTGCCATTGGTGTGTCTCTGTTCCAGTTTTATGGCTACCTGTCCCAGCAGCAGAACATGATGCAGGACTACGTGCGGACAGGCACCTACCAGCGCGCCATCCTGCAAAACCACACTGACTTCAAGGACAAGGTGAGCAGCCTGTGCATGTGCCCACCTCTCTGCTTCTGCCTTTTTTTTTTTTTCTTTGCTCATTGATTTTATCTTCAAAAATCTCAGATTAGAAATGCATTTATCAGGGCGGGCACAGTGGCTCAAGCCTGTAATCCCAGCACTTTGGGAGGCCAAGACGGGCGGATTGTGAGATCAGGAGATCGAGACCATCCTGGCTAACACGGTGAAACCCCGTCTCTACTAAAAAATACAAAAAACTAGCCGGGCGAGGTGGTGGGCGCCTGTAGTCCCAGCTACTCGGGAGGCTGAGGCAGGAGAATGGCGTGAACCCGGGAGGCGGAGCTTGTAGTGAGCTGAGATCCGGCCACTACACTCCAGCCTGGGCGACAGAGCGGGACTCTGTCTCAAAAAAAATAAATAAATAAAAAGACATGGATTTATCCCAGCTACTGTTGAGGCTGAGGCAGGAGGATTGCTTCAGCCCAGGAGTTTGAGGCTTCAGTAAGCTATGATTGCACCACTGCGCTCCAGCCTGGGCCACAGAGCGAGACTCTTGTCTCTTAAAAAACAAAAACAAATGCGTTTAATATTTAAACTCACCACAGCATGTACATTATAGACTATCAGTTCTCTCCGAGACAGCTGCTGCCCCTCAGTATGAGGTCTCTTCTTCTAGATTTTTCCCTATGCAGACATCAGCGTATATTTTACAATTATTTTATTGAGCTGGGCAGAGTAGCTTACACCTCTCTGTGATTCTAGTACTTTGGGAGGCCAAGGCAGGAGGATCATTTGAGCCCGGGAGGTTGAAACTGCAGTGAGCTGTGATTGGGGCACTGCTCTCCAGGCTAAGCCCCAGCGTGAGACCCTGCCTCAAGAACAAAATTAATAAGTGAGCTTTTTAATATCACCAAATAACGTGCACTCATGATTAAAGAGAGAGAGCAGAGCAGAGCGTCTGTATTCAAAAGTAGAAATCGGCCAGGCACAGTGGCTCACGCCTGTAATCCCAGCACTTTGGGAGGCTGAGGCAGATGGATCACTTGAGGTTAGCAGTTTGAGACCACCCTGGCCAACATGGCAAAAGCCCATCTCTACTAAAATAGAATACAAAAATTAGCTGGGCGTGGTGGCAGGCGCCTATAATCCCAGCTACTCAGGAGGCTGAGGCAGGAGAGTCACTTGAACCTGGGAGGCGGAGGTTGCAGTGAGCTGAGATTGTTCCACTGCACTCCAGCCTGGGCAAGACAGCAAGACTCCGTCTCAAAAAAAAAAAAAAAAGTAGAAATGTAGTCCCTTCTCATCCCATTTGCCAGAGTTTTTAGTGTCTATCTTTTTTTTTTTTTTTTTTTTTTAGATGGTGTCTTGCTCTGTTGCCCAGGCTGGACTGCAGTGGTATAATTTTGGCTCACTGCAATCTCTGCCTCCCAGGTTCAAGCGATTCTCCTGCCTCAGCCTCCTGAGTAGCTAGGACTACAGGTGCATGCCACCACGCCCAGCTAATTTTTGTGTTTTTTTTTTTTTTTTTTTTTTTTTGAGGAGTCTTGCTCTGTCGCCCAGGCTGGAGTGCCGTGGCCGGATCTCAGCTCACTGCAAGCTCTGCCTCCCAGGTTTACGCCATTCTCCTGCCTCAGCCTCCCGAGTAGCTGGGACTACAGGCGCCTGCCACCTCACCCGGCTAGCTTTTTGTATTTTTTAGTAGAGACGGGGTTTCACCATGTTAGCCAGGATGGTCTCGATCTCCTGACCTCGTGATCCGCCCGTCTCGGCCTAGTGCTGGGATTACAGGCTTGAGCCACCACGCCCGGCCAATTTTTGTGTTTTTGGTAGAGACGGGGTTTCACCATGTTAGCCAGGATGGTCTCGATCTCTTGACCTCGTGATCCACCCACCTCAGCCTCCCAAAATGCTTGGATTACAGACATGAGCCACCGCACCCAGCTTACTCAGTTTTTGTTTTCTCTTTCTGTTTTGGGGGTTTTTTTTTTTTTTTTTTGAGACAGAGTCTTGCTCTGTCGCCCAGGCTGGAGTGCAGTGGCCTGATCTCGGCTCACTGCAAACTCCGCCTCCCTGGTTCACGCCATTCTCCTGCCTCAGCCTCCGAGTAGCTGGGACTACAAGCGCCCGCCACCTCGCCGGCTAGTTTTTTTTTTTTTTTTTTTGTATTTTTTAGTAGAGACGGGGTTTCACTGTGTTAGCCAGGATGGTCTTGACCTCCTGACCTCGTGATCCGCCCGTCTCGGCCTCCCAAAGTGCTGGGATTACAGGCTTGAGCCACCGCGCCCGGCCTTTTGGGGTTTTTTTGAGATAGATTATCACTCTGTCCCCCAGGCTGTAGTGCAGTGGCACAATCTCAGCTCACTGCAGCCTCCACCTCCTGGGTTCAAGCAATTCTTGTGCCTCAGCCACCCAAGTAGCTGGATTACAGTCATGTGCCACCATGCCTGGCTGATTTTTGTATTTTTAGTTGAGATGGGGTTCTGCCATGTTGCCCAGGCTGGTCTCAAACTTCTGGCCTCAAGCAGTTCGTCCACCTCAGCCTCCCAAAGTGCTGAGATTACACCCGGCCTGTTATCTCTTTTGAATCAAATGGAAGCCTGTTTTTTTCCTCCGAGTATTTTGGGGATCTCTCCACGTGGATCTTCCTCATCCAGCGTCTGGGTCATGCCCCTCTGGCATCGCTTACCATCCCAGAGGACGGTAGGCCCTGGGCCTCAGGGAGGGGTTGTCCTGACACAGGAGTGTCGGCCCCGGCTGGGCCATGCCGAGCCTCCTCCCGGCCACCAAGGTCTGGGAAGGGCATCTTCTGTTGGTGAAGTCCCTTCCCGCTCCCTGAGGATGGAGATTCATTTCCTGATTCATCTGGAGCTCTGAGCGGTACCCTGAGGCCTTCCCACCTGACGCCAGCTTCCCTTGCAGGCACTCACTGTGCCCAGAGCATTTGTCCTTCAAAAGCTCATGCCTATCACCACCAGGAATGTCTGCCCTTGGTCTGCTCGTGTGGAAGCAATCCCACAAATCCAGAACAGGTGGTGTGTTCTCCCAGACCCTGGCCTGGACTCTGCCATGAGTGACCATCATGGGGGGCCAGTAGCCCTGCGGGGAACCAGCTGGCCCCAGGGCTTGGGCAGCTCACCTACCCCAGTCAGGACAGACTCCTTCTCCAGGCACGAGTCAGCATGGAACTGGGAGACGCTGCCGCCAACGCCTCGGGCCCTTTCTTCCATGCTAAAACTGCAGAGGCCGTGGAAAAATGCTTTTCAACTGGCAGTGAGCTTCCAGGGGAGGCCCATGCCTCTCGCCCCAGACGATCCGGAGGGCTGCAGGCCCCAAGGTTGGGGCCGACCGGGAGCTTCCCCAGGGCTTCTCCCAGAGGACTGGCCCATGGCTCATCTTGAGTTCTCACTTCATTTTGACCAAGAGTCCATAAAGGGCAAACATTGAGAGTGAAGACAGACCCAGATGTTGACACCTCATGACTTGCACGTCCCTTATGATCACTGTCACCTCCCGATCACCATCACCTCCTGTGTCTGGCTCTCACCTCCCACTCCTCCCTTAGATCGTTCTTGACGTTGGCTGTGGCTCCGGGATCCTGTCGTTTTTTGCCGCCCAAGCTGGAGCACGGAAAATCTACGCGGTGGAGGCCAGCACCATGGCCCAGCACGCCGAGGTCAGTGGCCCGCTGGTGCCTAGCCAGCCTCGTCCTTGCCCATGAGTGCCATGCCGGCCCCAGCCTAGAGAAGCCTGGGAACCCCCAGGGGGCTGGGGACGTTACTTCTGTGCTTTGATCTCTTTGTTGTCCCCAAAACAGTCATTGCAGGGAGGGGCTTCAAGGCCTGAGATGATTTCCCCTCATGACCGGCAGTCAGGGGCACAGGTCATTTCCCTGTTTTCTTTCTTTTTTTTTTTGCACTGAAACCTTCATTCACAAAGTTCAAAATGTAAAAGCTAAAAAAGAGCAAACAGCGTGCTGTCCTCACCTACCCCTGCTCCCACCCTCTAGCCCCATCACGAGAGAGGAGCTACAGCCATAAAGTCTGAGTAAAGCTGTTCCGTGGCTGTAGACGTGAGCGTCCGCTCACACCAGCAGAGGCTGCACCTTCCTCTCCCTGCTCTGCCTCTCCCATGGATCTGGGGTCGCCTGGGTCATGGAGGGACCCTCCTTGCTCTGTCTTGCAGCTGCAGAGCACCCCCATGCCCAGCCATGCTGCTGTTGCTTTAGCTGCATTGTGTCCGTAGTGACATTCAGACTCCTTCCAGGTCTTCACATGGCCGACGCTGCTGTCCTCTAATCCTACCACTTTGGGAGGCTTAGGCGGGCAGATCACCTGAGGTCAGGAGTTCGAGACCAGCCTGACCAACATGGTGAAACCCCGTCTCTACAAAAATACAAAGAATTAGCCGGGCATGGCGGTGGGTGCCTGTAGTCCCAGCCACTCGGGAGGCTGAGGTGGGAGAATCGCTAGAATCTGGGAGGCAGAGGTTGCAGTGAGCTGAGATGGCACCACTGCCTCCAGCCTGGACAACAGAGTGAGAATCTGTCTCAATTTGTTTTTTTGTATTTTTAGTAGAGACAGGGTTTTGCCATGTTGGCCAGACTAGTCTCCCAACTTATGAGCTCAAGCAATCTGCCTGCCTCGGCCTCCCAAACTGCTGGGATTGCAGGCTTGAGGCACTGCACCCGGCCCACAGTGAGCTCTTAACAGGCTATGGCCAATCGCAGCCATGGTTGGGGCACCAGCGAAGGTGGCAGAGGGGGACCCGATGGCCATGTGCAGGTGGAGGCTGTCTTTTAAGAGGTGGTCTAGGGAGGGCCCCACGGCAGGAAGACGCAGGGAAGCCCACACGGCAGGAAGACACAGGGAAGCCCACACGGCCCTGCCCGCCTGCAGGTCTTGGTGAAGAGTAACAACCTGACAGACCGCATCGTGGTCATCCCGGGCAAGGTGGAGGAGGTGTCGCTCCCCGAGCAGGTGGACATCATCATCTCGGAGCCCATGGGCTACATGCTCTTCAACGAGCGCATGCTGGAGAGCTACCTCCACGCCAAGAAGTACCTGAAGCCCAGCGGTGAGCATTGCGGGTACACAGGCCAGGCCCCTCGGTGGAGCCCCTGGCTGCCCCAGAGCCAGGCCGTCAGTGCTTCAGCTCCCTGCTTGCTGTCGGTGGCCCAGGGTGCAGGGAAGCCTGGGCTTTCTCCACACTCCCACCCCAACCCCACTCCAGCTAGCTATGGCTTCTGGAGTCCCGGGCCCCAAATACGGCCAGACACCCAGCTGCCCACCCGCCTGCACAGGGTACGGAGGAGCTCCTGGCACCTCTGCCATCCCATGTCCTGCTCCTGCGGGACAGCCTCTGGCTGCGAGTGGGGATTGGGACAGGTTCTGTAATCAGCAGTTCCCCAACAAGCCCTGCTCTCCTCACAGTCCAGGCGGTGGGGTAGGCGAACGTGTACAAATGCAGGGGTGTGGCTGCGGGTGTACATGTGTGAGGAGGTGAGGTAGCTGTCTGGCACGCCCATCTGTCACTTCCCATCCGTGCCTCTGGGTATGGCCTCTGGTCACTGGGTGACTGCTTCTTTTTTTGAGACAGAGTTTCACTCTTGTTGCCCAGGATGGAGTGCAGTGGTGCAATCTCGGCTCACTGCAACCTCCACCTCCCCAGTTCGAGCGATTTTCATGCTTCAGCCTCCTGAGTAGCTGGGATTACAGGCATGTACCACCATGCCCGGCTAAGTTTTGTATTTTTAGGAGAGACGGGGTTTCACCATGTTGGTCAGGCTAGTCACAAACTCCTGACCTCAGGTGATCCGCCCGCCTCAGCCTCCCAAACTGCTGGGATTACAGGCGTGAGCCACTGTGCCTGGCCTAGGTGACTGTTTCTATCTGCCCATCTGTCTTGGGGTCTCTGCAGCCCTGACGCCTGAGGCATGTGTCTCTGGCTCTTCTCATGCTAGGTATATGCGTGTCTGAGCATTTCTATACAGGCAAGCAGCTGTGTGTGCGTGTGGCAGGGGATAGGTCCCCACCCAGGGTAGCAGCCATGGGATGGAGCGTGGGCAGCAGCAGGCTGGTAGGGCCTGTGCAGGCAGGGGCGGGAGAAAGCTTCCACGAGAGTCCTCTGGCCCTCCCTGGATCTAGGCCCTAGGGTCCTGGCTAGCTGTGCTCCTGGAGGTGGGAAGTGGCATCCCCCAGCTGTGTCCCATGTCTCGGGTCTCGGGTGTGAGTATGGGAGGCAAGGCTGCTCCAGGGGCTGTGGGCCCCACTCTCCTCCCCTTCTGCCCTGATGGTGGGGGTGGGGGTGGGGACAGCCCCAGCAGAGGGGGCCCCTCCTGACGGGATATGAGGCCAGACGGGAGTCAGGCTCTGTGGGCAGCTGCATGCACCCCCCTACGGCCCAGCAGCCAGCTTGTGGGGACGGGGGAGGCCGAGCCTGTTGGGTGGAGGTGCTCCAGGGGTTAAAGGCAGTCCTCCCCTCTCCCAGTCACATGCTCCTGGTCAGCAGGAGCCAGAGGTTCCTTCCAGGCTGGCTCACTTCCCATGGTGCCCCCAGGTCCCCCAGGGCAGAAGCCGCAGCATGTGCATCTCCCTCCCTGTTCCAGCAGCTGCAGCCCCGCAGCTCTCGCCTCGGGTACAGCCTGGTGGCGTAAGGAGGAGGCAGAGTCCCACTGATACCTCAGGACCTCCTCCCCCAGCTTGCCAGGCTGGGGGGGCCTACATCTGGAGGCCAGGTGCTCCTTTGGGCAGGCGGGGCTGTGGGGCCCTGGCCCTCCCTGCTGCTGGCCCTGACTCATGTGTCTGCCCTTGAGTCACAGAGGGAGGCCCTGCCCTTCCCTCTCAGTCTGTGTGCCCAGACCAGGCAGGCCAAGTGGCCCACCATGCCGGCTGGGTGACTGTGCCAGAACCTAGGCAGCCCCTATGGTGTGGATTCAGCTTCCCCCACCGGCTCTTGGCCTCAACTGAGGTCCCCAGTGGTGCTGGGGTAGCCTGGGGCCCACCCTCCCTCTGTCCAGAGCAACTTTGCTTTGCTTTCCCGGCTGCATACGTGCACAGGCGGCAGGGCCTGAGAGGCAGCGCCTGGCCGCATCCTGGGCACTGCCCGCTTCCCTGTGAGGCTCTAGCAGGTCCCTCACAGCTCCCAGGCCTAGTAATGGGACATAAAGATGAGCCACCGGCCTCCCAGTCTCAGGTGGAATCCATGAGCTGGTGCAGGTCAAGTGCCCGTGGTGGTGATGAAACACTCATCAGAAATAGGCGCTCGGTTATGCTGTCACAGGAGTGCAGGAACGAATGGATGACAGGCTGGGAGCACCCAGGGTTAGGGGTCTTGGTGTTCTTTGAAAGCTCCGCCAGGCACTGTGGGATGCGTCACCTGACACCGGCACCCCTCCCTGCCCCACTCCCAGGAAACATGTTTCCTACCATTGGTGACGTCCACCTTGCACCCTTCACGGATGAGCAGCTCTACATGGAGCAGTTCACCAAGGCCAACTTCTGGTGAGTGTGCCCTGGTGTCCCGCCTGGGCCCCACAGCCTGCCTTCTCAGGGACACCCCAGCTCCCAAGGGGGCCCCCCACTCCTCTTTTTCTGAAAGACTTGGGCTAGATGAGGGCTGACTGGGAGAGAAGGCAGGGCTACCCCACCTGCCTCTTCTGCAGCCCTGACTTTGCTGTGGGGCTGGGGCCTGTCCACAGGTACCAGCCATCGTTCCATGGAGTGGACCTGTCCGCCCTCCGAGGCGCCGCGGTGGATGAATATTTCCGGCAGCCTGTGGTGGTGAGTAAGGCCTCCAGGGCACTGCTGCAGTGATCACTTGCCATTGCTCTGCAGCTGTGCAGCCCTCAGGAAGCTACGGCCCCTCTCTGAGCCCTCTCCTCTGCCTTGCACAGAGCTCTCTCACAAAGATTTGGACCAAAAGTGTCAATGCATGTAGACACTTAGCATACAGCAAACATGCAATACATGCGGACCATTATTAGATGAGGCTAAGGCAGGAGGGGCATTTAGGCTCAGGAGTTCAAGATCAGCCTGGGCAACACAGAGACACCATCACTATTTTTAAAATTAAAAAAATAGGCCAGATGCGGTGGCTCACGCCTGTAATCCCAGCACTTTGGGAGGCCGAGGCGGGTGGATCACAAGGTCGGGAGATTGAGACCATCCTGGCTAACACGGTGAAACCCCGTCTCTACTAAAAATACAAAATATGAGCCTGGCGTGGTGGCGGCGCTTGTGGTCCCAGCTACTCGGGAGGCTGAGGCAGGAGAATGGCGGGAACCCGGGAGGCGGAGCTTGCAGTGTGCCAAGATGGCGCCACTCACTCCAGCCTGGGCCACAGAGCAAGATGCCGTCTCAAAAAAAAAAAAAATTAAATTAAAATAAATAATAAAAATAAAAAAGAACCGTTACTAGATGAATTTATCCTTGGTGAGCTGATGTGATTTATTGATTGATTTTACTTGAGATTTTTGATACATCCATGATTCAGAAATCAAAAGGAAAAAAAAGCTGGGCATGGTGGCTCACGCCTGTAATCCCAGCACTTTGGGAGGCCGAGGTGGGCAGATCACAAGGTTAGGAGATTGAGACCAACACGGTGAAACCCCGTCTCTACTAAAAATACAAAAAAATTAGCCGGATGTGGTGGCGGGGTCCTATAGTCCCAGCTACTCGGGAGGCTGAGGCAGGAGAATGGCATGAACTCGGAAGGCAGAGGTTGAAGTGAGCCGAGATCGCGCCACTGCACTCCAGCCTGGGCGACAGAGCAAGACTCCGTCTCAAAAAAAAAAAAAAAAAAAAAAAAAAAGATTTGTTTTTTGTAAGTAGCATACAATTGGGTCTTGAGTTTTTTTTTTTAAACAAGATTGAACATTTTTGTCTTTCAGAATATTTAGACCATTTACATTTATAAACTTGTGTGGGTGTAAATCTATGATCTTTTATTTTTCTATTAATCTGACCTGTTTCTTTACTTTTTTGCCTTCCTTTAAAAAAAATAAGTTTCCGGGCTGGGCACAGTGGCTCACGCCTGTAATCCCAACATTTTGGGAGGCCGAGGCAGGTGGATCATGAGATCAGGAGATCGAGACCATTCTGGCTAACAGGATGAAACCCCGTCTCTACTAAAAATAACAAATTAGTCAGGCGTGGTGGAGAAGCCTGTAGTCCCAGCTATTTGGGAGGCTGAGGCAGGAGAATGGTGTGAACCCGGGAGGCGGAGCTTGCAGTGAGCCGAGATCGCGCCACTGCACTCCAGCCTGGGTAACAGAGCGAGACTCTGTCTCAAAATAAAAAAAAAAAAGTTCTGTTTTATTCTGTTTTCCCCCTGCTCTTGATGTTTTTCATGTGTTTTGGGAAACTCTTGGACAATCTTGGATAATATCTCTTTAAACACTACCTCTGCCCCATTCTCTTTGTCCTTCTGGGATTCCGATTATATGTACAGGGGACCTTTTCACCATATCTCAGATGATTCTTATACTCTTTTCTGTCTTTTCCATCCATTTTCTTTTTCTTTTTTTTTTTTGAGACGGAATCTTGCTCTGTTGCCCAGGCTGGAGTGCTGTGGCATGATCTCAGCTCACTGCAACCTCCACTTCCCGGGCTCAAGCAATTCTAAGCCTCCTGAGTAGCTGGGATTACAGGCACTTGCCACTACTCCCAGCTAATTTTTTGTAATTTTAGTAGAGATGGGGTTTTGCTATGTTGGCCAGGCTGGTCTGAAACTCCTGACCTTAGGTGATCCGCCTGCCTCAGCCTCCCAAAATGCTGGGATTACAGACGTGAGCCACCACACACAGCCCCGCCCCCCACTTTTTTTTTTTTTTTTTTTTTTGAGAGAGAGTCTAGCTCTTTCACCCAGGCTGGTGTGTGCAGTGGCGCAGTCTTGGCTTACTGCAACCTCCGCCTCCAGGGTTCAAGCAATTCTCTTGCTTCAGCCTCCTGAGCAGCTGGGACTACAGGCATGCACCACCACACCCGCCTAATTTTTGTAATTTTAGTAGAGATGGGGTTTGGACCATGTTGGCCAGGCTGGTCTTGAATTCCTAACCTCAGGTGATCCACCCACCTTGGCCTCCCAAAGTGCTGGGATCACAGGCATGAGCCACCATGCCCAGCGTGTTCAGTCTTTTGTGATATCACTGGGGAGTGAATGAGTGAAAAAAGCAGGAAATATTTTGGTGGTATTATGAAAATTTTGTGTTATTATGAGGGTGCCTTGGAAGGGACCACAGTTTGAGAAGCGCTGCTTCAGGGTACAGCCCTCGGTACTCTTAATGCAAGCCCAGTGGTGAGCCTCATTACCAATATGCTGCTGAACCACCCGTTAGGTTTTATTGTTGTTTTTTTGAAACAGGGTCTCACTCTGTTCCCCAGGCTGGAGTACAGTGGCTCAATCACTTCATGGCTTACTTCAGCCTCGACCTCCCAGATACAAGTGATCCTCCTGCCTCAGCCTCCCAAGTAGCTGGGACTATGGGAGTGTGCCACCATGCCCAGCCAATTTATTTTTTTGTAGACGTGGGGCCTTCCTGTGTTACCCAGGCTAGTCTTGAACTCCTGACCTCAGGTGATCCACCCGCCTTGGCCTCCCAAAGTGCTGGGATTATAGGTGTAAGCCACTGCACCTGGCCTTAAGCCTCTTATTAGCAGTTTTCTACTTGGTGTCTTAGCCTCTGATGCCCTGTCCCACTTGAAGCTCAGGAGTTGGCCAATTTCACAAGTGCACTGAGTGTGCACCACCCACCTCGCCCTCCTGCACTTATTGCCCTTTGCTTTGACATCACAGCCCCTTGAGTCCAAGCTGCCTTGGTAACCTTGAGCTTCCATTTTGCTTTCCCCACCCAGGGAAGCTGCTGAAAGGTCGAGGTGGCCGTTTTCTGCCCTCCCCATGGGGAAAAGGCAGAGGCCAGAAAGGGCTCCCTCCAGAAACGGCACTTCCCTCCTTTCCAGGAGCTTGATCCGCAAAGTCCTGGCTGCTCTGGTTGGTTACCAGTGCTGCCAACAACTGGTTTATTCTTTTTTTATATTTTATTTGGTTGACATAGTTCATGGCAGGTGTGTTAGTCAGATACAAACGTCGCTGGGAGTGGACAGCAGCAACAGTGTTGTTGTTGATGATGTTTTTAAGAGACAGGGTCTCCCTGTGTTTCCCAGGCTTGATTCACAGTCTTGGGCTTAAGTGATCCTCCTGCCTCAGCCTCCTGAGTAGCTGGAGTTACAGGCATGCAATTCCACACCCGCCTAGCACCTAGTTCTTTAACTTGCTTTTTTGGTTAACTTGCTTAATGATTTAACTTGGAGATCTTTCCCCATCTGTTTATAAAGAGCCTGTTCATTCTTTCTCACGTCTGCATGGTCTTTCATGGGTGAGCCATCATTAGTTTAATTAGATGGTTTCCAGTGTGTCGCTACCACGGACAATCTGTAATTATACATGTAAGTTTGTTGATGTATTCATGTATCTGGAGGTTAAATTCCTGTAGTGCCAAATCTTTTATGTGGATAAACACTTGTCATTTTGAGAGCTGTCACCTAATTGCCCTTGGTGGCGTTGTGCCAGTTCACCCTCCTCGCAGCGTGTCTGAGAAGATCAAGCTAGTTTTAGCTGCACAGCCTAGAAGCCGTGGCCAGACCTGGGGGGAGGGGCAGGGTTCTCCCCTTCTATGTCGGCCTTGGCACCAGATGCCAGGTCACACCTGTTTTCTCTCCTAGGACACATTTGACATCCGGATCCTGATGGCCAAGTCTGTCAAGTACACGGTGAACTTCTTAGAAGCCAAAGAAGGAGATTTGCACAGGTACCGACACCCACACTCCATCCTCCCAGGCCTGCCTCAGGCCGAAGGTCAGGGCCACCGGCATCCTGCCGTCCCAGGGCAGGTGGTGGGCGGGGACCCCGGGCCTCTGCACCTGGCACCCCCTCTTCTCTCTTGGCAGCGCCTGTCTGGCTTCCCCAGCAGCCACTGCCCTTTGCCTTCCAGGATAGAAATCCCATTCAAATTCCACATGCTGCATTCAGGGCTGGTCCATGGCCTGGCTTTCTGGTTTGACGTTGCTTTCATCGGCTCCATGTGAGTGCCGCAGAGCAGCCCGTGCTCCCTCCTCCCCACTCCCAGGGCTTCCTGCAGCTGCAAACTGACTGGGAGGGTGGAACATGGCTCCAGGTTCCACCATCCCTTCCAATGGGAGTGAAAGCCTGTCTCAGAGCAAGAGACTGTTGTGGGTGGGGTGTGTGTGTGGTGTGTGTGTGTCCTGTGTCCTGTGTTCCCAGTGTCTGTCCCTCATGGGCCTGTGTCTGTCTCTTGGCACACGTCAGGGTGAGTAGGGATCTCGTGGCTGCAGGTCCCTCGTGTGCACATGTATGCATGCTCATGTATGTGTCTGGGAATGCCTGGGGGCCAGCCCGTCTCTGCTCCAGGGTCCCAGGGGTCCCTGGCAGAGGGGGCAGGTGCTTGGGGAGGACTCAAGGCATACAAGGTGGTGGCTCCAGTGATGGCGCTGGCCCAGTCAAGTACGTGCCTGTCCCTGCTCCACAGAATGACCGTGTGGCTGTCCACAGCCCCGACAGAGCCCCTGACTCACTGGTACCAGGTGCGGTGCCTGTTCCAGTCACCACTGTTCGCCAAGGCAGGGGACACGCTCTCAGGGACATGTCTGCTTATTGCCAACAAGAGGTGTGACTGCTCCCTGGGGCTGGTGGTGGGGGGCAGGGGTCCATCTGCCCAGCCACTCACGCCGCGGCCTGCACCCTCTCCACAGACAGAGCTATGACATCAGTATTGTGGCCCAGGTGGACCAGACCGGCTCTAAGTCCAGTAACCTCCTGGATCTGAAAAACCCCTTCTTCAGGTAGGAGGGGCACCCTACCTGCAGGGGGTGGGGGCGCCCTGGCCCTGCAGCCCCCTTGCCCCTGCCCATGGCTCTGTCTCTGTCACAGATACACGGGCACGACACCATCACCCCCACCCGGCTCCCACTACACATCTCCCTCGGAAAACATGTGGAACACGGGCAGCACCTACAACCTCAGCAGCGGGATGGCCGTGGCAGGTGAGCAGGGCACACCCCAATGCCCAGCCAACCCGGGAGGCCGCCCTCACCGCAGACCTGGCCCCCGTGCCTCCAGCCCTGACGTTTCCCTCTCTGGGCACAGGGATGCCGACCGCCTACGACCTGAGCAGTGTTATTGCCAGTGGCTCCAGCGTGGGCCACAACAACCTGATTCCTTTAGGTGAGTGTCTCCCAGGGCCAGGGGCAGCAGAGAGCCGTGCCCAGGACTGCCCAGAGGCCGGGAAGGGCCTGTGGCAACCAGGGTCGGCCTGTGCTTGGTCCTTTCGCCTTTTCCTCTTCCAGGGGGCTCTCGGCCGAGGCCCTCCGTCCTCTCTGCCTCGCTCTGCAGCCTGCTGCTGCGCATGGGCTGGGTGGCTGGGGGCGGTGACGCCGTCTCCCTTCCTTCTTTCCTCCCTCTTGCTGCGCAGCCAACACGGGGATTGTCAATCACACCCACTCCCGGATGGGCTCCATAATGAGCACGGGGATTGTCCAAGGTAATGAGGGTGGCGGGGGCAGGGCCCGTGGGGGCCGAGCTAGCGTGTGAGTTGCCATCCTCTGTCCGGCCGCCCGCCTGCCCTCTTGCCCTTTCTCTCTCTCTGACTCTGCCTGGGGGCTGGGTGGGCCAGGGCAGCCCCTCACTGCCATCGCCTGCCCCACAGGGTCCTCCGGCGCCCAGGGCAGCGGTGGTGGCGGCACCAGTGCCCACTATGCAGTCAACAGCCAGTTCACCATGGGCGGCCCTGCCATCTCCATGGCGTCACCCATGTCCATCCCGACCAACACCATGCACTACGGGAGCTAGGGGCCTGCCCCACGGACTGACAGCACCAGGAAACCAAATGATGTCCCCGCCCGCCCCCCCGCTGGGCGGCTTTCCCCCTTGTACTGGAGAAGCCCGAACACCCGGTCACAGCCCTCTTTGCTATGGGAACTGGGACACTTTTTTACACGATGTTGCCGCCATCCCCAACCTAACCCCCACCTCCCAGCCCTGAGCGTGTGTCGCTGCCATATTTTACACAAAATCATGTCGTGGGAGCCCTCGTTCCCCTCCTGCCCGCTCCACCCTGACCTGGGATTGTCATCTGTTGGAACAGGCGCCATGGGGCCTGCCAGCCCTGCCTGCCAGGTCCCTTAGCACCTGTTCCCCTGCCTGTCTCCAGTGGGAAGGTAGCCTGGCCAGGCGGCGCCTCCCCTTCGACGACCAGGCCTTGGTCACAACGGACGTGACATGCTGCTTTTTTTAATTTTATTTTTTTACGAAAAGAACCAGTGTCAATCCGCAGACCCTCTGTGAAGCCAGGCCGGCCGGGCCGAGCCAGCAGCCCCTCTCCCTAGACTCAGAGGCGCCGCGGGGAGGGGTGGCCCCGCCGAGGCTTCAGGGGCCCCCTCCCCACCAAAGGGTTCACCTCACACTTGAATGTACAACCCACCCCACTGTCGGGAAAGCCTCCGTCCTCGGCCCCTGCCTCTTGCTGCTGTCCTGTCCCCGAGCCCCTGCAGTCCCCCCAGCACCCCCCAACCCAGAGTTAGAGCAGGTGGCTGCAGGCCTTGGGCCCGGAGGGAAGGCCACTGCCGGCCACTTGGGGCAGACACAGACACCTCAAAGATCTGTCACGGAAGGCGTCCTTTTTCCTTGTAGCTAATGTTAGGCCTGAGTAGCTCCCCGCCATCCTTGTAGACGCTCCAGTCCCTACTACTGTGACGGCATTTCCGTCCCTCCCCTGCCTGGGAAGGGACCTCGCAGGGACCTCTCCCTCCAGAAAAAAAAAAAAAAGAAAAAATAAACAAGGAAACGTGTTGCAGCACAGGCAGTTTTCTTCTCCTTCTGCTTCCCTGTTTCTGACCCCCCCAAACTCAGATGCTGGAGCTCAGGCCCGGACCCAGGCCCGCCATGTGTGCACCCAGGCAGGAGCGGGTGCTGTCCAGGCTGGAGCGCCCCCTTGGCTCTCTCTCCTGTCCAGGGGAGCCATGGGAGGGAAAGCAGGTGGCCCAGGGGGATATGGGGGCCCCAGCCCTGTCCCAAAGCTCCCTGCTTGGCTGCCCCTCTCCCGCCTTTATATAAATTCTCTGAATCACCTTTGCATAGAAAATAAAAGTGTTTGCTTTGTAAGAAAAGTCTGGAAAGTAGCGGAGTCATCTCAAGGTGTCAAGGGAACCTTCAGTCATCATCTGGGGGGCAGGACAGGCAGAGGGGTTGGTCCACTTAGGTGTTGCCTGAAAGAAAGAATTGTCTGGGAGTGTCCCCAGAACCTCCCACCTTGACTGGGGGTGGGAGAGCAGCCCCCTTAGCCCAGCTGGGAACAGTCCTTACCTGTGGGACCCGGGCCTTTCTAGGAGGGGGCCGTGGACTGTGGCAGGGTAGGGGGCAGCACGATGTTTGAGGGCAGAGATGTGATTTGGGGTGGAGGAGCCACGTTCTCCGGAGGCAGCGACTGGAAGAAGTACAACTGCACAAGACCCCTGGGGTCAGAGGCAGGGCCGGCCCACGCCCCCCCAGCCCCTCAGCCCCACCTGTGGCCACCCCAGACCCGTACCTTACAGCCCACGGCCAGGAGTGCGTGGAGCAGCACAACCGCAGACAGCAGCACCATGGCCACCAGCCTGGTGTCCTCACGGACCACAGGCCAGAGGGTGAATACCAGCCCGGTGGCCGAGAGGCCCAGGGCCAGTGCCCCAAAGAGCCACTGCAGCCAAGGCACAGGGATGAGCCACAGGACCTGGGAGCAACACGGCGGCAGGTGACCATGCCAGTCCCCACAGCCACCACCCACTCCGCACCAGGCCACCCTCACCATCATGGGAATGAGGCAGCAGGTGACCATGCCAGTGTCCCCACACAGCCACCACCCACTCCGTGCCAGGCCACACTCACCACCATGGGGATGAAGACAAAGAGGGAGTAGCCGTAGACGCACACAGTCTCCAGGAAGGTGTAGGGCCCCATGCGCTCCCGGACACCCTTGCGCCACCGCAGAAAACCCCACAGGGCCAGGGGCACCAGCCACGCGTAGCAGTAGATGCTGATGCCTGCCACGGTCACTGGGGGCAAGGTAAGCAGTCACCCCCTGCCCCCCCGGGGCCCTGCCAGGCATCGGGCCTGCCCGCCTGCTTACCCTTGTGGAACTGGGGGCTGTAGTGGATGGAGGGGTCTCTCCTCTGGGCCAGCACCAGCGTCAGGTTGCCAGTGACAGCCAAGACGAAGGCCAACGTGGCACAGATCCAGAAGGGGCCTGAGGATGGGGGGCACAGTCAGAGTCCCGGGCCCTGCACTCCCAGGACAAGCAGACAGATGTGTCCTGACTGAACTGTGCTGAGACCCCAGCCTCTTCTTAAGCACCTTGCCTGACTCACCAGGTCACGGGGGGGCCTCCTGGTGGCTGAGCCCAGTGCTGGCTCTCAGTTCATCCCCCTCCCAGAAACACTCAGGACTGCACACGTTGGTCTGTGTCTCACCTCATTGGTGCCAATTCCTCAACCCCTGTCACCTCCTCTTTGACTGTCTGACCCCTTCAGCCATGGGGAGCAGCCGGGCCCAGTCCTTGGCCCCTTCCATGTCTGCATTCACCCCTGGTGTGACCTCCTTCAAGCCCAGGGCCTTATCCCTCCTCTAGAGCCCAGGGTTCTGCCCTGAGCACTGCAGGCTCCAGTTGAAGCTCCCAGGTGGGCATCTGCGGCTTCACCCATGCCCTGGTGCTCTGCCCTCACTGCCCAGCTGGTCCTGTGGATAAGTGGCAACTCTAGGCAGAAATCCCTAGAGCCTGCCTTGGCTCCTACCCTCCCACTCCCCCACCCCCATCTATCTGGCCGCAAAGCCAGTCGCTTCTACTTCCCCAGCATGTTCCAGAACCCAGTGCCACCCTCCACATCCACAGTCCCCACCATGTGGCCGCCTCCATCCCAGCCTCCTGGCTTCTGCCCTCCCAACCCATGATGACGAGAGGGACCCTGAGAAAACGTAAAGATCCATTCTCGGCCAGGTACAGTGACTCATGCCTTTAATACCAGCACTTAGGGAGGCTGAGGCGGGTGGATCACCTGAGGTCAAGAGTTTGGGACGAGCCTGGCTAACACGGTGAAACTTCATCCCTACTAAAAATATAAAAATTAGCCGGGCATGGTGGTGCGTGCCTGTAATCTCAGCCACTCAGGAGGCTGAAGCAGGAGAATCGCTTGAATGCGGGAGGCGAAGATTGCAGTGAGCTGAGATCACATCACTGCACTCCAGCCTGGGTAACAGAGCGAGACTCTTTTTCCAAAGAAAAAAAAAAAAGATCCCTTCTTGCCACAGCATGTGAGGCCTGTGTGATCCGTCCCCCGACCTATGACCTCCCTGCAGCTCATTTGCTTCAGTGGTAATGCCACCCTGCAGTTCATGCAAGTTCCTGCCATGAAGCTTATGCTGTTTCTGGAACCCTCTTTTCCTAGGTCTCCCCTACCCCTCCTGTTGCCAACAAGGCTCATTCCCTCACCCTGCTCAGGGAGGCCTGCTCTCCTGCACCCTGCAAAACAGCAAGGCTGCTCCTCTTATATGTTCTCTACCCGCCACTCTCTGCAGTCCTTCATGTCTCTGTCTCCCTGAACAGCAGGTAAGTCACACTCTTTGAGTGACTCATTTGTCCTCAGCTGTACACTGGCGTCTGCAGCTCAGGTCACATTTGTTGAGTGATCCATCAAGGAACCGAATGCACCTCACTCACCATACAGATCCGGCCGATTCCGCAGATGGTGCCGCACAAAGTTGTGGCCAGGCCGGGGCAGCAGTGAGCCTTTGATCCGGTTCAGGACCTGGGGGCAAGGCTGAGGTCAAGGATGGAGGCCTGCCAGGAGCTTCTCCCTTGTCCTGAGAGGCTCCTTCCCTGCTGACCTCCATCCTCCTCTCTCCATGCCCCACTTGAAAGAACTCAGCCTTTCCCTCTTTTTTTTTTTTTTTTTTTTTCTTTAGACACAGTCTCACTCTGTCGGCCAGGCTGGATAGAGTGCAGTAACACGATCTCCGCTCACTGCAACCTCTGCTTCCTGGGCTCAAGCAACTCTCCTGGCTCAGCCACCTGAGTAGCTGGAATTACAGGTGTGAGCCACCACGCCTGACTAATTTTTGTATTTTTAGTAGAGACAGGGTTTCGCCATGTTGACCAGGCTGGTCTCGAACTCCTGACCTCAGGTAATATGCCCACCTCAGCCTCCCAAAGTACTAGGATTACAGGTGTGAGCCACCATGCCCAGCCCCATCTTGTTTTTGTTTTGAGACGGAGTCTCGCTCTGTCACCCAGGCTGGAGTGTAGGGGCGCCATCTCAGCTCACTGTGAGCTCCGCCTCCCGGGTTCACGCCATTCTCCTGCCTCAGCCTCCCAAGTAGCAGTGACTACAGGCGCCCGCCACCATGCTCAGATAATTTTTTGTATTTTTAGTAGAGATGGGGTTTCACCGTTTTAGCCAGGATGGTCTTGAACTCCTGAGCTCAGGTGATCTGCCCACCTCGGTCCCCCGAAGTGCTGGGATTACAGGCGGGAGCTACTGCCCCCAGCCCATCTTTGGTCTTCTGCATATGCTGTTCCCTTTGCCTGGAACATACTTCAGCTCCCCTCCCCCATTCCCCGGGGAAGCGTTCCTTCTCCTTTAGGTTTCAGCCAATTCCTCACCTCCACGAGGTCTTTCTCTAACCCACGAGATTGTGTGTGTCCCCTGTGTTCCTACAGTCCTGATCCATAACCAGTCCCACCATAATCCTTTGAGAGCACCACAGTTCCTTCACCAGCACTCGCCATCAACAGCACCCTGCCCAGGGAAAGTGTGGCTGAACCCTGAGCGTAACTCTGAGCCCCACCCCACCTGCCTCCCCAGGCCTGACCTGTGAGGTGTCCACGTCAAAGAAGCTCTGATAGTAGCTGAAAGTCCAGAATCCCGGCTGCTGCTGCTGCTGCTCCTGCAGGAGCTGCACAATGCAGGCATTCAGTGCCTGCCCCGACAGCCTGGATCAGCCGGGGGCTGCACAGAGGCAGGACACAGGGACTCACCGCGGCGTTGTCACTCTCCTCCTCCACCTCATCCTCGGCTCCATAGCTGCCACCTGAGCCCACGGCCACAGCCACGTGCCCTTGTGGGGTCAGCTGATCACTTCTGCTGGTTGTGGCTGCATCTGGGGTCTCAGCCAGAAGATTAGTGGCCTCCTCGAATTCTGTGGAGGAGGGATATGGGACACAAGCACGCTTGAGGGGTGGAAAGAATTCGACTGGGCTCCAGCCAAGTCAATGCTCATCTGGGGGCAGAGGCTCTGCTGAGCCATTGATCTCCCCCAAGGTGGGGCCCAACTTCCTCAGTTTGGAGGCATCCGGAGGGCGTCTGTTCCCTTCCTCCTAAAGTGGAACTGCAACTTAGGGTTGGCCCTGGGATGGGGTCAGGGTCTGGGGACATGAGGCTCGGGTTTGAGGTCTGAGTTCAGGGCGGGGGCGGGGTTCGAGTCAGGGATGGGTCTCACTCCTGGGTCAGGGTTCACAGCCGCCGAGGGTTTGGGGTAGAGAAGTTGGAAGCCGCATGGGGGGGAGGTTCTGGCAAGGGGCAGGAGTAGGAGATCCGGCCTCGTCGTGGCCGCACTCACCGTGGAAGGCCAGGTCGTCAGCCGATGCCATGGTCGTTCAGGGGCGTCTCCGCATCCCTCGCTGAGGACAGAGAGCGGTCAGGCACGCTCCCCCCACGCCGGTCCCTCGGCCCCCAGCCCTACCTGGCGGCCAGCTGCACCCACGGAGGCTTGAACTCGTCGCCCCGTCGCCACAGGTGCGCTCCGCCCCCCTCACCGGAGGCCACCTGGGCCGGCGTGGCTGGGGCTCTCTGCGACTGCGCAGCTTGCCTACCCGTCAGTCTACCCGACCCGGATCGGACAGCAACATCCGGCGCCGGTCCTCTTTCTATCCTTTCCCGTTGGGAAGCCACTTCCGGTAAAGTTGGCGCTTGCGCAGAAGAGCCTCCCGGGCTCTTAACTTCGGGTGTCAAGAGTTTCTTCCCGGAGCAAGGACTCCCAAGACGGAAGAGGATGGCCGCGGCGGCTCTGAGGAGATTTTGGTCCCGGCGCCGCGCAGAGGCGGGCGACGCTGCAGCGGCGAAACCGGGAGTGTGGGCGCGGCTGGGTGAGTAGCGGCGGAAGGCGGCAGGGTGGGTGGCCGCCGCGTCCGGATCACTGTTACCGCGCTCCTCTCCCCTCAGGGTCCTGGGCCCGCGCGCTGCTCCGGGACTACGCCGAGGCCTGCAGGGACGCGGCGGCGGAGGCCAGTGCCCGGCCGGGGCGCGCGGCCGTGTATGTGGGGCTGCTGGGCGGCGCGGCGGCCTGCTTCACGCTGGCGCCGAGCGAGGGTGCTTTCGAGGAGGCGCTGCTGGAGGCGTCGGGGACCCTCCTGCTGCTGGCGCCGGCCACCCGCAACCGCGAGTCCGAAGCCTTCGTGCAGCGGCTGCTCTGGTTGCGGGGCCGTGGCCGCCTGCGCCACGTCAACCTGGGGCTCTGCTCCCTGGTGTACGAGGCGCCCTTCGACGCCCAGGCCAGCCTCTACCAGGCGCGCTGTCGCTACCTGCAGCCCCGCTGGACCGACTTCCCCGGCCGGGTCCTGGACGTGGGCTTCGTGGGTCGCTGGTGGGTGCTGGGGGCCCGGATGCGCGACTGCGACATCAACGACGACGAATTCCTGCACCTGCCGGCGCATTTGCGGGTGGTCGGGCCGCAGCAGCTGCATTCCGAGACCAACGAGCGGCTCTTCGATGAGAAGTACAAGCCTGTCGTGCTCACCGACGATCAGGTGGACCAGGCGCTGTGGGAGGAGCAGGTCTTGCAGAAGGAAAAAAAGGACAGGCTCACCCTGAGCCAGGCGCACTCCCTGGTGCAGGCGGAGGCCCCGAGATGAAACCCTGAGGCCCCCGAGTCCTGGCCAACTGCTTGCCTGGGGGAGTGCGGCTGTGAGCGTCCCTCACCTGCAGAACAACTGAGACAGATGATGTGCAAAGTGTTTTCTCACTGGATTTGCGCAAGTTTGGGGAGCCTTTCTGCCCCCCGTCTTTGTTCTGTATTAGCTGAAGCTAATTCCGAGCCACCTTGGTCCAGGAGTTGGGACAGCAGAACGACTTGACACGTGTTCATCACTGGTAGAGCTGGTCATGAACCTTTTGTATAAGCCTTTTTCATTGGGCCTCAGAGGCCCTCCTTAAGGAGGTACCACACTGGTCAGGTGACTTGCAAACTCTTCTAAGACCACTTAGATTTTCTTTTTAAAGTTTGGGTTGTGGCCTGGCGTGGTGATGCATGTCTGTAATCCCAGCATTTTGCAGATTGAGTCAAGAGGATCACTTGAGGCCAGCCCGAGTAACATAGCAAGACTCCGACGCTACAAAAAAGAATAATAATTAACTAAATAAAATTTGAGCTGAAATGTTTTTATTCTATGATCTATTCTCTCTCGTTTTGTTTTGTTTTTTGTTTGTTTGTTTTTGTTTTGTTTTTTTTTTTTTTGTTTGTTTGTTTGTTTTTTTTTTTTTGTTTGTTTGTTTTTTTTTTTTTTTGAGACGGAGTCTTGCTCTTTCGTCCGGGCTGGAGTGCACTGGCCGGATCTCAGCTCACTGCAAGCTCCGCCTCCCGGGTTTTACGCCATTCTCCTGCCTCAGCCTCCGGAGTAGCTGGGACTACAGGCGCCCGCCACCTCGCCCGGCTAGTTTTTTGTATTTTTAGTAGAGACGGGGTTTCACCGTGTTAGCCAGGATGGTCTCGATCTCCTGACCTCGTGATCCGCCCGTCTCGGCCTCCCAAAGTGCTGGGATTACAGGCTTGAGCCACCGCGCCCGGCCTGTTTTTGTTTTTTTGAGACAGGGTCTTGCTCTGTCTCCCCGTCTGGAGTGCAGTGGCACCATCTCGGCTCACTGCAACCTCTGCCTTCCAGGTTCAAGCGATTCTCCTGCCTCAGCCTCCTGAGTAACTGGGATTACAGGCATGTGCCAACACGCCCGGCAAATTGTTGTATTTTTAATAGAGATGGGGTTTCACTGTGTTGGCCAGGCTGGTCTTGAACTCCTGACCTCAGGTGATCCGCCTGCCTCGCACTCCCAAAGTGCTGGGATTATAGGAGTGAACCACCACACCCGGCCTTTCATTTTGATAAGTAACATTTTTGCCATTCCCACCTCTTTGGGAGGCTGAGATAGGAGGATTGCTTGAGATCAGGAGTTCAAGACCAGTTTAGGCAACATAGTGAGACCTTTCTCAAAAACTAAAATATTTGGAAGGGTAAAGCAGGCGAATCACTTGAGCATAGGAGTTCAACACCAGCCTGGGCAAGATGGTAAAACCCCGTCTCTACAAAAAATACAAAAATTTACCAAAGGTGTTGAATGATAATTGAAAATATATATACATAGAAAAATTAGCCAGACATAGTGGACCATGTCTGTAGTCCCAGCTAGTTGGAAGGCTGAGGTGGGAGGATCACCTGAGCCTGGGAGTTCAATGCTGCATTGAGCCATGATGGTGCCACTGCACTCCAGCCTGGACAACAGAGTGAAACTCTGTGTCAAAAAGTAAAATAAGTGGCTGGGCATGGTGGCTCAAGCCTGTAATCCCAGCACTTTGGGAGGCTGAGGCAGGTGAATCATGACATCAGGAGATTGAGACCATCCTGGCTAGCATGGTGAAACCCCGTCTCTACTAAAAATTCAAAAAATTAGCCGGGCATGGTGGCGGGTGCCTGTAGTCCCAGCTACTCAGGAGGCTGAGGCAGGAGAATGGCGTGAATCCGGGAGGTGGAGCTTGCAGTGAGCCGAGATTGCACCACTGCACTCCAGCCTGGGTGACGAGTGAGACTCCGTCTCAAAAAACTAAATAAATAACATTTTTGTTTTTTTAAAGTTTTTATTTTTTATTTTTATTTTTTTTTTGAGACGGAGTCTTGCTCTGTCACCCAGGCTGGAGTGCAGTGGCCGGATCTCAGCTCACTGCAAGCTCCGCCTCCCGGGTTCATGCCATTCTCCTGCCTCAGCCTCCCGAGTAGCTGGGACTACAGGCGCCTGCCACCTCGCCCGGCTAATTTTTTGTATTTTTAGTAGAGACGGGGTTTCACCGTGTTAGCCAGGATGGTCTCGATCTCCTGACCTCGTGATCCGCCTGTCTCGGCCTCCCAAAGTGCTGGGATTACAGGCTTGAGCCACCGCGCCCGGCCTTAAAGTTTTTATTTTTAAATATAGTCTTAAAGAAAATTGGAAAAATAATAGAGACTGGTTTTTTGGAGACAGAGTTTTGCTCTTGTTGCCCAGACTGGAGTGCAATGGCGCAATCTCAGCTCACCCCAACCACCGCTTCCTGGGTTCAAGCGATTCTCCTGTCTCAGCCTCCTGAGTAGCTGGGATTACAGGCTCATGCCACCATGCCTGGCTAGTTTTCGGTTTTTTTTTTTTTGAGACGGAGTCTCGCTCTGTCACCCGGGCTGGAGTGCTGTGGCCGGATCTCAGCTCACTGCAAGCTCCGCCTCCCGGGTTCACGCCATTCTCCTGCCTCAGCCTCCCGGGTAGCTGGGACTACAGGCGCCCACCACCTCGCCCGGCTAGTTTTTTGTATTTTTTAGTAGAGACGGGGTTTCACCGTGTTAGCCAGGATGGTCTTGATCTCCTGACCTCGTGATCCACCCGTCTCGGCCTCCCAAAGTGCTGGGATTATAGGCTTGAGCCACCGCGCCCAGCCAGTTTTCGTATTTTTTGGTAGAGACGGGATTTCATCACGTTGGTGAGGCTGGTCTCAAACTCCTGACCTCAGGTGATCCGCCCACCTCGGCCTCCCAAAGTGCTGGGATTACAGACGTGAGCCACCACGCCCGACCCTCATCCCTATTAAAAATACAAAACCGGGGAATTGACAGTGTCGTGACTATTGGGATGTTACAGGGAAGTTTCTTGCAAAAACAACCTGGTTTTACCAGATGAGTATTACAAGTTACTGGAGGTGGCTTGGAAGGATAAAGCATTTTCTGGTCTGGAAATCTATATGGATTTCTGGTTATGTTGTACTTCAGTAACCCTGAAACACAGGATTCTGTGAAAAGAAATAAGTTACTGTACACAGCTGGTACTTAGCTAGGTTACAGTAAATTGTATTTTTGTTGTTGAGACAGAGTCTCACTCTGACACCCAGGCTGGAGTGCAGTGGCACGATTTCGGCTCACTGCAACCTCTGCCTCCTGGGTTCAAGCTATTCTCTTGTCTTAGCCTCCTGGGTAGCTCGGATTACAGGCATGTGCCATGATGCCCAGCTAATTTTTGTATTTTTAGTGGAGATGGGATTTCACCATGTTGGCCAGGCTGGTCTCAAACTCCTGACCTCGAGTGATCCCACCTCGGCCTCCCAAAGTGCTGGGATTACAGGCGTGAGCCACTGCACTGAGCCAATACTTTTCTGAGTGTAATTTATGGGCGGCGCGTGGCTCATGCCTATAACTCCAACACTTTGGGAGGCTGAAGTGGGAGAATCGCTTGAGTCCAAAAGTTTTGAGACCAGCCTAGGCGACATGGTGAAACTCTGTCTCTACAAAATACACACAAATTAGCTGGGTATGGTGGTACACACCTGTACTAACAACTACTCAGGAGGCTGAGGTGGAAGAATTGCTTGAGTGAGCTGAGATTGCACCACTGCACTTCAGCCTGGGTGACAGAGCAAGCCCGTCTCAAAAAAATTAATAAAGAAAAAATAAGGCTGGGTTTGGTGGCCCACGCCTGTGATCCCAACACTTTGGGAGGCCGAGACAGGTGGATCACAAGGTCAAGAACTCGAGACCATCCTGGCCAACATGGTGAAACCCCGTCTAACAAAAATTAGCTGGGCATGGTGGCGCGTGCCTGTAATCCCAGCTAATCGGGAGGCTGAGGCAGGAGAATCACTTCAACCTGGGAGGCGGAGGTTACAGTGAGCCAAGATCACGCCACTGCATTCCAGTCTAGGCAACCGAGTGCAACTCCTTCACAAAAAAAAAAAGAAAGAAAGAAAAAAAAGAAATAACATAAAACTGAAGTATTAAGGGAGTGATGCTACCTCAGTGGCCTGTGGCAAGTGAATAAAGCCAGGTGATAAAACAACTATCTTTGTTGTGATACTTGTTTTTGTGTGTTTGCTACTTTCAAGTTTTGGCATTTGACCCTTGCATTCATAATGAGTGGGTCGAACAGGTGTTAATTTAAGTCAGCATCTCACTTTGCATTACAGAGGAAAAGCTGAGGTTCAGAAAATTTATTTTTCCGAGGCTGTGGCAGATTCAAACTGTAACTCCCAACTGTGACTTAATCCTCAAATTTGTGGACTATCTTTGATCCTAATAATTCTTCTCAGAAATTATTAAATACTGCTATCACTTGCCATAAATAATAATTGGATATAGAAATACATATATAGGCTGGGTGCGGTGGCTCATGCCCAGCACTTTGGGAGGCCGAGGTGGGCAGATCACCTGAGGTTGGGAGTTCGAGACCAGCCTGACCAACATGGAGAAACCCTGTCTCTACTAAAAGCACAGAATTAGCCGGGCGTGGTGGCACATGCTTGTAATTCTAGCCACTCAGGAGGCTGAGGCAGGAGAATTGCTTGAACCCGGGAGGTTGCAGAGAGCCGAGATCACGCCATTGCACTCCAGCCTGGGCAACAAGAGCAAAACTCTGTCTCAAAAAAAGAAAAAAGCAAAAAAATACATATATAAAAAAGAAATGCAATGAAAGCAAAAGACACGGCCTGGATAACAGCAAGACCTCATCTGTACTAAAAATAGGCCAGGTGCTGTGGCTCACACTGTAATCCCAGCACTTTGGGAGGCCCAGGCGGATGGATCACCTGAAGTTAAGAGTTCAAGACTAGTCTGGCCAACATGGTGAAACCCTGTGTCTATTAAAAATACAAAAAAATTGGCATGGTGGCAGGCGCCTGTAATCCCAGCTACTCGGGAGTGAGCTGAGATCATGCCATTGCACTCCAGCCTGGGCAACAAGATCAAAACTCCATCTCAATAAATAAATAAATAATAATTTAAAAAGCCAGGTGAGATGGCGTGTGCCTGTGGTCCCAGCTACTTGCGAGGCTGAGGTGAGAGGATCCCTTAAGCCCAGGAGTTTGAGGCTGCAATGAGCTTGGTCATGCTGCTGCACTTCATCCTGGGCCACAGAGTGAGACCCTGTCTCCCTTCTATCCCCCAAAAAAGAAAGGAAACAAAAGATATTGAAATGATACTAACTAAATGCTATCCCTACACCATTACATTCCAAAAATCTCTGGCCCCAAATCTGCCCTCTGTTAGACATTAGCCAACTTCAGGGAAGGGTTTTAAGATGTATTGTCATCAAAGACATTTGTTTCTCACTGACCAGAAGTATTGGAAAGGGTCCACACCATCATTGCTTGAGTCAGTTATTAAATGCTACTTTCGACTTCTCGCCAGGGTGTGTTCCAGGAATATCAATCTGAATCTGCTGGGAGCTGTGAAGCTGAGGGCAGTGGTCGGCTCTGTTGGTAGGAATTGTGGAGCTTGGGCAGCCAGCCTGAAGGCTTTGTGTCTTGGCTTTGGTCCTAGGGTCAGCCTTTCCCAGAGGAGAGTCTTACTGTACTTCAGCTCATGCTCTGGTGTAAGGCAGAGGACAGGAGGGATAAGTGGGCTTTAAAGCCAGGGTTTGGAACTCAGCTTTTATACTTCCTTGCTTTGTGAGTGAAGTCACTTCTCCTTGCTTTGGAGCTCCTTATCTCTTTTTTTTTTTTTTTTGAGACAGAGTCTCACTCTGTTGCCCAGGCTGGAGTGCAGTGGCCGAATCTCAGCTCACTGCAAGCTCCGCCTCCCGGGTTTACGCCATTCTCCTGCCTCAGCCTCCCGAGTAGCTGGGACTACAGGTGCCCACCACCACGCCCGGCTAGTTTTTTGTATTTTTTAGTAGAGACGGGGTTTCACCGTGTTAGCCAGGATGGTCTCGATCTCCTGACCTTGTGATCCGCCCGTCTCGGCCTCCCAAAGTGCTGGGATTACAGGCTTGAGCCACTGCGCCTGGCCGAGCTCCTTATCTCTTAAGTGTGGGCTTGTCAGAAAAATGTAAAAGCTAACTAAAGCACTTTGTACGGAGTAGGCATTCACAGTCCATCGTGTGGCTGTGTGGAGAAGATGATGGCTCTGAATCCACGCCCTGACCTTCCTAAGTGGTTGCAGGGGGCTGACGCATCCTGCCTAGTGGTGCAGAGCCACCATTTAGGGAGGGCCCAACATCTGATAGGATAGAGCCAAGGCACGCTTCCTGCTCAGATCCAAGCGACAGGTGAATCTAATATGAACATTTCTGAGTTCTCCCCCACACCTTGTTTTCTGAGACGGTCTTACTCTCTCGCCCAGGGTGGAGTGCGGTGGTGCAATCTCGGCTCACTGCAACCTCGACCTCCTTGGACTCAAGCTGTCCACCCACCTCAGGCTCCCAAGTAGCGGAGACTACAGGTGGGAGCCACCATGCCCAGCTAACTTTTGTGTATGTTTTTGTAGAGATGGGGTTTCTCTTTGTCGCCCAGGCTGTTCTCGAACTCCTGAGCTCAAATGATCCCACCTTGGCCTCCCAGAGTGCTGGATTACAGGTGGGCATCACTGCACCCGATCCGAGTTCTCCCTTGAAAAAAAGGTGGGGGCGGGGGTGGGGAAGATCTGGAGATACGGTTTCGCTCTGTCACGCAGGCTGGAGTGCAGTAACGGCTCATTGCAGCCTCGACCTCTTGGATTCAAGCAATCCTCCCACCTCAGCCTCCCAAGCTGCTGGGGCCACAGACACACACCACCATACCGGCTAATTTTTTAAGTTATTTGTAGAGATGAGATCTCACTATGTTGCCCAGGCTGATCTCAAACTCCTGGGCTCAAGTGATTATCCTGCCTCAGCCTCCCCTCCCAAAGAAATAAAATATTCTTGGTTAGCTTTATTTCTGCTTTCCAACTTAGCCCAGGAGTTGTCCTCCAGCACGTTCTTTGAAAAGTATCTTTTGGCCAAGCGTGGTGACTCATGCCTGTAATCCCAGCACTTTGGGAGGCCGAGGCTGGAGGATCACGTGAGGTCAGGAGTTCAAGACCAGCCTGACCAACATGACAAAACCCTGTCTTCACTAAAAATATTTTAAAAAGCTGGGCATGGTAGTGGGCGCCTGTAATCCCTGCTATTCAGGAGGCTGAAGCAGGATAATCGCTTGGACCTGGAGGCTGAGGTTGCAGTGAGCCAAGACGGTGCCATTGCACTCCAGCCTGGGAAACAGAGCAAGACTCCGTCTTAAAAAAAAAAAAAAAAAAAAAAAAAAAAGGTATATATCCCACGGTTGTGATTAGAAAGACCAGCAGAGGGCATCAGAGACTTAGTTTAGAGACAGAACGTGACTGGCTCCGCCCTGCCTTAGCCCCCGTGGGAATGGCTCACTGCAGGTTCAGCAGCAAGTGGAGGTTTTGCAGCTTCTACTTGCACCTGTTTACTGCACCTTGGAATTGGATAGATGATGGCAGAAGCCAAGGCCCCACGGAGGGGCCACTTTCATCTCTGGAACCTGCACCTTTACCTAGTTATGTCCAAAAAAAGATTCAGACTCTGAATTTTTGTTTTGTTTTGTTTTTTGAGACGGAGTTTTGCTCTTGTTGCCCAGGCTGGAGTGCAATGGCGCGATCTTGGCTCACCGCAGCCTCCGCCTCCCGGGTTCAAACGATTCTCTTGCCTCAGCCTCCCAAGTAGCCGGGATTACAGGCATGTGCCACTGTACCCGGCTAGTGTTTTGTATTTTTAGTAGAGATGGGGTTTCTCCGTGTTGGTGAGGCTGCTCTCAAACTCCCAACCTCAGCTGATCCACCCACCTCGGCCTCCCAAAGTGCTGGGATTACAGGCGTGAGCCACTGCACCCGACCCAGACTCTGAGAATCTTTGGAGATATTTATTCCAAGCCAAATGTAACCAATGGCCTGTGACACAGCCCTCAGGAGATCCTGAGAACATGTGCCCAAGGTGGTTGGGGCATAGTTCACTTTTATACATTTTAGGGAGACATGAGACATCGGTCAATATGTATAAGATGAGGTGGGTGTGCCCTGGCTTACACCTGTAATCCCAGCACTTTGTGAGGCTGAGAGAGGCAGATTACTTGAGCCTAGAAGTTTGAGACCAGTCTGGGCAACATAGTGAGACTCTGTCTCTACGAAAAAATATAAAAACTAGCCAGATGTGGTGGTGCGTGCCCGTAGTCCCAGCTACTTGGGAGGCTGAGGTGGGAGGATCACCTGAGCTGGAGAAGTTGAGGCTGCAGTTGACTACGCTGATCTTGAACTCCTGGCCTCAAGCAATGTTCGCAAAGTGGTGGGATTATAGACGTGAACCACCACACCCAGCCAATAGAAGTTCTTTTTTTTTTTGGTCCCAAACATGACCGCTGACAACCAAAGTAGTTTAAAGCAAATCCCAGACATCCTGTCATCTTACCCCTATAATTTCATTTTCTTTCTTTTCTTTTCTTTTTGATACAGATTCTTGCTCTGTTGCCCAGGCTGGAGAGCAGTGGTGTGATCTCGGCTCACTGCAACCTCTCCCTCCCGGGTTCAAGCAATTCTCCTGTCTCAGCCTCCTGAGTAGTTGGGACTACAGGTGCCCGCCACCGCACCCAGCTAATTTTTGTATTTTTAGTAGAGATGGAGGTTTCACCATATTGGTCAGGCTGGTCTCGAACTCCTGACCTCAGGTTATCCCCCCCTTTGACCTCTCAAAGTGCTGGGATTACAGGTGTGAGCCACCACGTTCGGCCTATAATTTCATTTTCTTATATCATGACACTAGCATTGTCACACCTCTCAAAGTCCACAATTAGTATGTGGTATCATCTGATACTGCATTTCCCTGCGGATCTCAAGTGTCCTTTTACACTTGGTTTGTTTCATTCATGATCCAAACAAAGTCCACATATTGTATTTGGTGGTTGTGACTTTTCAGTTCTCCTTTTTTTTAAGATGGAGTCTCACTCTGTCGTGCAGACTGGAATACAGTGGCACAATCTCAGCTCATTGCATCCTCTGCCTCCTGGGTTCAAGTGATTCTCCCTGACTCAACCTTTTGAGTAGCTGAGATTACAAGCGCCCACCACCACACCCGGCTAATTTTTGTATTTGCAGTAGAGACGGGGTTTTGTCAAGTTGGCCAGGCTGGTCTCTAAGTCCTGACCTCAGGTGATCCTCCCTCCTTGGCCTCCCAAAGTGCTGGGATTGCAGGTGTGAGCCACTGCGCCCAACCTGAAGTCTCTCTCTTTTTTTTTTTTTAAGACAGAGTCTGGGCCAGGCGCGGTGGCTCACACCTATAATCCCAGCACTTTGGGAGGCCGAGGCGGGCAGATCACAAGGTCAGGAGTTCGAGACCAGCCTGGCCAATATGGTGAAACCCCGTCTCTACTAAAAATACAAAAATTAGCCAGGAGTGGTGGCGGATGCCTGTTGTCCCAGGTACTCGGGACGCTGAGGCAGAAGAATCACTTGAACCTGGGAGGTGGAGGTTGTAGTGAGCCGATATCGGGCCACTGCACTCCAGCCTGGGAGACAGAGTGAGACTCCATCTCAAAAAAGAAAAAAAAAAAAAAGACGGAGTCTGGCTCTGTCGCCTAGGCTGGAGTGCAGTGGTGTGATCTCGGCTCACTGCATGCGCCGCCCGCCTCCTGGGTTCACGCCATTCTCCTGCCTCAGCCTCCCGAGTAGCTGGGACTACAGGCGCCCGCTACCACGCTGTGCTAATTTTTTTTTGTATTTTTAGTAGAGATGGAGTTTCATCATGTTAGGCAGCGTGGTCCCGATCTCCTGACCTCGTGATCCATCCGCATTGGCCTCCCAAAGTACTGGGATTACAGGCGTGAGACCCTGCTCTCTGCCTCTTAAGTCTCTTTTAACCTAGAAGAGTGCCCCCTATGCATACACTTTTGATGTGTTGCAGAAAACCACATTTTTTTTTTTTTTTTTTTTTTTTTTTTGAGACGGAGTCTCGCTCTGTCGCCCAGGCTGGAGTGCGTGGCCGATCTCAGCTCACTGCAAGCTCCGCCTCCCGGGTTCACGCCATTCTCCTGCCTCAGCCTCCCGAGTAGCTGGGACTACAGGCGCCCACCACCTCGCCCGGCTAGTTTTTTGTATTTTTAGTAGAGACGGGGTTTCACCGTGTTAGTCAGGATGGTCTCGATCTCCTGACCTCGTGATCCGCCCGTCTCGGCCTCCCAAAGTGCTGGGATTACAGGCTTGAGCCACCGCGCCCGGCCTTTTTTTTTTTTTTTGAGACGGAGTCTCGCTCTGTCGCCCAGGCTGGAGTGCAGTGGCCGAATCTCAGCTCACTGCAAGCTCCGCCTCCCGGGTTTACGCCATTCTCCTGCCTCAGCCTCCCGAGTAGCTGGGACTACAGGCGCCCGCCACCTCGCCCAGCTAGTTTTTTTTTTGTATTTTTTAGTAGAGATGGGGTTTCACCGTGTTAGCCAAGATGGTCTCTATCTCCTGACCTCGTGATCCGCCCGTCTTGGCCTCCCAAAGTGCTGGGATTACAGGCTTGAGCCACTGCGCCTGGCTTTTTTTTTTTTTTTTTTTTTGAGACAGAATCTCACTCTGTCGCCCAGGCTGGAGTGCGGTGGCACGATCTCAGCTCAGTACAATCTCCCCATCCTGAGTTCAAGTGATTCTCCTGCCTCAGCCTCCTGAGTAGCAGGGATTACATTACAGACACCTGCCACCACACCCGGCTAATTTTTGTATTTTTAGTAGAGACAGAGTTTCACCATGTTGGCCAGGCTGGTCTCGAACTCCTGACCTCAAGTGATCCACCTGCCTCACCCTCCCAAAGTGCTGGGATTACAGGCGTGAGCCACTGTGCCTGGCCCGATTTTATCACTTTTGATGGGTGCCCAGGTCAATCGTTCATTAATGGTTGTGCAAAGAAGCCAGTTCTTTTGTTCTTGCAATCTTTTTTTTTTTTTTTTTTTTTGAGACGGAGTCTGGCTCTGTCGCCCAGGCTGGAGTGCAGTGGCCGCATCTCAGCTCACTGCAAGCTCCGCCTCCCGAGTTTACGCCATTCTCCTGCCTCCGCCTCCCAAGTAGCTGGGACTACAGGCGCCCGCCTCGTCGCCCGGCTAGTTTTTTGTATTCTTTAGTAGAGACGGGGTTTCACCGTATTAGCCAGGGTGGTCTCGATCTCCTGACCTTGTGATCCGCCCGTCTCGGCCTCCCAAAGTGCTGGGATTACAGGCTTGAGCCACCGCGCCCTGCCTGTTCTTGCAATCTTATTTGTAGCTGGTGAGCCACAGGCATCTCACAGATGCTGTTACTGATTCACCAGGTGAACAAATATAAACCTGAAAGAGCCAGTCCTTCAAGATGGATCTGGAGTGGCAGAGTGGGCTCAATTTTAAATAGACCCAAGCAACCATTTGCTGAATAGAGGTCACACATGTATTCTGAGTTGCCCCAAAACTCACAACTCTGTTTTAACTTTTGTGGATACATCTATCCACATGTAATTCACATATTCCTACAGAAAAGGAGCAGGTAGGGGGATAGTCAATTATGTATTCAGAGGCCTCCTGGACCAATCAGTCAGAACTCAGATGTGTCGACCAATCAGAACTAGGCAAGTTTGACTCCCTCATTTGCATAAACAGACTTGATTGGGAACCTGGGCTGGAATTTTTGCTATAAAATCTAAACCCGGCCGGGCGCGGTGGCTCAAGCCTGTAATCCCAGCACTTTGGGAGGCCGAGACGGGCGGATCACGAGGTCAGGAGATCGAGACCATCCTGGCTAACACTGTGAAATCCCGTCTCTACTAAAAAAATACAGAAAACTAGCCGGGCGAGGTGGCGGGCGCCTGTAGTCCCAGCTACTCGGGAGGCTGAGGCAGGAGAATGGCGTGAACCCAGGAGGCGGAGCTTGCAGTGAGCTGAGATCCGGCCACTGCAATCCAGCCTGGGCGACAGAGCGAGACTCCGTCTCAAAAAAAAAAAAAAAAAAATCTAAACCCTCCAGAGGCTAAGGCAGGAGAATTGCTTGAACCCAGGAGGCAGAGGTTGCAGTGAGCTCAGATTGCACCACTGCACTCCAGCCTGGGTGGCAGAGCAGACTCCGTCTCACAAAAAAAAAAAAAAAAAAAAACCTGAACCCTCCCTTTGTTCTCTGGAATGCACCTTCATTTTATACCAAACGCTGTGTCTCTTCAGTTTGCAAACTGTTGACTAGAATACAATCTATTCCCTCCAAATTCCTTTTCAGAAGAACTTTGGTTCACAACCATGTCCTACCAGAAGCAGTTTCTGGGGAATTCACAGCCATCCATAGAAGACATCCTGGACTTGCCTTTTGAGGTTTCCCTCAGGGCAACCACAATGATGCTGTGTTCCTTTTCCATGTTGTGGCAGGCCACAGCGACAATTTTTTTCTTTTCTTTTTTTTTTTTTTTTGAGATGGAGCCTTGCTCTGTTGCCAGGATGGAGTGCAGTGGCACAATCTTGGCTCACTGCAAATTCCACCTCCCAGGTTCAAGCGATTCTCCTGCCTCAGCCTCCCAAGTAGCTGGGACTAGAAGTGCATGCCACCAGGCCCAGCTAATTTTTGTATTTTTAGTAGAGACAGAGTTTCAGCATGTTGGCCAGGATGGCCTCGATCTCTTGACCTCGTGATCTGCCTGCCTCAGCCTCCCAAGGTGCTGGGATTACAGGTGTGAGCCACCGCGCCTGTCCCAAAGCAATGATTATGAATAGCTATTCATTATTTGAAAATGAATAGTATCTGAAGTATCTGAGACAGGTCTCCATCAAATTAGAAATTCATTTTGCCAAGGTTTAGGACATGCCTGGAAGAAATAAACACAGGGCCAGGTACAGTAGTTTACACCTGTAATCCCAGCATATTGGGAGGCCAAGACGAGCAGATAACCCGAGGTCAGGAGTTTGAGACCAGCCTGGCCAACATGGTGAAACCCCATCTCTACTAAAAATACAAAAATTAGCCAGGCGTGGTGGCGGGTGCCTATAATCCCAGCTACTAAGGAGGCTTAGGCAGGAGAATCGCTGCGCACCACTGCACTCCAGCCTGGGCAACAGAGGGAGAGAAAGAAAGAGATCGACAGAGAGAGAGGGAGGGAGGGAGGGAGGAAGGAGTGGGGCAGGGAAGGAGGGAAAGAAAGGAAAGAAAATAAAAGAAAGAGAAAAAACACAGAATCACAGAAACAGTTCATAATCTGTCTTTCTCCACAACTTATTTTGAAGGCTTCGGTATTTAAAGGGGAAAAGTGGGCTGGAGGGCAAATGGGAGAGTAGTGTATCCATATGTAACATAATCCATATATGTAATGTATCCCCAATCTATCCACATGTAATTCACATATTCCTACAGAAAAGGAGCAGGTAGGGGGATAGTCAATTATGTATTCATCTGGTGCCCTAAGTAAATTGTCACTTTCCATAAGATAAAATGAACACAGGGTAGCTACCTGTGGAGCTTTTTTTTTTTTTTTTTTTGATACGGAGTCTCGCTCTTTTGCCCAGGCTGGAGTGCAGGGGTGCGATCTCCGCTCATTGCAAGCTCTGCCTCCTGGATTCAGGCCATTCTCCTGCCTCAGCCTCCCTAGTAGCTGGGACTACAGGCACCTGCCACCACGCTCGGCTAATATTTTGTGTTTTTAGTGGAGACGGGGTTTCACCGTGTTAGCCAGAGGTCTATATCTCCTGACCTCGTGATCCGCCCGCCTCAGCCTCCCAAAGTGCTGAAATTACAGGCGTGAGCCACCGCGCCCAGACTTTTTTTTTTTTTTTTTTTGACATGGAGTCTCACTCTGTCACCAGACTGGAGTGCAGTGGCGCAATCTCGGCTCACTGCAACCTCCGCCTGCCGGGTTCAAGCGATTCTCCTGCCTCAGCCTTCTGAATAGCTGGGACTATAGGCATGTGCCACCACTCCCAGCTAATTTTTTTTTTTCCCATAGAGATGTAGTCTCAGGCTTGTCTCAAACCCCTGGGCTCAAGTGATCCTCCAACCTCAGCCTTCTGAGCAGCTAGTTCTTTTCCAGTGTAATATATTATCTCACGGAATATATTCCATTGTCTGCATGGACCTCAGTTAGTTTATTCACCCACCTACTTAGTGACATCTTGGTCATTTCAAAGCTGACATGGTAGGTATTACTGTTCGCCTTACAGGGGAACAGCAGGACATCCGTAGTGTGTGGTGAACACTAGAGGGAGCGAGTGTTCTCCTCGCTCTATCAGGTGGGCGTTACCCATTTCCCAGCTGCACTAATCTGTGGTTACTTGCAGAGGCCTGATCGGGTGTTTGCCCCGAGTGAGAGTTGATCTGGAAACCATTTGTGGGAAAATTAAGTTAGACATTCTTCCATTGAAATAAAATGCAGAGGCTGGGCACAGTGGCTCATGCCTGTAATCCCAGCACTTTGGGAGGCCGGGGTGGGCTGATCACCTGAGGTCAGGAGTTTGAGACCAGCCTGGCCAACATAGGAAAACCTCGTCTCTACTAAAAATACAGAAAAGTTGGTTGGGTGCAGTGGCTCATGCCTGTAATCCCAGCACTTTGGGAGGCCGAGGCGGGAGGATAATGAGGTCAGGAGATCGAGACCATCCTGGCTAACACGGTAAAACCCCGTCTCTACTAAAAAAAAAAAAAAAAAAATGAGCCGGCCATGGTGGCAGGCGCTTGTAGTCCCAGCTACTCGGAGGCTGAGGCAGGAGAATGGCATGAACCTGGGAGGCGGAGCTTGCAGTGAGCCGAGATCGCGCCACTGCACTCCAGCTCCATCTCAAAAAACAAAAACAAAAAAATTAGCGGGGTATGGTGGCACACGCCTGTAATCCCAGTTACTTGGGAGGCTGAGGCAGGAGAATCACTTGAACTCAGAAGGCAGAGGTTGCAGTGAGCCGAGATTGCACTGCTACACATCCCAGCCTGGGTGACAGAGCCAGACTTCGTCTCAAAAAAAAAAAGGAATAAAGAAATAAAATGCAGGAGCTGGGCACAGTGGCTCACACCTGTAATCCCAGCACTTTGGGATGCCAGGGTGGTAGATTACCTGAGGTCAGGAGTTTGAGACCAGCCTGGCCAACATGACAAAACCCCATCTCTACTAAAAAAACACACAAACATTTAGCTGGGTGTGTTGGTGCATGCCTGTAATCCCAGCTACTTGGGAGGCTAAAGTATGAGAATAGCTTGAACCTGGGAAGCAGAGGTTGCAGTGAGATGAGATCATGCCACTGCACTCCAGCCTGAGAGTAACAGAATGAGACCCTGTCTAAAAGAAAGAGAGAGAGAGGGAAATAGGGAGGGAGGAAGACAATGTGTTTAGGATAGGGAAATTGGGTCATGTGGTATCAGTTGACCTGGAGATTGAGATCAACCTGTAGCCAATCAATCCATTATTTGTATACATGATGAGCCCCATATAACTCTGAACACCAAGGCTAAGGTGAGCATCTGTGGCTGGCAATGAGTGTGAGTATAGAGTCATGTATGTCATCACACATCATTGCCAAGAGGAGTTCATGCTTCCACAGCTCCATAGAGGGGACTACTGGAAACTGCATCTGGAATCATCCTAGATGCTACCCTGTGAGCCTCTTCCCGTGGCCGATTCCCATCTGCAGCTTTCCCTGTAGTAAACCATAACTGTGAGCACCAAGAGCTTCCAATGAATTCTATGAGTCTTTCTAGCAAGTTATCAACCCTAAATAGGGTCTTGGGAATCCCTGAACTTCAAATTCATATAAAGAGTTTGCAACCAGTCTGGCGAACATGGTGAAACCCCATTTCCACCAAAAATACAAAAATTAGCTGGGCTTGGTGGCACATGCCTGTAATCCCAGCTACTCGGGAGGCTGAGGCAGGAGAATGGCATGAACCCAGGAGGCGGAGGTTGCAGTGAGCTGAGATCGCACCACTGCACTCCAGCCTGGGTGACAGAGCGAGACTCCATCTCAAAAAAAAGAAAGGAGAGAAAAGGCCGGGCGCGGTGGCTCACGCCTGTAATCCCAGCACTTTGGGAGGCCGAGACGGGCGGATCACAAGGTCAGGAGATCAAGACCATGGTGAAACCGTCTCTACTAAAAATACAAAAAATTAGCCGGGCGCGGTGGCGGGCGCCTGTAGTCCCAGCTACTCAGGAGACTGAGGCAGGAGAATGGCGTGAACCCGGGAGGCGGAGCTTGCAGTGAGCCGAGATCGCGCCACTGCACTCCAGCCTGGGCGACAGAGCGAGACTCCGTCTCAAAAAAAAAAAAAAAAAAAAAAAAAAAGAAAGGAGAGAAAAAGAGGGAGAGATACATATCACACCCATGAGACAGGAAGGCTGGATGCTGTGGCTCATTCCTGTAATCCCAGTACTTTTGGAGGCCAAGGCAGGAGGATCCCTTGAGCCCAGGATTTTGACACCATCCTGTGCGACAGAGCAAGACTTTGTCTCAAAAAAAAAAAAAAAAAAGGAAAGAGGTAGAGGTCGGGCACAGTGGCTCATGCCTGTAATCGCAGCACTTTGGGAGGCCGAGGCGGGCAGATCACAAGGTTAGGAGATCGAGACCATCCTGGCTAACACTGTGAAACCCCGTCTCTACTAAAAATACAAAAAATTAGCCAGGTGAGGTGGCGGGCGCCTGTAGTCCCAGCTACTCGGTAGGCTGAGGCAGGAGAATGGCGTGAACCCGGGAGGCAGAGCTTGCAGTGAGCCGAGATGGCACCACTGCACTCCCGCCTGGGCAATAGAGTGAGACTCTGTCTCAAAAAATAAATAAATTAATTAATTAAATGTTTTGTGTTCTCCACTGGTTCTCAAGCAGGGGAAATTTTAACCTCCCTGGAAATATTTCATAATATCTGGAGACATTTTCTAGTTGTCAGAACTGGAAGAGGGGTGTTACTGGGATCTAATGAGCTGCTAAACATTCTACCATGTACTGGAAATCCCCCTCAACCAAGAAGCAACTAAGCCAAAATGCCTATAATGCCAAAATTAAACTTCCTGGAATAGCTCTTTTAGTTCTCAGCAGGAGGGCAGACTACCTGGTTTGCTATCAGAGATTCAATCAAACAAACAAAAATCTTCATCATTTGAAATTAAAATATTTGGCCAGCCATGGTGGCTCAGGCCTGTAATCTCAGCACTTTGAGAGTCTGAGGCAGGAGGATCACTTAAGCTGAGGAATTTGAGACCAGCCTGGACAGCATAATGAGACCCCGCTCTACAAGAAAATTAAGAAAAAAGGCTGGACACAATGACTCACGCCTCTAATCCCAGCACTTTGGGAGGCTGAGGCAGGCAGGTTACCTGAGGTCAGGAGTTTGACACCAACCTGGCCAACATGGCAAAACCCCGTCTCTACTAAAAATACAAAAATTAGCCAGGTATGGTAGGGGGGACCGCCGAATAAACCCCCCTACTTGGGAGGCCGAGGCAGGAGAACCACTTGAACCTGAGACGCAGAAGTTGCAATGAACCACTGCACTCCAGCCTGGGTGACAGAATGAGTCTCCGTCACAAAAAAGAAAAAAAGAAAATTAAAAAAAAAAAATTGTCATTAACATTCCAGTACTGGCCAGGCCTGGTGGCTCACACTTGTAATCCCACCACTTTGGAAGGCCGAGGTATAGATATAAGGATCACCTGAGGTCAGCAGTTTGAGACCAGCCTGGCCAACATAGTGACACCTTGTCTCTACTAAAAATACAAAAATTAGGCCAAGCATGGTGGCTCATGCCTGTAATCCCAGCACTTCGGGAGGCCGAGGCAGGCGGGTCACGAGGTCAGGAGATTGAGACCATCCTGGCTAACACGGTGAAACCCCATCTCTACTAAAAATACAAAAAATTAGCCAGGCGTAGTGGCACGCACCTGTAGTCCCAGCTACTCAGGAGGCTGAGGCAGGAGAATTGCTTGAACCTGGGAGATGGAGGTTGCAGTGAGCCAAGATCACACCACTGTACTCCAGTCTGGCAAGAGAGAGAGACTCCGTCTAAAAAAAAAAAAAAAAAAAAGCCGGACGCAGTGGCTCACGCCTGTAATCTCAGCACTTTGGGAGGCCAAGGCGGGCAGATCACGAGGTCAGGAGTTCGAGACCAGCCTGTTCAACATAGTGAAAACCTGTCTCTACTAAAAATACAAAAAATTAGGCCAGGTGGGGTGGCTGACGCCTGTAATCTCAGCACTTTAGGAGGTCGAAGAAGGAGGATTATCTGAGGTTGGGAGTTTGAGAGTAGCCTGACCAACATGGAGAAGCCCCATCTCTACCAAAAATACAATTTTAGCCAGGCATGGTGGTGCATGCCTGAAATCCCCGTTACTTGGGAGGCTGAGGTAGGAGAATTGCTTCATCCTGGGAGGCAGAGGTTGTGGTGAGCCAAGATCGTGCCATTGAACTCCAGCCTGGGCAATAAGAGCGAAACTCTGTCTCAAAAGAAAAAAATAAAAATAAAAATAGAAAAAATTAGCCAGGCTTAGTGGCAGGCGCCTGTAATTCCAGCTACTCGGGAGGTTTAGGCAGGAGAATTGCTTGAACCTGGGAGATGGAGATTGCAGTGAGCCGAAATTGCACCAATGCACTCCAGCCTGGGTGACAGAGCCAGACTCTACCTCAGAAAAAAAAAAAAAAGAAGAAGAAAAAAGGTGGGGTGGGGTGACTCATGCCTGTAATCCCAGTACTTTGGGAGGCCAAGGCTTGCAGATCACTTGAGGTCAGGAGTTCAAGACCAGCCTCACCAACATGGAGAAACCCTGAATCTACTAAAAATACAAAATTAGCCGGGTGTGGTGGCAGGCACCTGTAATCCCAGCTACTCGGGAGGCTGAGGCAGGAGAATCGCTTGAACCCAGGAGGTGGAGGTTGCAGTGAGCCAAGATCGTGCCACTGCACTCCAGCCTGGCAACAGAGCGAGACTCCATCAAAAAAAAAAAAGAAAAGAAAGAGAGAGAGGAGAGAGAGAGAGAGAAAGAAAAGAAGAAGAAAGAAGAAAGAAAGAAAGAAAGAAGAAAGAAAGAAAGAAAGAAAAGAAAGAAAGAAAGAAAGAAAGAAAGAAAGAAAGAAAAGAAAGAAAAGAAAGAAAGAAAGAAAGGAAAGAAGAAAGAGAGAGAGAGAAAGAAAGAAAGACGGACTAAAACTCAACAGCAGGAAGTGCCCAGGGACATGGATCCACCAGATCAGACACAGTCAGTATTACACTAGAGTCACAGGGCTGCAGAGCTACTTCCAGATAGAAACCGCATTATTTTATTTTATTTTATTTTTCTGAGATGGAGTCTCACTCTGTTGCCAGGCTGGAGTGCAGTGGCCTGATCTCGGCTCACTGCAAGCTCCGCCTCCCGGGTCCAAGTGATTCTCCTGCCTCAGCCTCCAGAGTAGCTGGGACTACAGGCGCCCGCCACCATGCCCAGTTAATTTTTTGTATTTTTAGTAGAGACAGGATTTCACTGTGTTAGCCAGGGTGGTCTCGATCTTCTGACCTCATGATCCACCCGCCTCGGACTCCCAAAGTGCTGGAATTACAGGCGTGAGCCACCATGCCTGGCACGCCCGGCTAATTTTTTTTTTTTTTGAGACGGAGTCTGGCTCTGTCGCCCAGGCTGGAGTGCAGTGGCGCGTTCTCGGCTCACTCCAAGCTCCGCCTCCTGGGTTCACGGCATTCTCCTGCCTCAGCCTCCTGAGTAGTTGGGACTACAGGCGCCCGCCACCGCGCCCGGCTAATTTTTTGTATTTTTAGTAGAGACGGGGTTTCACCGTGGTCTCGATCTCCTGACCTTGTGATCCGCCCGCCTCGGCCTCCCAAAGTGCTGGGATTACAGGCGTGAGCCACTGCGCCCGGCCCCAGCTAATTTTTTATATATTTTTAGTAGAGACAGCATTTCATCATGTTGGCCAGGATAGTCTCGATGTCTTGACCTCGTGATCCACCTGCCTCGGCCTCCCAAAGTGCTGGGATTACAGGTGTGAGCCACTGCACCTGGCCTAGAAACGGAATATTTTTGGTAGCAGCTCCTTGGTTATGAAACTTGATTCCACATGACTGTCTTTCAAATATAAAGCCTTCTTTTCCTCCTGAATTCTGGAGCAAATAAACTGGAAAATTGTGTTGAGATCAAGATTATCAACATTGACAGATAGTTTCTTAACACTCTCTGTGTTCTCGGTATTTTCCACTGCAATTCAATAAAGCCTTCAGCAGCAGCAGATTATTAGTTATCATGATCTTCCTTTTTTTTTTTAATTTTTTGAGACAGGGTCTTCCTCTGTCACCCAGGCTGGAGTGCACTAGAGCGATCATAGCTCACTGCAGCTTTGACCTCCTGGACCTAAGTGATCTTCCACCTCGGCTCCCCAGTATTTAGGATTACAGGCATGTGCCACCATGCCTAGCAAATTTGTTTTTTTTTGTTTTTTTTTTTTTGAGACGGAGTTTCACTCTTGTTGCCCAGGCTGCAGTGCAATGGCGCGATCTTGGCTCACCTCACCTCCGCTTCCCGGATTCAAGTGATTCTCCTGCCTCAGCTGCTGAGTAGCTGGGATTACAGGCATGCACCACCACCCCCAGCTAATTTTGTATTTTTAGTAGAGATGGGGTTCTCCATGTTGGTCATGCTGGTCGCGAACTCCTGACCTCAAGTGATCCACCTGCCTCGGCCTCCCAAAGTGCTGGGATTACAGGCGTGAGCCACTGCGCCCGGCCCCAGCTAATTTTTTATATATTTTTAGTAGAGACAGCATTTCATCATGTTGGCCAGGATAGTCTCGATGTCTTGACCTCGTGATCCACCTGCCTCGGCCTCCCAAAGTGCTGGGATTACAGGTGTGAGCCACTGCACCTGGCCTAGAAACGGAATATTTTTGGTAGCAGCTCCTTGGTTATGAAACTTGATTCCACATGACTGTCTTTCAAATATAAAGCCTTCTTTTCCTCTGAATTCTGGAGCAAATAAACTGGAAAATTGTGTTGAGATCAAGATTATCAACATTGACAGATAGTTTCTTAACACTCTCTGTGTTCTCGGTATTTTCCACTGCAATTCAAATAAAGCCTTCAGCAGCAGCAGATTATTAGTTATCAGTGATCTTCCTTTTTTTTTTTTAATTTTTTGAGACAGGGTCTTCCTCTGTCACCCAGGCTGGAGTGCACTAGAGCGATCATAGCTCACTGCAGCTTTGACCTCCTGGACCTAAGTGATCTTCCCACCTCGGCCTCCCCAGTATTTAGGATTACAGGCATGTGCCACCATGCCTAGCAAATTTGTTTTTTTTTGTTTTTTTTTTTTTGAGACGGAGTTTCACTCTTGTTGCCCAGGCTGCAGTGCAATGGCGCGATCTTGGCTCACCTCAACCTCCGCTTCCCGGATTCAAGTGATTCTCCTGCCTCAGCCTGCTGAGTAGCTGGGATTACAGGCATGCACCACCACCCCCAGCTAATTTTGTATTTTTAGTAGAGATGGGGTTTCTCCATGTTGGTCATGCTGGTCGCGAACTCCTGACCTCAAGTGATCCACCTGCCTCGGCCTCCCAAAGTGCTGGGATTACAGGCATGAGCCACTGTGCCTGGCGACAATTTTTTTTATTGTTTTATAGCGATGGGATATTGCCATATTGCCTAGGCTGGTCTGGAACTCCTGTACTCAAGCAGTCCTCCTGCCTCGGCTTTCCAAATTGCTGTAATTACAGATACGAGCCACCACACCTGGCTGTCTTTCTTTTTTTTTTTTTTGAGACAGAGTCTTGCTCTGTTGTGCAGGCGAGTCCATGGACGCGATCTCGGCTCACTGCAACCTCCACCTCCAGGCTCAAGCAATTCTCCTGCCTCAGCCTTCTGAGTAGCTAGAACTACAGGGACATGTCATCATGCTCAGCTAATTTTTGTATTAGTAGAGACAGGGTTTCACCACATTAGCCAATCTGGTCTCGAACTCTTGTCCTCAGGTGATCCACCTGGCTTGGCCTCCCAAAGTGCTGGAATTACAGGAGTGACCTACTGTGCCCGGCCTTTTTAAAAATTTTTATTGTATTTTTTTGGCCAGGTGCAGTGGCTCATGCCTGTAATCCCAGCACTTTGGGAGGCTGAGGTGGCTCAGTTGAGGCCAGGAGTTTGAGACCAGCCTGGCCAACATGGTGAAACCCAATCTCTACTAAAATACAAAAATTAGCCAGGCATGGTGGTGCACACCTGTAATCCCAGCTACTTGGGAGGCTAAGGCAGGAGAATTGCTTGAACCCGGGAAGCAAATGTTTCAGTGATCCAAGATTGTGCCATTGTACTCCAGCCTGGGCGACAAGAGCAAGATTCTGTCTCAAAAAATAAAAAAAAATTTAGGCCAGGCGTGGTGGCTCACACCTGTAATCCCAGCACTTTGGGAGGCCGAGGTGGGTGAATCACCTGAAGTCAGGAGTTCGAAACCAGCCTTGACCAATATGATGAAACCCCCATCTCTACCCAAAATACAAGAATTTAGCGAGACGTTGGCCGGGCGTGGTGACTCAAGCCTGTAATCCCAGCACTTTGGGAGGTCGAGGCGGGCGGATCACGCAGTCAGGAGATGGAGATCATCCTGGCTAACTCAGTGAAACCCCGTCTCTACTAAAAATACAACAAATTAGCCAGGCGAGGTGGCAGGCGCCTGTAGTCCCAGCTACTTAGGAGGCTGAGGCAGGAGAATGGAGTGAACCCGGGAGGCAGAGCTTGTAGTGACCTGAGATCGCGCCACTGCACTCCAGCCTGGGTGACAGAGGGAGACTCTGTCTCAGAAAATTAAAAAAAAAAAAAAATAATAATAATAATAATTAGCTGGGCGTGCTGGCATACACCTGTAATCCCAGCTACTCGGGAGGCTGAGATAGGAGAATCGCTTGAACCCGGCAGGTGGAGGTTGCGGTGAGCCGAGATGGCGCCATTGCACTGCGGCCTGGGCAACAAGAGCAAAACTCTGTCTCAAAAAAAAAAAAAAAAGGAAAACCAGCTTTGGCGCCGCCAAAAGAACAGCTTTTCTTCCAAGTGAGGCCTCTTGGCAGTAATTTCCCCGCCTGCTGGCTGACTCACTGCCGCCTGGTGCCTTCCTAATTCCATTCTGTCACATGGAACACGACAGTAATCTCAGAAGGTCTGACGATGGGAGTATATGGCAAGCACCTCCACATCCCCTCGCTTTGGAAATAGCCCAGAAATACAGAAGCCATACTTTTTTTGTTTTCTTTTTCTTTTTGAGACACAATCTCACTCTTGCCCAGGCTGGAGTGCCATGGTGTGATCTCAGCTCACTGCAACCTCCACCTCATGGGTTCAAGCGATTCTTGTGCCTCAGCCTCCCCAGCAGCAGGGAATACAGGCACACTAACACCATGCCTGGCTAATTTCTGTATTTTTAGCAGAGAAGGGATTTCACCATGTTGGTCAGGCTGGTCTCGCACTCCTAACCTCCAGTGATCTGCCCGCCTCGGCCTCCCAAAGTGCTGGGATTACAGGCTTGAACTCCCACACCTGGCCCAGAAGCCATGCTCTTAATCAGATGAAATCAGTCTCTTGAATTTCCCAGGGCGACTCGATCAGCAGTCAATTCTCAGTTACCTGGGGCTGATTCTTTTCATTTGAAGATTTCTCACATCTCTCAGCCTGCACCTGAAATTGATCACAAGGACCTAGGCAGGGCTCAGCGGTGGATAGTTGGGTGGCCTGGAGTATTGCTGTTTATGACTTTTTAAAAAATTGTGCAGCCCAGATGTGGTGGCTCACACCTGAAATCCCAGCACTTTGGGAGGGCGAGGCAGGTGGATCACCTGAGGTCAGGAGTTTGAGACCAGACTGACCAACATGGTGAAACCCCATCTGTAATAAAAATACAAAAATTATCTTGCTGTGGTGGCATGTGCCTATAATCCCAGCTACTCAGGAGGCTGAGGCAGGAGAATCGCTTGAACCTGAGAGGTGGAGGTTGCAGTGAGCCAAGATCTCGATATTACACTGCAGCCTGGGTGACAGAGCGAGACTCTGTCTCAAAAAACAAAAAATAGGCCGGGCGCGGTGGCTCAAGCCTGTAATCCCAGCACTTTGGGAGGCCGAGACGGGCGGATCACGAGGTCAGGAGATCGAGACCATCCTGGCTAACACGGTGAAACCCCCATCTCTACTAAAAACTACAAAAAACTAGCCGGGCGACGTGGCGGCGGCGCCTGTAGTCCCAGCTACCCGGGAGGCTGAGGCAGGAGAATGGCTTGAACCCGGGAGGCGGAGCTTGCAGTGAGCTGAGATCCGGCCACAGCACTCCAGCCTGGGTGACAGAGCGAGACTCCGTCTCAAAAAAAAAAAAAAAACAACAATATTGTGGTAAAGTCAGACATGGTGGCTCACGCCTATAATCCCAGCACTTTGGGAGGCCGAGGCAGGCGGATCACCTGAGGTCAGGAGTTGGACATCAGCCTGGCCAACATGGTGAAACCTGTTTCTTCTAAAAAAAAAAAAAAAGGCCAGGCAGGGTGGCTCAAGCTTGTAATCCCAGCATTTTGGGAGGCCGAGACAGGCGGATCATGAGGTCAGGAGGTTGAGACCATCCTGGCTAACACGGTGAAACCCCGTCTCCACTAAAAAGTACAAAAAACGGCCGGGCGCGGTGGCTCAAGCCTGTAATCCCAGCACTTTGGGAGGCCGAGACGGGCGGATCACGAGGTCAGGAGATCGAGACCATCCTGGCTAACACGGTGAAACCCCGTCTCTACTAAAAATACAAAAACTAGCCAGGCAAGGTGGCGGGCGCCTGTAGTCCCAGCTACTCGGGAGGCTGAGGCAGGAGAATGGCGTAAACCCGGGAGGTGGAGCTTGCAGTGAGCTGAGATCTGGCCACTGCACTCCAGTCCCGGCGACAGAGCGAGACTCCGCCTCAAAAAAAAAAAAAAAAAAAGTACAAAACACTAGCCAGGCGGGGTGGCGGGTGCCTGTAGTCCCAGCTACGCCGGAGGCTGCGGCAGGAGAATGGCGTAAACCCGGAGGCGGAGCTTGCAGTGAGCCAAGATCATGCCACTGCACTCCAGCCTGGGTGACAGAGTGAGACTCCATCTCAAAAAAAAAAAAAAAGAAAAGGAAAAGCTCTGGCACCATGGCATGCACCTGTAATCCCAGCTACTCAGGAGGCTGAGGCAGGAGAATCGCTTGAACCCAGGAGATGGAGGTTGCAGTGAGCCGAGCTTGTATCACTGCACTTGAGCCTGGGCAACAGAGTGAGACTCCATCTCAAAAAAAAAAAAAAAAAATGCCAGGCATGGTGGCTCACACCTGTAATCCCAGCACTTTGGGAGGCCGAGGAGGGTGGATCACGAGGTCATGAGATTGAGACTATCCTGGCTAACATGGTGAAACCCTGTCTCTACTAAAAATACAAAAAAAAGTTAGCCGGGCGTCGTGGCGGGTGTCTGTAGTCCCAGCTACTTGGGAGGCTGAGGCAGGAGAATGGCGTGAACCCAGGAGGTGGAGCTTGCAGTGAGCTGAGATCGCACCACTGCACTCCAGCCTGGGGGACAGAGCGAGACTCTGTCTCAAAAAAGAAAAAAAAAAAAAGGCTGGGTATGGTGGCTCATGTCTGTAATCCTAGCACTTTGGGAGGCCAAAGCAGGAGGACAACTTGAGCCAAGGAGTTTGAGACCAGCCTCGGCAACAGAGTGAGACCCTATCTCTCCAAAAAAAATTACAAAAATTAGCTGGGTGTGCTGGCACCAACCTGTAGTGGGAGGCTGAAGTAGGAGGATCCCTGACCCCTGGGAGGTTGAGGCTTCGGTAAGCCATGATGACACCACAACACTCCAGCTTGGGCAACAGAGTGAGAACCTATGCCAAAAAAAAAAAAGAGAGAGAAAAAAATTGTGGTAAAATACACATTACATAAAATTTCCCTTTTCTTTGAGACAGGGTGACACTCTGTTGTCCAGGCTGGAGGGCAGTGGCATGACCTTGGCTCTCTGCAACCTCTGCCACTCACGTTCAATCGATTTTGGTGCCTCAGCTTCCTGAGTAGCTGGGACTACAGGCATGCACAACCACACCTGGCTAACTTTTTGAGTTTTGTTGTTGTTGTTGTTGAGATGGGGTATTTTTGGTAGAGACGGAGTTTCACTATGTTGGCCAGCCTGGCCTCAAGTGATCTGCTCACCTTGGCCTCCCAAAGTGCTAGGATTACAGGGGTGAGCCATCGTGCCCAGACCAATTTTTTATTTTTAGTTGAGACAAGGTCTTGCTCTGTTGCCCAGGCTGGTCTTGAACTCCTAGGCTCAAGTGATCCCCTACCTGGGCCTCCCAAAGTGCTGAGATTCCAGATATGAGCCACCATGCCAGGCCTTATTTTATTTTTAATAATAGCCCTCCTAATGGTGTGAGGTGGCTGCCACTTCTGAATTTTTTTTTTTTTTTGAGACAGAGTCTTGTTCTGTCACCCAGGCTGGATGGCGTGCAGTGGCACGATCTCAGCTCACTGTAGCTTCTGCCTCCTGGGTTCAAGCAGTTCTCATACCACAGCCTCCCAAGTAGCTGGGATTACAGGCATGAGCCACCGTGCCCAGACTTCTTCTTTTTTTTTTTTTTTTAATTGAGAAGTTTTGCTCTTGTTGCCCAGGCTGGAGTGCAATGGTGCAATCTAGGCTCACTGCAATCTCTGCCTCCCAGCTAATTTATTTTTAGTAGAGACAGGGTTTCTCCATGCTGGTCAGGCTGGTCTCGAACTCCTGACCTCAGGTGATCCACCCACCTCAGCCTCCCAAAGTGCTAGGATTACACACATGGGCCACTGCACACCTGGCTGATTTTTTTTTTTTTGAGATGGAGTCTCGTTTTGTCGTCCAGGCTGGAGTGCAATGGTGTGACCTCAGCTCACTGCAACCTCTACGTCCCAGGTTCAAGTGATCCTCCTGCCTCAGCCTCCAGAGTAGCTGGGACTACAGGTGTGTGCCCCCATGCCCGGCTAAGTTTCGTATTTTTTTTTTTTTTAAGTAAAGGTGGGGTTTCCTCATATTGGCCAAGCTGGTCTCAAACTCCTGATCTTGTGATCTGCCTGCCTTGGCCTCCCAAAGTGCTGGGACTACAGGCGTGAGCCACCGTGCCTGGCCTACACTTAACGATTTTTAAGAGGCTGTTACTGTCTTCTGTTTTCAGAGCAGTGCATTTCAAGTTTACAAAATTGCCTAGCATGGTGGCTCACACCTGTAATCCCAGCACTTTGGGAGGCTGAGGTGGGAGGACTGCTTGAGCTCAGGAGATCAAGACCAGCCTGGGCAACATGGCAAGACCCCATCTCTACAAAAAATACAAAAATGAACCAGGTGTGGAGGTGCACACCAGTAGCCCCAGCTACTCAGGAGGCTGAGGCGGGAGGATGGCTTGAGCTCTAGAGGTTGATGCTGCAGTGAACCATGACTGTGCTACTGCACTCCAACCTGGGTGTGACAGAGTGAGACCTTGCCTCAAAAAGTAACTAACTGGCCGGGCGCAGTGGCTCACGCTTGTAATCCCAGCACTTTGGGGGCCGAGGCAGGCGAATCACGAGGTCAGAAGATCGAGACCATCTTGGCTAACATGGTGAAACCCCGTCTCTACTAAAAATACAAAAAAATTAGCCAGGCGTGCTGGCAGGCACCTGTAGTCCCAGCTACTTGGGAGGCTGAGGCAGGAGAATGGTGTGAACCCGGGAGGCGGAGCTTGCAGTGAGCTGAGATCACACCACTGCATTCCAGCCTGGGCGACAAAGCGAGACTCCGTCTCAAAAAAACAAAAAAGTAACTAATTAACTTAATAAATAAATGTTTATAAAGTCATTAGAAAAATTGGTGTGCAACCCCAGGGAAAACTAATAGCTGGATGAGCCCAGCACAGTGAAACGCTTTTCCTGAGAGAAGCAGAGCTGCTGAGGCCCAGACTCGGCCGGGCTCACTCTTCTCACATCTGCAGGTGATGTTCGGGAAAGCCCAGCTTGGTTTGCCTTGGGACAGCTTCCAGCAGCTCCAGTTCAGGGTTGGAAAACCTGTTCTGCCACTGTCTTGTGGATGCCACTCCCAGGTTTATATATTTATTTTTTGATGGACTCTCGCTCAGTCACCCAGGCAGGAGTGCAGTGGCGTGATCTCACTGACTGAAATCTCCGCCTCCTAGGTTGGAGAGATTCTCCTGCCTCAGCCTCCTAAGTAAAACTGGGACCACAGGTGCCTGCCACCAAGCCTGGCTAATTTTTGTATTTTTAGTAGAGACAGGGTTTTCCCATGTTGGTCAGGCTGGTTTCAGACTCCTGGCCTCAAGTGATCTGCCCCGCTCGGCCTCCCAGGATTACAGGAAAGAGCCACAACGCCCAGAGCAATCTTAGGTGGATTTTCTCCATTTTACTTGTACTCATTTGTGTGTGTGTGTGGGTATGTGTGTGAGTGTGTAGTAAATTTTATACAATTTGCTTCCTACGTAGGTTTGCATATTCACGCCCACATTCAAAATACTGGTCAGGGCTGAGGCGAGTGGCTCACTTGAGGTCAGGAGTTCCAGACCCACCTGGCCAACGTGTTGAAACCCTGTCCCTACTAGAAATACAAAAATTAGCCAGGCATGGTGGTGGGCGCCTGCAATCTTAGCTATTTGGGAGGCTGAGGCAGGAGAATTGCTTGAACCCAGGAGGTGGAGGTTGCAGTGAGCCAAGACTGTACCACTATACTCCAGCCTGGGAGACAGAGTGAGACTCCATCTCAAAACAAAACAAATTAATCAGATAGTATGTAACACTTTTGAGATTGGCTTCCCACCCCTCCCCTCCCTGCTCCCGCCCCTCCCCTCCCTGCTCCTGCCCAGAGCATAATTTCCTAGAGATTCATTCATCTCAGCTGTTGTGCATCTCAGTAGTTTATTCCTATTTAGTTTTTTGAGACTGGGTCTCTGTGGCCCTGGCTGGAGGGCAGTGATGAAATCATGACTCACGCAGCTTTGATCTCCTGGCCTCAAGTGATTCTCTCTCCTCAGCCTTCCGAGTAGCTGGGACTATAGGCATGTGCTGCCACGTCTTGCTCATTTTTAAAAGTTTTCTAGAAATACCGTCTCGTCTCCCTATGTTGGCCAGGCTGGTCTCAAACTCCTGGGCTCAGGCGATCCTCTTACCTTGGCCTCCGAAAGTGCTGGTATTATAGGCATGAGCCACCACGCCAGTTTGATTATTACTTTTTTTTTTTTTTTTTGAGGTGGAGTCTCGCTCTGTCGCCCGGACTGGAGTGCAGTGGCCAGATCTCAGCTCACTGCAAGCTCCGCCTCCCGGGTTTTCGCCATTCTCCTGCCTCAGCCTCCGGAGTAGCTGGGACTACAGGCGCGGGCCACCTCGCCGGCTAGTTTTTGTATTTTAGTAGAGACGGGGTTTCACCGTGTTAGCCAGGATGGTCTTGATCTCCTGACCTCGTGATCCGCCCGTCTCGGCCTCCCAAAGCGCTGGGATTACAGGCTTGAGCCACCGCGCCGGGCCTGATTATTACTCTTGATGGAGACCCAAAGTGCCATAGTTCAGAGCCAGAATCTTAGAAGAGCTTAATAAATTCAACTTAAGATTAAAAAAATAGCTAAAATAAAACACAAAATTTCTGACAAGTGTGGGCAGTCAGGTTTCCATATGTAGTTGGTAGAAGTGGTATGCTTAGTATAAACATAATGTGAAATGCTGGGTATTTCCTGAATTGTGTTAAAACCACAGCTACCGGCTAAAATAAAACTATTACCCTGAGTTTCTGTCTTGGAAGAATTGTTTTCTGAACTGTACATCTCACTGCTAGGTTTTGGGAAATCACCTTCTTTTTTTTTCTTCTTTTTTTTTGTGAGACAGTCTTGCTTTGTTGCCAGGCTGGAATGCAGTGGCACAATCTCGGCTCATGGCAACCTATGCCTTCCGGGTTCAAGAGATTCTCCTACCTCCGCCTCCCAAGTAGCTGGGACTACAAGGCGCATGCCACCACGCCCAGCTAATTGGAAAATCACCTTCTTTTGAGGCCCAGATTTGAGGGCAATAGGTCATCTTCCCTCCCTACCCCCCTTCTTTCTTTCTCTCTCTCTTCTTTTTTTTTGAGACGGAGTCTCCCTGTCAACTCTGTCACCAGGCTTGAGTGTAGTGGGGTGATCTCGGCTCACTGCAACCTCACCTCTGCCTCCTGAGTTCAAGCGATTCTCCTGCCTCAGCCTCCCGAGTAGCTGGGATTATAGGTGCCCACCACCACGCCCAGCTAATTTTTGTATTTTTAGTAGAGACGGGGTTTCACCATGTTGGCCAGGATGGTCTCCATCTCTTGACCTCGTGATCTGCCTGTATCGGCCTCCCAAAGTGCTGGGATTACAGGCCTGAGCCTGGCCAATTTTTTTTTTTTTTGGAGTCTTGCTCTGTCGCCCCAGCTGGAGTGCAATGGTGTGATCTCGGCTCACTGCAACCTCGCCCTCCGGGGTTTAAGCAATTCTCCTGCTTCAGCCTTCTGAGTAGCTGGGATTATAGGCGCCTGCCACCACGCCAGCTAATTTTTCTATTTTTAGTAGAAACAGGGTTTCACCATATTTGTCAGGCTGGTCTTGAACTGCTGACCTTGTGATTTGCCTGCCTTGGCCTCCCAAACTGTTGGGATTACAGGCGTGAGTCACCGCGCCTGGCCTCTTTTTTTCTTCTTTGAGACGGAGTCTCGCTCTGTTGCCCAGGCTAGAGTGCCATGGCATAATCTTGGCTCACTGCAAGCTCCGCCTCCCGGGTTCACGTCATTCTCCTGCCTCAGCCTCCTGAGTAGCTTAGGACTACAGGCGCTCGCCAACATGCCCGTCTAATTTTTTGTATTTTTAGTAGAGACCGAGTTTCACCGTGTTAGCCAGGATGGTCTCGATCTCCTGACCTCAAGATCCACCAGCCTAGGCCTCCCTAAATGCTGGGATTACAGGCGTGGCCTACCACGCCCGGTTAATTTTTGTATTTTTAGTAGAGACGGGGTTCACCGTGTTGGTCAGGCTGGTCTCTAACTCCTGACCTCAGGTGATCCGCCCACCTCGGCCTCCCAAAGTGCTGGATTACAGGTGTGAGCCACCAAGTTCAGCCTCTCACATTGCACTCTTTGGCTTAATCTTTTTGTCCTCCTCCCCCACTAGACCGTGGGCTTCACGGTGGCTGAGACACAGTAACAGATCAATAAATATTTGCTAAGCTAATTAACGGCACTCGGGAGGTTTTGCAGAGAAGGCGGCCACGGTCGGGCCCCGCCTAGCTCCCCAAACAGGCCTTGCCGCCCCAGGTCAGGGATCAAAGCGGTTCTCAAGAGCGCCCTTGGTGCGCGGAAAACCATTGCCCGGTCTTGGCCCAGACGGCCCGTCCTACGGTCCAGGGTTCCTACTTCCCAGCCTCAGGTACCTCCTTTCCCCACGGATCCCACGGCCACCGGGATCCCATCCCCCAATTGCCCCGCCGCCGCCGCTGCCGTCGCCGCCGCAGTGGCGCCCGCTCTGCGCATGCTCCGGTGCGTCAGGACGCGCGGCGTGCGGAGGGCGAAGTTGCCCGTGCGCAGGCGCGAGGCCTTCGCAGCCGAGTGGGGCGGTGCACGGGACGCGCGTGCTTCCTCCGGACCACGCCCACCCCTGTCAGCCCAGGAGCGGGCGCGCACGCGCGCGGGGAGCGGAAGGGCGGGCTGGCGCGCGCACGAGGCTGGGCAGGCGGCGGAAGCTGGAGAGGCCGCCGCGGTGCTGAGGAGGAGGGGAGCCGGCGAGCGCGCGCGTAGCGGGGGCGCGGGCGGCGCGCGTGTGTGTGAAGGGGGGGCGGTGGCCGAGGCAGTCGGGCGCGCGCGCGAGGCTTCCCCTCGCTTGGCGGCTGCGGCGGCTTCTTTGTTTCGTGAGGAGAAGCGAGACGCCCACTCTGCCCCCGGCCCCGCGCGGAGGGGCGGGGGCGGCGCCAGGAAGGCGACGGCGCCGGCGGCTCCCGGTAAGGAACGCGGGCCGCGGGGGTAGCGCGGCGCGGGGCCAGGGAGGGCGGTTTGAATGGAGCCGGGGCGCCGACGGGGGAGGGGGCCGCCGGCGCGCCCTGTGCGGGACCGGGGTACGGCGGCGCCCGAGGGTCAAGAAGCCCCGCCGGCAGCCGCGCTCGTGGGGAAGGCCACAGCGTCGCGAGGCCGCGGCAGCGGCGGTCCCCGCGGAGCGGCGGGGTGGGTGGGGGGCCCGGGCCGCGTGGAGGCCGCGCGATCCTCTCTGCGCGCGCTCTCGCCGGGGTCGCCGGACAAAGCTCGCCCCCCTCGCCCGGCACCCCTACTGTCGCCCTCCCAATTGGCAGCGGCTCCAACAATAGGCAGACGTTGGGGCTTTTCTGGCTGCGTGGTAAGGGGTCCGACCCGAATGTTGCCTTTTTGGCGAAGCTACGATCGGGGTTCAGTAGCCAAACCTCCAGATGTGTCCGGCGTCGGCCGGACACGGGCATTAGCGGCCCCCTTGGGCTAACCGACCTCAAATTGTCTTAAAAACGCGTCGTTCCAGATTTTCAAGGAAAGGTAAAGGACTTTCCCAGTGACTTTCAGTTAGTGACTTCAAAATGTTTGCCCCGAATTGGGGTTGAGGATGGGGTCGGCGGCAAGTGAGGGAGCATGGTGGAAATCCTTTGCTGTGTAAAAGCATTGCTTTTATTTGCATCTTTTTTCCTCCCCAGTTGGTTTTTCAGATTAAGGCTTTTATTTTCAACGTGGCCCTTTTAGGCGAGTGTTTTGTCCGGATCTTGAAGACACCAGTCTTGATTTTTTTTTTTTTTTTGGTCAATATCTCCTTGGGGAAAGTAGAAAGGGAGTAAGCGGAAAAGCCACCAAGTTTTCAATTTGGATTGATAGGATGCATTAAGCTTGACTCCTGGTGCTGTCAGTCACTTAGCACACTGTCACTTTAGGGAAGTGCTTAACCTCTCTGAACCTCTTAGTTTTCCTCCTTTGTGAAAGCTCCTTTGTGAAAGGGGGTAATCTCCCAAATGCAGTTGGTGAAAGCCTGTAAAATGGTTCCTGGCAAGTGGGAAGCGCTGTTGTTATTGTCTGGTTCAGTCTCCCTCACTGTTCAGCAAATAACTTCTTGAGGCCCTACTAAGTGTTGGTCGGGGGGTTAGATCCTGGAACCTCTGCAGTCTTGGAGGGGATCGGGTGGTCAACGTGGGAACAAACCCTCTTGGCCTGTCATTTAATGCTGTTAACCTGCACTGTGAGAGGGACGCAGCGAACAGGCAGGGGATGGGTGGTAGCCAGAGATCACAGGGGCTGCCTGGAAGAGGGGGCCTCAGAATCAGGGAGGATGTGCAGGATTGTATTTTGTTTTTGAGACAGAGTCTTGCCTGTCGCCCAGACTGAAGTTCAGTGTCCCGATCTCCACTCACTGTAACCTCTGCCTTCTGGGTTCAAGCGATTCTCCTGCCTTAGCCTCCTGAGTAGCTGGGACTACAGGTGCCCGCCACCACGCCTGTATTTTTAGTAGATACGGGGTTTTACCTTGTTGGCCAGGCTGGTCTCAAACTCCTGACCTCAGGTGATCCACCCACCTCGGCCTTCCAAAGTGCTGGAACTACACATGTGAGCCATCACGCCAGGATTGTATTTTGACTTTGCCTGGCCACCTGGGACTAGCCGTTGTTCCCCTCAGCTATACTCGCGCATCACCTTGGTCCTTTCCAGTGTAGTTGTCACCCCCAGCACCGTGAGAGCTGGGGTTGTGTCTGCCTGGCTGACCCCACAGTACTCTGGGCCTGACACATAGTAGGTCTTTAGAGAAATTCTGTGGATTGAATGGGGGGCGGGGTCCTGTGGAAGATCTCGTGACCATCTGTGTTAAAGGCTTGGTGCAGGGCCGGGTGCAATGGCTCACACCTGAAATCCCAGCACTTTGGAAGGCTGAGGTGGGGGAATTGCTTGAGCCCAAGAATTTGAGACTAATTTGGGCAACATAGTGGACCTCATCTCTACAAAAAATATAAAAATTAGCCAGGTGTGGTGGCAGGTACCAGTGGTCCTAGCTACTCAGGAGGCTGAGGTGGGAGGATTGCTTGAGCCAGAGAGTTGGAGGCTGCAGTGAGCCATTCTCGCGCCCCTGCATTCCAGCCTGGGTACTAGAGTAAGAATGTCTCAAAAAAAAAAAAAAAAAAAAAAGAGAACAAGGAGAAAAAAAGCTTGGTGCAGAATGGGCATGGGTTGTAAGGGATACAGGTTAGTTATTTGAACAGTTTTTGAACTTTCCAAGCCATTGTTTCCCGAACCTCAGTTGTTCTTCTCTCCCCTACAAAGTGTGGGGTGGTGGTTAGCATGGGGTGGTGGTAAGGAGTACCCATTCTGGAATCGGACCTCCTGAATTCACACCCAGCTCTTGAAATCCTAGCTTAACCTCAAACGAGGCGCTTCACAGTAGGGCCCCCACTTGTGAAACAGGTAGGACGAGGATGCCTGAAACTTCACAGGCTTTTTGTGAGGGTTGAATGAGGTCACATGGAAGCCGCTAACACACTGCAGCACCTGATGCATAGTGAACACTCAATTTTTTTTTTTTTTTTTTTGAGATAAAGTCTGGCTCTGTCACCTGGGCTGGAGTGCAATGCCCCTGTAGTCCCAGGCTCCTTGAGAGTCTGGGACAGGAGGTCCAGGCTGCAGTGAGCCATGATTGAGCTACTGCACGCCAGCCTGGGTGACGAAGCGAGACCCTGTCTAAAAAAAGAAATAAAAATGAATGCATACCTAGTTAGGAAAGTAATAAATGGTTTTGCATGGGCCACCTAAAATCATTTTGTGTCCAGCCCTTTAGGAGATGTAAATGTTGATGGTACAGGCTTTTGAGCAGGGGAGGTGATATCATCAGATGTAGGGTGATACAGGGCAATGCAGTGGTCTCCAAACTTTTTGTCAGTGAGGAGATTCCAATATATGTGTATTTATTTACAATTTATTTGCGTACCTTTGCTTCTCCTTGGGGACCCTCAAAACACCAGGAGATAACCTTAGACCAAATCCATGTCTTGGCTGTTTATGGGAGGTGGGAGCATGGGAGGGACTAGGTTTTGGGCAGATGTCTGGTGGAACTTTCTTTTTTTTTTTTTTTTTTTTTTTTGAGATAGAGTCTTACTTTTGTTGCCCAGGCTGGAGTGCAATGGCACGATCTTGTCTCACTGCAACCTCTGCCTCTTGGGTTCTGGCAATTCTTCTGACTCAGCCTCCTGAGTAGCTGAGATCACAGGTGTGTGCCACCACACCCAGCTAAGTTTTGTATTTTTAGTAGAGACGGGGTTTCACCATGTTGGCCAAGCTGGTTTTGAACTCCTGACCTCAACTGATCCACCCACCTTGGCCTCCCAAAGTACTGGGATTACAAGCATGAGCCACTGCACCCGACCTTTGTTTGTTTGTTTGTTTTTTGAGACATAGTCGTTCTGTCGCCCAGGCTGGAGTACAGTGGCGCCATCTCGACTCACTGCAACTGCCGCCTCCCTGTCTCAAGCGATTCTCATGCCTCAGCCTCTGGAGTGGCTGGGACTACAGACGTGTACTACCACGCCCAGCTAATTTTTGTATTTTTAGTAGAGACTGAGTTTCAGCATGTTGGCCAGGCTGGTCTCGAACTCCTGGCTTCCTGTGATCTTCCCACCTTAGCCTCCCAAAGTGCTGGGATTACAGGAGTGAGCCACCGTGTCCGGTCAGTCTGGTGGAACTTTCTATCAGTAAGGAAACTGAGGCCTAGGGTTATTTTCTTTCCACAAGGGCTGTCAAGTCAACTGCCTGGGTTTGACTCCTGAGTTTGTCTTTTTCCGTCCCTAGGTCATCAAGGCTGCCATGGCACAGAGGGACCCATTCATGGTGCCTATAGACCGAACACAATGTGAATGGCGCCCCCTGGAGTTGTGCAAGAAATGACCCAGTCACTCTTCCCCATTTATGTGGCGAACAAGCATGCATTTAGCGTCTGCCATGTGCCAGGCACTGCTGAGGAGCTGGGCATTCCGTGGGGAATGGACAGACAAGGGTCCTGTTCTCAGTAGCTCACATCCCACTCTTTTTTTTTTTTTTTTTTTTTTTTGAGACGGAGTCTCGCTCTGTCGCCCAGGCTGGAGTGCAGTGGCCGGATCTCAGCTCACTGCAAGCTCTGCCTCCCAGGTTCACGCCATTCTCCTGCCTCAGCCTCCTGAGTAGCTGGGATTACAGGCGCACGCCACCTCGCCCGGCTAGGTTTTTGTATTTTTTTAGTAGAGATGGGGTTTCACCACGTTCGCCAGGATGGTCTTGATCTCCTGACCTCGTGATCCGCCCGTCTCGGCCTCCCAAAGTGCTGGGATTACAGGCTTGAGCCACCGCGCCCGGCCACATCCCACTCTTGATGTGCAAAGCGGGGCAGTACTAGTACCCAGCTTGTAGGATTGCTGCAAGAGCTCAACAACCAGTGACAAATGGGAAGTGCTTAGGATGGTGCCTGGCACGTAGTGCTAAGCAGTTGTTAGCTCTCATCATTTATTGAGATTTCTGCAACAGCCTGGTGGGATGACATAGATAATATATTTTTTCCTCTCGTAATAAGTTCTATATGTTTCAAAGTGGTAGCAAAGGAATCAGCTCCTCCATTTTGTCCTTAATGGTTGCGCATTGTTCAACAGCAGGGATACATTGTGAGGAATGTGTTGTGAGATGATTTTGTGGTTGTGTGAAGATTGTAGAGTGTGCTTACACACATCTGGATGGTGGTGCCTCATCCACATGTAGGCTCTGTGCTATAGCCTGTTGCTCCCAGGCTGTAAGCCTGTACAGCATGTCCCTGTACTGCTTATTGTAGGCAATTGTGACCCGATGGTGTTTGTGTATCTAAATATATCTAAACATAGAAAACATACGGGAAAAATACAGTATTGTGATCTTTTTTTTTGTTTGTTTGTTTGTTTTTTTGTTTTTTTTTTTGAGACGGAGTCTTGCTCTGCCGCCCAGGCTGGAGTGCAGTGGCCGGCTCTCAGCTCACTGCAAGCTCCGCCTCCTGGGTTCACGCCATTCTCCTGTCTCAGCCTCCCGAGTAGCTGGGACTACAGGCGCCCGCCTCGTCGCCCGGCTCGTTTTTTGTATTTTTTAGTAGAGACGGGGTTTCACCGTATTAGCCAGGATGGTCTCGATCTCCTGACCTCGTGATCCGCCCGTCTCGGCCTCCCAAAGTGCTGGGATTACAGGCTTGAGCCACCGCGCCCGGCCCAGTATTGTGATCTTTAAAAAATTTTTCTAACTAGACAATTCAAAGAGGAAGGTATAATCTTATGGGACTATTTTATATTTGGTCTGTCATTGGCCAGAATGTTATGTGGTGAAGAAAACCATGCTTTGAAATTTCACCATAAGGCATTGGAAAGGGGAGAGTGTCTTTAATGGCATGGGGTTTTTTTTTTTTTTTTTTTTTTTTTTTTTTGAGACGGAGTCTCGCTCTGTCGCCCAGGCTGGAGTGCAGTGGCCGGATCTCAGCTCACTGCAAGCTCCGCCTCCCGGGTTTACGCCATTCTCTCGCCTCAGCCTCCCGAGTAGCTGGGACTACAGGCGCCCGCCATCTCGCCCGGCTAATTTTTTGTATTTTTTTTAGTAGAGACGGGGTTTCACCGTGTTAGCCAGGATGGTCTCGATCTCCTGACCTCGTGATCCGCCCGTCTTGGCCTCCCAAAGTGCTGGGATTACAGGCTTGAGCCACCGCGCCCGGCCGGGGTTTTTTTTTTTTTTTTTTTTTTAGATATAGTTTCCCTCTTGTTGCCCGGGCTGGAGTGCAATGGCGCGATCTCAGCTCACTGCACCATCCACTTCCTGGGTTCAAGTGATTCTCCTGCCTCAGCCTCCCGAGTAGCTGGGATTATAGGTGCTTGCCACCACATCCGGCTAATTTTTTGTATATTTAGTAGGGATGGAGTTTCATCATGTTGACCAGGCTGATCTTGAACTTCTGACCTCAGGTGATCCACCTTCCTCGGCCTCCCAAAGTGCAGGGATTACAGACGTGAGCCACCGCGCCTGGCTGGGATTTTAAAAATATCAAATGTTCAGCCGATAGTGTGGTGGCTCATGCCTGTAATCCCCACACTTTGGGAGGCCAAACAGGGCAAGTCACTTGATCCCAGGAGTCCAAGACCAGCCTGGGCAGCATGGCAAAACCCCATCTCTACCAAAAAGTTAAAAAATTAGCCAGGCGTGGTGTTACACGCCTGTAGCCCCAGCTGTTTGGGAGGTTGACGTGGGAGGATCAAGCCCAGGAGGTGGAGGCTGCAGTAAGCTGTGGTCGCACCACTGCACTCCAACCTGGGTTATGGAACAAGACCCCATCTTTAAAAAGCCGGATGGATTGGGCTGGGTGCGGTGGCTAATGCCTATAATCCTAGCACTTTGGGAGCCTGAGGCGGGTGGATTGCCTGAGCTCAGGAGTTTAAGACCAGCCTGGGCAACACGGTGAAACCCTGTCTCTACGAAAATACAAAATAAAGTAGCCGGGCGTGGTGGCATGTGCCTCTAGTCCTATCTACTTGGGAGAGTGAAGCAGGAGAATTGCTTGAACCCGGGAGGCCGAGGTTGCAGGGAGCGGAGATCGCGCCACTGCACTCCGGTCTGGGCGACAGAGCAAGACTCCGTCTCTAGAAGACTCCATCTCTAAAAAAAAAAAAAAGCCAGAGGGTGGGAAGGATAACAGCTGCTCTAATACTGGGGAAAGGTATAAGAGGGAACAGGTCAGAATGAAGCCTGAGGCTGAATGGAGGAGCTTCAGATGCTGCCACCCTCACAGGTGTCAACCCTAAGGAGACATAGCAGACTCATTAGTATGCCCAGTGATTTCTTTTTTTTTTTTTTTTTTTTTTTGAGACGGAGTCTGGCTCTGTCGCCCAGGCTGGAGTGCGGTGGCCCGATCTCAGCTCACTGCAAGCTCCGCCTCCCGGGTTCACGCCATTCTCCTGCCTCCGCCTCCCAAGTAGCTGGGACTACAGGCGCCCGCCTCGTCGCCCGGCTAGTTTTTTGTGTTCTTTAGTAGAGACGGGGTTTCACCGTATTAGCCAGGATGGTCTCGATCTCCTGACCTTGTGATCCGCCCGTCTCGGCCTCCCAAAGTGCTGGGATTACAGGCTTGAGCCACCGCGCCCGGCCCCCCAGTGATTTCTTGATTGAAGTTTTCTGTTAACTGCATCCTGAGGAGATTAATTTTTCAGGGTGTGGGATTGACGGGCGTGTGAATTGTGGCCTCAACTCTTCTTCATATATGGGAAAGGGCCTGGATGGAAGTGCCAGGTGTAGCTGGGTTTGTTGTTACAGGGCAGAGAGAAGGGGTGCATTGATTTCCCTCCAATTCCCTCAGGGAAGGGGGCTTTCTTTTTTTTTTTTTTTTTCTTTTTTTTTGAGACTGAATCTCGCTCTGTCGCCCAGGCTGGAGTGCAGTGGTGTGATCTCGGCTCACTGCAAGCTGCACCTCCTGGGTTCACACCATTCTCCTGCCTCAGCCTCCTGAGTAGCTGGGACTACAGGCGCCTGCCACCATGCCCGGCTAATTTTTTTTTTTGTATTTTTAGTAGAAACGGGGTTTCACCGTGTTAGCCAGGATGGTCTCGATCTCCTGACCTCGTGAATCACCCTCCTCGGCCTCCCAAAGTGCTGGGATTACAGGCGTGAGCCACCGCGCTCAGACGGAAGAGGGCTTTCTTTAGAAAACAGGTAAATGTTAGCAGAGTGGAAACCATCCCTGACCCCTTTCAATTTTTTTTTTTTTGAGACAGAGTTTCGCTCTTGTCACCCAGGCTGGAGTGCAATGGCGTGAGCTCGGCTCACCTCAACCTCCGCCTCCCAGGTTCAAGCGATTCTCTTGCCTCAGCCTCCTGAGTAGCTGGGATTACAGGCATGTGCCACCACGCCCGGCTAATTTTGTATTTTTAGTAGAGACAGGGTTTCTCCATGTTGGTCAGGCTAGTCTCGAACTCCCCACCTTAGGTGATCCACCTACCTTGGCCTCCCAAAGTGTTGGGATTACGGGCATGAGCCACCGCGCCCGGCCTCAAATTTTTTTTTAAGCCCCAGACTGGTTTTCAGAGCTTTGCTTCTGGGGACTCTGTTACCTCCCTAAAGGGACATAGCTTCATCTATGTATGTGGACACTTGTCACTGTGAGCCAGCTGTGAGTGTGATAGAGGAGCATGAGCCCCATTTTTAGTGGCGAACGACTTTAAAATGGTTCTTTGAGGTGCTTTTTTTCCCCCCACTTTTTATTTTTTTAGAGACGGAGACTCGCTGTGTTGCCCAGGCTGGCCTTTAACTCCTGGACTCAAGTGATCCTCCGGCCTCCACCTCCTGACTAGCTGTGATTACAGGCGTGATCCGCTGTGCTAGCTCTTGGGGGTTTTTTAAGTTTTCTCTTGGCCACTGGCAAGTCATGCCCCAGTGGCTCAGGAAGCAGGTGGCTGATGTGACAGTTGCTGCTCACCTGTTCCAGTGGGAGACTTGAGGGGGAGGGTCTGCTGTATGCTCCCAGTAAAGGGGCATAGTGGATGTCTCATTGTGCCCAGGGAGCTGAAACTGGCCCTGTGATGATCAAATGTGATTCTGGCACAGCCTGGACTGGCTGGGCACCCGAAGGCCTTGCCCTCCTCCTGGAGACATCTCCTGAGTGCTCCCGCCTGTGGGAGTGGCTCTTGGCTTGCCCTTCCTCTTGGCTCTGCCCTTCCTCGGTCTTCAAGGTTCTCATCCTATTCCTTTTGATCCTCAGCCTGAATCAGTTACTCAGGCCCTGGAGTCAGCGAGACTTGAGGGTGGGATTCTATTCTGCATGACTTAACCTCTTTGAACTCAGAATTCCGTTTTCCCCCCAGAACCTCCCTGACCCGCACCCCCCCTCAGGAACCAGGGGCTAAACCCTGGCCCTGCTTGGCTTTGCCAAGCCTTGCTCTAGGGCTTGGTCAGCCTCGAGGAAGGGGGGTCTTCTTATGTTTATTTAAAAATTCATGTTTTAGGTTTGACTTTCTTAGAAGTGGAGGTCTTGCTGTTATCTCCCAGGCTGGTCTTGAGCCCCTTGGCTCAAAGGATCTGCCTACTTCAGCCTCCCAAAGTGCTGGGATTATGGGCGTGAGCCACCACACCCGGCCCCTTTTTATATTTCTTTCTTCTTTTTTGAGGCGGAGTTTGGCTCTTGTTACCCAGGCTGGAGTGCAATGGCATGGTCTTGGCTTACCACAACCTCCGCCTCCTGGCTTCAAGTGATTCTCCTGCCTCAGCCTCCCGAGTAGCTTGGATTACAGACATGCGCCACCACGCCCAGCTAATTTTGTATTTTTAGTAGAGACAGGATTTCTCTATGTTGGTCAGGCTGGTCTCAAACTCCCAACCCCAGGTGATCCTCCTGCCCCAGCCTCCCAAAGTGCTGGGATTACAGGCGTGATCCACTGCGCCTGGCCCCTTCTACATTTTGAATAGCACTTCCCAGCCGAGACCCTGGTGTTCACCCTTGGCTATTCTCTTGCCCTCACCTGCACATCCATTCCATCAGCATGTCCAGAGAAATTAAAGTTATTATCAGACTGTGCCACTCCCGTGCCTGGAACATTCTGGCAGCTCCCCACTGCACTGGATGCTCCTGGAGCCCCTTTACTGTGGCCCTCAAGGCCTATGACTTCTCTCCTACACCCCACTCGCAGCCGCACCCACTTACCCTGAGGTATGGTATGGAATACATTTGGTCTTTGTGCCACATGTCATAGGAGTGATAGGGGTGTCTTTTAAAATTCATAATGAGCCCCTTTTGATCACAGCTGAGTTTATGCTTATGAGGTGATTTAGGGTGGGGCTCCTAGATAGCCCAGGATGGGGCTGGTCACCAGAAAGACCAAGTGGTTAGAGGGTGGCATGCGCAGAGGGAGCGTTGAAACTCTGCATCTCTTCCATCTGGTTGACTGCGAGTCGTATCCGTTATAATAAACCATTAATGGGAAGTGAAGTGCCTGCCTTAGTTCCGGGCGCTGCTTTAGCAAATCAATCAAATTGAGGAGGGGGCTGTGGGAATTCCCAGTTTATAAGTGGCTGGGCAGAAGCACTGGACCCTGGGATGTGCAAATGGCATTTATAGTGGGAGCAGTCTTGTGAGGCAGCTCTTCTTTTTCTTTTAGAGACAGAGTGTCACTCTCTCACTCAGGCTGGAGTGCAGTGGTGCAGTCATAGCCCACTGCAGCGTCCAGCTCCTGGGCTCATGTCATGCTCCTCAGTAGCTGGGACTACAGGTGTGCACCACTGCCAGGCTTAGCTAATTTTTACATTTTTTTTGTCAAGACAGAGTGTTATGCTTCCCAGGCTGGTTTCAGACTCTTGGCCTCAAGCAGTCCTCCCTAAGCGCTGTTGTTAGGTGAGCCCACTGCATCTGGCCAATAAAGTCCTTAACTTGTGGGAGATAGGGTCTGAATTGAGTTAAATTATAGGACACCCAGCTGGTGCTTGGAGAATTACTTGGAAAAGACCCATGTGTCTGGTCACAGAAGTGTTCTCTGTTGTGAGAGTATTTTCTCTGAGTTGGTTTTCTCTGAGTTGGTGTCAAAAGTGCTGTGTGAGAGTGTGGAGAAACGGAGTGTGGGCCAGGCGCCGTGGCTCACGCCTGTAATCCCAGCACTTTGGGAGGCTGAGGCGGGTGGATCACCTGAGGCCAGGAGTTTGAGACCAGCCTGACCTACATGGAGAAACCCAGTCTACTAAAAATACAAAATTAGCTGGGCGTGTTGGCTCGTGCCTGTAATCCCAGATACTTGAAGGCTGAGGCAGGAGAATCGCTTGAACCCGGGAGGTAGAGGTTGCAGTGAGCCAAGATCGCACCATTGCATTCTAGCCTGGGCAAGAAGAGTGAAACTTCATCTCAAAAAAAAAATACGTCCTTTGTAGGGACATGGATGCAGCTGGAAACCATCATTCTTAGCAAACTATCACAAGAAGAGAAAACCAAACACCGCATGTTCTCACTCATAGGTGGGAACTGAACAATGAGATCACTTGGACTCGGGAAGGGGAACATCACACACTGGGGCCTATCAGGGGAGGGGGGAGGAGGGAGGGATTGCATTGGGGAGTTATACATGATATAAACGTTATGCACATGTACCCTAGAACTTAAAGTATAATAAAAAAAAAAAAATAAAAAATAAACACAGAAAACCAAAACCAAAAATAAAGAAAGAAAGAAAGAAATGGAGTGTTTTCCCACCCTCCCTGCTCTAGCCACACTGGCTGACTTGCTGTGCTTTGAAATATGCCAAGCACAGTCCCACCCCAGGGCCTTTGCACTTGCTGCTCCTCTGTGGTAAATAACCACGTGATGCCCATGTCACTACAGATCTCTGCTCAGACATCGTCACTAAGATGTCCCAGGCCACCATAGACGGAGTACCTGTCATCTGTTAACCCTGCGAACCCTCCTTGGTTAGATTTATAGGACTTCCACCGTCTATGTGGCATTGTGTCTTTTTTTTTTTTCTCTTTGAGACAAGGTCTTGCTCTGTCACCCAGCGGGGAGTGCAGTGGTGCAGTCATAGCTTATGGCAGTCTGGACCTTCCCACCTCAGTCTCCCAGGTAGCTGGGATTACTGCTGCATGCCAGCTAATTTTTGTATTTTTAGTAGAAATGAGGTTTCACTACATTGGCCAGGCTGGCCTCAAATTCCTGGCCTCAAGTGATCTACCTGTCTCAGCCTCCCAAAGTGCTGGGATTGCAGGCGTGAGCAACCGTGCCTACTCTGAATACTTTTTTTATTTTTATTTTTTGGGGGAGGGGAGATGGAGTTTTGTTCTTGTCACCCAGGCTGGAGTGCACTGGTGCGATCTTGGCTCACTGCAACCTCCGCTTCCTGGGTTGAAGCGATTTCGATTTTCCCACCTCAGCCTCTGGAGTAGCTGGGATTACAGGTGTGCACCACCACGCTTGGCTAATTTTTGTTGTTGTTGTTGTTGTTGAGACGGAGTCTCGCTCTGTCGCCCAGGCCAGAGTGCAGTGGCACAATCTCAGCTCACTGCAACCTCCACCTCCTAGGTTCAAGCGATTCTCCTGCCCCAGCCCCCACACCAAGTAGCTGGGATTATGGGCGCCCACTACCGTGCCAGCTAATTTTTGTATTTTTACTAGAAATGAGGTTTCACCATGTTGGCCAGGCTGGTCTCAAACTCCAGACCTCCAGTTATCCATTTGCCTCGGCCTCCCAAAGTGTTGGAATTACAGGCATAAGCCACTGTGCCTGGTCCTAATTTTTTTATTATTAGTAGAGACGGGGTTTCACCATGTTGGCCAGGCTGGTCTCAAACTTCTGACCTCTGGTGATCCACCTGCCTCGGCCTCCCCAAGTACTGGGATTATAGGCATGAGCCACCGCACCTGGCCCTGAATACTTTTTTTTATAACGCTTGCACTTCCTATGTGACATTGTTTCGTGTTTGGCTGTTTCTGTCACTCTGCTGTCCACTCCGCCAGGTAGGAACTATGTTGTTCTCTGCCAGATGCCCGGTGTTTGGAACCAATTTGGTGCATTCAGCGCTGTTAGTATTTTGGGGTAGTCATCAGTAAGTCCTCTGCTGTGGTGGTGGAGAGGGCCTGTCACCAGTGACACTGGGCAGGTATGGATTCTGCATCTCCCTGCCCACTCTTGGCCTTTACGTGCCCCTGTTGTGGGGACTCCTCTTGCCCTGTCCACACAGTGTCACTCATCGTGCTCAGTGTTGCGTATATAGCTGATAACAGCAGACCCAGTGGTGGCACAGGACATCCATCCAGTGGGCCTGGGCCAGCCTAAAAGAAAGAATAGGGACTGGGCAAGTGGTTCATGCCTGTAATCCCAGCCCTTTGGAGGCCAAGGTGGACAGACCACCAGCTCAGGAGTTTGAGACTAGCCTGGCCAACATAGTGAAACCTCATCTCTACAAAAAATACGAAAATTAGCTGGGCATGGCGGCATGCGCCTGTAGTCCCAGCTACTCGGGAGGCTGAGGCAAGAGAATTGCTTGAACTTGGGAGGCGGAGGTTGCAGTGAGCTGAGATTGTGCCACTGCACTCCAGCCTGGGTGGCAGAGCCAGACTCTATCTAAACAAACAAACAAAAAAGAATGGGGTTATTGGTGTTCCATAGGGAGCGTGGGTCAGGATGGATTTGTAACACTTGATGCAGTTACTGTATGTGTGTATTTCTGCTGGGTCACATTGTCCCATGGAGACATGGTCAGAAGAGCTTGAAAAATATCCATCTAATTGGTAGATAGGATAGCATTTGCAGGCTTGCATTGTAGACACCACACGTACCTGTGGGGTTAGAGGGCACTCCCCTAAGGCAGAGAACTGTCCTGGATGCTTTTAGGTCCTCTGTGTAGGTGCCCTTAAGCGGTTTTCTTTTTTTTTTGGAGACGGATTCTTGCTCTGTAGCCAAGGCTGGAGTGCGGTGGCGCAATCTTGGCTCACTGCAAGCTCCGCCTATCGGGTTCACACCATTCTCCTGCCTAAGCCTCCCGAGTAGTTGGGACTACATGCTCCCGCCACCACGCCCGGCTAATTTTTTGTAATTTTTTTTTTTTTTTTGAGATGGAGTCTTGCTCTGTCACACAGGCTGGAGTGCAGTGGCGTGATCTTGGCTCACTGCAAGCTCCACCTCCCGGGTTCACACCGTACTCCTGCCTTAGCCTCCCGAGTAGCTGAGACTACAGGTGCCTGCCACCACTCCGGCTGAGTTTTTGTATTTTTAGTAGGTACGGGGTTTCACCTTGTTAACCAGGATGGTCTCGATCTCCTGACCTCGTGATCCGCCCGCCTCGGCCTCCCAAAGTGCTGGGATTATAGGCGTGAGCCACAGCACCAGGCCAGCGGTTTTCAAGTGAATGAAAATAAAAAGGGGGAGATTTCAGCCAATAAAATGATACGTAATTTCCAGTGCTAAGAATAATACTTGGTAACAATTTGGCTCTTGTACCTTGTAGGTAGAACTGAGAAGATATTGTAATTTATCACCATTATATGATTTAGTTTCTGAAATGTATTCCCTTTTAAATGTAGGGCAGGGCTTTGCTACTTAATTATATTGCAAGTAAAATGCCACAGAGCAGTCAGCATTGGAGAAGTGCGGTTGCCTCACGAGGAACCCATTTCCACTCATTCTCTAAGACCACAGGCACCCCACCACATAGGTAATTTTAGGATTCACAGATGAGTGCCCTGCACCATCAGGTCAGATGGGGGAGATTTTCTTATAGACCACCGAGGGGAACATTTTATTTTGTAGTTCACGCATAGTAAACGGGCTGGCTCTGCTGAAGCTATCCTGCCCATTGCTGTTGTTCCGCCTAAGCCCCTGCCATAACGTGACTCCCATGTTCGTCTGCTGCTGAAATGTGTCCATGAACAAATTTCCCCAAGCCCCAGAAAACAAAATAGCAGATATCCTGGGGCCAAACATAAATATAATGCTGGTTTCTCAGGCAAGGTGAAAACCACCACCATAATTCCAACAAACAGATTTCCAAGGGATCCGATTGCCTGTTAGCAACCTGCCGTGCCTGGGGCTGGTCACCGCAGTGCTTTAAGACAAAAGCTAGGGGTGGCGTGAAAGAAGAGACTAGACCTCTTCCTCAAGCAATCTGGTTCCACATTTGAACATCAACAGATGTTTCTATTTTAGATGATAATTTTGATGAAGTTGAAAGTAATGAGAATATGGTAGTCCTCACATCCTTTGATCTTTCTGTTTTATTTCCACAAAGATACTTCCTGGGCATCTCCTGTGGGTATTTAGTTCATGGGTATTTTTCTGATTTAGGTTTTTTTTTCTTGGAAGTTTTTCTTTAAAAATCTGAATATAAAAAGTAATAGACGGCTATTGTAAAAAATAAATAAAAAGCGCCAGACATCTGTGATATGGAAAGTGTAAGTTCCTCATCGCATGCCATCAGAGAGAGCTACTGACTGTGCTGACAGCAGCTTGTTCATGTTTTCTTTTGGGCAATCTCTATGCATGGATTAACACGCATATATGTGTGTGTGTATATATATACACATTTTTTTTTTTTTTGAGACAGAGTTTTGTTCTGTTGCCCACGCTGGAGAGCTGTGGTGTGCTCTTGGCTCACTGCAACCTCCGCCTACTGGGTTCAAGTGATTCTCCTGCTTCCGCCTCCCAAGTAGCTGTGATTACAGGCACCCACCACCATGCCCAGCTAATTTTTGCGTTTTTGTAGACATGGGGTTTCACCATGTTTGCCAGGCTGGTCTCGAACTCCTGAATCCAGGTGACCCGCTCGCCTTAGCTTCCCACAGTGCTGGGATTACAGCCGTGAGCCACTACACCCGGCCATATGCATATATAGTTATTCTTTCTTTCTTTCTTTCTTTTTTTTGAGACAGGGTCTCACTCTGTCACTCAGGTTGGAGTGCAGTGGCATGATCTCGGCTCACTGCAATCTCCATCTCCTGGTTCAAGTGATTCTCATGACTCAGTCTCCCAAGTACCTGGGACTACAGGCGCATGCCATTATGCCTGGCTAACTTTTGTATTTTTACTAGAGACGGGGTTCTGTGTTGGCCAGGCTGGTCCCGAACTCTTGGCTTCGGGTGATCTGCCTGCCTCAGCCTCCCAAAGTGCTGGAATTATAGGCATTAGCCACCACACCCAGCCCCACTTTTTTTTTTTTTTTTTTTTTTTTGAGACTGAGTCTTTCTCTGTTGCCAGGCTGGAGTGCAGTGGCACGATCTCAGCTCACTGCCCCCTCTAACTCCTGGGTTCAAGTGATCCTCTTGCCTCAGCCTCCCAAATAGCTGGGACTACAGACCAGCGTCACCACGCCCAGCTGATTTTTGTATTTTAGTAGAGGTAGGGTTTCACTGCGTTGGCCAGGATGGTCTCAAACTCCTGACCTTGTGATCTGCCCACCTCAGCCTCCCAAAGTGCTGGGATTACAGTTGTGAGCCACCATGTCCGGCCTGTGAATTCTTTTGTAATGGTGCCAGGACTTCTGCAGCATGGGTTGTATGGGGGTTCTGATTGCTGGGTAATTGGAGCTTCTCCAGAGAAACTGAGGCAGTATAGCCACACCACTTCCAGATCTTTTGGCCTAGGGAAGCTGAGAGCTTATCTCCTGTCCTCCTGGACGTTTGACTGAGTGTTTTAGATTTTTAGCTTTTAGATGTTCGTGCCTGAGTAGTTTCACTTCCGGTCATTCCTTCTGGCCGCTGGCCTGGATTCCCAGGCTCTGTTTTCTCCTTGTGGAGGCCCCTGCAGCGTCCGATCCAAGGGCCGCACATATCTAGATTTGGCTCCCACACACATGTACTAACTATTCTCGCCCTTTTGGCCCCTGAATCCCCTTGTCCTTTGCTTTTTCCGCCTGAGTAGGTGTAGCCTCCTGGTCTGCGATGAATTTCAGTGCTGCGTGAATTTCCCCTGCTAGTGACTTATCATTGAGGGCTCCATTGCAGGAGTCTAAGCGGCATTGTGTAAGACACCTTAGGGACAACCTTTGGGGACCCCAGGACTTTGCTGAAGATGCCAAATCCTTAGTTTCCCATATAGAAGGGCAGGGATGATTGGTGATGGGGGAAGAAGGGGTAGAGAGAGAGGTGTTCCTTGTCCTTAGACTTCTTTCCTGGCCGTGCTCGTTTGGCCTTCCCATGTAGACATCTCGCTGGAGCAAGGTGCACCTGGCCCCACTCTCCATCCGGCTTCTACAGGGCTGGGCTCACACCGGTCCTTCAGGGAAGGTTAGCTGGCCAGGAGGAGTTTGAGGACTGAGAACAACACCATGCTTATGGCTGTCGGAGCAAGGAGGGATGAGAGATGTTTGTGCATCAGGCACTGTGGCTTGGGCTGGGTGTGGTGGCTCATGCCTGTAATCCCAGCAGTCTGGGAGGTTGAGGTGGGCGGATCATTTGAGCCCAGGTGTTTGAGACCAGCCTGGGCAACATGGTGAGACTTCATTTCTACAAAGAAATACAAAAATTAGCTGGGCATAGTGGCACGAGCCTGTAGTCCCAGCTACTTGGGAGGTTGAGGTGGAAGGATCACTTGAGCCCAGGAGTGCGAGGCTGTGAGCTGGGATGGCGCCACTGCACTCCAGCCTGGAAGACAGAGCGAGACCTTGTCTCAAAAAAAAAAAGGGGGGTTCGGGTGTGGTGGCTCACATCTGTAATCCTAGCACTTTGGGAGGCCAAGGCAGGCAGATTGCCTGAGCTCAGGAGTTCGAGACCAGCCTGGACCACACGGCAAAACCCCGTCTCTACTAAAATACAAAAAAATTAGCCGGGTTTGGCAGCCTGCGCCTGTAATCCCAGCTACTCGGGAGGCTGAGGCAGGAGAATCGCTTGAACTCCGGAGGCGGAGGTTGCAGTGGGCCGAGATTGCGCCACTGCACTAAGCCTGGGTGACAGAGCAGGACTCTGTCTCCAAAATAAGCAAACAACCAAACAACAACAAAAGAATTGTTGGCAGCTGCCCAAATCTGTGTTCATTGATTGCCAGGGTGGGCGTGTCATGGCTGACAGCAGGTCCTGGATTGCACCTAGGGGTTTGCTGCTCTCCAGCCAGCCACTTCTGCCTGATGCGTCCCCAAAAGGGGAAGCCAGTCTGTTGTTCCTGAGCACCACTTGGCAGGAGTGTTACTCGCGGTTTGTGCTGGCAGGAGGCTGAGTTTCAGACTGGAGCTCTCAGGAGTGTCACTCATCTCATGGCTCAGGTTTTTTTTTGGTTTTGGTTTTGGTTTTTTGAGACGAAATCTTACTCTGTTGCTGAGGCTGGAGTCAGTGGTGTGATCTTGGCTCACTGCAGCCTCCATCTCTCGGGTTCAATCAGTTCTCCTGCCCCAGCCTCCTGAGTAGCTGGCATTACAGGCATGCACCACCATACCTGGCTACTTTTTTTGTTTGTTTGTTTGTTTGTTTGTTTTTGAGACGGAGTCTCGCTCTGTCACCCAGGCTGGAGTGCAGAGGCCGGATCTCAGCTCACTGCAAGCTCCGCCTCCCGGGTTTACGCCATTCTTCGGCCTCAGCCTCCGAGTAGCTGGGACTACAGGCGCCTGCCACCTCGCCCGGCTAGTTTTTTGTATTTTTAGTAGAGACGGGGTTTCACCGTGTTAGCCAGGAGGGTCTGGATCTCCTGACCTCGTGATCCACCCGCCTCGGCCTCCCAAAGTGCTGGGATTACAGGCTTGAGCCACCGCGCCCGGCCCTGTTTTTTTTTTTTTTTTTTTTTTTTTTGAGGCAGAGTCTCGCTTTGTCGCCTGGACTGGAGTGCTGTGGCCGGATCTCAGCTCACTGCAAGCTCCGCCTCCCGGGTTTACGCCATTCTCCTGCCTCAGCCTCCCAAGTAGCTGGGACTACAGGCGCCTGCCACCTCGCCCGGCTAGTTTTTGTATTTTTAGTAGAGACGGGGTTTCACCGTGTTAGCCAGGATGGTCTCGATCTCCTGACCTCGTGATCCGCCCGTCTCGGCCTCCCAAAGTGCTGGGATTACAGGCTTGAGCCACCGCGCCCGGCCTACTTTTTGTTTTTTTAAGTAGATACAGGATTTTACTGTGTTGGCCAGGATAGTGTCAAACTTCTCACCTCAAATGACCCGCCCGCCTCGGCCTCCCAAAGTGCTGGGATTACAGGCGTGGGTGACCGTCCCCGGCCCATGGCTCAGTTTTCTCATTTCTGTTCAGGGAAGGGAGCCTCTGCTTCACATTTTGATAGGAGCGTCCGAGGACCTCATCCATGTGATGCTCCTAGTGCAATACGTTTCACGTGCTAAGCAGCTGCTCAGTAAACCTGGGGAGAGATGGGCACCTTGATTTCACCAGCTGAGTAGCTGGCACTTCCTGCCGTGAGTGATCGTTTGATGTTCCAGCCTGTAGAGGAGGAGGTAGAGCCACAGGGAGGTTACCCGTGAGGCAGGTGGCACCGTGGCTTCACAGTCCATGTTCAGAGTGTGGGATGCATGGCAGTGAGTTCCACTGTGGCCTTGACCTTGTGACCTGAACTCTTCCACTGCCCTGCTGTGCAGCCTCCGAGCCTCAGGGACTCATCTGTCAGCAGGACCACTGTAGTCCCTGTACTAGTGTGGCAGGGAGGGCCCAGTGGGTGAGTCTCAGTTGTTACTGTCAGGTAGGCTGAGGCCCCTACCTCCTGGCTACATCTTCCTTCCTTGTCATTTCTTTGTGACTGAGACATCCTCAGCAGTTGTAAATCTCTGGGAGGGGAAGGCAAGCCACAGTGCCCCCTGGATTTGCAAATATCCCTTCCCTTCCTCTGTCATCATGACCTTGAGATAGACAAGAGTTTCTTAAATAGGACTGCAGAAATGTTAAACCTCAAAGACCAAACCTGATGAACTGGCCTTCGTTAGAATTAAGAGCTTCTTTCTTTCTTTTATTTTGATAATGGAGGTTTACTCTTGTTGCCTAGGCTGGAGTGCAATGGCACAGTCTTGGCTCACTGCAACTTCCACCTACCGGATTCAAGCAATTCTTCTGCCTCAGCCTACCAAGTAGCTGGGATTACAGGCATGCGCCACCACTCCTGGGTAATTTTTGTATTGTTAGTAGAGATAGGGTTTTACCATTTTGGTCAGGCTGGTCTCGAACTCCTGACCTCATGATCTGTCCACCTCGGCCTCCCAAAGTGCTGGGATTACAGGTGTGAGCCACCACACCCGGCTGATACTTTTTACTTTTTAGAAGTGGATACCGGCCACATACATGGTGGGTCACGCCGGTAATCCCAGCACTTCTGGAGGCTGAGGCGGGCAGATCACTTGAGATCAGGAGTTCAAGACCAGCCTGGCCAACATGGCAAAACCCTGTCTCTACTAAAAATACAAAAAAAAAAAAAAGCCAGTTATGGTGGTGCACGCCTGTAATCCCAGCTACTCGGGAAGCTGAGGCAGATAATTGCTTGAACCTAGGAGGTGGAGGTTGCAGTGAGCCGAGATCACGCCACTGCACTCCAGCTTGGGTGATGGAACGAGACTCTGTCTCTAAATAAATAGATAGATATCTCAATAGCCAGTAAGCATACGGAAAGGTGCTCAGTGCCATTAGTTGTGAGGAACATGCAAATGAAGACCGTAAGAAGATGCAGTTGGACATTGATGAGACTGTTAAGAGTTGTAAAGACTGACGGCAAGTTTTGGGGTTGATGAAGAGCAACTGGGATGCTGTCCCTGTTTGGGAGTTGGGACCATGTGTGTAGATGATACGACTATTTTGGAAAACTAACAAAGTGAAGTTTATGCCTCCCTTATAACCACCAGTTTCGTTCTTGTACACCCAGGAAGAACCAATGTCTGTGTCTACCAAATGACTGTCATAGCAGCTTGATTTGTGCTGACCAGAACCTGATAGAGTACAATGTTTATGAAAATGACAGTGCTCAGATAAAAGAACAGATGACTCTCCCAGCCATGGTGACCCTGTGTGATTGTCTTTTTTTTTTTTTTTTTTTTTTTTTGAGACAGATTCTTTCTGTGTTGCCCACGATCATGGCTCACTGCAGCCATGACCTCCTGGGCTCAAGCAGTTCTCCCTACTCAGCCTCCCAAGTACCAGCTAATTAAAAAAAAACAAACAAACTTGTAGAGATGGGGTCTTGCTATGTTGCCTAGGCTGGTCTTGAATTCCTGGACTCAAGTGATCCTTCTGCCTCAGCCTCCCAAAGTGCTGGGATTATAGGTATGATCCACTGCTCCCAACGTTATATTATTTATATAGTTTATAAATTATGTATTATAAGTATATACTATATATTACATAATATATATATTATAGGTGTGACCCACCACACTTGTCATTTTATTAGAAGTTCAGTAACAAGTGAAAGGAAGCTACAGTGATAGTCAAAATAGTGGTTTCCCTGGGAGAGTGGTATTGACTAGGAGGGACCCAAGAATGCCTTCTGGAACGTTGGGAGGGATATGTGACGCAGCGTTCTTGAAGCTGTTCACCTATGATTCTGCGATCAGGGCACGTACAAGTCAGTGAGAGTAAGCAGAATCACATGCTGCTCCCCTCAATACTGAGCTGAGGACATGGAGTCGCTCCACGGCTCTCCACTGGGTGCTGCAGGTCGGCCAGTGCTTGTTCAAGTGCAGGCACCAGCAGGCATCATCGCATGCTTTGGCATTGGGTGATACTGCTGGGGATGGCTTTGCATCATGCCCAGGCTGTTTCGATCCCCTTTTCTGTCACTCCGCACGTGTCTGAGCTTTCAATCCAGAAATGAATTTGTGGATGCTGGTGGCACGCGCGTTCCTGCCTCACTGCAGTCTCACTCTAGAGGCAGCGTTTTCAGGAGCAGAGGCCATGCTAACAAGCCTCTGAAACCCCGTGTTTCTAAACAGCAGACTTGCCGTATTCGGGCACAAAATGGTTTTTTGAGGCAGCACCTTCGGTGTTCTCTGTGTGTCTGTTGACGAAGTTAGCGCTGCTGTGAGTCGGAGCTGTTCCTGGAGGACTGTGATGGCATTGCATGATTTGATGGAAGGGAGAGGGAAGAAGTTCTAATGCTGAGTGTAAAGTAGGATTAGGAGGTCTGGGGGTGGTGGCATACGTCTGTAGTCCTAGCTATTCAGGAGGCTGGGGCACGAGAATCGCTTGAACCCCGGGGATGGAGGTTGCAGTGAGCAGAGATCACATCACTGTACTCCAGCCTGCGCAACAGAGTGAGACTCTGTCTCAAAAAAAAAATGTACAATGAGGAGAGCTATAATTTCAGTCACTTCCCAGTGTACACTCATTGGCTTGTCCATCGTTAGAGAGGGAAAAGATGGTTTGCCCTTAATGACCTGGATCTTTTTTTCTTTTTCTTTTTTTTTTTTTTGAGACGGAGTCTCGCTCTGCCGCCCAGGCTGGAGTGCAGTGGCCGGATCTCGACTCACTGCAAGCTCCGCCTCCCGGGTTCACGCCATTCTCCTGCCTCAGCCTCCCGAGTAGCTGGGACTACAGGCGCCCGCCACGTCGCCCGGCTAGTTTTTTGTATTTTTAGTAGAGACGGGGTTTCACCATGGTAGCCAGGATGGTCTCGATCTCCTGACCTCGTGATCCGCCCGTCTCGGCCTCCCAAAGTGCTGGGATTACAGGCTTGAGCCACCGCGCCCGGCCTTGTTTTTCTTGTGAGACAGCATCTCGCCCTTTTGCCCAGGCTAGAGTGCAGTGTGCAGTCATGGTTCACTGCAGTCTCAAGCTCCTGGACTCAGATAACCCCCCCACCTCAGCCTCCCGAGTAGCTGGAGCTATGGGCATGTGTCACCAAGCGCGGCTAATTTTTGTATTTTTTGTAGAGATGAGATTTTGCCATGTTGCCCAGGCTGATCTCGAATTTCTGGGTTCAGGCCATCCCCCTGCCTTGGCCTCCCAAAATGCTGGGATTACAGGCTTGCTCGATTGTATTTTGCTGTCAGTTTCAGTTTATTTGACTTAGAATACAGACCTTCAAGTGAGGAAGAAGCTATAGGTCCCTGAATATCACAGGATTTGTGAAGTATGTGGCAGTCCTGTTGTCCCTTTTCCTACCTCATTGCAACACTCTTTGGGCCTGCGAAGCCTGTGGGGACAAAAGGCCCACAGGGGAGCACCAAGGAGCCAGTGCCTCCCTGCTGCCCTGGCCGTGCCCACATTGCTGGGCTTCTCACCTATATATAGAGGTAGCTGCGGGCGCATCCTCTCTGCAGACACACCCGTGGACCAGAGGCACCAGGCTCCAAAATCAGCATCTTAGTAACGTAAACACAAGGTTCAGACTGTTGTCACATGGCAGAGGTGAGGGCGGCATCTCATAATCAGACAGTCCTGTTTCTGTAGCAGAATGTGTGAATATCCACATAGAGAATCAGGTCAGATTTTGCCTCCAGATGAATTTCCTCGCAGTGACACATTTAGGTTTTTTTATGTCAGGGTTCATCTTTTCAGGGTTTGCTGGAGTGCCAGTCACTGGTTCCTCCCCTGCTGAGTTTCCTGGTCCTCTCTCCTGCTGTTAGCCATGAAAGTGGAATGAGGTTGTTTTGAGCCTTTCATCTCTTGTCTAAGAATATGTCCCTATGGCTGGGTGCAGTGTCTGACACCCGTAATTCCAGCACTTTGGGAAGTCCAGGCTGGAGGATCCCTTAAGCCAGGATCAACAAGAGTTTGAGACCAGCCTGGGCAACATAGAGAGACCCCTGTCTCTACAAAAAATTAAGAAAAATTAGCCAGGCATGGAGATGCACTCCTATGGTCCCAGCTACTCTGGAGGCTGAGGCAGGAGGATGGCTTGAGCCCCTGAGGTCAAGGCTGCAGTGGGCTATGATGGCTCCCCTGCACTCCAGCTTGGGTGATAGCGTGAGACTCCGTATACAAAACAAAACAAAAACCCCTACCTTTCAAATTAAACTTTTTCCCCGAGATTACCTAATACAATGTAATTTTTGGCCAGGAACGATGGCTCACACCTGTAATCCCAGCATCTTGGGATGCCAAGGCAGGTGGATCACCTGAAGGTCAGACATTCGAGACCAGCCTGGCCAATATGGTGAAACCCCGTCTCTAGTAAAAATTAAAAAATTGGGCCGGGCGCGGTGGCTCAAGCCTGTAATCCCAGCACTTTGGGAGGCCGAGACGGGCGGATCACGAGGTCAGGAGATCGAGATCATCCTGGCTAACATGGTGAAACCCCGTCTCTACTAAAATATACAAAAAACTAGCTGGGCGAGGTGGCGGGCGCCTGTAGTCCCAGCTACTCAGGAGGCTGAGGCAGGAGAATGGCGTGAACCCAGGAGGCGGAGCTTGCAGTGAGCTGAGATCCGGCCACTGCACTCCAGTCTGGGCAACAGAGCGAGACTCCGTCTCAAAAAAATAAATAAATAAATAAATAAATAAATAAATAAATAAAAAATAAAAAAATTGGCCAGGTGCGGTGGCTCACGCCTGTAATCCCAGTACTTTGGGAGGTTGAGGTGGGTGGATCACGAGGTCAGGAGTTCAAGACCAGCCTGAATAACATGGTGAAAGCCCGTCTCTTTTAAAAATAGGAAAATTAGCCAAGCATGGTGGTGCGCGCCTGTAATCCCAGCTACTCAGGAGGCTGAGGCAGGAGAATCGCTTGAACCTGGGAGGCAGAGGTTGCAGTGAGCCAAGATCACGCCGTTGCACTCCAGCCTGGGGAACAAGAGCGAAACTTCGTCTCAAAAACATAAATAAATAAAATAAAAAATATAACTTTTTCTTTTCTTTTTTTTTTTTTTTTTTTTTTTTTTGAGTCGGAGTCTTGCTCTGTCACCCAGTCTGGAGTGCAGTGGCGCGATCTCAGCTCACCGCAAGCTCCGCCTCCTGGGTTCACGCCATTCTTCTGGTTCAGCCTCTGGAGTAGCTGGGACTACAGGTACCCACCACCACGCCCGGCTAATTTTTTTTTTTGTATTTTTAGTAGAGATAGGGTTTCACTGTGTTAGCCAGGATGATCTCGATCTCCTGACCTTGTGATCTGCCTGCCTCGGCCTCCCAAAGTGCTGGGATTACAGGCGTGAGCCACCGCGCCCGGCCAAAAAATAGAACTTTTTAAATCAAGAGAATTAAAAATGTTCCTACATGTCTTACAGAATTTATCCTTAGAACCAGAAGTATGCTGGAGAGTTCAGGGGCAAAGAGATTCATTCCAAAAGGCAACTGAAACAAAAGACAGATTTGCGACATGCTTAATCAGAGAGGTGCTATCAAAAAACCCAGGATGTCAGAGCCAGGAAATGCAGTGTTGCTGTTAGAATTTGTGTTTTAAAGACTATTAAATGATAAGAATCGCCACAGGTAAGGTTATATGAAGGAAAGCCTAGAATGTATTGAGAAATTCCACTGAGTGTGTGTGCGTCTTCAGCCAGCGAGGCAGAGAAGCCTCTTTACAGACACAAGTATCTTTCCTCTCCCACCTGTCCCTGGGTGGTTGGAGAACATCTCCTGATACATATTAGCATCTAAAGGAAAAGGTGATGTTTCTAAGTGTCAGGGACCAAAAAGTGCCATTATTTGTGTAATCCTTTAAATTATCCTTTTTATTTTTTATTTTTTATTTATTTATTTTTTTTTGAGACGGAGTCTCGCTCTGTCGCCCAGGCTGGAGTGCAGTGGCCAGATCTCAGCTCACTGCAAGCCCCGCCTCCCGGGTTTAAGCCATTCTCCTGCCTCAGCCTCCCGAGTAGCTGGGGCTACAGGCGCCCGCTGCCTCGCCCGGCTAGTTTTTTGTATTTTTTAGTAGAGATGGGGTTTCACCGTGTTAGCCAGGAGGGTCTCGATCTCCTGACCTCGTGATCCGCCCGTCCTGGCCTCCCAAAGTGCTGGGATTACAGGCTTGAGCCACCACGCCCGGCCTAAATTATCCTTTTTAAATTAAGTTCATGGCTGGGCGCGGTGGCTCAAGCCTGTAATCCCAGCACTTTGGGAGGCTGAAACGGGCGGATCACGAGGTCAGGAGATCGAGACCATCCTGGCTAACATGGTGAAACCCCGTCTCTACTAAAAAAATACAAAAAACTAGCCGGGCGAGGTGGCAGGCACCTGTAGTCCCAACTACTTGGGAGGCTGAGGCAGGAGAATGGCGTAAACCCGGGAGGTGGAGCTTGCAGTGAGCTGAGATCCGGCCACTGCACTCCGGCCTGGGCTACAGAGCGACACTCCGTCTCAAAAAAAAAATTAAATTAAGTTCATTTATTTTAAGGGAAACTTGGTCTTACTACTTTCAGCGGAAAACCAGCAGAATTTGCCATAAATATTTTTTTGGCTGAATTGATGGAATTTCAGTCAGAGGCTGTTTTTTTTTTTTTTCCTGAGACAGAATCTCGCTCTGTTGCCCAGGTAGGAGTGCAGGGGTATGATCCGGGCTCACTGCAACCTCCGCCTCCCAAGTTCAAGCGATTCTGCCTCAGCCTCCTGAGTAGCTGGGACCACAGGCGTGTGCCACCATGTCCGGCTGATTTTCGTATTTTTAGTAGAGATGGCGTTTGCCTTGTTGGCCAGACTGGTCTCGAACTCCTGACCTCAAATTGTCTGCCCGCCTTGGCCTCCCAAAGTGCTGGGATTACAGGTGTGAGCCACCGCACCCGGGCAGTCAGAGGCTGTTTGAGCCATAGTCCTGCTCTTTCTGTTAGGAAGATAAGCAAGTGGAGGGCAGTGTGAAGGGTAGACCAGCACCTGGTGAGACATTCTCTGCCATGATCAGGAATATGGCAGGAGTCCCTGAAGGTCCCTGTGGGGCAGTGCTTGTCTGTGAGCGTGGCCCACCCCTTCCTCGATAGACTGATCTTGAGTGCCTGAGATGTTGCACTTCCTCTGAGAGTGGTCATGAAGAAAAGGTTCGGGTGACTGGGGTGAAAGGTGCTGGCTTTCTGTCGGAAGGAGATTCTGATGTCACTTGCTATCCCTGTCCTGCCTCACCCTTGGTCGTGAACCCCAGACTGACTGGGACTTTCTTCCAGCAGGAGGCCACTGTCTGCAGCTCCCGTGAAGATGTCCACTCCAGACCCACCCCTGGGCGGAACTCCTCGGCCGGGTCCTTCCCCGGGCCCTGGCCCTTCCCCTGGAGCCATGCTGGGCCCTAGCCCGGGTCCCTCGCCGGGCTCCGCCCACAGCATGATGGGGCCCAGCCCAGGGCCGCCCTCAGCAGGACACCCCATCCCCACCCAGGGACCTGGAGGGTACCCTCAGGACAACATGCACCAGATGCACAAGGTAGGGAGCCCTGCGCCAGCCTCGCGCCTGCGGCCCCTGCCCCCTAGGGCTGCAAGCAGCCTCTGTACCGAGGGCCTTACTCGGAGGACGGGGGGAAGCCTTCTTGTTGGAGACGGCATGCCTTGGCTCACCCCCCTATCCCAGGGCCCATGGCCATGAACAGAGGGGTCAGCTCGTCGGACCCCAGCCTGTGCTGGCGCATGATCTGGGCCTGAGCAGCACATCCTGGCCCCTGCGGACACCCACCCCACCATTTCCCGCTCCCTTGCTTTCTGCATGGGAAATTTGGGAATGTCACTCCAAAGTTTTCTTTTGGTAATGAAGAAAAACATCCAAATTACTAAAAAGGCTTTTAGCTACGTCGTTTCCCCCATTCTGGCTGTCGAGCTCACCTGTGCCGCTAGCAGAGCCAAGCAGCGGGTTCCCTTTTCTCCAGGGCGTGCCCCTCAGCCACTCTCTTTACCACTCACCTGCGCTGTGCAGGACCTTCAGTCAGCGAGGCGGAGAAGCCTCTTTATGGTCACAAGTCTCTTTTGTGTGTCCCTGGGCATGGTTAGAGGACATATTCCCTTACACATACATCTGAAAGAAAAGGTCATATTAGCATCCGTAAGAAAAGTGATGTTTCTAAGTGGCAGGGCCACAGGAGGTCCCGGGTGGTGGAAGATGAGGATTGCCTGGCCACAGTCTCCCAGGTGCTCGTGCCCCACTGGGCGACATTTATTTTGTGTACCTGTCTTGAGGCCTAAGTAGGTGTCAGAACCCTGCCTTAGAGCCGAGCCGTGTAGTAACGCTGGGGACTGGGGAGATGCACGTTGTCGTCAGTGGCCGTTCTCGGTGGCCTCAAGCTTCTCTCGGGCAGTGCATAGCCGCGCCACCACCTCACGTTCCACATGCTCACCCTGCCTTGTCACGGTCCCTCTCGCAGCCCATGGAGTCCATGCACGAGAAGGGCATGTCGGACGACCCGCGCTACAACCAGATGAAAGGAATGGGGATGCGGTCAGGGGGCCACACTGGGATGGGGCCCCCGCCCAGCCCCATGGACCAGCACTCCCAAGGTACCAAACTGAGTTCCTTCCTGTCTTGTGTTTGTCATACACCAGAGTCCTCAGATCATTTTCTTCCCCTGGGTTCCCACAGGATGGATTCCAGGAGTACCTAGGATAATTTAGCCGTGTGGGTGGCCTGCCACAGAGGGCTGTCTGGCGTGGCATGGCTGGTGCTCTGTTCTGGCCATCTCGTCTTGGAGCAGCCCCAGAAGGGGAAGTGCTGGTTGGGGGGCAGACCGTATTCAGCATGGGTGATAGAGGACGGCTGTGCAGGGCAGCAGCCCCATGCCACCCAGGAACTTACTGAAAATACAGATTCCTAGGGCCTGGGACTCTGCTTTAATGAGCCTAGAAGGTGCCTTTTCTGTACGAGGACAATTGAGAAGTGATATGGTGGGTGACTTGCCAAGTCCTTGCTGTCATCAGGGGAGGGAAGCTCAGGGGCTCCACTGGGAATGGAAATGTTGGGGGTGGGCCTGGCCAGCCTGAGGATGTGGACCCCACTTGTGGACAGGCAGGCGGAGGCCGGGAGAGAGCCGTAATTTCATGCACAGGTTCTCAGCATTAACCAGCAGCACCTTACTGAGACGTGGGTTAAACCAAATCCACCATGCCGGCTGCTGGGCTGAGGTGCCTCCAGCATGTGCCCTCCAGGTGCCCCTGATTGACTCAAAAGAAGGATGCCATTTGGCCGTGCCCTGTCTCAGAGTAGGAGCTGGTGTAGGGGAAAGAAGTTGTAAAAATTACAGACATATGCTGCCTAGTGACCAGTGGGCTGGCCTTCTTCTGCAGGTTACCCCTCGCCCTTGGGTGGCTCTGAGCATGCCTCTAGTCCAGTTCCAGCCAGTGGCCCATCTTCAGGCCCCCAGATGTCTTCCGGACCAGGAGGGGCACCGCTGGATGGTGCTGACCCCCAGGCCTTGGGGCAGCAGAACCGGGGCCCAACCCCATTTAACCAGAACCAGCTGCATCAGCTCAGAGCTCAGATCATGGCCTACAAGATGCTGGCCAGGGGGCAGCCCCTTCCCGATCACCTGCAGATGGCGGTGCAGGGCAAGCGGCCAATGCCTGGGATGCAGCAGCAGATGTCAACGCTACCTCCACCCTCGGTGTCCGCAACAGGACCCGGCCCTGGCCCTGGCCCTGGCCCTGGCCCCGGTCCCGGCCCGGCACCTCCAAATTATAGCAGGCCTCATGGTAAGGCTGGCTGCCCTGGCCCTCAGGTGTCTCAGAGCGAATGACTGGGGTGTGGGTGGTAGAGTGGACAGACTGGACTCTGCTGCCAACTGGGTTCCCTGGTTTGGGATTGCACGGGCCCATGCTGCACTTCTGGGTGCTCGGGTGGTGGGGGCGGCTGTCCTGCTAAATGCTGCTTCCCCAGCTCCCTGCTTCCCCTGGGGGTGCTGGTTAATAGGTGTGTCTGCTGTGTCCCCTGAAGCCAGGGCTGCCCACGAGGCTGGGCACAGGCATAAACCTGGGGAGCACTATTTTCTCTTTTGTTTCTCCCTACGTGTAGGTATGGGAGGGCCCAACATGCCCCCCCCAGGACCCTCAGGCGTGCCCCCTGGGATGCCGGGCCAGCCTCCTGGAGGGCCTCCCAAGCCCTGGCCTGAAGGTGAGCTCTCTCTTCTATGGTGGTGCACCCATGCCCTGACTCCCTGTCGCAAGCTTGGGTGGCGCAGGCCTTGAGATGAGCCCTGGCAGGGAGAAAGGCCGAACTGCAGCCTGCACTTTTCTTGTGGTTGTCCCGGGGTCTCCCCTGTAGCCAGTCAGTTCCCAGTGGCTGTCGTTTTATCCCATTCCTCGTGGCCTTCACCCAGTCCCTGAGCCCTGTGTAAGTGGTTGCTCAGTAAGTGCTGCAGGCTCACATCTGGTGGGCTCAAAGAGGCAGTGGGACTCATTACCCACCCTCTTGGAGCCTCAGGTTTAGCGATGGGCATTGAAGGGCAAATTGCTTCCGTTGGATTTAGCACTGGGAGGAGACGACAGGAAATGCTGCTGTAGAGCCACAGACAGAACACAGAAGCCTCGGGGGTGTGGGGCTGACCCCAGTGGAGGGTGTGAGGGACGAGGGTGAGGCTGAGATCTGGAGGAGGTTGGAGCCCAAGGCGGGTGTGAGGGACACCCCTAGGTGAGGGGTGGGAGATGGGCGGGGTCTGCCTGTCCCCAGGGCCTTGAGCAGCCCAGCAGTTTTCTGTTTCCAGCCTGGATGGGCCCCAGAGCTCAACACGATGCCCTGGCCCCTTGCCTCCTCCCAGGACCCATGGCGAATGCTGCTGCCCCCACGAGCACCCCTCAGAAACTGATCCCCCCGCAGCCAACGGGTCGCCCTTCCCCTGCGCCCCCTGCCGTCCCACCCGCCGCCTCGCCTGTGATGCCACCCCAGACCCAGTCCCCCGGGCAGCCGGCCCAGCCCGCGCCCATGGTGCCGCTGCACCAGAAGCAGAGCCGCATCACCCCCATCCAGAAGCCGCGGGGCCTCGACCCTGTGGAGATCCTGCAGGAGCGCGAGTACAGGTGAGGGCGTGGCCCCAGTTCCCAAGGTCACTACTTTCTGTCCCCTATGTCCCCCTGGGGAAGCCACTCAACTTTCTCCCCCACCTTAGGAAACAGTGCCCTGTGCCCACTGCTGCCACTTGGCCTACATCTCCTTCCTCACCTCCCTGCTCCCACCCTGGTTGCGGTCTGTTTCCCATACAGCAGTCTGAATTCTCTTTTTTTTGAGATGGAGTGTCACTCTTGTTGCCCATGCTGGAGTGTAATGGCGCAATCTCAGCTCACCACAACCTCCATCTCTCGGTTTCAAGCGATTCTCCTGCCTCAGTCTCCCGAGTAACGGGGATTATAGGCATGTGCCACTGCGCCTGGCTGATTTTATGTTTTTTTAGTAGAGACAGAGTTTCTTCATGTTGGTCAGGCTGGTCTCAAACTCCTGACCTCAGGTTATCTGCCTGCCTCGGCCTCCCAAAGGGCTGGGATTATAGGCGTGAGCCACGTCGCCTGGCCTGAATTCTCTTTTCACGATTGATTGACGTCAGATCTACTCCCTGGATTAAAACCTGCCTGTAACTCCAATTATCTGCCCAATAATCTTTGCCTTATGTCCACTCCTGCCCAGCATCCTTCCTCACCCACCCCACTCTCTCTGTTCCTCTTTTCATTTATTTAACAAGTTAGGCTTTTTCCTGCCCCAGGAACTTTGCACAGGCCATGCATGGCTCCTTCTACTCATTCAGGCCTCATTGCTGGGATTCCCTCCTTATGGAGGCCCTTCCCGTCACTTCCAGCCACTCTCTGGAATTGCAGTGGTTATTTTATTTTTTTAAATCTCCGTTATGGCCTGTTTTTTCTATTGAGGCTGAGTTCCTTGACTTGTTGGTCTTGTTTAGTGCTAAGGCCCTGCGCTCAAAATGGTCCCTGGCATACAGTTGGTGCTCATTGAGAATGTGCGGAAAGACTGATTAAGAGGATTAGTTCATATAACCTTCCTATGTAACCTTTGTAATCTTCAGACCACACCTCTAGGGTCTCTCCAAGGGGTCGCCTCAGTTTTGAGATGAGGATGCTGAGGTGTGCAGGTGAAGTAGATTCTCACGGCCCTGCGCCTCATCCATGCCAGTGCTGCATGAAAACCCTGGCCCACCTGATGCCAGAGCCCGGCTCACACCACTGAACAGGCATGAATTGGGCGCGCCTATCAGGAATCTTGTTTGCTGCCCCCTGAGGCCCGGTCCTGAGGAGTGTCCCGGGCTGCCTCCCTCTCTGCTCTCCCTGCGGCCAGCATCCTCTTCTGAGGCATCTCTAGCCTCATGACCAGCACCTTCCTTCCTCGAGGGATGGGTCCCTTGCAGCTCCAGCTATAACTGGGTGCCCTGGCAAGCCTCTCACTACCTTTGCTCCTTCTCTTCTCTGCTCCCAGGCTGCAGGCTCGCATTGCACACCGAATTCAGGAACTTGAAAACCTTCCCGGGTCCCTGGCCGGGGATTTGCGAACCAAAGCGACCATTGAGCTCAAGGCCCTCAGGCTGCTGAACTTTCAGAGGCAGGTGGGTGCTGGCACGGCCGCAGCTTTCCAAAAAGGGCCTTTGTCACCAACACTGCTGTTAAGCCTCCAAGTATGGCTTGCTGGGCTAGTATTACACCTGCCTGGGCTGTGAAAAGCAGCTGTGACCACCCATGGGCACTCATTCACTGCAGAGCCTTCCTCTTGCGTCCTGCACAGTGCTGGAGACATGGACCTCTCTACCCTAAAGCACTTGCCTCTTGAAGCATACTTGCAAGGGCTTCTTTCTTCCTTTTCTTCCCTTCCCCCACCCCTTTTTTTTTTTGGGAAACAGTCTTGCTCTATCACCCAGGCTGCTGGAGTGCAGTGGCACAATCTCTGCTCACTGCAGCCTCCGCTTCCCGGGATCAAGCAGTTCTCCTGCCTCAGCCTCTCAAGTAGCTGGGATTACAAGCGTGTGCTACCATGCGTAATTTTTATATTTTTAGTAGAGAGAGGATTTCACCATATCGGACAGGCTGGTCTCGAACTCCTGACCTCAAATGATCTGCCTGCCTCGGCCTCCCAAAGTGCTGGGATTACAGGCATGAGCCACCATGCGCTGTCCCGCATGGGTCTATTTCTGAGGGTGCTGTTCTTAGTGAGACCCTGGAGTGCAGTGGAGAGATCACAGCTCACTGCAAACTTGACCTCCCAGGCTCATGTCATCCTCCCACTTCAGCCTCCTGAATAGCTGGGAGTATAGGCGTGCACTGTTATACCTGGCGAATTTTTCCTTTTTTTGAAACAGAGTTTCACTCTGTCGCCCAAACTGGAGTGCAGTGATGCTATCTCGCCCCACTGCAGCCTCTGGCTCTGTGGTTCAAGTGATTTTCCTGTCTCAGCCACTGAGTAGCTGGGATTACAGGTGTGCACCACCATGCCGGGCTGATTTTCTTTTTTGAGACAGAGTCTCACTCTAGCCCAGGCTGAAGTGCAGTGGCACGATCTTGGCTGACTGCAACCTCTTCCTTCCAGGTTCAAGTGATTCCCCCACCTCAGCCTCCCGAGTAGCTGGGATTACAGGCACATGCCACCACGCCTGGCTAATTTTTGTATTTTTGATAGAGACAGTGTTTCGCCACGGCCAGGCTGGTCTCGAACTCCTGATCTCAGGTGTTCCTCTTGCCTTGGCCTCTCAAAGTGCTGGGATTACAGGCGTGAGCCACCATGCTGGTTTTTGTGTTTTTAGTAGACTCAGGGTTTCTCCATGTTTCCCAGGCTGGTCTCGAACTCCTGAGCTCAAGCCATCCACCTGCCTCGGCCTCCCAAAGTGCTGGGATTACTGGCATGAGCCATTGCTCCTGGCCACCTAGTTAATTTTTCTTTTAGTTTTTGTAGAGGTAAGGTCTCCCCATGTTGCCCAGGTTGGTCTCAAACTCCTGAGCTTGAGCAGTCCTCCTACCTTGGCCTCCCAAAGTGTTGAGATTACTGATGTTAAGCCACCACACCCAGCCAAGGGTGCTGTACTTCTGAATGACTCCTAAGAAGCTGTGTGTGTGGTAGAGGGAGGCAAGCTGGAGGTCCGAGAGGACCCACTGGCTAGGTGTCCAGAAGTGATCACCTTCTGTCCTGTGCTCGCCCTCCCTGGGGGGTACCTATTAGATGTCCCCTGCACACACGGACTGGGTGTGTAAGGCACTTAAAATGCTCCTTTAGCGGTGTAGCATGTGACATCATCATGCGTGTTCATCATTGTGGATGCCACAGAGCTGTGCAGCACGTGGGCTTGTCCTCTTCCCTCCTACAGCTGCGCCAGGAGGTGGTGGTGTGCATGCGGAGGGACACAGCGCTGGAGACGGCCCTCAATGCTAAGGCCTACAAGCGCAGCAAGCGCCAGTCCCTGCGCGAGGCCCGCATCACCGAGAAGCTAGAGAAGCAGCAGAAGATCGAGCAGGAGCGCAAGCGCCGGCAGAAGCACCAGGTACACCCCGGTGGCCCCAAGGCCCTGAAGCCCACCCACCTGGCTGCCTGGCTTGTCCCAGCAGTTGTCACGGGGCTGTGTTTGCTTTGTTCCTAAACATGCTGCTTGTCTCTCTCTTTTGCTCATCGTAACAGTATTCTAGGCACTGAGAGCATATTGGTGTAAAAACCCAATGGTAGAGAGAAGATAGTGATCAAATCCCTGTGTAGCATGTCTGGAAGGTGATAGGGCACAAAGAAAAATCAAGCCGGGATAGAGAGAAAGGAAAGGGCTGTTGTAGACCTGATGTTGGGGGAGTTCTTTCTTTTGGAGGTGACATCTGGGCAGACCCCCAAGGGAGGGAGCCACACAGATCTGTGGGAAAGAGCTTTCTGTGAAAAGGAGAAGGTGCAAGGGCCCTGGGGCTGGAATGTGCCTATGTTTTCTATGGAAAGTAAGGACCTGCATGTAGCCAGAGTACAGTGAGTGGTGGGGTGAGCTGAAGGAGGGGAGGGCAGGGAGGTGACAGGCAGGTGATGCAGGACCTTGTGAGCTGCAGGGAGGATTTGGGCTGTTGCTCTGAGTGAAGTGGGAGCCATAGAGGGTTCTGGGCAGCACAGGAACTGATATGACTCAGGGTTTCCCAGGATGAATCAATAAGACGGAAATCTTCAAATCTAAGATCAAGTAAGGATTTGGGGATGATTGTGCTGATTTGGTCATTCATAGATTTTCTAGAGATTTTCTATCATTTATATCTTATTTGTGTAGTGTAAAATAATCTAGACAATCAACACAGCAATCTCTGTTAACATTTTTTTTTTTGAGATGGAGTCTCGCTCTGTCGCCCAAGCTAGAGTGCAGTGGTGCAATCTTGGCTCACTGCAACCTCCGTCTCCTGGGTTCAAGCAATTCTCCTGCCTCAGCCCACTGAGTAGCTGGGATTACAGACACCTGCCACCAGGCCTGGCTAACATTTTTTTTGTATTTTTAGTAGAGATGGGGTTTCACCATGTTGGTCAGGCTGGTTTCAAACTCCTGACCTCAAGTGATCCGTCCACCTTGGCCTCCCAAAGTGCTGAGATTGCAGGCATGATCCACCATGCCTCGCCAATTTTTTTCTTTTTTTTTTTGAGACGGAGTTTCACGCTTGTCATCTGGGCTGGAGTGCAATGGTGTGATCTTGGCTCACTGCAACCTCTGCCTCCTGGGTTCAAGGGATTCTCCTGCCTCAGCTTCCTGAGTAGTTGGGATTACAGGTGTGTGCCACCACACTTGGCTAATTTTTCTTTTCTTTGGGACAGAGTTTCACTCTTGTTGCCTAGGCTGGAGTGCAGTGGTGCGATCTCAGCTCACCGCAACCTCTGCCTCCCGGGTTCAAGCGATTTTCCTGCCTCAGCCTCCCAAGTAGCTGGGACTACAGGCACTTGCCACCATGCCTGGCTAATTTTTTGGTTTTTTTTTTTTTTTTTTGAGACGGAGTCTTGCTCTGCCACCCAGGCTGGAGTGCAGTGGCCGGATCTCAGCTCACTGCAAGCTCCGCCTCCCGGGTTTACGCCATTCTCCTGTCTCAGCCTCCGGAGTAGCTGGGACTACAGGCGCCCGCCACCTCGCCCGGCTAGTTTTTTGTATTTTTAGTAGAGACGGGGTTTCACCGTGTTAGCCAGGATGGTCTCGATCTCCTGACCTCGTGATCCGCCCGTCTCGGCCTCCCAAAGTGCTGGGATTACAGGCTTGAGCCACCGCGCCCGGCCAATTTTTTGTATTTTTAGTAGAGACGAGGTTTCACTATGTTGGCCAGGCTGCTGGTCTCAAACTGTTGACCTTGTGATCTGTCCGCCTTGGCCTCCCAAAGTGCTGGGATTACAGGTGTGAGCCACTGCTTCTGGCCGCCAACATTTTTATATATGTTATTTCAGCCTTTTTGCTTGTATATTAATACAATGTTAAATTGCTGTTTTTTTTATTTTTTCTAAAATTTTGCTTTTTTTATTTTTATTTTTTTTTTGAGATGGAGTCTCGCTCTGTTGCCCAGGCTGGAGTTCAGTGGCCGGATCTCAGCTCACTGCAAGCTCTGCCTCCCGGGTTTATGCCATTCTCCTGCCTCAGCCTCCCGAGTAGCTGGGACTACAGGCGCCCGCCACCTCTCCTGGCTAGTTTTTTGTATTTTTTAGTAGAGACAGGGTTTCACCGTGTTAGCCAGGATGGTCTCGATCTCCTGACCTCGTGATCCGCCCGTCTCGGCCTCCCAAAGTGCTGGGATTACAGGCTTGAGCCACCGCGCCCGGCCTGCTTTTTTTTTTTGAGTCAGAATCTCACTCTGTCGCCCAGGCTGGAGTGCAGTGGCGTTATCTCCACTCACTGCAGCCTCCTCCTCCTGGGATCAGGCGATTCTCCTGCCTCAGCCACCTGAGCAGCTGGGATTACAGGCGTGCGCCATCACACCTGGCTAATTTTTGTGTTTTTAGTAGAGATGGGGATTCACCCTGTTGGGCAGGCTGGTCTTGAACTCCTGACCTCAAGTGATCCGCCTGCCTTGGCCTCCCAAAGTGCTGGAATTACAGGCGTGAACTGCTGCTCCTGGCCACATTGCTTTCTTTGTTTTTAAGTATCACGGAAACATGACTTTTGATGTCTACACTGTATTCCATTTCAGTGTGTCCAGGATCTGATCATTTATGTCAACTTTTTCTTGTTTGAAGACATGCAGCATATTTCAGCTTTTGAAAATTAAAAATCATGCCAGGACAGGAATTTTTGGCTTCAACATTTTGGGACTGGTCTCTGGTATTTCCTTAAAGTAAATTTGTAGTGATGGAATAAGTTGGGGGGAGGGTTGGAAACATTTTTGAGACGTTTCATATCCATGCTATGCTGCCCTGCAAGTCGACTGCCCTGTGTGCCCACCTGCTGTGTTCGAGGGCCTTTCCCACCCACAGTTGCCATTGCTGAGTTTTATCGTCAGAGAAACCCAACCACAACAGGCAAAGGGCGTTTTTTTATGTATTTATTTTTTTTGAGATGGAGTCTCACTCTGTCACCCAGGCTGAAGTACAGTGGCACAATCTCGGCTCACTGCAACCTGTGCGTCCCGGATTCAAGCGACTCCCCTGTCTTGGCCTCCTAAGTAGCAGGGATTACAGTCATGCACCGCTACACCTGGGTGATATTTTTTATATTTGTAGTAGAGAAGGGGTTTCACCATATTGGTTGGGCTGGTCTCGAACTCCTGACCTCAGGCATTCTGCCCTCCTTGGCCTCCCAAAGTGATATTCTAGGTTGTTTTTTTTTTTCTTTTTTGAGACAGAGTCTCGTTCAGTTGCCCAGGCTGGAGCACAGTGGCACGATCTCTGCTCACTGTAAGCTCTGCCTCCCGGTTCACGCCATTCTCCTGCCTCAGCCTCCCAAGTAGCTGGGACTACAGGCGCCTGCCACCTCGCCTGGCTAATTTTTTTAAAATTATTTTTAGTAGAGACAGCCACCGTGTTAGCCACCGTGTTAGTAGGCCACCATGTTAGCCAGGATGATCTCAATCTCCTGACCTCGTGATCCACCCACCTCAGCCTCCCAAAGTGCTGGGATTACAGGCGGGAGCCACCGGGCCTGGGCAGTATTCTAGGTTTTAAACAAGCCTTGCGGGGGACGTGTCCGCCATGCTGCTGAGGGGTCAGCCTTCTCTTTTGTGCGTTCTCTACAGGAATACCTCAATAGCATTCTCCAGCATGCCAAGGATTTCAAGGAATATCACAGATCAGTCACAGGCAAAATCCAGAAGCTAACCAAGGCAGTGGCCACGTACCATGCCAACACGGAGCGGGAGCAGAAAAAAGAGAACGAGCGGATCGAGAAGGAGCGCATGCGGAGGCTCATGGTATGGTCCCACCTTCTTGACATGCACCCTTCCACACATGTGGCTGGTACTGCAGGTTCCAAGGGTTGCTCCCCAGGGTCACACCAAGGCATTTCTTTTTTTTTTTTTTTTTTTTTTTTGAGGCGGAGTCTCGCTCTGTCTCCCGGACTGGAGTGCAGTGGCCGGATCTCAGCTCACTGCAAGCTCCGCCTCCCGGGTTTACGCCATTCTCCTGCCTCAGCCTCCCGAGTAGCTGGGACTACAGGCGCCCGCCACCTCGCCCAGCTAGTTTTTGTATTTTTAGTAGAGACGGGGTTTCACCGTGTTAGCCAGGATGGTCTCGATCTCCTGACCTCGTGATCCGCCCGTCTCGGCCTCCCAAAGTGCTGGGATTACAGGCTTGAGCCACCGCGCCCGGCCACACCAAGGCATTTCAAAGCTCGGAGTTAGAAGTGGGGTGAAGGAAAGAGCAGGCTCGGGCTTGGGAGTCAGTCCTGGGCTCGGATCTTTGCTGATCCCTCTGATCATCAGAGTGACTGTGTGACCTCAGGTCACTTTGCCATCTCGTCTGCCTTCTGTGGAAAATGGAGGTGGTGCCCCCTCCCCTCATTCTGTGAGAGCCACAGGTGGTGCGATCCAGACCCCCCCACCCCTAGGATAAACATCTCTAACCATTTATTTGTGGCTGAGTCGCTGCTTGGACAGATACTGGCAGCGTGTTCTGAGCCAGGTGCTGCTCTGTGTATGGGGGACACAGAAGGGAGCACGACACGGCCCCTGTCCTCATAGGTTGTGCTTGAGGGGCAGATACACGAATGAAGCAAACAGAGTAGTGGATGGTGACAGCTGCAGTGAAGAGGGTGAAGCCGAATGGAAGGGGAGGGATAGGGTAGTAAGTGAAGGCCTTGGAACAGAGGCCCAAAGAGTGGCCCTGATGCAAAAATGCACAGACCCAGGAGAGGAGCCCCAGGCAGCACGGAACAAAGATCGAGGTGGCAGGCAGCTGTATGCCAGGGACAGCCGGTAGCCCTGGGCTCCCAGCACAGCATCGTGTGAGGCGGGAGGTGAGGTCAGAGCTCACAGGGGCAGGTGGGGCGTGGGACCTTTCAGGCCATTGGGAGGACTGTGGGTTGAATTCTGATCGTGAATGAGAGCCTCACCCGGAAGGGTTTTGGCTGTGGGTGATGTGATCTGATGTCTTCTTAGAAAGGTGAGGGGCTGCTGTAGGAATTGGTGGGAGGGATGCACCTTGGACTTTGTGGAGAGAAAGCTTTGGGTTTGGGGTGTGTTTCGTGAACAGACTGGATAGGACTGGCTCATGGCCTCTGTAAATGGCTCCTGGCGGGACCATCTGCTTAGCAGGTGCCCTTGGAACCTAGCCCTTGGTAGGTTTTGAGGAACTAGTTCCTGAACAGGGAATCGATTGCCATGTGAAGGGTCAGTGGCGCGGCACCCCCGTGAGCCACGCGCGCCCTCAGTGCGCCTCTGGGTTGGCTGGCCATGGGTGCCCACAGACGTGCACAGTGTGCCACCACATTGCAGTAACCCCCACACTTTTGTAGGCTGAAGATGAGGAGGGGTACCGCAAGCTCATCGACCAGAAGAAGGACAAGCGCCTGGCCTACCTCTTGCAACAGACAGATGAGTACGTGGCTAACCTCACAGAGCTGGTGCGGCAGCACAAGGCCGCCCAGGTCGCCAAGGAGAAAAAGAAGAAAAAGAAAAAGAAGGTGTGCTGGGCCTGGTGTGGCGCCTGCCGCGGGTGGGATGGGAGCAGCTGTCTTCACGTGTGTGGCCTCAGCCTGGCGGGTCAGAGCCTGACTATGTCTCTCTCTATTTCCAGAAGGCAGAAAATGCAGAAGGACAGACACCTGCCATCGGGCCGGATGGTGAGTGAGGAAGCAGCCCTGAGGCGCTAGTCTGTTTCAGACTTTAAGACCTATGTTCTTTTAAAATTATGAACAATGATATATGATGGTGGTGAGAATCCCAGGGTGTCCTCTGACCCCCATCCCACCCGCTCCTCCATCCCACACGTTGTGTTTTCTTCCAGACCTTTTTCTATGCATGTGCTGCAGGATTCATCTTTCAGGTTTTACTTTATTGTAACGTCTGACTTCCAGGAAAGGCGCGAGAACCGTCCAGAGATGTCCTGTGTGTTCTTTACCTAGAGTCTCCATTTTCACGTTTTGTATTTTGTTTTGTTTCTTTGAGACAGGGTCTCTCTGTCACCCAGGCTGGACTGCAGTGGCGCATGGCTCATTGCAGCCTCGACCTCCTGGGCTCAAGTGATCCTACCCTTCTGAGTAGCTGGGACTACAGGCATGCCCCACCACACCCAGCTAAGTTTTTTTTTTTTTTTTTTTGAGATGGAGTTTCGCTCTTTTGCCCAGGCTAGAGTGAAGTGGTGCGATCTTGGCTCACTGCAGCCTCCACCCCGCGAGTTCAAGCAATTCTGCCTCAGCCTCCTGAGTAGCTGGGATTATAGGCATCCACCACCATGCCCGGCCAATTTTATTTTTATCTTTATTTTTATTTAGACGGAGTCTCGTTCTGTTGCCCAGGCTGGAGTGCAGTGGCACGATCTCTGCTCACTGCAAGCTCTGCCTCCTGGGTTCATGCCATACTCCTGCCTCAGCCTCCCGAGTAGCTAACAGCGCCCACTACCACATGCGGCTAATTGTTTGGCTTTTAGTACAGACGGGGTTTCACCGTGTTAGCCAGAATGGTCTCGATCTCTTGCCCTTGTGATTCACCTGCCTTGGCCTCCGAACGTGCTGGGATTACAGGCTTGAGCCACTGTACCCAGCCAGTTTTTGTCTTTTTAGTAGAGACAGGGTTTCACCATGTTGGCCAGGCTGGTCTTGAACTCCTGACCTCAGGTGATCCACCCGCCTCGGCTTCCAAAAGTGCCAGGATTACAGGCATGAGCCACTGTGCCTGGCCTAATTTTTTAAAATTTGTTTTTTATAGAGACGGGGTTTCCCTATGTTTTTCAGGCTGGTCTCCAATTCCTGGGCTCAGGCATCCTCCTGCCTCAGCCTCCCAAAGTGTTAGGATTATGGGCCCCCGCACCTGGCCTTCACATGTGTTTTTACCTAAGCTCTTTGAGAGTCAAATTCAGACATGACAGCGCTTTACCTCTGTGTATTTCTGTATCTACTTCCTGAAGATAAGGTTGCTCCTGCCACTGTGCCGAGGTGACGGAAGCAGGAGGTGAACATTGATACAGCACTGTTACCCAGTCTACAGGCCTTTATATAAGGTTTGGCCAGTTTTTCCAGTTGTCTTCACAGCAGCAGAAAACCCTGGGTCACATTTAGTGGAGGTCCCATTAGTCAACTTTGATCTTAAAGAACTCCGTGTGTGTGTGTGTGTGTGTGTGTGTGTGTGTGTGTGTGTGTGTGTTTGCAGAGATGGGGTCTCACATTGCCCAGGCTGGTCCTGAACTCCTGGGCTGGAGTGATCCACCTCAGACTTCCAAAGGCTGTGATTGTAGGCGTGAGCCACCACACTTGGCTTCAGGCCAGCTCTGTCAGCTAGTGGCCCTGGATTCTGGTTTGTCTGATGTCCCTTGTGGTTAGAGTCAGGTTATGTGTCTCTGGCAGGCAGACCCAACATGGCCCTGGGTACCTCTCAGGGCATCACGTCGGGAGTGCATGGCAGAGGTTTGCAAATAAGCTCACTGGTGATGCTGACTTTGAACCCCTGCCAAGGGATCTCCACTGTCCAGCTTCTGTTTTTTTCTTTTGTAATCAGTAAGTACCCTGTAGGGAGATACTTGAGACTCTGTAACTATGTTGTAACTTCTCAGAATTCCAGCTACTGCTTTTAGTATCTTTTTTTTTTTTTTTGCGTGTATCAGTTTTTGCTGTGACAGCTACAGGATGGTGACTTTTAGTTCCATCATTCTTTCTGCATTGATTTATTTGTTCTTCTATACTAGGTAAAGCTTTCTCTTTGGTCTTGTTAGACCTGTGGCCATGGCCTGCCAACCCCTGGTGTAGACTTACGGATTCTTGTTTAGTTGAATGAATGGCTTCTGATCCTTTAAAATGATTTCTTTTGGCTATTTAGCTTTAGCCAGTAGAAGCCCCTTGACACTGGCTCCTGTTCGCTTTTGGCATGTGCCCACTATTCCTGGATCACTTCCTTCCTCACCAGGTTTTTCTTCTGCTTTCCCTGCCTAAGTTCCTTGTACCCAGCTCTTTCCCCAGGGAGTCCTGGTTCCTTTTTTTTTTCAAGAAAGGATCTCCCTGCATCACCTAGGCTGGAGTATGCGGTGGTACGATCATGGCTCACTGTAGTTTCAACCTCCTGGACTGAAGTAATCCTCCCACCTCAGCCTCCTGAGTATCTGGGGCTACAGGCACATGCTACCATGCTTGGCTAAGTGTTCTATATTTTTTTTGTAGAGACAGGGTTTCACCATGTTGCCCAGGCTTGTCTCAAACTCCTGAACTCAAGCAATCTACCTGCCTTGGCCTCCCAAAGTGCTAGGATTACAGATGTGAGCCACTGTGCCCGGCTATATTTCCTTTTATTACAGAAGAATATTTACATGCCAAGATCTGACTTTGGGGGTGCTCATTGCTAGTGGGCCATCACTGCTTCTAGGAGCCAGATCTGGGAAATAGATGTATGTACACTTAATCATCTGCGTTGCTGCTTGTATATGTTAAAAATCGTGGCTGGGGCCGGGCGCGGTGGCTCAAGCCTGTAATCCCAGCACTTTGGGAGGTCGAGACGGGCGGATCACGAGGTCAGGAGATCGAGACCATCCTGGCTAACACGGTGAAACCCCATCTCTACTAAAAATACAAAAAACTAGCCGGGCGAGGTGGCGGGCGCCTGTAGTCCCAGCTATTCCGGAGGCTGAGGCAGGAGAATGGCGTAAACCCGGGAGGCGGAGCTTGCAGTGAGCTGAGATCCGGCCACTGCACTCCAGCTCGGGCAACAGAGCAAGACTCCGTCTCAAAAAAAAAAAAATCGTGGCTGGGCATGGTGGCTCGTGCCTGTATTCCCAGTACTTTGGGAGGCCAAAATGGGAGGATCACTTGAGCCCAGGAGTTTGAGACCATCGTGGGCAATATGGCAAAACCTTGTCTCTGTAAAAATTTTAAAAATTAGCTGAGTGTAGTGGCATGTACCTGTTGCCCCAGCTACTTGGGAGGCTGAGGTGGGAGGATCCCTTGAGTCCAAGAGTTTGAGGCTGCGGTGAGCTGTGATCTCACCATTTCTCTCCAGCCTGGTCAAGACAGTGAGACCCTATCTCACACACACACAGAATCTCGAGGTTGTGTTGCCACCTCCAGTTCTAACCCAGCAGCACAGGGTTGATTGTCGTCCTTTCCCCCTTTCCTTAATTCTAAAATCAGGAACCTGATTTCCATTAACAATAATAAACTGACTTACCCGCTCCATTCTAGAATACACAGAAAGTACGTTCCAAAGTGCTAACGGACACCTCTCTGCAGAAGTTTCCTAGCTAGAGTTCAGTATTTATAGAGTTCCTCCATGCCAGGGTATGTGTTCCAGATAATGGTGTTCAGAAGTTACTGGGGCCAGGTGCAGTAGCTCACGCCTGTAATCCCAGCACTTTGGGAGGCCAAGGCAGGCAGATCACCTAAGGTCATGAGTTCAAGACCAGCCTGGCCAATGTAGTGAAACCTCGTCTCTGCTAAAAATACAAAAAAATTAGCCAGGTGTGGTGGCACATGCTTGTAGTCCCAGCTACTTGGGAGGCTGAGGCAGGAGAATCGGTTGAACCTGAAAGGTGGAGGTTGCAGTGAGCCAGGTTCGCAGCCACTGCACTCCAGCCTGGGTGACAGAGTGAGATTCTGTCTCAAAAAAAAAAAAAAGAATTACTTGGGGTCAGGCGTGGTGGCTCATGCCTGTAATCTCAGCAGTTTGGGATGCTGAGGTGGGTGGATCGCTTGAGCCCAGGAGTTCGAAACCAGCCTGAGCAACATAGTGAAACCTCATCTTTACAAAAAATTAGCCAGGCTCGGTGTGCACGCTTGTAGTCCCACCTACATGAGAGACTGAGGCGGGAGGATAACTTAGCCCAGGAGGTCCAGGCTATATAGTACATTCTGTTTGTACCACTGCATTCCAGCCTAGGGAGCTTTTTATTATTACTTGAGACAAAGTCTCTTTGTTGTCCAGGCTGGAGTCCGGTGGTGAGGTCATGGCTCACTGCAGCCTCGACATCCTAGGTTCAAGTGATCCTCTGGGGATGTTTTCTAAGTAGTAGCTGGGCATGAACGCATGTGCCTGGCGTTGTAGCTTCTCAGGAGGCTGAGGTGGGAAGATTGCTTTAGTCCAGGAGTTCAAGACCAGCCTGGGCAACACAGGGAGACTCTGTCTCTCCAAAAAATAAAATAATTACCTGGGCATGGTGGTGTACACTTGAGGTCCCAGCTGCTTGGGAGCCAGAGGTAGGCGGATCACTTGAGCCCAGGGCTTTGAGGCTGTGATCATACCTGTGAAAAACCATGGTACTGAGCCCATCTCCAAAAAATGAAAAGTAAATTAAAAATTTAAAAAAGCAGGCCGGGCGTGGTGGCTCACGCCTGTAATCCCAGCATTTTGGGAGGCCGAGGAGGGTGGATCACGAGGTCAGGAGATTGAGACCACGGTGAAACTCCATCTCTACTAAAAATACACAAAATTAGCCGGCACGGTGGCAGGCACCTGTAGTCCCAGCTACTCCGGAGGCTGAGGCAGGAGAATGGCGTGAACCCAGAAGGCGGAGCTTGCAGTAAGCTGAGATTGAGCCACTGCACTCCAGTCTGGGTGACAGAGCGAGACTCTGTCTCAAAAAAAAAAAAAGCAAGGATGCCCAAGCCTCACTCCAGAGCAGTTCAATCAGAATTTTGGATGTGGGGGAGGCATGCAGCAATCGGCATCTTTGACCACTCCTCCCAGTGATCCCAGAGAGGATGTGGAGTTGAAAGTCCTTGATTGAGGCAGCCTGCAGAGCCCATTATTGGGGTAAGAGGTTGCTGTGACCCTCTCTGGTGGCCGCTCTGTGGGTGAGCTTTTAGCGTGTAGAGACTGATATCCCTCCACTGTGTGGACAGCGTTGACACTATGAGGGCAGCAGTTTTGCAGGTAGTTATAAATTCCTGGAAGATGAAAACCAAAATTTAAATCAAGAACTTTATCCCCTTCTTGGGAGTTTTCTGTAGGAAATGTACAAGAATCAATGAGGGAGAAAATGTTTATCCATTGAATCTCAACAGGAAGAGTTTCATATTTGTTGCTAAGAGGAATTATTTTTGAAATATTTCAGTTAGCTTTTTAACAAAAAAGAATGAGGACCCTTGATGAAATCTACAAATAGAGCATAAGTGGGAGAAAAAAAAATCAAAGTCCAAAAAATGTAAATTAGTATAGCCATTGGTGTAAAAAACAGGGAGAAAGTGGAAACGTCTAACTCTTTGTTTCTTATGCATGGAATTCATCTGGAAGGATGGACAGGAAACTGATACCAGTGGACAACTGTGAAGAGAAAATCTTAGGCTGGAGGACAGGAGAAGGGGGAGAGCCCACATTATACTATTAACTTTTCGTTAAAAAGATAAAAACGGGCCTTGGGAGGCCGAGGTGAGCAGATCATGAGGTCAAGGAGATTGAGACCATCCTGGCTAACACAGTGAAACCCATCTCTACTAAAAATACAAAAAATTAGCCAGGCTTGGTGATGGGCTCCTGTAGTGAGCTGAGATCATGCCACTGTACTCTAGCCTGGGCGACAGAGTGACACTCTGTCTCAAAAAAAGAGAAAGAAAGGAAAGAAAAGAAACAAGTGTCACTTAGCCAAGACTGATGGGTTATATATTTTTACTGGATTACTGAGTATATAGTTTGCCCATTTTCACTACCACTGGCCATGTTTGCCTGCCCTTTTCTGTGCAGACAGTTGAGTGGGTGCTTCCCACCTTGGCCTCTGTAAGCCTTTGGTCTGGAGGCCCTGCGACCTCAATGTCGCACGGGTGACTCTTTTTCAGCCTCTGGACGAGACCAGCCAGATGAGCGACCTCCCGGTGAAGGTGATCCATGTGGAGAGCGGGAAGATCCTCACGGGCACAGATGCCCCCAAAGCCGGACAGCTGGAGGCCTGGCTCGAGATGAACCCGGGGTGAGTTGGGTCTTGCATTCCAGATGCAGTGGGGATCTAAGTCCTTGGTGGGCCTTACTCCAGGGAGGTGGCAGCTGGGGGCAGTTTTACTTCTGTTTGGATCCCTGGCAGGTTTGGTAGGGAAAGTGAATTCTGCTGGTTCTGAGCAGATTTATATGAAAGCCCTTATATTTTTTCTAGGTATGAAGTAGCTCCGAGGTCTGATAGTGAAGAAAGTGGCTCAGAAGAAGAGGAAGAGGTAAGAGTGCATTTCCTGACTTTCAAGGCTCTCAGTGTCCACTGGCAGTGACTTCCACCCTGTGTGCCATGAGACCCTGTCCTGCCCTGGCTGGGCATCTTGTGGGGCAGGGAACAGCTGGGGCCCAGGCCTGGCTGAAGTCGGTGCTTTAGAGCTGTGCTATCCAATAGGGCAACTTCTGGCGACGTGTGACCGTTTCCATTTTAAATTAAATCAATCACATTACATAAAATTTAGGACTCGGCCGGGCGCGGTGGCTCAAGCCTGTAATCCCAGCACTTTGGGAGGCCGAGACGGGCGGATCACGAGGTCAGGAGATCGAGACCATCCTGGCTAACACAGTGAAACCCCGTCTCTACTAAAAATACAAAAACTAGCCGGGCGAGGTGGCGGGCGCCTGTAGTCCCAGCTACTCGGGAGGCTGAGGCAGGAGAATGGCGTAAACCCGGGAGGCGGAGCTTGCAGTGAGCTGAGATCCGGCCACTGCACTCCAGTCCGGGCGACAGAGCGAGACTCCGCTTCAAAAAAAAAAAAAAAAAAAAAAATTTAGGACTCATTTTATCTTTCATACTGACTGCATTTCAGGTGCTTGACATCCCTTCTCCGGGAATGGTCTACCTCATTTGCCTATTTCTGTTTTTTTGAGATGGAGTCTCGCTCTGTCGCCCAGGCTGGAGTGCAGGGGTGCAATCTCACCTCACTGCCACTTTCGCCTCCCAGGTTCAACCGATTCTCCTGCCTCAGCCTCCCGAGTAGCTGGGACTACAGGCACCTGCCACCACTTCCAGCTAATTTTTTTATGTTTAGTAGAGATGGGTTTTCATCATATTGGCCAGACTGGTCTCGAACTCCCGACCTCAAGTGATCCACCTGCTTCAGCCTCCCAAAGTGCTGGGATTACAGACATGAACTTCCATATCCGACTTGTGATTTTTTTGTTGTTGTTTTAGAATGGAAACTTGCTGTGTTTCCCAGGCTGGAGTGCAGTGGTGTGATGTTGGCTCACTGCAGCCTCCACCTCCCATATTCAAGCGATTCTCCTGCCTCAGCCTCTCTGGTAGCTGGGACTTCAGGCACCTGCCACCATGCCTGGCTAATTTTTGTGTTTTTAGTAGAGACAGGGTTACACCCTGTTGGCCAGGCTGGTCTTGAACTCCTGACTGGTGTTTTTTTATTTTTTGAGACAGAGTCTCACTCTATAGCCCAGGCTAGAGTGCAGTGGCACGATCTCACTCACTGCAACCTGTACCTCCCAGGTTCAGGTGATTCTCCTACCTCAGCCTCCTGAGTAGCTGGGATTACAGGCGCACGCCACCATGCCCAGCTAATTTAAAAAATTTTTTTAGTAGAGATGGGGTTCCACCATGTTGGCCAGGCTGGTCTCAAACTGCTGACCTCAAGTGATCCACCCACCTGGGCCTCCCAAAATATTGGGATCACAGGCGTGAACCAGTGCGCCCATCTTCCAGTGGTATTTCTTGTTTTCAAGTCTGTTCTGTCTTAGAGTGGTCACTCTAGCCCTCTTATGGTTATTGTTTGCATGGCACATCTTTTTCCCTTCTTTCACTTCTGTTACTTTCAGTCTGTTTCTTTGAATCTACAACAGCATATGGGTTTTGCATTTTCAGCTAGTATGACAGTGACTGCTTTTTGACTGAGTTTCTTTTTTTTTTTTTGAGACAGAGTCTCGTTCTGTCGCCCGGGCTGGAGTGCTGTGGCCGGATCTCAGCTCACTGCAAGCTCCGCCTCCCGGGTTTACGCCATTCTCCTGCCTCAGCCTCCCGAGTAGCTGGGACTATAGGCGCCCGCCACCTCGCCCGGCTAGTTTTTTGTATTTTTCAGTAGAGACGGGGTTTCACCATGTTAGCCAGGATGGTCTCGATCTCCTGACCTCGTGATCCGCCCGTCTTGGCCTCCCAAAGTGCTGGGATTACAGGCTTGAGCCACCGCGCCCGGCCTTGACTGAGTTTCTAAGACCATTTACATTTACTGTAATTTCTGATATGATTGGACTTACACTTGCTGTTTCTTTTCTGTGCCTCCCATTTTTGTTCCTCCTTTACTGCCTTCTTTTGTGTTTAATGTTTTTTTTCCTAGATTTTTATTTTTATAATGCCTTTTTATTTTCTTTTCTAAGACAGTCTGGCTCTGTCACCCAGGCTGGAGTGCAGTGGAGCAATCTCAGCTCACTGCAATCTCCGCCTCCCGGGTTTAAGCAATTCTCCTGCCTCAGCCTCCGGGGACTACAGGCGCCTGTCACCACACCAGCTAATTTTTTTTTTTTTTTTGTAGTTTTGGTAGAGACAGGGTTTCACCATGTTGGTCAGGCTGGTCTCGAACTCCTGACTCCAGGTGATCCTGCCCACCTTGGCCTCCCAACGTGCTGGGATTACAGGTATGAGCCACCACCCCTCGCCTCTCCTGTTTTTTTGCTTACCTCTTCATGTTTAGTTGAAGGATACTTTAGCTCCTCTGGAGTCTGACTTACGTGTGGGAGATTGTGGTGGCCTGTAGTCTGTTTAATAATGTCCTTAGGCTAAGTCTGTGAAATCTGCTTCCCGCACAGTATGTGTAGCCTCTGCTCTATTTGCTCAGTTCTTTTAAACAGTTTTTGGCTTTGTCTTATTCGTGATTTTTTTTTCCTGGTTCATCAGGGGCAGACAGTGTTTCTTTGTCACTGAGTGGTCATCCGAAGATTGGACACAGTTTACACTCAGGCACGCGCCTTCTTTCTCCTACTGATGGTTCAGTTGTATGAGGAGATGCATTCCACATTTGGGCCATTGTCGGGTTCTCCCTGGCACTTTCGCTTTTCTGGGCCCTTTGGTGTCTGTGCATATGCACAGACTCAGCCTCAGCCAGTGATACGCTTTTTCCTACCGCAGCTGATCTCACCTCCATTGGCAGTGCCACTGGGCGTGAGCATTGCCTCCTTCTACAAGTGACTGAGCCCCTTCCACCTCCCTGCCAAGCCTCACAGCCTGCAACTCTCCAGCCAAAAAGACCTTCATGTGTCCGGAGCTGTGAGGCAGAAGAGGTGAAAGTAGCCCACAGTAAAAGTGCTACAAACTCCCACTCTTCCCACCTGAAGTTCAGTTTTTTTAAGGTTCAGTGATTCTAGTAGACCTTTGGTCAACTTGGTGAGCTCTGAAATGCTCACTTTGTCAATTTGTCCTACTTTATAGTTGCTTTTTGGGGAGGAAATTTGCCCACCTCCTCATTTGAGTTTAGCCAGAAGTCTCACTCCTGTTTTAATTCCGGGATGTCTGGACCAGCTCTAATTTTCTTGCCTAAAATGTTGGTGTTATTACCACCTGTTTATTCCAAGTGATCTGTAACATCATTTTTTGTGATCTAAGGGAAATCCCACTGGCTTTTCACTGGAATTATTTAACGGATTAATTATAGATCGTATTTTTAAAGCTTTGTAGCAGTTCCAGTATAGATAAGGGAACAATCCACTGTGGTGTATTTGTATGATTTAAGTGGCAAGACAAGAATAGTTTAAGATAAGGAAATGCATTCATGTCTATTTTCTCAGTATGTGTTATGCAAAATCCCAGTAAAGGCTGGAAAGCCATTAAATGACACAACATGAATGCTTAAACAAGTCCATAGAAACTTTCAGTAAACTGAGATGCCTCAGGTTGCCAGTGTTATTAGACATGTTGTAGATGGTTGAGACTTGTCAGTAAAGCTGGAAGTAAATTACAAGCAATAAATATTGAAAGTTGGCTCTAAGATATTTAAGGCCAGGTGTGGTGTCTCACGCCTGTAATCCCAGAATTTTGGGAGGGCAAGTTGGGTGGATGATCTGAGGTCAGGAGTTCGAGACCAGCCTGGCCAACATAACGAAACCCCGTCTCTACTAAAAAATACAAAAATTAGCCAGGGACGATGGTAGGGTCTAAGATACTTAATACCTAGGAAATCCAAGATAATCAATGAAAAACTGCTTTAGTAGGTTAGCAGAGAATAAACGTGTAATACTCATTTTATAACAGGGGTAGGAGGGATATGGAGTCTACTTCTAATTAGTAACAAAAGTCCAGAATACCCTGAGGTAGCCTTAGAAGAAGTGTCGGGACCAGGTGTGGTGGCTCATACCTGTAATCCCAGCACTTTGGGAGACCGAGGCAGGCGGATCATGAGGTCAGGAGTTCAAGACCAGCCTGGCCAACATAGTGAAACCCTGTTTACTAAAAATACAAAAATTATCCAGTCTTGGTGGCGTGTGCCTGTAATCCCAGCTACTTGGGAGGTTGAGGCTGGAGAATCGCTTGAACCTGGGAGTTGGAAGTTGCAGTGAGCCGAGATCACGCTACTACACTCTAGCTTGGGCAAGAGCGACACTTCGTTTCAAAAAAAAAAAAAAAAAAAAAAGATGTAGCCAGTATGGTGCCATTTGCCTGTAGTCCCAGCTACTTGGGAGGCTGAGGAGAGAGGATTGCTTGAGCCCAGGAGTTTGAGACCAGCCTGGGGAAGGTAGCGAGACCCCATATCTACAAAAATTTAAAACATTTGAGCTGGGCGTAATGGTGCATATCTGTAGTTCTAGCTGCTGGGGAGGCTGAGGCAGGATGATCTCTTGAGTTCAGGAGTTTGAAGCCTTCTGGGCAACATAGACTTCCATATATTAATAATAATAAATACATAATTTTAAAAGGAAGATGTAAATAACAAACATCACACATTCCAGGATAGGTAGAGAGGGTGAGGGCTGTAAGAAGATCACTTGCTTCTAAAACTATATTCTCCCCATGGGAGTCCCGTCCCCCCTCTCTGGGAATGAACCGAGGTGACACGGGCTTGTCTCTTGGTAGGAGGAGGAGGAAGAGCAGCCGCAGGCAGCGCAGCCTCCCACCCTGCCCGTGGAGGAGAAAAAGAAGATTCCAGATCCAGACAGCGACGACGTCTCTGAGGTGGACGCACGGCACATCATTGAGTAAGGGATCCTGACACACACTGTTCTGTGCCAGCTTCCTGTGAGATGGCGCTGGTGGGAGTGGCTAGAATCCCAGCCATCCCTAGACAACATTCAGCACTGTCCAGCCAGCTGCTACTGTGGAATCACAGAGACCAAATTTATTTACTTCACATTTCATGTATTTTATAGGGATTTAATAGAGCAAATGCATTCGCATGGTTCACCACACGCTTACGAGGTAGTCAGGTGTGTGGGAGAAGCCCTCCTCCCCCCGTCCCCTGCTCCTCAGCTCCCTCCCTTTCCACTGCCCTCCCTGGGGAAATTTTCCAGCCTCGTGTGTCATCTTCCAGAGATGCTGTCTGCATTAGCAAGCAAAATGTGCATGTTTTTGTCTTTTCATTTGCATACATATCTCCGGTGTACATTGGTGTGCACCTTGTTATTTTCACTGAACCTTCCCTCTCGGAGATGATCCTGTGTCCGTGCAGAGTGCTCCCAGTCTGGTCCTCAGTATACAGTGTCATACTGAGTCACGTTATATTCTCATTTTTGTAGGCCTGTCCTTTGGTGACAGGCATTTAGGTTATATTTCTCATCTTTTGCTCCTGTAACACATCACGGTTAACACACTAATCTCATCATTGCTTATGGTAAGGAATGAGTGGATCTTGTTAAAAAGCAAGAGAGGGCCGGGCACGGTGACTCAGGCCTATAATCCCAGCATTTTGGGAGGCCAAGGCAGGCAGATCACTTGAGGTCAAGAGTTTAAGACCAGCCTGGCCAACATGGTGAAACCGCATCCCTACTAAAAATACAAAAATTAGCTGGGCGTGGTGATGTGCGCCTGAAGTCCCAGCTACTTGGGAGACTGAGGCAGGAGAATCGCTTGAAATGGGGAGGAGGAGGCTGCAGTGAGCCGGGATAGCACCACTGCGCTCCAGCGTGGGCAACAGAGTGAGGCTCCATCTCAAAAAAAAAATATATATATATATATAGGTGGCTAAAAGTCACTTTTTTTTTTTTTGATTTCACCAGGCTGGAGTACAGTAGCACGATCTCAGCTTACTGCACCCTCCACCTCCTGGGTTCAAGCGACTCTCCTGCCTCAGCCTCCCGAGTAACTGGCACTACAGGCGCGGGCCACCATGTCCAGCTAATTTTTGTATTTTTAGTAGAGATGAGGTTTCACCATGTTGGCCAGGATGGTCTTGATCTCTTGACCTCGTGATCCACCCACCTCAGCCTCCCAAAGTCCTGGAATTACAGGCATGAGCCACCGTGCCTGGCCAAAGTCACTTTTTAAAATAAAAAGATTGAGATTATATTACAAACTGCCTAAGTTTTAATAATTCTGGTTTTGTATGAACCTGTTCAGTCTGTGTTTCTTTTCACCTTTAGGCTCATGAATTGTTATTAGAAAGAATGGGTCATATTATCAGCGTCTGGCTAAGTGCAGTGTCTCTTTATGTGCTTTGGCAAGTGACAAAGCACTTTGTCTTTTTGTTTGTTTGTTTTGAGACAGTCGCCCAGGCTGGAGTGCAGTTTGTTTGCTCAGTCGCCCAGGCTGGAGTGCAGTGGCTTGATCTCTCGGTTCCCTGCAGCCTCTGCCTCCCGGGCTCAAGTGATTCTTTTACCTTAGCCTCCTGAGTAGCTGGGGTTACAAGCATGCACCACCACCGCGCCTGGCTAATTTTTTTTTCTTTATTTTGAGATGGAGTCTTGCTCTGTCGCCCAGGCTGGAGTGCAGTGGCGCTATCTCGGCTCACTGCAGGCTCCACCTCCCAGGTTCATGCCATTCTCCTGCCTCAGCCTCTCGAGTAGCTGGGACTACAGGCGTCAGCCACCACGCCCGGCTAATTTTTGTATTTTTAGTAGAGCTGGGGTTTCACCATGTTGGTCATCCTGGTCTAGAACTCCTGACCTCGGGTCATCCGCCTGCCTCAGCCTCCCAAAGTGCTGGGATTACAGACGTGAGCCACTGCACCCAGACTAATTTTTGTTTTTTGTAGTACAGATGGGGTTTCACCATGTTGGCCAGACGGGTCTCGATCTCCTGGCCTCACGTTATCCGCTTGCTTCAGCCTCCTAAAGTGCTGAGATTACAGGCATGAGCCACCACGCCTGTCCGAGTGACAGAATTCTTGTTCTGTGGTGGTGCAGTCAGGACCCAGAGCTCCCAGGAGTCTAGTCTGGGCCCTTCAGGCTTAGTGTGCGCTGCCCTGCCTGGCCTCACACTGTCCGGCTGCACCTCTGTATGTCTTACAGTGCTGGCCACAGGTCATTCAGCAGAAAGGGCCACTCCACAGAGCTTGTGTCAGGAGCGAGCACATCATCACAGATAGGAACATGTGTCCTTACCCAGCGCTTCCATCTCACTCCAGGAACGCCAAGCAAGATGTCGATGATGAGTATGGTGTGTCCCAGGCCCTTGCACGTGGCCTGCAGTCCTACTATGCTGTGGCCCACGCTGTCACCGAGAGAGTGGACAAGCAGTCAGCGCTTATGGTCAATGGTGTCCTCAAACAGTACCAGGTGAGGTGGGGGGTGGGGAGGCCACTGCTGCATAGCTGCCTTGGTGCAGGTGTTCCCAGGTGGTGGGGGCTGCGGCTGTCGGGCAGACCTGAGTTCACTTTTTGCTCTTTGTGGGCAATGCACTTTTCCCCTCTGAGCCTCGGTTTCCCCACGTGTAAAACAGAGATGTGGTCTGGTAGGTTAGCCCCCAGGAGGAAGTGCAGCAGAAAGTCAGTGTCTACTGGGTGCCTGATGTGCGAGGCAGAGTGGGAGCGATTTGTACACCAGTGGCCTCGCGGAGGAGACGGGCCACCTGAGGAGCAGAGAGGTGCGGCAGCTCCTCAGCATCACACGGTGTGTAGGGCTGAACCAGGGCCAGAGCTCAGATCTGGGCATCTGCTTGCTCAGGACAGGTTACCTGAGCTCTGTGTGGTGTGAAACGGCAAGCATCAGGAGCTTAGATCTAGGAGCCGGCAGCCCTGGACTCTGCTCTTTCTTCTGGGGATGGGGTAGCAAGTCCTGTGTGAGGGTGAAAAGATGATGGCTCTGAAGCTTTTCACCTGGGCCTGGCTTGGGACAGTCAAGAAGCAGAGCTGCTCGTACTCTTAATGCGGCCCGAGCTCATTACAAGGCCCCACAAGACAACCAGCACAACTCCAACCAAAGAACAGGTCTCTGGTTTTCAATTTGGTTGTGATCCTTGTTCTCCAACTTTCTTTTCTTTTCTTTTCTTTTTTTTGAAATGGAGTCTCTCTGTTGCCCTGGCTGGAGTGCAGTGGCGTGATCTCAGCTCACTGCAACCTCTGCCTCCCGGGTTCAAGTGATTCTCCTGCCTCAGACTCCCGAGTAGCTTGGACTACAAGTGTGCACCATCACACCCAGCTAGTTTTTGTATTTTTAGTAGAGACAGGGTTTTACCATGTTGGCCAGGCTAGTCTCAAACTCCTGACCTCAGATGATCCACCCACCTCAGCCTCCCAAAGTGCTGGGATTACAGGCATGAGCCACTGCGCCCAGCCCCAACTTTCTTTAAGACAACTCTAGAGGCCGGGTGCGGTGGCTCCAGCCTGTAATCCCAGCACTTTGGGAGGCCGAGACGGGCGGATCACGAGGTCAGGAGATCGAGACCATCCTGGCTAACACTGTGAAACCCCGTCTCTACTAAAAACTACAAAAAACTAGCCGGGCGAGGTGGCGGCGCCTGTAGTCCCAGCTACCCAGGAGGCTGAGGCAGGAGAATGGCGTGAACCCAGGAGGCAGAGCTTGCAGTGAGCTGAGATAGCGCCACAGCACTCCAGCCTGGGTGACAGAGCGAGACTCCGTCTCAAAAAAAAAAAAAAAAAGGCCGGGCGCGGTGGCTCAAGCCTGTAATCCCAGCACTTTGGGAGGCCGAGACGGGTGGATCACGAGGTCAGGAGATCGAGACCATCCTGGCTAACACGGTGAAACCCCGTCTCTACTAAAAAAATACAAAAAACTAGCCGGGCGAGGTGGCGGGCGCCTGTAGTCCCAGCTACTCGGGAGGCTGAGGCAGGAGAATGGCGTAAACCCGGGAGGCGGAGCTTGCAGTGAGCTGATATCCGGCCACTGCACTCCAGCCTGGGCGGCAGAGCAAGACTCCGTCTCAAAAAAAAAAAAGACAACTCTTAAACTTTTTGTGTTAATGTCAGCATTCAAAACTGCACATGCAGCTATAGTCCCAGCTACTTAAGAGGCTGAGATGGGAAGATCACATGATCCCAGGAATTGAAGATGGGCTGGGCCTCTACAAAATTTTGTAGAGACACTGCCTCTACAAAAATATTTTTAAAATTAGCTGGGGGTGGTTGCACACATCTGTAGTCCCAGATACTTGGGTGGCTTAGGTGGGGGGAGAGCCCAAGCCCAGGACTTCTGAGCTGTAGTGCCCTATGTCGATTAGCTGTCTGTACTAAGTTCAGCATGAATATGATGACCTTCAGGAGTGGGGGACCACCAGGTGGCCTAAGGAGTAGGGAATCTGCCCAGGTCAGAAATGGAGCAGGTCAAAACTGATGTGCTGATCCGTAGTGAGATAGTCCCTATGAATAGCCACTGCACTCCAGCCTGGGCAGCATAGCGATACCCCATCTCTATAAAACAATAATGAAACAAAGGCAAATCTCATGATCAGTGGAATTTTCCAAGAGTCCCATGCAGTTAAAAAAATTAGAACTTGGCTAGGCGCAGTGGCTCACTGCTGTGATCCCAGCACTTTGGGAGACCAAGGCGGGTGGATCACCTGAGGTCAGGAGTTTTGAGACCAGGCTGGCCAACATGGCGAGACCCTGTCTATACCAAAAATACAAAAAATTAGCTGGGCATGGTGGTGCATGACTGTAATCCCATTTGCTTGGGAGGCTGAGGCAGGAGAATTGCTTGAACCCTGGAGACAGAGGTTGCAGTGAGTCAAGATCGGGACACTGCACTCCAGCCTGGTTAAGAGTAAGACTCGGTCTCAAAAAAAAAAAAAAGAATTAGAACTTGGCCAGAACTTACTTCCTGAATCCATTATGAAAATTTCCAAATTTTCCTTCATAACATTATCTTCAGTTTGCAAATAGTCTTCTATTTAAGGCCTGTATTTCAGAAAGCTCCCAGGCTTTGAAAATCCCTCCCTTAGGCCGGGCGCGGTGGCTCAAGCCTGTAATCCCAGCACTTTGGGAGGCCGAGACGGGCGGATCATGAGGTCAGGAGATCGAGACCATCCTGGCTAACACGGTGAAACCCTGTCTCTACTAGAAAATACAAAAAACTAGCCTGGCGACGAGGCGGGCGCCTGTAGTCCCAGCTACTCGGGAGGCTGAGACGGGAGAATGGCGTAAACCCGGGAGGCGGAGCTTGCAGTGAGCTGAGATCTGGCCACTGCACTCCAGCCTGGGCGGCAGAGCAAGACTCCGTCTCAAAAAAATAAAAAAAAATCCCTCCCTTAATCTTGAAATGATGTTCAGGTGGCGAATTCCTCACCAAGTCACCCTGAAGCCCCTCGTGGTTTCCTGAGTGCAGGTGTCCCGTGGTGTGGGCAGGTTTTTCCTGTGTGCTGTGTGGGGCATGGTCGGGCAGGGACAGGCGGACAGTGTAACAGTTGGGAATGAGCTGTTGGGATGCGCACCAGAAATGTTACACTTGTCCATCATTAGCACAGTCACCGTGCAACTTCACAGACGCTATTGTAAGGATGAGGCTCAGCAATAAAGAATCGGGTTGATTCAGAGGAAAAATCCAAGGTAAAGGCAGTCGTGGGTGGGATGTGGCTCAGGCAGAACTCGTGGCTGACTCTCTAAAGTGTGGAGAACCCTCTGGTGTCCTACCCGGCCTTCAGCCCTGGCGTGGCCGTGTCTGTCCTTGCAGATCAAAGGCTTGGAGTGGCTGGTGTCCCTGTACAACAACAACCTGAACGGCATCCTGGCTGACGAGATGGGCCTGGGGAAGACCATCCAGACCATCGCGCTCATCACGTACCTCATGGAGCACAAACGCATCAACGGGCCCTTCCTCATCATTGTGCCTCTCTCGTGAGTACCCGGTGCCAGCAACACCCCACATGCTGCTCACGCGCCCCTGTGTTCGTTTCCTAAGTTTGCCACAGTCGAATACCACAAACGAGGTGGCTTAATGACGGAAATTTATTTTCCTGGAGGCCAGAAGTCCAAGGTCAAGCTATAGTAGGTTGCTTCCTCCTGAGGCCTCTCTTCCTGGCTTGCAGGGATGTGTGCTTACATGTGTCTCCCTGTGCCTTCACGTGGTCCTTCCTCCGTGCGTGCCTGTCCTCATCTCTTCTTCTTAGAAGGACACTGGTCAGGTTGGATGAGGGTGCATCCTAATGGCCTGCTTTAACTTCATTGCCTCTGTATTGGCCCTGTCTCCAGGTACAGTCGCATCCTGAGCTACTGGGGGTTAGGACAGCTCCACCCGCCTTGGGGCTGTGCACAGCTCCACACATCACAGCCTCTGTCTCTGGGTCCCGGAGCAAGTTGGGGCATGACTGCTTATCCCCTCCACCCTTGAGGAGGCCTGGGGTCCCTCTCCTTGGTGTCCTTTTCAAGTCCCACAACCAGCAAAGTCCATGCAGGGGAGTCGCAGGAGGCAAAAACCTCCCACTAGAAAAGTAGGGTGAGGCCGTTGAGGCTCCATTGAACAGTCTCTACTTCCTTGCCATGCAGTGCCATGCTAAGGCCACCAGAGCCCTTGGGCACATCCCAGCGTGGCCCAGGTGCTTGGGCATGGTGGGATCTGGATACCTTAAGAGGCTCTTACTTGCCACTGCCTGGCTCCACTGGCCTTTTTTTTCCAGCAAACTGAGAGTCCGCCCCCCTGCCCACCTCTCTGGACATCTCTCTACCCAGCTCAGCCCCTGCACCAAAAGGGAGACCAGCCCAGGGTTTTCCTAGAAAGCCCCAGGGCTGGCTCTTACTGGTCCAGTCACGTGTCCAGCACGCAGGCAGTCACTGGCCTGGGGGTTAGTCTGCTCTGATTGGCCAAACCTCAGCATGGCACTTGGTCTGGCCCTAGAGCACAGCCCCTAACTCCAGCCAGGCAGGCTGACGAGCTGCATGTCCATGCCCCAACCCCATGGGAAAATGCCTTCCTGTCTGTAAGACAGCCAGGCCCCATGGTGGGCCTGACGTCCTGACTGTTGCAGGTAGGACTGGAGGAAAGGCGAGGACCCCAGAACCCTCCCAGGTTTACCGTGGAGCTGTTTCTTTCTTCTGGCCCCCTGCTTCCCGCATGGCGGGTAGAACAGACTGCCCTGGAGGAGCAGGGCTTCCTTGTGCACAGTGCTGCAGGCAGCCGCACCTCCCCTCGTGGTCAGACCAAGATTGCCATAGCGTTCCCGCTGCACCTTCCTGAGCTCTGTCCCCTGTCTGTGTCCGGAGGCTGTTCCTTCCAGCTCTGCCCATCTCCTGGCTCCCCTCTGCCCTTCTTCCCGCAGAGGATGATGGGTGCGGTGGCAGCCGCCCTCTGAGGTTCCTGATTTTCCCTCCTTTCACTTACAAACTTCTCAGATCACCATCTCTGCTGGAACGCCGCTCTCCGGGGTGCTGTTGTTTTGCAGCCTTGGTTCTTAGTTAATTTTTTGCTTAAAAAAATTTTTTTAAACTTCATTTTGAAATGATCTCATTATTTATTTATTTATTTATTTTTATTTTTTGAGAAGGTGTCTCACACTGTTGACTGGCCCGGAGTGCAGTGGCGCCATCTCGGTTCACTGCAACCTCCGCCTCCCGGGTTCAAGCGATTCTCGTGCCTCAGCCTCCCAAGTAGCTGGGATTACAGGCATGCACCACCACGCCCGGCTAATTTTTTATATTTTTAGTAGAGATGGGGTTTCTCCATGTTGGCCAGGCTGGTCTTGAACTCCTGACCCCGTGATCTGCCTGCCTCTGCCTCCCGAAGTGCTGGGATTAGAGGAGTGAGCCACCATGTCCAGCAACCTCATTCTTACAAAACGTTGAAGAGTTAGTGTAAAGAATTGCTATGTATCTTCACCCATCTTCCCCATTCTTTCATAACCCCAGGACAATTATGAAAACCGGGAAAATAACATGGACATAATACTAATACCAAACCAGAGGCCTTATTTACCAATCTTGTCAGTTTTCCCACAAGTGGCCTTGTTCTGGTCCAGGATCGCACACTGTCACGTCTGTGTGGCATGCCTGTGGCAGTTCCTCATTTCATCCTTCATCCTTGCCAAGCTTGACGCTATTGAATCCTGGTCGGAGCTTTGGTAGCCTCTCCTTCAGTTTGGGTTTGTCTTACGTGATTGCGTGGAGCGATGCCACGCCCTGCTTGATGTGCCTTAGCGGGGAAGGCGTGAGATGTTGAGGCTTTGGTCTCTTGGGCAAGGTGCCTGCTGGGTTTCCCACTGTAAACCTAGGAGTTACACTTTCCGTTAATAACTATCTCGTGGGAACGCACTTTGACACTATGTAAATATCCCATTTCTCTTCCTACTTTTCCCGGTCATTTCAGCATCTGTCCTACTCCATTTCTTGTTGCCATAAAGGAATACCTGAGGCCAGGTGGTAAAGAAAAGAGATTTAGCCAGGTGCCGTGGCTCACGCCTGTAATCCCAGCAGTTTGAGAGGCCAAGGTGGGCGGATCACCTGAGGTCAGGAGTTTGAGACCAGCCTGACCGACATGGTGAAACCCTGTCTCCACCAAAAATACAAAAAAAAATTAGCCAGGCGTGGTGGCGCATGCCTGTAATCCCAGCTACTCAGGAGGCTGAGGCGGGAGAATCGCTTGAACCTGGGAGGCAGAGGTTGCAGCGAGCCGACATCGCGCCGTTGCACTCCAGCCTGGGCAACAAGAATGAAACTCTTTCTCAAAAAACAAAAAAACCAGAGGTTTATTTGGCTCATGATTCTGCTGGTTGGAAGACTGGGCACCTGGTGAGGGCTTCAGGCGGATTCCACTCCTGGTGGAAGGCAAAGGGCAACCAGTGTAGAGATCCCATGGGGAGAGAGGAGGCGAGCGAGGTGGGGGTGCCGGGCTCCTTTTAACAGTAGCTCCCACGGGAGTTCAGAGAGCAAGAACTCACTCATCCCCCGTCCCCAGTACGGTACAGGCCATTCATGAGGGTTCCGCCCCTGTGACCCATTCGACTACCACCAGGCCCCACCGCCAACACTGGAAATCAGATTTCAGCATGAGGGTTGGAAGCGCCAAATACCCAAACTATAGCAGCAAACATCGGATAAGTCTTGCCTGAAAAAATACTTACAGGAGAGTTGCCAAATACATGGTGACCTGTTTCTATCCGCCCTTCTCTACAAATTAGCTGGAATTCCACTATTAAGAAGAGCTTTCCCTTCTCCCCCATGTGCTTGTTAGGGTAATTATTGTATCATTGTGGACTCACGCAAACAAATGTTATATATTTTGATGCTTCAGTTTTTTCAGATTGGGCCTGGGAGAATGCTCCCTGGATGAATTGTGTCCCTCTATTGATTCAGTCATTTCTTCATAGGAGTATGGACCCACGGATTAAATTATTTATTTTCTACTCCAGGCTATGTACCAGTGCTGGGTTTGGTTGTTTTGTGGCTCAAATCCATCCAGCTTTGGCCACTGGGAGCTCTTTAGGTTGGCTCTTCTGCCCTTTGACACGCCCCCAGCATTGGGTGAATTTTGAGGACTTTCTTGCTTTTTGGCACCAAGAGATGCCGCAGGCACACATAGTCCATTTCCCGCCCACTCCCTCGAATCAGCCATTTCTCCAAGGAGCCCTGGTTTCCCTTCTTACAGAATGGTTTTGGGAACCAAGACCTGGGTCCTGGATGGGCCCGTTGCTTTTGGGGTGTCGTTGCTCCCGGGGCCCTCACAGTGGTCAGTGCGTGGAGATTCGTGTCCGTGTGCTGATGCTATGTGCGCATATCATCTAAAAGGCCTTCTCTGCCTCTGCATCTGTTTCTGTGTTAAGCTGAACATGAATTCACGCCACTGTCTGTGGCTCTGAGTGAGGACCACAAGTTCCTTCTTGCACTTGCGCCCTGTGCGTGTTCCCATTCTCGGCTTCTGTGGACAGCAGTTTCAGAGTAGTGAGCCCGTACCTCTGAGAAGCATCTTGAGCCACTAGAGCGCAGGCCTTGAGACCAGTTCTTTGTGTCTTCAGGCATCCAGATTGCAGTCAGATTCCATTTCCAGGGTGATAGAGGTCAGCTCCGTCCCCCACTTCAGTGAGGTTGTGAGGTGGGTGCTCCTGCAGTCTTTCCACACCGCGCCCCACCTGGGCAAGTGTCCACACTGTGGAACGCCAGCTCCTGCAGGCCAGAAGAGGGCCCGCGCCCTAGGGAATGTTTACAACATACGGGCATCCAACCGTGCCGGCCCTCTCAACTGGGAATTGCTGCCTCCTTCCATGAGCTGCTTGTCCTGCCTCCGTTTGGGCTTCTGTCTCCAGAACCTGTCCCCTCAGGCCCCTCCTGACCCTTGCTCCTGGCTCTTCTCCCTCCCAGTGCAGATGCTCCCCACATCTCCGGCTTCTCCCTTGGTACCCTGACTGTCCCCCATCATTCCAGGGAGGTTTCACTGTTCCTAAGTCAGCGGAAGCGCAGGTCAGGCCCTACGGGCCACGTCCAGTGGCTCCAAGATGCCATCAGGGACCCAGCCTCCCCCAGGTTTTTGCCCAGTCATTCTTGGGTGACTCCAACCCTCAGGCTCCTTAACTCATGGTTTCAAGACAGCTCCACTGCCTCCGTCACCTCATCCAGGTTCCAGGAGAGTGGACAGGGCAAAAGGCAGCGGAAGCGCAAGGCTGCTGAGCCCCTGCTCCCCACGCTTCTTCAGAAACGGTCCCCAGCCTTCACCACTGCCATGCGTCCTTCTGTCTGTTGGCTCTGCCGCCTGGTTGGCTGTGGCTTCCAGGGGGGCTGAAGGTGGATTCAGGGTGGACACAGCACCTCCCTCGTGGAACTGCTTGGGGGTAAACCACGAGTAGTCCCTGGAACTCCAGCTTCGAGCCCTGTCTTTACGAACCACCCCGTCTAGACTTTCTGAGTGGCTTCACTCCCCCACTGAAAATTCCCTGCCCCAGTCTTCCTCCCAGAGCCCACCCCCTTGGGGGCTCAGCTTTATCACCGCCTCCACCCTCTCCTCAGTCTCTAGGCTGTTGGTCCCAGGTGACTCACCCCTCCCCACTGCATTCTGCCTGCCCCCACGTCCTCCCTCATCCCGGTCCTGGTCATCCCACAGGGGAACAGCCACGTGTTGCCACTCCCTCCCATCCCTGTCCTCCTGCCTGCCACCTGAACCAGGCCCTGCCTCGCCCCTCACTGTCCTCCTTCTCTCTCACAGTCAGGAACCTTCCATGGCTGGAGGGTGGCAGAAAGACTGTTTGGTGTCTCCCATATCCCCAGGTCTCCACAACACTGTTGATAGCCTGGCTCTGGGCATGAAGCCTGTGTTCTGCAGCTGCGTTTTCCTGGCAGCAGGTGCAGGCTCCCCAGCCCTGGCAGTGTTGTTTCTGTCCCCCATCACATCTCTGTGTCCCTACTTCTCACTCTAAAAGCCCTTGTCCTCTTTTCCCAGTGGCCTCCCTTGTGCCCTCCGAGGCAGAGCCCTTTACGTCCTCGCCAGTCTCCTTCCCTCCCTCCCTCCACCGCCCTAAACACAGTTTCTCTGCCCACTCTGGGGGCCATGACCATGTTGGCCTCGCCCCTGGCAGCCAGTGGCTGTGGGTTTGCACAGTGAGCCGTTGGTGAGAGGCCAGCACTTGACTCTCATTTCCTTGCCCATCAGAACGCTGTCCAACTGGGCGTACGAGTTTGACAAGTGGGCCCCCTCCGTGGTGAAGGTGTCCTACAAGGTAGGTCACGGCCGCTGAGGTTTCCGCTCTTGCTATGGAGATGCAGGCAGTGAGCGGGCGGGACATCCACACACATCTCTGCACGGTGAACGTGGGGAGAATGCTGGGTCTCCAGTCACACGGAGTCTCCAGGACAGCCTGGAACTCCAGTCACATGGGTCCGGGAGTTTGGACTGGGCAGGGACAGAGCAGATTAGCTCACTGGGGAGGAGGCAGGAGTGAGCATGGTGGTCAGCACTCAGAGGCCAGCTCAGGAGCCTGAGATGGGGACCCAGCCACCAGGAATGGGCAGATGGCGGTGCAGGCTGCACGATTCCCTCAGGCCCTGGCCGCCGCTGGCCCACATTGCTTCCCCTTCCCTCTGCAGCACATGTTCTGCATGGTGAGGTCTGGGGACGGGCCATGGCCCTGCCAGCCCCTTTCCCCACTCCCCTCTGTGAGGACAAGCCCTCCCACCGTGTCACTGGGCAGCTGCAGGGGGTGCCTGTGCCCCTCCTGCCACCCGGCCCCAAAAGTTGAGCTGCGTATCCTGCTTCCCTTGCAGGGATCCCCAGCAGCAAGACGGGCCTTTGTCCCCCAGCTCCGGAGTGGGAAGTTCAACGTCTTGCTGACGACATACGAGTACATCATCAAAGACAAGCACATCCTCGCCAAGGTAGTGTGTCCCCGTGGGAAATGCCAGGCCACGGGCTGAGTGCTTTGGGGCTGCTGCTGCCTGACCACGATGCTAACACATGGGTCACGCTGCCCGTCCCCTCCAAAGCCCCTGCAAGTAACTTCCCGGAGTCCCACCTGCATATGGGTGAAGACAGCTGCCCTGTGTAGGGGGAAGGCCCAGGTAGGGGCGTCCTCGGGTTTACCTCCCCAACTGTCTCCAGGCAGGCCCTGAGTCAGGCCTAGAAGCTGGGGCCATCTACACAGCATGAGCTCTGCCTCCTCTCGGGCCTTTTGCCCAGAGAGCCTCAGCACCAAGTCGTCTCCTGACCCGCCTGCAGGGTCCCCATGGGGCCTTGGCCAGACCAGTCTTGTCCTCCTGTCTCTCATTGCTTTGGCCGTCCCTCCCTGGGGCCCTGGCTTCTCACCCAGGCCATGGGCTGAGATTCAGCGTGTGGGGGAGAACTTGAGGGCCAAAAACCATGACTGCCTGCTGGCCTTGGGCAGCTGGTTTGGGCTGTTCTGTGAGGGTCCTACTGGCTTAGAAGCCTCTTCTAGGATGACACTGTGAAAGCAGTCCCAGCATGGCCATCAGTGTTGAAAATATGGCCCAGATGGAAAACAGACATAGTCCTCTGCCTCCAAAAACTCATGTTCCTCATTCGAGGAGGGGTCGCAGGTAAAGATGTACCTGGTCTCACTCCTAAACATCCAGCTGAGTGAGTGTTGAGCAGTAGAGTTTTTTGCGTTTTGGTTTTTTTTCTTTTTTTGAGACCAAGTCTTGCTTTGTTGCCCATGCTGGAGTGCAGTGATGGGATCACGGCTCACTGCAGGCCTGACCTCCTGGCCTCAAGCGATCCTCCCACCTCACCCTTCTGAGTAGCTGGGACTACAGGTGTGTGCCACCAAGCCCAGCTGATTTTTTTAAATTTATTTTTTATGGAGATGGGGTCTTGCTGTTCTGTTGATCTCAAACTCCTGGCCTCAAGGAATCCTCTCACCTTGGCCTCACAAAGCACTGGGCGACTGTGGCTGGCCTAACAGTAGAGTTCTTAACCCAGGGATGGGGGGATGGAGGAGCTGTTTATGGGTTGCCCCGCCTCTCAGTGTATGGCTGGAGTGACGATACCGGGGCTGTAGACTGGGTGCTTGCTTGCTTGCTTTTTTTTTTTTGAGACAGAGTCTCACGGCTGTCACCCAGGCTGGAGTGCAGTGGAGCGATCTCAGCTCACTGCAACAACCTCTGCCTCTTGGGTTCAAGTGATTCTCCTGCCTCAGCCTTCTGAGGACTGGGTGTTTTATCCCTGAGCCAACACGGGAGGAAACTGAGGCCTGGGGAGTTGGGTATCCTGCATGCAGGGTCTTGCCTCAGGTCTGTGCTTCACCCCTGCTGACTCTACAAAGCCAGGTCGTGTGCAGGCCCAGGAACCAGACTCCGAAACCCCATGCTCTCCTGCCAGTGACTCGGGTGATGTAATCACCCCGCAGTGGGAGTGCTCTTTGAGTGCGGCCACTGCGCTCCCTCCCGACCCGCATGGCCCTGTATGTAGTGGTGCGGCCCCTACCCCATGGGGCACATGTTCTGAATCACAGGCTGCTCATTAAAAATGTACCCATCACCAACCCAGTTCCCCTGAGACCCTCCACACCCATGGGACAGACTCCCCAGTCAGCAAGATGTATCTTCTGTCAGAATGTGCTGGGCATTTTTCTGTGCTGTAGATGGCTATGTGTGATTTTGCGGGGAAGCCAGCTTACTTTTTTGCAGTTCGCTCTGTTCACCTGACAGTAGTCCTGGGGTCACGGGCCTGTCTCTACCGGAGGCTTGCGAGAGGCTACCTTGTGTGGCTCCAACTCGGTGAGTCGGCCCCGGGGCAGGACGTCAGGACTGTGCGCTCCACCCAGCTGCGCTCTTCCACCTGGAGCCTTCCTGGTTCCTGGGCGCAGAGTGCGAGATTCTCCCCCTGTGCTGGGCCACCTGCTGCCCCCGCCCGATTGCCCACTGTGCGCCCGCAGATCCGTTGGAAGTACATGATTGTGGACGAAGGTCACCGCATGAAGAACCACCACTGCAAGCTGACGCAGGTGCTCAACACACACTACGTGGCGCCCCGCCGCTTGCTGCTGACAGGCACACCACTGCAGAACAAGCTTCCCGAGCTCTGGGCGCTGCTTAACTTCCTGCTGCCCACCATCTTCAAGAGCTGCAGCACCTTCGAGCAGTGGTTCAACGCACCCTTCGCCATGACCGGGGAAAAGGTGGGTTTGTCCAGTTGTGCCCATGCTGATGGTTCCAGGTGCGGCTGGTTCTGCTGGCTGGAGCGTGTCGAGCGCCCGCTACAGCTGGCTAGGCCTGTGCTGGGTGCCTGGCGAGATTCTGCATCTGCATGGAGCAGGGGAGCCCTGGAACCCAAGGCTGGGGCAGCCGTAAGGGCCCCAGGGGAGCAGGGCAGAGGTCATGATGGTGAATCTCGGAATGCTCGGGGCGTCTCTGACTGTGCTCCAGGTGCAGAGGGAATGGTGAGGAAGATGGCCCTGAGGCAGCTGTGGGACCGCAGGCGTGTGGAGAGCACCGCTAGAGTCTGCAGCGTGCTGTAGGCCCTTTAGATGCCCTCAGAACTCACCCTCAGGGCAGTGGGAAGGAAGCTTGGAAGATTCCAGTTAACGGGGCCGTATGGTCAGGTTCTGTCTTATGTTGTTTTCAAAAAGCTCAGTGGCCAGTGTGTCTCAGTGTCTGGGTGACAACATCAGCCAGGCTGTGGCATGGCGGCATCATCGTGGATGAGTAGCCCCACGCCAGCACTGGTCCCTGAGCCTAGAGCTCCCCTTCCTGTTGGAGGTTGAAAGTGTGGGACGGGCTGTGTTTCTTTCTGAGGGGTTTAAGTAGCCACATGCTGAAGTGTGGGCAGAACTACAGAGGTTACCTCGAAGTGCCCTGCCCAGGATGGCTGAGCCCACCCCCTTCTTCCCACCTTAGACAGGTCCAGGGCAGCTGGGGCCTTCCTGGCCTCGTCCGTGAGTTCCCTGCCCTCTCGGCTGCTGTTCAAGGCCGTGACTCTTCTGACAGAGAAACTGAGGCATTCCCCAAAGCCTCATGATAAAGGGGTCCCCAGTTTTTAGATTCCCAGGCCCCCCACACCAAGAGCCAGGATCTGATGCCATAGTTTCGGCACTTTCTGAACCAAGCAAAAGCTCTGCCAAAGGATTGCTCGGGAAGCAGTAGAAGAAAAGTTCTGGCTTCATCTCATTTTCCTTTAACTTTTTAATTAAATCATTTTAAAAGTTAGTTCTTAGTAGAGGAGTAGGCGCCGTGGGAGATCAGGGTTTCTTTCACCTGGTTCCACCCAGGCTGAATGAGAGCCCTCGCTGAGAATCACCCTCTGGAAGCCCCACGTGGTCAGGCTGGCCCCTGCAGCGCTCCTGGCGTGAGCTTGGTGTGTGGTGGGTCTGTGGGCACTCCAGTTTGTGTTACTCGTGGAAAGGCAGCATGCCCGCTGCCGGGGGTCTTTCTGGTGAGGCACACGGAGCAGGGTGAGAAGCTTCCCAACTGGATGGGGTGGGCAGGTGGTCCACACAGAGGTTTGTGCTCTGGGTACTGCGGTTCCATGTTTCAGGAATTACACGGAGGGAACCAGATCCTCACAGTTTCCTAAAGAAGAGGGTGCCCTGCTGGGCCCCCAGAAAGCATAAAGCAGTCTGAAAAGCCACGTGCCAAGGGCAAGATCACCCCAGGGGACCCCATTCCCCCGTCTCCGCATCCGCACCTTGTAGTGAGACCTCCGTTGCCCTCCTTTGGAGGTAATGCTTGCTTCTCGTGTCTTGGGGGGTTCCAGGTGGACCTGAATGAGGAGGAAACCATTCTCATCATCCGGCGTCTCCACAAAGTGCTGCGGCCCTTCTTGCTCCGACGACTCAAGAAGGAAGTCGAGGCCCAGTTGCCCGAAAAGGTGACGGAGTTTTGAGGGGAGCCGCTGGTGAAGCAGCCTCATGTGGGGGCTTTCCCCAGGGCTGGGCGTGCTCAGGGTCTCTCCCCAAAGTCCCGGGCCTGTCCTGGTCAATCCAGCTTGGGGGCGGCGATGACGCCACTGGGTCTGTAACGCTCTGTGCAGCTGTTCTGCCGTAGGGATTAAAAAGCACTCATAGACTCACATAGCTCACAATAGGTTAGAGCACAAAATCCCACTTCCTGTCGGGGGCCAGGTGCCTGTGTGGGCTCTCCTGGCCACATCAGGAGGTGCCGTGGGCTTGGGGTTGCCCCCTGGCCCCCCATCATGGCTCTGGGTTTTCAAGGCCTGCGGCAGCCACACCCCCAGACCCAGTTCCCACAGCAAGACCCGCAAACTCGGGGTCCCCAGCCATAGTTGCCCCTCTTGCTCTTTGTTTCCTGGCTGGCTGTGGAGAGGCCCCCAGGAGATGGCTGAGGGGCCCTTTCTGGCCCAGTATCCCCCTGGCATCTCTGGTTGCTACTTCCTCTCATTGCCCAGGTCTCCCCTCTTCTCTCCAGCTGTGGGGGGCTCCTCACCCACACCACAGTGTGCCCTGGTCAGAGCTCATATGACGGCCGGGGGTAGGTCAGAGCTGGGTTTGGGTGGTGGGAGTCGGGCCTCAAGCCACCTTGGGCCCTCGTGAGCTTCGTGTGCCCCCTGCAGGTGGAGTATGTCATCAAGTGCGACATGTCTGCGCTGCAGCGAGTGCTCTACCGCCACATGCAGGCCAAGGGTGTGCTGCTGACTGACGGCTCCGAGAAGGACAAGAAGGTGGGCCCCGGAGTCCCCCAACTGCATTTCCCCACTGGGTGTCAAAGGCAGGCAGCGTGGCAGGTGGGGCAGAGCACGCTCTGACCATCGGGTCATGATCTGGTCCTGATCCCCAGGGCGTCTGGCCAGCCCTGGTTGTGATGGCTGGTGGCTTGTGTCAGGACACACTAACTCAGTTGCCAGTGGCTTACCCTTTGCCTATGAAACATTGGCTCCTGCAATTGGCAGCCTGGGCCCAGCACTGACCCCAGCAGGGTTAAAGTGTCCTAGAATGCCCCCCTTCTCTCTGTTATTAAGTGAAAGGGAGGGAGCGGGCTGTCTCCTTCAAGGGCTGCTCTTGACAATCCCGTGCCCCAGGACCCACCTGCCTGGCTCTGCTCAGCAGGAGTGAAATTGTCCTCCCAGGGAATACACCAGACCCCTTGATTCTGCACCCAAGGCCTTGACCTCGGCCTGGCCTCCCCCAGATGTTGTGTCTGTGCCCCTCCTCCCCTGAGCTGAACAGCAGTATGTTCCCTAGTCCATTCCCAGCCCAGAGCACGTATCCCCCGCCCCTGCCCCCACCTCCTTCCTCATCCTGGAGCCCAGGGAGCCTCCTGAGTCATGGCTCACCCGGCTGAAACCCTCTAGGGAATCCCACAGTAACAGTGCCCAGAACAAAGGTGGCATCACAAAGCGTCAGGGACTCTGCCTCGGCCCTTTGCCAGTCTTTTTTTTTTTGAGACAGAGTCTCGCTCTGCCCCCAGGCTGGAGTGCAGTGGCGCAATCTTGGCTCACTGCAAGCTCCGCCTCCCAGGTTCCCGCCATTCTCCTGCCTCAGCCTCCTGAGTAGCTGGGACTACAGGCGCCGGCCACCTCGCCCGGCTAGTTTTTTTGTATTTTTAGTAGAGACGGGGTTTCACCGTGTTAGCCAGGATGGTCTCGATCTCCTGACCTCGTGATCCGCCCGTCTCGGCCTCCCAAAGTGCTGGGATTACAGGCTTGAGCCACCGCGCCCGGCCGCCAGTCTTGTTTCTGTCCCGTCGTGCTGGCCCTGTCCCCGCCATCTGCCCTCTGCTGTGCCAGGCAGTCGTGTTTCCCAGGGCTCGTTGGGGGCCTCCAGGCCTCCAGCCTGCCATCTCCTCCCAATTGCTGTGCCTAAAGCCACTCCTCCCCACTAGAGCGTCCCCATGGCCCTTCTCCCAGCACCCACCCATCCACCAATCCCACCCCACCCCAGGAGGGCAAGACCCCATTTGGCACCCTCTCATCTGCCTCCCAGGGCAAAGGCGGCACCAAGACCCTGATGAACACCATCATGCAGCTGCGGAAGATCTGCAACCACCCCTACATGTTCCAGCACATCGAGGTGAGCCCGCTGCGGCCAGGACAGCTCAGGGCCTGCCGTCCACTGAGCTCCTAGGCAGAGCTGGCTTGCTTCTCCTCTACAGCTCTTTAAAAATAGATTCGAATATTTTCATTAGGTAATGCCTGTACATCTGTTCCTTGTTTGATCTTCACTTCGCCAGTGCTTACGGAAAGAATCCCAGCAGTTAGGGCGCAACGTGCAATAGGAATACAGGGCCCTGAAAGCTTACCCTCAGAGAACAGGAGTATTTGGAGACGTCTCTGGGGGAACGTGTCCCTCCGCCAGTGGGGCCCTGCTGCATCTCTTTGGCACGCTGACTTTTCTCACGTTGTGGGGCTTCAAGAGTCATCACCCTCTTCAGTGAAGTGTGGGGGAGTCAGAACCCTTTTGGGTCATGGTGCCTTTGAGAATCTGGGTTCTTTTTAGAAGCATGCGTATGTTCGTGTTTCTTGATGTGAAGTGTTGGGGTCATTGGAGACCCCCTGATGCCCACCAGGAGAGCCCCTGGGGCTGTCTCAGCACCCTGAGTGTGGCTGTGGCCCCATGACGTCCTTGTGCACTCGGTGTGAAGAGTGCTGTGTGGGATGTCCTTTCCTTCATTGGAGGAGTATGAGGGAAAAGATGTCAGTGGACTAAGAAAGATGGTTTTGGCATCTGTGTCTGCTCTCAGAGCTGCCGTGGGCCCGTGCCGAGCACACAGTGCAGAGGCTTTGTCCCCTGAGCACCAGAGGTGTGTGCGGACCGCAGGGGGGCCCGGTGGCCCACACCTGCCTGTCACTGACGCCTCTGTCTTTGCCTTGCAGGAGTCCTTTTCCGAGCACTTGGGGTTCACCGGCGGCATTGTCCAAGGGTGAGAAGCTTCCCAACTGGATGGGGTGGGCAGGTGGTCCATGCAGAGGTTTTCTGTCATTTTGTTGCCTTTATGGCTGCTGTTATGTTTGTTCAATTTCAAAGGCAGAAAATTAGAAAATACAGAAAAATCCAAAACAAAGAATACAAATTTTTTTTTTTTTGAGATGGAGTTTTGCTCTTGTTGCCCAGGCTAGAGTGCAGTGATGCAATCTTGGCTCACTACAACCTCTGCCTCCTGGGTTCAAACAATTCTCTTGCCTCAGCCTCCCGAGTAGCTGGGATTACCGGCGTCCGTCACTGCCCAGCTAATTTTTTGTATTTTTAGTAGAGACAGAGTTTTACCATGTTGACCAGGCTGATCTTGAACTCCTGACCTCAAGTGATCCACCCACCTCGGCCTCCCAAAGTGCCAGGATTATGGGTGTGAGCCACTGCACCCGGCCCCATAATACATATCTTTAGTGCTCGGAGAGCTGACCACTATTAACCCCAAGAGACAGGGTTCCTGAGGCAGGATTCCTGGCTTACAGATCCCGCTCTGCTGTCTCCAAGCTCTGTGACTCTAGACAGCTTTCTTAACCTCTCTGAGCCTAAACTCTGTTCACTAGTATAGAGTACTTTTTATACCATGTGGGTGTTTTCTATAGCACCCTTTGTAAGTGTGCAGCCCCGACTCCTTTACGCCCCTAATGGATGTGGATGTTGTGTCTAGATTTTCACCATTGCAAAGAACCTTGCTAAAAGCATTCTTCCAGCTAAAGCCTCCATTCAGTTCCCCTGGGGTGTTAAGCCATTTGCAAGACGAGAGACGCCTAATGAAAACATCATAAATTCATTTTGATGTGTTTTTTTGTACTGAGTTATGGAACAGGGTCCCATACACCTGGCTTCAAGGCCTGGAGGCCTGGCTTGGCCATGTGGTCAGCCATATCACATTGTACCCCTGCCAGCCTCAGTGTCCACATCTACCACACTCAGGGGGTGTTGGCTAAAGGGAACGTGAGAAGCCGAGGTGGCCCTTCCTTCTGGGTCTGGCAAGACCATGGGTGTCTCCAGTGTGACATTTGCTCTTGGGGCTTCTTTATCAGGCAAGGGGACAAGGTCCAGCTTCCCGGAGCACCCCTGTTCCACCCCCATGTCCTGGCCACGTGACCCACAGCACCTCCTTTCATCATCATGAGTGTCTGGGTTAGACGAGAAATACATGTGCCACCCTGGTGATGTGCCTTCCAGCGAGGGTGGCTGGGCTTATTTCAGTTGGGGGAAACGGCTTTGCCGAAGCTTTGGGTGATGTCTGCTTAGGACGCATGTCTGTTCCCTTGAACCCGGTGCCCGGCCTGGAGGCAAGCGATGCACCTCCTGCCTTACGTGCCTGCAGGCTTCCGGGTTTAACATCCTGCGCCTTCTCTCCTGTCTCCTCCACACTCCAGGCTGGACCTGTACCGAGCCTCGGGTAAATTCGAGCTTCTTGATAGAATTCTTCCCAAACTCCGAGCAACCAACCACAAAGTGCTGCTGTTCTGCCAAATGACCTCCCTCATGACCATCATGGAAGATTACTTTGCATATCGTGGCTTTAAATACCTCAGGCTTGATGGTGAGTTCATATGAGCCAGTGAGGTGTTTGTTACAGGGTTGTATTGTTGCAGCTGCCACAGAAGCGTCTCACTGGCATTCCCTCCCGTGGGGCAGGGTAAGGCCCAGGCGCTCTGGGTCCAGTGGCCAGAGTGGGCCTAGGCACAGGCTGAGCATCTTGGGCACTCAGCATTGGGATGGGCCCTGGATTGGATGCTGGGTGTCCTGACTCCTGGGCTGACAGTCTTTCCACGGCAATGCTGGGTGCACTGGGGAAGGGGTGCCCTGTGCACCTTTAGCTGGAAGTGCCAGAATTCCATCCCATGTGGACACAGGGAAGAAAGCATCGATAGGCTTACCTAGCTCTAACCCCTGGAGGTTAAACATGCTTCAGGCACAGTTGGATCCAGGCATGCAGGTGATGTTGGAGAGACTTTTCTCCAGCTCTTGACTCTGCCTTCTTCCATCTTGGCTTCCCTTCTACCTGCTCAGTGTCCCCAACAAAAGCAGGTCCCAGGCTGGCTCTCATTTAGCTGCTGTGAGCCACATGCCCATTGCTGGGCCATTCGTAGCAGCCCAGTGGCTGCTACCTTGCCACAGGTCAGGCCTGGAGCTGGAATCCGACTCTGTGACGAGCACAGAGGGAGGGAAGCAAGCACTTCCAGGCAGGAGCAGCAGCTGCCAGAGAGAGGCCTTCAGCCCAACCCCCTGCCCTGTGGTCCCTGGTGGGAAAGGTTGCCGTGTGTGTTTTTGTGCCCACCTGCCCCAGCACACGGAAGCTCAGGGAGGAGAGGCTGTGAGACGCCGACAGGGCACGTGAGACATGTTGTCTGTCAGTCCCAGTGGGTCAGGGAGGCCCTGGAGTGAGTTCTCCGTGAGATTTACTAGAACGGGGCTTACGAGAGACACGAGCATGAGCTGCTAGGACAGACACAGCTCAGCCAGTTCATTGTTCCCCACCTGGGCCGACCTGCCCAGGTGCCATCGGAATGTGCTCTCTGCATCCTTCCAGCCACAGGTCCTCCCCAGGGTTCTGTCCAGGATCACTCTACAGACACGAGTCTTGCAGGGGTCTCCCCAGCTTGCCTTCTTCCTTGGGGGCTTCCCACTGCTTTGAGACTGAAAACCAAAACCCTTCAGGGTCCGCATGGCCGGGCCACCCCCCAGTCTTTGCTCTCCTTTGGTCTGTCCAGCGGCTTCTCCTGTCCTTGAGAGGGCCAAGGCTTCCTGAGGGCCGTCCTGTCTGTGTCGCGTCCCTGACTCCCCCAGGAGAGAGCCCGGTTCGCACCCATCCCAGTGCCTTTTGTGGCTACTCCATAAGGACAAGGACTTTGGTCAGTTCAACTACAGATGTGTCCTCTGCATGTGATGTGGTCATAGCCACAGGGATAGAGAATCCATTGAGAGTGGAGGAAGGGTAGGAGCTCAGTGAAGTCTCCTGAGACTGCAACTCTCATGAGTGGGCTGGCATCTGGGAGCCGGGTAGCCCCTCACCTCAGCCCCTTCTCCGAGCTGGGGTACCAGGGTCACATCTGGAGCCTGAGAGAGGGCGGGACAGCAGGCGGATGGCCAGGCTACTATGGGCTTCCACACCGTGCCTGGGCACATGTAGGCTGGTGGCAGGAAATGGCTGGTTTTTATTTCATCACCAAAATGACTTCAGTGTTCCAAGGGCACCTCCGTCCGAACTCCCAGCAGCCCAGGGAGTATAGACGTTGCCTTAATGCCCACAACGCTGAGGGCATCCTTGGTCATCACCCAGGAGACCTGCACTGGCTCCTGGACTTGGGTTTTCTGGGGCATGGGGACACCGATCCTGCCAGAAAGGATACGAGCCCCTTTATAAGGTCCCCATGCTCTTACCTGTAGAGGATTATCTTTGTGAACCATAAAACGTTTTGAGACAGGGTTGAGGGCAGGTGCACCCACAGTCACTGTCCACCCACCCCCAGGTCCCTTGTGTTGCGAGTGGCAGTATTGATGGCATTGGCCTCTGTGTCTCCTGCTCCCCATGGAGTGGCACGGGGCAGAGTAGGGGAGAGAGTCCAGGGCTGTGGTGGTGGTGGTTGTGCTGACACTGTGGCCTACTGTGAGCTGGGTGCTGGGCTCTGCACTCCAGGCCCACCTCCTTTAGTTCTTCCAGCGGGACCTGTTTTCATCTCTGGGATGTGTGGAGAGGATTTCGTGGTGAAACACTGGAAATCCGGTTACTCGCCAGTGGCCCACAGGCCTGTGTGGAGAGTGCGGAGCCGGGGATCTGGGGATGCTGGCAGGCGCTGATCCTGCGCCTGCTCTCAGAAGCAGGGTTCCCACTCTACCCCTGAGGTCACCTCGCTGACCCTGTTCTCCTCTGTGCCCATCAGGAACCACGAAGGCAGAGGACCGGGGCATGCTGCTGAAAACTTTCAACGAGCCCGGCTCCGAGTACTTCATCTTCCTGCTTAGCACCCGGGCCGGGGGACTCGGCCTGAACCTCCAGTCGGCGGACACTGTGATCATTTTCGACAGCGACTGGAATCCTCACCAGGTAAAAGCGGGCTGGGCCCCAGGTCGAGGAGAAGGAAGGGGTGCCTGCAAAACCTCAAGGGGACACCGGCCCTGGCTTGAGGGTCCTCCAGTCTCCTCCACGTTGTCTTAGACCCCGGGAGCTGGGAGGATCTGCATCCATATCTCCACAGGTCATCAGGGAGAGAAGAGGAGGGGTCCTCCTATTTCCCAAAATACAAACAGCCTTTCCCTCTGATTGGGAAAGCAGTGTATAAGCCATCCGTTGGTTTGGTTTTTCTTAAATCCTGGAATGGCACCAATGAGGAGGAGGTGGAAAGTACCCTGATCAATCTGTGCCATTACCGTGGGGTGGCCCCTGCAGTGTGCCCTGTGAGCACGCACACCGGCACTTGTTCAGGCAAAATTGGGGGTGAACTCCATGCCAGTTCGTTTACTTCCTCCTCTTGTTCCATAACCGTGTACCCCTCATGGGCCTCAGCATCGGCGGATACCAGGTCACGCTGTTACATAGCTACAAGAGATTGAAAATGCGTACAACTTTTCTCTGTTTTGTTATAAGACTAATAGGTTCTTGTTGTTTTTAATATGCAAACACCAGTGACATGGTCAGGAGTCCCTTTTCCCTTCCTCTCCAACCCTGCTCTGTTCTGAGCCTCTGCCAGCCCGTCTGCCTTCACACATGTGTGTGCTGAGATTAACACAGATGCAGCGTAGTCTAGCATGTGCCTCTTCCACCAAGCAGTGGGTGTCAACCACCGAGTGCACATCAGAAGCCACCCGGCCGTCTAATTGGCCACCAGGCGTCCCGGCAGATGGCCGCCCCAGGACATCTGCTCTCAAACTCTGGTGGTTGGCAGGCGTCCGGCTTTTCTGTTGATCAGCCTGTTCACCAGCCCTGCAGGGTCCCTCTTTCTCTCGGAGTGCTTGTGCGAACACCCTAGGTCTGCTCAGCCCTCAGACATGGGGTCGCTCCACCCAGGCACTGTCCTCTTCATGTTCTGGTTGCTTCTGCCAAAGTGGTTTCACTCCTACCCCTGGGGTGTGAACGTGCTCTGCCCTTCCCTGCAGCGTGAGGGCACCAGCGTTCTCAGTGTGTAAATTGTCACCTGTCTGATGAGTGAATGCCCTCCCTGGTGGTCACTGGTGGCCCCTCTTACGAGCAGGCTAGGATGTAGCTTCTGCCCAGACCCTGGTGACCAGCCAGTTTCCTGAGAGGTGGTTGGATTGTTCCTCCCTGTTGGCAGGCCGGCAGCAGACGGAGGCTGCACCTCAGGGCCTGGGGCACGTTGGGAAGGGCTGGCCCTGCCAGGAAGTATGCTGATAGGGCAGGAGGGCTGAGCGGCAGACACAAGGCACTCCTGGTTCCTACCAGTTGTGGCCTCTGCCACCCCATGGGTGCCAGTCTTTAGTTTCAGAGCATCACTGGTACTCAGCCTGGTCCCGCAGCTCCTGGGCCCACAGACAGGATTTCGGGGGAGCCTCCTTGTTCTGTGCTGGGGTGATGATAAAACTGACAACCCAGGCCAGGCACGGTGACTCATGCCAGTAATCCCAACATTTTGGGAGGCCGGGGTGGGCAGATCAGCTGAGGTCAGGAGTTCGAGACCAGCCTCGCTAACATGGTGAAACTCTGTTTCTACTAAAAATACAAAAATTAGCCAGGCATGGTGGTGCATGCCTGTAGCCCCAGCTACTCAGGAAGCTGAGGCAGAAAAATCGCTTGAACTTCGGGAGGCAGAGGTTGCAGTGAGCTAAGATCGCGCCACTGTACTCCAGCCTGGGCGACAGAGCGAGACTTTGTCTCAGAAAAGAAAAAAGAAAAAAAAGCCCAGGCACAGCACCTGCGTTGTCGGGAGCTGACTGCACCAGTCACCGGGCCGTGCTCCTAGTGCTTATTCACTCATTCAAGCCACGCAGTAGCCACGGGATGGGCCCCGTGTCAGCTGAGGGAGTTTTGAGGCTCACAGAGGTGAGACCTGGTTCCAGTTCTGTGTGCATTTTGAGAGTGGCAGGGCCCACAGCCAAACCAAGCACTGCCACAACGTGACCGGGCTTTGGCCACATCCTGTAAATGGTGCTTAACTGTGCAAGTCCACGCTGTGGGGAGCCATGCCGCTGCCACAGGAGCTGCTTGGGAATGTAACCCCCTGGGGGTTGGTGCTTTCTTCCCGAATATCTGTTGGGTCCCAGTAAGGTAGAAGGTGGCACTTCTGGAGGAACGTGATGAGAGCCCCCTTCCCCCCAGGGACACGGGCCCAGGATCCACCAGCTCTGTCTTCGTGCAGCAGCAGATCAGGCTGGGCAGAATTGCCAGGCTGAGAGTGATACTCACACCACAGCTGTCCAGCTAGTATCGGAGGCCGCCTTCCCTTTTATGACCTCCTGGGCTCCTTTGGGATTGACTGGCACCTCTTCCCCCAGGACCTGCAAGCGCAGGACCGAGCCCACCGCATTGGGCAGCAGAACGAGGTGCGCGTGCTCCGCCTCTGCACAGTCAACAGCGTGGAGGAGAAGATCCTAGCCGCGGCCAAGTACAAGCTCAACGTGGACCAGAAGGTGATCCAGGCCGGCATGTTCGACCAGAAGTCCTCCAGCCACGAGCGGCGTGCCTTCTTGCAGGCCATCCTGGAGCATGAGGAGCAGGATGAGGTGAGCCCAGCGCCGGCCCCGACCCCTCCCCAGCGTGAATGGTGGACGCATGAGCGGCTTTCATTTTTGTTTTTTTACCTTTTTTGCACTCTTATTTTTTTTTTTGCATCCCTTTGGAGTAAAGGGAGTGTGGGCTGAACGGAAAGAGGATGAGTACTTGCTTTTTCTTTGAAGTGGTTTTTTTTTCCTAAACTGCTGGTGAAAGATGCCGGATTGACAGCCCTGGAGACTGAAGTCCTCTATTTATCCACAGAGCAGACACTGCAGCACGGGCAGCGGCAGTGCCAGCTTCGCCCACACTGCCCCTCCGCCAGCGGGCGTCAACCCCGACTTGGAGGAGCCACCTCTAAAGGTGAGAGGGGTAGTTCAGTCTCCATGCCCATTCAATCCTCGGCTTCTCGGCTGAGACGGCCAGCAAGGGCCCTGGTCCCACGGAGCGTGCGTGTGCGTGTGCGTGTGTGTGCCTTTCGCTGCCGTGTGGGTCCCCATCCACCGCAGCCGTGCCGGGACCACCAGCTCATTCCCACGGATGCCGCCGCTCGTCTCTGAGCTCGGCCACCGCCCACCCCGGCCCCTCCACAGCGGCGCTGACAGTTTGCAATCTTGTAGGAGGAAGACGAGGTGCCCGACGACGAGACCGTCAACCAGATGATCGCCCGGCACGAGGAGGAGTTTGATCTGTTTATGGTAAGCACTGCGGGGTGGACGGGATGGTTCAGGCATCCCACTCTGCCGCCACCAGGAGCAAAGCAAAGGTCCTAGTGCCCATGGTGGTGTCCCCAGCAGGTCAGGGAGCTGGGGACAGCTCACAGTGCAGCCCACTCATGCCTCCAGACTAACCTGTCTTCCACCCCCAGTCTCCTGAGCATGGCGTCGGTGGGCGAGATGCACACCCAGCCATTCTGTGTGTGACCCTAGACCTGCCCCACCAGCTGTGTTTTCTAACGGGCTCTTCAGGGCTTCATGCACTCCCTTTCAGAGGGAGTTCGCTGCATCCAAAGCCAAGGGACTGACCAGGCCTTCAGTCGCAGAGCCCCCTCGCCCCTGGGTGGGAAACAGGAAGTAAGCCACCCAAGCAGGGGCCTCTTGGCCCGCAGGCCGTGTGCCTCCACCAGCGCTATGCCGCACGGCTGCCGCCCTTCTGCTGGGGTCTGCAGCCCTCTTGTGCAACCTTCCATCTTTTCAAGTTTCCTCTGCCTCCCGAGGCAGAGCCCCTAGTCAGGGTCGGACGTAGCCAGGCCGGGTCGGCCACTGAACAATCAAGAGCTGCTCTTTAACTCTTGCAGCGGCATCGGTCCCCACGGACAGAGAAAGGCCTTTCTGAGCCCGGTGTTCTGGCTCTAGCGTGCCCCTAGTGCCCGCATGCTGATGCCTCTCCCTTTGCCTCCCTCCCCATTAGCGCATGGACCTGGACCGCAGGCGCGAGGAGGCCCGCAACCCCAAGCGGAAGCCACGCCTCATGGAGGAGGACGAGCTCCCTTCATGGATCATCAAGGATGATGCGGAGGTGGAGCGCCTGACCTGTGAGGAGGAGGAGGAGAAGATGTTTGGTCGCGGCTCCCGCCACCGCAAGGAGGTGGACTACAGCGACTCACTGACGGAGAAGCAGTGGCTCAAGGTACATGCCGGAGAGGCCCGGCAGGCCCTGCAGGCAAGAGCCAGGCAGGGCTGGGGAGACAGAGGGCCCACCGCCAGGACTCAGGCCTGGGTCCAAAACACTCCCCTTGGGCCACTCCTGGCCAGGCTCCGCGGACAGCCGAGAGCCTTTTGATGTGGGTCAGGGATGGTTAGGTCCTTCTGGCTCCGCCTCAGAATGCAAGGAGGACCCATGGTTCCTGAGCAGCTCAAAACCTGCTGCTGGGTATGGTTGGTCTTTCAAGTACAAGGGTTTACCTCCTCCCGAGGTTAAAAATCATGTCGCTGATCTCAGTGGAGTGCTGGCTTTCCTGGTACCTGCCAGGAGGGAGGCACAAGGGTGAATCATGGACTATTGAGGCACCCTGCAAAGTAGTGCACTGCTAGCTCCAGGAAGCCTCACTTTGGGCAAGTCCCCCCATGAGCTGGGGAGACTCAGTCATGGGAAGGGAGGAGCGGGCAAGCCCCTGAGGGCCTCTGAACCTGGCAAGTGCTGCACAGGGCTGGCAGCTGCTTGTGGAGCTGACGTGAGGGCCCTTTCTCAGCAGATGGCACCTGGCCCTGCAACAGCAGCTACAGATGTCTGAGTCAGTCATGCGGTGCTCCTGGGGCCTCCCCCTGACCCACCCTTCCCAGCCTAAGGCACACTGTGACAGGTGCCTGGCACTGACGTCCTCACTGGGGTTACGGTGACAAATCAAACCCCTTCCCATCTCAGGGGCTCTGAGTTATAGAGATGATGATTCAGACTCCATCTGTGAAGTTGTGTCATAAAAATGTCCTGAAGTAACAATTCCGAGAAGGCAGGTGGTGGCTTTTGGCTATGCTGTACAAAGTGCCATACCCAGGAATGAGCCATGTGGCCCAGCGCATGGAGCCAAGCAGCCCCAGGCCCCTCCTGGGACCTCAGCAGCCCAGACTCATGAGCTTGCCTGCCAAGCTGTGCACCAGAGGGCGCTGTTAAAACACACCAGGAGCCCAGGTGACAGGCCATCCTGTTCCCCAGCCAGCCTCCCGAGCAGAGTGCTCCAGGACCCAGAAGAGAAACCCTGAAAAGATGGAGTGTGAGCCCTGCCGCAGACCTGTGTGACAGCAGAGCTGTTTGACTGCTGTATGAGTGTCACCGGCCCTGCATTTTTTTCTTTTTCAATAGAGACAAAGTCTTGCTATGTTGCCCAGGCTGGCCTCCAATTCTTGGGGGGCTCAAGTGATCCTCACACCTCAGCCTCCTGAGTAGCTGGGACGACAGGTACACACCACCACGCCTGGCTAGTTTTAAATTTTTTGTAAAGTCAGGGTTTCACTGTGTCACCCAGGCTGGTCTCAAACTCCTGGGCTCAAGCAATCCACCCGCCTCGGCCTCCAGAGTAGCTGGGATTACAGGCATAAGCCACCGCGACCACCTCAGCCTTGCATATTTGAGGCAGTGAGTGCCTTTTAAATTTAAGATCAGTTCATATGCGGATGCTCTATGTACACATTTTTCTAGGTGTAATTTACATACCATACAATTCACCTTTTCAGGGTATATGACACAGTCGTCTTCAGTGTATCCAGGAGTTGTGCATCTATCACCACAGTCCATTTTAGGACATTCTCATCGCTCCCAAAAGAAGCCCTGCCCCGATTTGCCATTTCCTGTTAATTCACTGATTCTCCCCAGCCCCAGGCAACCACTGATATACTTTATGTTCGTATGGTTTTGCCTGTTCTGGGTGTTTCCTGTCAGTGGAGTCCTACAGTGTAGGATGCTTTGGTGTCAGGCTTTTTTTCATGCAACTGAACGTACTTACGCATGATGCAGCAGATGGTCATGCTTCATTCTTTGATGGTGAAATGATCCTGCCTCGTACAGATTTGTCACATTCTCTATTAAACCTTTTGAGGGACCCCCAGCCTGGTTTCCTTGGTGACTGTGCCAGTTCACAGTCCCACCAGCTGTGTATGAGGGTTCCTCTCTGAGCATCCTCAGCAACCCTTGCTGTTCCCTCGCCCACTGATTCTAGCCATCCCAGCAGGTATGAAGTGCCATCTGAGTGTGGTTTGGATTTGCATTTCCCTGATGGCTAATGGTGTGGAGTATGTTTTCATGTGTTTATTGGCCCTTTGTGTATCCTCTGTAAAGAGATGTCTATTCACATCATCCTTTACCCAAATTTAAAATATGTTTATCTTAATATTGAATTGTAAGTTATTTACAGGTACCTTATCAGATATCATTTGTAAATATTTTGTTCCATTCAACACAGTTTTTCACTTCCTCGATATCCGTTGAAGCACAGAATTGTTTCGTTGTACTTGCAGTTGATTTTTCTTTTTCACCTGTGCCTTGGTGTTGTATCTAAGAAACCATTGCTGGCAGGGCGCTGTGGCTCAAGCCTGTAATCCCAGCACTTTGGGAGGCCGAGGCGGGCAGATCATGAGGTCAGGAGATCGAGACCATCCTGGCGAACACGGTGAAACCCCGTCTCTACTAAAAATACAAAAAAACTAGCTGGGTGTGGTGGCGGGCGCCTGTAGTCCCAGCTACTCGGGAGGCTGAGGCAGGAGAATGGTGTGAACCCGGGAGGCGGAGCTTGCAGTGAGCTGAGATCACGCCATTGCACTCCAGACTGGGTGACAGAGCAAGACTCCATCTAAAAAAAAAAGAAACCTTTGCCATATCCAAGGTCGCAAAGACTTGCCCTTGTCTTTTATTCTAGGAGGGTTATAGTTTGAGCTCTTCCATGTAGACATGTAAGATCCATTTTGAGTTAAATTTTATACATGATGTGAGGTAGGGGTCCATCTTCATCCTTTTGTATGTGGAAATCCAGTTGTACCAGCAGCATTTGTTGAAGAGACTGTTTTTTCCCGTTGAGCCCATCTTATTACACATTATATTCAAATTCACAGTTGTGAAAAATATTATACAAAACACGCTCTCCCTGCTACTGGTGGCCTTGGAATTGGCACCACTCTTCTGGCAGACATCTGTTGCCAGGTGAACTCAAAGCCTTCAAAATGCTCCTATGGCCGCCGTCGGAAATGGCCATGACTGTGGCAGCCTAAAGCAACAGAACTATTTTCTGTCCATTCTGGGTCAGAAGTCTGAATCCACGGTGTGGGCAGGGCTGTGTTCCTTTGAGGCCCTAGGGAAGGACCTTTCCTTGGCTTTTCCAGCTTCTGATGGTTCCAGAAGCCTCCTGGCTTGGGGCAGCATCACCCCATCTCTGCCTCTGTCTTCATGGGGACTTCTCTGTGTCCCCTTCTGTCTCTTTTAAGAACCTATTTTAAAACTTAATCCCAAAAGTAAAGACCTCATTTGTAAAAAAAGGTCCCATTCTGAGGTTTTAGGCAGACACGAGTCTGGGGGCACCTGCTGCTCTGCCTTGGGTCTGCAGGGGTCTTCTCCCGGTGCCTCCTGCCTGCTGTGCCCGCCATGCTGCTACTTTGGCCCGGATGCCTTCCCTCCTTCTGGGCCCCTCAGGCTTTCAGCTTCTCATCTCCTTTAAGACACATCTGCTCCATCATTGTGGTGTCTCTCTCTTCCCTCTTTCCTGGCACCTGACATGTTTGTCACCCCACTTGTGGGATGTTGCCATCTGATCACCATCTCCCTTCCAAGGGTAGGGGAAAGGGCCCCGGCTGGTTCGAGTCACTGCTGTGTCCTCAGCACCAGGCACAGTGCCCAGCTCACTGGCACAGCCTCAGCGTGAGAGGAACAGCCAGCTTTTGGGTCCAGGCCCTCCTTCCTTTTCCAATTGCGGGATTCCCTAGACATCTGGCTCCCTAGACTGCATATTTAACCATTGGGATAAGTTATTAGTTAGTACCATTGAATTAATACCTGAGGATTCTCTTAATATTGTTCATATTCTTGTTCTTCTCAGCAGTTTTACCATGAGGGAATCTGTCTTAAACAATGTCAGTTGTCAATACATTACTTAAAATAGCAACAACAATAAAAAGAAAAGGTGGTCAGACCTGGCAGCTCATGCCTGTAATCCCAGCACTTGGAGGAGCCAAAGCAGGAGGATCATTTCAGCTCGGGAGTCTGAGACCAGCCTGACCAAAATGGCAAGACCTTTGTCTCTATTTAAAAAAAAAAAAAGGCCGGGTGCGGTGGCTCAAGCCTGTAATCCCAGCACTTTGGGAGGCCGAGATGGGCGGATCACGAGGTCAGGAGATCGAGACCATCCTGGCTAACATGGTGAAACCCCGTCTCTATTAAAAAATACAAAAAACTAGCCAGGCAAGGTGGCAGGTGCCTGTAGTCCCAACTACTCGGGAGGCTGAGGCAGGAGAATGGCGCAAACCTGGGAGGCGGAGCTTGCAGTGAGCTGAGATCCGGCCACTGCATTCCAGCCTGGGCGACAGAGCGAGACTCCGTCGCAAAAAAAAAAAAAAAAAAAAAAAAAAGGCCAGGCACAGTGACACATGCCTGTAATTCCAGCACTTTGGGAGGCCAAGGTGGGCAGATCACCTGAGGTCAGGAGCTCAAGACCAACCTGGCCAACATGGTGAAAACCTGTTTCTACTAAAAATACAAAAATTAGCCAGGCGTGGTGGCGGGCGCCTGCCATCCCAGCCACTCGGGAGGCTGAGGCAGGACAGTCGCTGGAACCTAGGAGTCGGAGTTTACAGTGAGCCGAGATTGCACCACTGCACTCCAGCCTGGGCGACAGAATGAGACCCTATCTCAGAAAGAAAGGGAAATGACCTAAATGCCCAAGAACAAGGGGAGGCTAAATTAGGGCACATTGTGCACTGAAACACTAAACAGACATTAAAAAATTTTGTTGTAGAAAATTACAGGAAAAGATATCCATGACACAGCCAGCAGTGTGGCACGTGGGCTACAATTCCAGCGTGGCCTTCAGTTCTGCACACGTGCGTCAAAGGTGGGGAGAGTTCTGGAGGTGGGTGGCGCTGAGGGCTGCACAACACTGGGGACGTGCCTGATGCCCCTAAACTGTGTAATAGAACATGGCTGCCATGGTAAATTTTATGTTATATATGATTTATAATAATTTTTTTTTTATGCCCAGCTACTCAGGAGGCTAAGATGGGAGGATCACTTGAGCCCAGGAGTTCAAGTCCAACCAGGGCAATGTAGCAAGACCCCATGTTTAAGAAAATTTAAAAATAGGCTGGGTGCGGTGACTCACGCCTGTATTCCCAGCACTTTGGGAGGCTGAGGTGGGCAGATCACGAGATTAAGAGATCAAGACCGTCCTGGCCAACATTTTGAAACCCCATCTCTACTAAAAATACTGAAATTGGCTGGGTGTGGTGGCGGGCACCCGTAATCCCAGCTACTCAGGAGGGTGAGGCAGGAGAATCGCCTGAACCAGGGAGGCGGAGGTTGCAGTGAGCTGAGATTGCACCACTGCACTCTAGCTTGGTGACAGAGCGAGACTCCATCTCCAAAAAAAAAAAATAATTATTATATATATAGATATATGAAAGAAGAAATAGATGGAAGCCAGGCACAGTGGCTTACATTTGTAAACCTAGCACTTTGGGAGGCTAAGATGGGAGCATTGCTTGAGAACAGGAGTTCAAGACAAGCCTGGGCAACATAATGAGACCCCATATCTACAAAATTTTTTTTAATTAGCTGAGTGTGGTGACACGTGCCTGTAGTCCCAGCTTCTTAGGAGGCTGAAGTGAAAGGATCTCTTGAGCCCTTGGAGTTCAAGGCTCTAGTGAGCTATGATGGTGCCACTGAACTCCAGCCTAGGCAACAGAGCGAGACCCTGTCTCTAAAAACAAATGAGTAAATAAAAGAAATAGATGGGGAGAGTGTGGAACAGAGGTGTCAACATCTCCTGGGTGAAGGGATTTCAGGAGCACATTCTTCCCTGTACAGAGAAGATAGTTATTTTTTTGGTCAAGAAATTCAACCATTAGTGTTTTAAGGACATGCTTGGGTGGGGTGCCTGCTGGGGCCGTGCTGGTCTTTCACTGCAGCCCAGGGACCTCTTGAGAGTCCAGTGTGTGTTATGCCCCAAGCCAGCCACGCTGGAGGGAGAGTGGGTGCGGGGGCCCTCCTCCGTGTCCCAGCCCGGCCCCCAGGATAGCGTCATGGCCTCTGCTTGTCGACCCGGGTGCTGGCTGTCCTATTTTACTACTATTGACCCTGAAGGCCATCGAGGAGGGTACGCTGGAGGAGATCGAAGAGGAGGTCCGGCAGAAGAAATCGTCACGGAAGCGCAAGCGAGACAGTGATGCCGGCTCCTCCACCCCGACCACCAGCACCCGCAGCCGCGACAAGGACGACGAGAGCAAGAAGCAGAAGAAGCGCGGGCGGCCGCCTGCCGAGAAGCTCTCCCCGAACCCACCCAACCTCACCAAGAAGATGAAGAAGATTGTGGACGCCGTGATCAAGTACAAGGACAGGTAAGCGAGGAGGCGGGGTGGGTGGGGCCTTCATAGGTCCCTGTGGGAGCAGCCCTGGCACCTGCATTCTGACCCTGTACACTCAGGCTTGGGCCGCTCACTCTTTCACTCATCCACAAGGACTGAATGAATCTGTCTTTGAGCCTGGCCCTGAGGAACACACTTTCTGGAACAGGGAAGCACACATGTTTCCGCCGTGATGAGAGGAAATGTCACATGTGGTGGAGAGGAAAGGCAGGGGTGCGGGTCTCGGGGAAGGAGACATTGCAACAGAGCCTTGAGAGATGGGAGGTTGGGGAGAGTGCACCAGCAGAGGCCACGGCAGGCGGACAGGCTCTGCCAAAGCTGTGGCCTCGTGGCCTCAAGGGGCAAGGTGGGTTGAGGGGATATATGTCAGTAATGGGTGCTGCCCGTGTGGCCAGGAGGATGGCGACAAGAGGCTGGCATGTCTAGAGCAGAGAAAGTGGCAGCCCTTTCCTGTCCTTGGACCCTCCCAGGCTCCCCGTGCTGTCTCTGTGTTGGTGAGATGGTGGCCACATTCCTGCTCTCTGCCAGGCTCTGCTCCAAACCTGGAGGTCGCTGTCCTCACAGACATGTCCCGTATATGAGGCAGCATGTGGTTCCAGCTGTGGCCACGGCCCAGTGGTGGATCATAACATGTTGGTGGATCATGAGTGCCATTTATATATTTTTCATTTACTAATATTCTTTTCCGTGAATGACTCTATATGAGCACCATTTAAATAAGAAGAAAGGAATGTTCTCACCAGCTCCCCAGCGAGGTGTGTGCACCTTCTACCAGCCCAGGGCAGGTCACAGAGCTGGGCAGGAGCCAGCAAGGGGTGTAAGGCCCATGCCTAGCCCAGGACTCACCCAGTCTTCCACTCTCCAAGGTCTTATTTCACTTCCTGGTACACACTGGCCAGTACCGCTGTTTCCCTAATGGGAAGGTTGTACTGTTTGATTTTAAAGTAACAGTTTGCTGTTAGTCATGAAGCAGAGGGTGGGGGAATTGTATCTGTTGGAGGGGAGAGTGAAGGGAGCCCACATGCATGGTTTGGAGAGAATCTTACCAGGTGTGAGGTTTTAGAGTATGGTAACAATTGGAGTGCCTAAATTAATGGGTAAAAATTACTGCCTAAGGCCAGCTGTGGTAGCCCACACCTGTCAACCCAGCACTTTGGGAGGCTGAAGTGGGAGGATCACTTGAGGTCAGAAGTTCGAGGCCAGCCTGGACAACATGGTGAAAACCCGTCTTCATTGAAAATACAAAAAAAATTACCTGGACGTGGTGGCACACGCCTTTAATTCCAGCTGTTTAGGAGGCTGAGACAGGAAAATCACTTGAGCCCAGGAAGTGGAGGTTGCTATGGACCAAGATTGCACCATTGCACTCCAGCCTTGGGTGACAGAGCAAAACTTCGACTCCAGAAACAAATACTGCTTTAAAAGGTTCTTTTAGCCGGGCAAGGTGGCTCACGCCTGTAATCCCAGCACTTTGGGAGGCTGAGGCGGGCGGATCGCTTAGGAGTTTGAGTTTGAAACTAGCCTGAGCGGATCGCTTAGGAGGTTAGGAGTTTGAAACTAGCCTGGCCAATATAGTGAAACCCCTTCTTTACTAAAACTACAAAAATTAGCTGAGTGTAGTGGTGCACGCCTGTAATCCCAGCTACTCGGGAGGCTGAGGTAGGAGAATCTCTTGAAGCCGGGAGGCGGAGGTTGCAGTGAGCCAAGATCACATCAGTGCACTGCAGCCTGGGTGACAGAGCGAGAGTCTGTCTCAAAAAAAAAAGGTTATTTTATTATTGGAAGAGAAACAGATGATGAAGGAAAAGAGACTTTCAAATTCAATGCCAGATCTGAAAATGTCATGTGTTGTCAGTATTGAGAAAAAAAAATATTGACTCTAATTTACAAACCTAACTCCAAGGCTAAGTCCTCAAAGAGGAAAGCGAGTGGAGGACTTAACTTACTTAAAGTGTGGGATACGGCTGGGGGCAGTGGCGCATGGCTGGGGTCCCCGCTACTCGGGAGGCTGAGGTGGGAGGATCACTTGAGCACAGCAGGTCCAGGCTACTGTGAGCTATGATCACACAGCTGCACTCCAGCCTGGGTGATGAAGTGAGACCCTGTCTCTTAAAAAAAATAAAATAAATACAGAATACTTTTTTAAAATACGGGCCAGGCATGGTGGCCCATGTAATCCCAGTACTTTGGGAGGCTTAGGCGGGCGGATCACTTGAGGTTAGGAGTTTGAGACCAGCCTGGTCAACATGGTGAAACCTCATCTCTACAAAAAATACAAAAAAAGAAATGAACCAGGCATGGTGATGGGTGCTTGTGGTCCCAGCTACTCGGGAGGCAGGGCACGAGAATCACTTGAACCCAGAAGGCAGAGGGTGCAGCGAGCCAAGATTGCATCACTACACTCCAGCCTGGGTGACAGAGTGAGACAATATCTGAAAAAAAAAACAAAAAACAAAAAAACAGAATTTTCAAAAATCTAATGACAATGACAGACCCTCCCCATGTTTTATTTGGAATGATATTCTTGTGAGGGAAACTTAACATTACCAATCTGAAGAAGATCCTTGAAGTTCAGTGGGGAAAGCACGGGCGTCTCCATCACACTGGTCTCCTGGGTATCCACGTAGAGAGGGTGAGCCCTGACCCCCCGCCCCCTCCCCACACACACCCCATGCACTTGGATCCACGTGACATGGACTGTAGATGTAAGAACATGAAAGGTAAAACAAAGTTCTAGAAGAAAACACAGGAGAAAATCTTCATGAATAGGCATTGATTTCTTCCACAGAAGCCAAAAGCCACTAATCACGAACAATTGAGAAATTAGACTTCACTAAAATTAATAACATCTGTTTATTAATGGACACACTGATGGAGACAGTGAAAACTCCTCGTAGATTCAGAAACGACAACACCATTTAAAGCTGGGCAAGAGCCGAGAACAGATGCCTCTTTACACAGCACATCCCAGGACTAATCAGTGTAGGGAAAGGCGCTCACATCATTGCATTAGCATCACGACTTCAAGGAAATGCTCGTTAAAACCAGAGTGACTCGCGCCAGCACGCGCCCTAGAATGGCCGAATGCCCGTCAGTGCTGGCAGGTCTGAAGCAGTCTGACCTCACACCCTGCGTGTAGGAGTATGCAGCTCTTTGGCGGTCTCTTCTGTTTTGCTTTGCTTGTTTTTAACTATCAAACTGCAGAAGACAATATTTTCTGAGGCTCAGCCTGTACATGCCCTCTGACCCAGCAACCTACAGCCCTCATTCTACCCAGGAGAGCTGAGTACATGTCCACACAGACAGACATGGCCATAGCCACTTTGCTCATCGTCTCCCAAAACAGGAATCAGCCCAGTGTCCATCTACAGGGGCATGGACCAGTGGGGGCCTAATTGTACAGGGCCCCAAATAGCTGTGAAAACAGACTACCTGAAAACTGCTACCTGGAAGAAGCTTACATATTTATTGAGTGAAAGAAGCCAGACGCTAAAGAGGGCCTACTGCGTGCCTCCAGTTCTGTGAGGGTCAGAAGCGGATCCACACTGATGGCTGCCAAGCAGTGCTTACCTTGAGAGAGGGAATTAGCAGGAAAGCCACATGACGAGCCTTCTAGGATACTGGCGATATTCTCTCTATAGATCTGGATGTGTATATGATGTGTACATTCACCAAGGTGTACACATGAGATATGTACACTTCTCTGCATTCCATTACACCTTGGTTTGTTTGTTTGTTTTTTTGAGACGGAGTCTCGCTCTGTCGCCCAGGCTGGAGTGCAGTGGCCGGAACTCAGCTCACTGCAAGCTCTGCCTCCCGGGTTTACGCCATTCTCCTGCCTCAGGCTCCAGGCAGCTGGGACTACAGGCGCCCGCCACCGTTCCCGGCTAGTTTTTTTTTGTATTTTTTTAGTAGAGACGGGGTTTCACCATGTTAGCCAGGATGGTGTCGATCTCCTGACCTCATGATCCGCCCGTCTCGGCCTCCCAAAGTGCTGGGATTACAGGCGTGAGCCACCGCGCCCGGCCTTCCACCTTGGTTTTTAAAAAGACAGAAACAGCATGCTCAACCTATTAAGACCCTGAATATTTTCAGACAAAAAAGTATGTCCGTGTTAGTCCATTTGTTTTTTGTTTTAGACTCACAGAAAGAGCCCTCTTAGGGTCATATTTAGTTGTATATCATCTGACAAAAGAGGAAATGGCTCCCAGCTGCTACAGTCAGTCTTCTGGCCTGTGTAAGATTTGATGATAAATCATACAATAAATTAAAACTTTCGGCTGGGCACAATGGCTCATGCCTGTAATCCCAGCACTTTGGAAGGCCGAGGTGGCTGGATTTCTTGAGCCCAGGAGTTCAAGACCAATCTGGGCAATGTGGTGAAAAACCATCTCTACGAAAAATACAAAAATTAGCCACGCATGGTGGTGCCTGCCTATAGTCACAGCTACTCGGGAGGTTTAGGTGGGAGAATCACCTAAGCTCGAGAAGTCGAGGCTGCAGTGCACCATGATTGTGCCACTGCACTCCAGCCTGGACAACGAGAGTGACACCCTGTCCCAAAAAAGCCACAACAGTACAGGCTGGACGTGGTGGCTCACGCCTGGAATCCCAACACTTTGGGAGGCCGAGGCAGAGGATCACTTGAGCCTAGGGTTTCAGATGAGCCTGGACAACATAGTGAGACTCTGTCTCTATTTTAAAAAAAAAAAAAAAGGCCAGGTGCAGTGGCTCACACCTGTAATCCCAGCACTTTGGGAGGCTGAGGCGGGTGGATCATGAGGTCAGGAGATCCAGACCATCCTGGCTAACACGGTGAAACCCCGTCTCCACTAAAAATACAGAAATATTAGCTGGGCATGGTAGCGGGTGCCTGTAATCCCAGCTACTCGGGAGGCTGAGGCAGAAGAATGGCATGAGCACGGGAGACAGCTTTCAGTGAGCCGAGATTGCACCACTGCACTCCAGCCTGGGTGACAGAGCGAGACTCCATCTCAAAAAAAAAAAAAAATTAAAAAACCCAAATCCTAACTCTTATTGCTAAGTGACTGCTTTATCGAAACTATTCTGTTTCAGGACATGCAATTCTGGTAGAGATTCTGAGACCTGTTTTGAGAAGAACACTGACATTTCAGTCACACAGCAGTGCTCCTGTCTTATCTGGGACCCATGTGGGAGGGTGCCTAAGTGGGGGATTTGATTTATGTTTTCAATTTAACCTCACATCTTCCTGGAATGGATGGATTCACAGACCTGGGGGTTGCACATTAGACTGGGAGGAACTTATGTTGGAATTACAAGTAGGACAACAAAGATGACTATTAAAGAAAGCCTCCTTAGTGCTGGAAGCACAGCAAGTGTGGGTCTGTCCACTCACTGTAATGTGATTTGCACAGGAAAACGTCACATAGGGCACATCAACTCAAGCAAGATAGTCATTGAAAAGCTGCCTCAGCTGGGCGTGGCAGTTCACGCCTGTAATCCCAGAGCTTTGCAAGACTGAGGTGTGTGGATCCCTTGAGACCAGGAATACGAGACCAACCTGAACAACATAGGGAGACCCTGCCTATGCAAAAAGTACAAAAATTAGCCAGGAGTGGTGGTGCATGCCTGTTGTCTCAGCTCTTCAGGAAGCTGAGGCAGGAGGACCACAAGAGGCCGAGGCCACAGTGAGGTATAATCCCCCCACTGCACTCCAGCATGGGTGACAGAGTGAGACCCTGTTGGAAAAAAGGCTAAAGAAAAGCTGCCTCCATTTAGCAGTAATTTCAAACATGATGTTTGGATACAAAATTGGTGTAGTTAATGGATATTTCTGATATTCTTAACTAAATTTGAAGCTATGAGGGAAAACAAACTCAGGGTCCACCCTGTTGCACAGTCTGGGGAAAGTCCGCAAGATCACCCTCAAGTGCCGTCATTCTCAGCCTGTTATGCTTGCAGTTATGATTTATTACAGTGCAAGGCTACAGATGAAAATCAACCAAGACAAGAGGTGTATGAGGCCTCTTGGGGGCCAAGGTGGGCGGATCACTTGAGGTGATCCTGAGGTTCCAGACACAGGACTTTCCTTTTTCTCCTCCCTGTGGAGTTGCAGACAGCGCTCATGTTCCTGGTGACGCTGACAAAGAGCATTGCCAACCAGAGAAGCCTCCGTGTCCAGAGTTTTGTTTTGTTTTGTTTTGTTTTGTTTTAACTCTGTCACTCAGGCTGGAGTGCAATGGCGCAGTCTCGGCTCACTGCAATCTCTGCCTCCTGGATTGAAGTGATTCTCCTGTCTCAGCCTCCTAAGCAGCTGGGGTTACAGGCTTGCGCCACCACACCTGGCTAATTTTTGTATTTTTAGTAGAGATGGGGTTTCACCATGTTGGCCAGGCTGGTCTCGAACTCCTGACCTTAAGTGCTCCTCCTGCCTCAGCCTCCTGAAGTGTTGGGATTACAGGCGTGAGCCACCACACCCACCCTGTGTCAAGCATTTTTACTGGGACTTGGTCACAAAGACACAGCTGGCTACCCACATGACTGACCTCCATCTCGAGCCCCTCTGCAGGTCGAGCAGAAACTAAATAGCCCAAAGCCCCAACCTAGGACTGGTTCCAGACCCCATGTAAACAAAGACACCCATTAGGTGTGACATTCTAAGTGCCCAGAGATCACCTCCCAGTATCTCTAGGCAAAAGACCTCATTTGGGGTGAAGTTACATTCTTTATTATTATTATTATTTGCCCATCATTGGCTAGAAGTTACATTCTGTATGACACATCTCTCAGACTCCTGGAAGGTTCCACGCTACCAACTGCATGGCAGGTGGTGCTCATGTCACTTGGCCCTTCCTTGGCCCCACACAGCTGCACCAGGCTGAGAAGAGCTTGAATGGAATAAAGTCAGACACAGCTAACAGCTCACTTTTTTGTCTCTAACTTTCAATTGCTCCTTTCCAAGAAAAGAAAAGACAACTTATTTTTAATTGGATTTTTTTGTGTGTGTGAGGCAGAGTCTCACTCTGTCAGCCAGGCTGGAGTGCCATGGCGTGATCTTGGCTCCCTGCAACCTCCACCTTCCAGGTTCAAGCGATTCTCCTGCCTCAGCCATCCAAGTAGCTGGGATTACAGGTGCGCACCACCATCACGCCTGGCCGGAATTTTTGTTGTTTAGTTTGCTTTCCAGAACCCCCTAATTAGTTCAACTCTGTAATTGAGTTAAATGTGAAGCCTGAAAAGAGATTGGCGTCTGTGTAGACCTGAGTTCTGACAATTCAAAGAGTGAACACAGGACGTTGTCCTCTGGATTCGGTGTCTTGAGCCTGCCTCGCCAAGCTGGAGAATGTGCCCGTAACTGCAGGTGGGAGCCACGTGGTCCCTCTAGGTGGTGAGATCTGAGGTCAGAAGTGGTTCAGCTGAGCACCCGCTGCTGTGTTGGGGCCAGACCCTTTAGGAGAGGCAGGGACGCCCTTCCTGTCAGATGGAATCTTTCTGAATATTGTTTTTGATCGTTGGAGATACCTGCAGCCCCCTAGTTTGTATTTTATACCGGCAGAATTGTGTTTGACGTGACCTCTGTGATGACCTCATCATAACGTGTCTGGTTGTCTTGCCTGGAAAGCTTTTACATTGTTCCTCTGCAGTCAGATTTACAGCCACAAGACCCCTCCTTCCCAGGCCCCGGAGTGTGGCACTGCCGGCCTTCACAGCCACTGTCCTTTACATTGTGTACACAGAGTGCAATGACATGCTCCTCTTGCTCAGGGGCCACAGTGGGAACAGGCTGGAGTGTTCTGTGGTACCATGTGGGCAGTTCTGGCCTCTGCTGTCCAGGGACTTGTGGTGGCTCCAGTGGGGAGGGCCACATAAGCAGAACAGGAAGCATGAGCAGTGTCCACTGGGAGGAGAGGGACAAGTGTCCCAGGCAGAGAGGACACAGTGCCTGCAGAGGCTGGAGGGAGGCTAGGGGCTTGAGCGGGGCTGTGCCAGCACCAGGGGCCTCACAGGGGCCCTGGACCACACACCTGCCCTCAGCCAAGGGTGTTTCTCCTTGGTGGTTTGAAATCTCAAACCACATTGAGGAACCTGCCAGAAATCGAAACCAGAATGAAGAAATTAAGTTGCATGTAGGAGATTTTACTTTAAAATCAGAACATGCAGAAATGTTCGCTGTGACTCTGGGTCAGGTTCAGACTTGTGGGGCTGTGCACTGCCAGTTGATACCTTCTTCCCTGGGTTCTTTTTTTTTTTTTTTTTGAGACACAGTCTTGCTCTGTAGCCCAGGCTAGAGTGCAGTGGCACAATCTTGGCTCACTGCAATCTCCGCCTCCCTCCCTGGGTTCTTTATAGCAGTCGGCAGCTGGTGGCTGAGGCATTTGGGGCTCTGTGTCCAAGTGTCAAGGCCGCATGTGTGTCAGGGGGCATCCCCTTGGTGAGGTCAGGAGTTGGAGACCAGCCTGGCCAACATGGTGAAACCCCGTCTCTACTAAAAATACAAAAATCAGCCAGGCGTGGTGGCAGGCGCCTATAATTACAGCTACTTGGGAGGCTGAGGCAAGAGAATCGCTTGATCCCAGGAGGCGGAGGTTGCAGTAAGCTGAGATCTCGCCATTGCACTCCAGCCTGGGGGACAAGAGCGAGATTCTGTCTCAAAAAAGAAAAAAAGGGGAAAAAAAAAAAAAAAAATTGGGGCCTGGGCGCAGTGGCGCACGCCTATAGTCCCAGCTACTCGGAAGGCTGAGTTGGGAGAATCACTTGAACCCGGGAAGCGGAGGTAATAGTAAGCCGAGATTGCATCACTGCAGCCTGAGTGACAGAGGGAGATTCTGTCTCAAACAAACAAACAAAAAACTGAACTCATGCCAGACGCAGGGCTCATGCCTGTAATTCCAACACTTCGGTACGCTGAGGTGGGTAGATCACGTGAGCCCAGGAGTTCAACACTAGCCTGGTCAACATGGTGAATCTTCATCTCTACAGAAAATACAAAAAAAAAAAAAAAAAAGCTGGGCATGGTGGCATCCTGTAGTTCTAGCTGCTTGGGAGGCTGAAGCAGGAAGATCACCTGAGTCCAGGAGGTCAAGGCTCTGGTGAGCTGAGATTACACCACTGCACTCCAGCCTGAGCAACAGAGTGAGACCCTGTCTCAACAAATGAAACTGAACTTGGATTTCATTGTTCAACTGTATTGAACCCATAAGAAGAAGTAGGTGTCCCCGGGTGTGGTATTAGCTTGTTAGAATCTATCAGCTTATTACAAATATTGGTGCATTGGAAGCCATCAACATCATAACCTGTAGCCAGGTGACAGCCTTGATGCACAAGACCCCTCAGCAGGGCTCCTGGCACCTCTATCTTTACTGGAAGCCTATGCCTGGCCCACAGGGAGGTGCCTTCAGACCACGTTCATTGACAGATTCACTGGTGAACTTCCTTTCACTCCCTGATGCATGAGTCAGAATGTTTTCTGTGTCACAGCTGTAAGTCTAAATAATTCTCACGGTAATACTTTATAACGTGTCAAAACATTCAACCTAGGATCACGCCTATAATCCCAGCACTTTTGGAGGCCAAGGCTGGCGGATCGCTGGAACTTAAGAGTTCCAGACCAGCCTGGCCAACATGGCGAAACCCCATTTCTACTAAAAATACAAAAATTAGCCAGGCGTGGTGGTGGGTGCCACCTCCCAGCTACTCGGGAGGCGGAGGTTGCAATGAGCCAGATTGCACCACTGCACTCCAACGTGGGTGACAGAGTGAGACTCCATCTCAAAAAAAAAAAAAAAAAAAAGAAAACGAAATTCAAATCTCAGTGTTGATAAATGATGTTTTGTTGGAATGCAGCCAAATCCCACCAATTTCTGCATTGTCTATGGTTCCCTTCATGGAACAGCAGCAGAACTGAGCAGTTGCAACAGAGGCAGGCCCAACAAGCCTCAAATATTTACACTGGGCTGAGCACAGTGCCACACACCTGTGATTCCAGTGCTTTGGGAGACTGATAGGGGAGGATCCCTTGAGCCCAGGAGTTTGAGACCAGCCTGGGCAACATAGTGAGACCCCATCTCTACAAAATATTTTTAAAATTAGCCGGGCGTTGTGGCATGTGCCTGTGGTCCTAGCTACTTGGGAGGCTGAGGCAGTAGGATCTCATGAGCCCCGGAGTTGGAGGCTGCAGTGAGCTAGGATGGCACCACTGCACTCCAGCCTGGGCAACAGAACAAGACCGTGTCTGTAAAAAGAGAGAAAAGAAACAGTCAGTTCCTAGACTGGAGCAGATGTTTGCAATAATGCATCCAACAAAGGACTCCCCAGGGAGGGAAATGGGCCAAAGATGGGAACAGGCGCTGCTTGGAAGAGCCTGTGAAACGGTGCTTGACTTCTCTGCACAACAAGGAAGCGTGTTTAGGGCCACGTTGTAGAATGGCTGCAAGGACGAGCACCGCTCACGCTGGCTCAGTATCTACTAAGTAGAGCATTTCCCCACCCTGTGACCCAGAGTATCTTCTCCCAGATAAATTCCCAGGAGAACTGCAAACTAAACACTTGTACCTGAGTGTCCACAGACACTTGCTTCCTGGTTTCCAACCCTGGGCACAGCCCAGATGCCCAGAAGCGGGAACTGGGCATGGCTGGTATGTGCCTACTTCAGGACCTGTCGCTGCACTGGGCAACAGGGACAGTGGGAAGGTAGGAAGCCACTCCAGGCTTGGGGGCTCCCCTGTGTGTTTCTGCATCATCAATTTCAAGAAGCCGTCAACCTCGGCCCAGGATCACCCCTGGGGGAAGGACTGACAGGAGCACATCTTTAGCCTCATGCTAAAGATCTGAGCATTGGGCCAGGCGCGGTGGCTCAGCCTGTAATCCCAGCACTTTTGGGAAGCCAAGGTGGATGGATCAGGAGGTCAGGAGTTGGGGACTAGCCTGACCAACATGGTGAAACCCATGTCTACTAAAATAAAAAAATTAGCCAGGTGTGGCGGTGCGCCTGTAACCCCAGCTACTTGGGAGGCTGAAGCAGGAGAATCGCTTGAACCTGGGAGGCAGAGGTTGCAGCGAGCCGAGATGCGCCACTGCACTCCAGCCTGGGCGACAATGCGAGACTCTGTTTCAAAAAAAGATCTGTGCGTTGGTGTTAAGTCAGATATTAAGAGGTGTGGGCTGGGGTATGTGTGGGGGTCAGAGGAGGCGATGTTTGCCCTGAGATAAGGACAGAGCCCAAATTCCCATGGGGAGTGGAATCCCCTTTGTAGGCCCTGACACGAGCGTGACAGCTTAGCTAGGGGCACTGACATCAAAGGTGATGGCACCTGTCCGGAGGACTCCGGGTTTTATTCCAATTGAGGGGAGGCTGCGGCATGTCCCTCTTTAATATAGAGGTGAGGGAGGCTCTCGGCACCCCGCCTGCTGCAGCAAAGCCTGAGGACAGGACCTCTGGGGAACTCTGCACCAGAGCGGAATCCTCAAACCAGCCCCTGGGTGGTCTTTATTCATCCAGAACCTAATTCTCCTAGAGGTTCGGAAGGGGGTGCTCTTGTACCTTGGTTTTGTGTTTTGTTTTGTTTTTGTTTGTATTTTGAGTCTCACTCTGCCATCCAGGCTAGAGTGCAATGGTGCGATCTCAGCTCACTGCCACCTCTGCCACCCAGGTTCAAGCGATTCTCCTGTCTCAGCCTCCTGAGTAGCTGGGATTACAGCTGTCTGCTACCAGACCCGGCTCATTTTTGTATTTTTAGTAGAGACAGGTTTCACCATCTTGGCCAGGCTGGTCTTGAACTCCTGACTTCGTGATCCACCCACCTCAGCCTCCCAAAGTTCTGAGATTACAGGCGTGAGCCACCGCTCCCAGCCGCACCTTGTGTTTTTTTTCTTTTTTTTGCGGCCTGTAGCTGTTTCTCATTAGCCTGATGGAGGTGGTGTTGGGGTGGCGGGGTGCTATTATTAAGCCTTCTGCTGTCACAGTCCTGGGGTCTTACTTCCTGCGCTGCCTGCATAGGGAGCTGCCCTCCAGGACAAGGGCCACAGTGTGCAGCAAGCCCCCCATGGCCACAGGGCAGGGCATTTCAGGCCAAGAGTCTGCACTGTGCTGGCCACTAACGGCATTGAGTGGATCACAAAACTGGCTTTTTTTTTTTCCTTCAGTGAAATAGAAATGGGTTTTGCCATGTTGCCCAGGCTGGTCTCAAACTCCTGGGCTCAAGCAGTCCTCCCACTTTGGCCTCCCAAAGTGCTGGGATTACAGGCACGAGCCACTGCACCTGGCCTACAACTGGCATTTCTTTAAAAATGTAATAGAATGGGCCGGGCGCGGTGGCTCAAGCCTGTAATCCCAGCACTTTGGGAGGCCGAGACGGGCGGATCACGAGGTCAGGAGATCGAGACCATCCTGGATAACACGGTGAAACCCCGTCTCTACTAAAAAATAGAAAAAACTAGCCGGGCGAGGTGGCAGGTGCCTGTAGTCCCAGCTACTCGGAGGCTGAGGCAGGAGAATGGCGTAAACCCGGGAGGCGGAGCTTGCAGTGAGCTGAGATCCGGCCACTGCACTCCAGCCCGGGAGACAGAGCGAGACTCCGTCTCAAAAAAAAAAAAAAAAAAAAAAAGTAATAGAATGGAAAGTGGCAGAGCGCACTGCTTTTCATAGAAGAGAATATCGCATTGGGGCTCTTCTGTTGCTCCTGCCTGTGCTGCACATCCTGCTTCACAGCGTAAGGCGCAGCTCTTGATGTGCCTCGGTGTAACAGGTATAGGGTGGATGCTACCATTGTGAAGAGAGAGGAGAGCTCTTTGCTTAAAAAATTCCATAGAATGGAGAACAGGATGTGCCGGCTTAGGAGAGGGAAGAGGTACAGGCCTGCTCTGCCTGAGCTGCAGATGGGACACACGCTTCCCAATTCAAAGGGGAGTCGTGTCTTTCTCCAGGGCCACCAAGCAGCAAGTACCTCTGCTGCGTGTTCTTTTCTGAGCCTGTGGACCAGGTTTACCAACAGTTGCCTGTGGCCAAGCCGGCCACCAGCCTGTGCATAAGAAAAAGGAAGACTGTGCCTCCAAGAAGGGCCCATGATGGGAACACTGGCTTAGAAGTTTATGTGCTCCTATGCTGGACCAGCTGGTCCCACACCCAGGACCAAAAACACCTGGCAGGAGATGGGGAGATGTAATGTACTTCATGAGTACACACTGGAGAAGGACAGCCCTGGAAGGCAGAGGCTCACGGTGGGCTGTGGCCAGGCCAGGAAATTCACTCCCACCTCGACTTCCCTCCTCAACACAGCTGGCCTGACACTGCTGCCTGCTTCAGAGTTTAGTGTGTGTAAGGTGTGACTGGCCCAGCAAGGAGGGGATGATGGCGGTTGTCAAGGGGAGGTGAACGGACAGGATTCTGGCTCCTGTGTGTAACATCTGCATCTCAGGAGGCTCTCGTTTTAGAAGCCAGGTCAGGAGCTTCGTGATGCACACAAACACCAAAGAAGCAGGAGGCCTTCTGGGATCCCGCCCGCGGGCAGCCTCCTGGAGACAGGCCTGGTCCATCTGGCCCTTGGTGACATCAGGACCCCCCAGCGACAGAACCAAGGAAGCCACCATGTTGTCGCTGCCATTTTCCAGGACAGTAAACAGAAACAAGACAAGGAGCACTCAGGACACCCAGACAGACGGTGGGGCCAGCCAGTGGCATGAGCGGGCTGCCCTGCCCTCTGGGATTTTCTGGAAAAGAACAAAAGGATAGAAGTGGTGCTAATGAGGCAGCTGGAGTTATCAGAACTCAAACTCAGCTCCTTCTTCCCATCGGGCCCCGTTGGCCACTTTTTTTTTTTTTTTTTTTTTTTTTTTTGAGACGGAGTCTCACTCTGTCGCCCGGGCTGGAGTGCAGTGGCCGGATCTCAGCTCACTGCAAGCTCCGCCTCCCAGGTTCACGCCATTCTCCTGCCTCAGCCTCCCGAGTAGCTGGGACTACAGGCGCCCGCCACCTCGCCCGGCTAGTTTTTTTATATTTTTTAGTAGAGACGGGGTTTCACAGTGTTAGCCAGGATGGTCTCGATCTCCTGACCTCGTGATCCGCCCGTCTCGGCCTCCCAAAGTACTGGGATTACAGGCTTGAGCCACCGCGCCCGGCCCGTTGGCCACTTTTAGGCCTCATCCACCTGATGGCTTCCTGCTTAGGGCCGTTTCCTGGACAGGCCCTTCCTCTGGGCCAAAGCAGAGGGGAGAGCACATTTGCCATGCGTTCTCATTTTCCCAGCCTGTGGTCTGAGTTCTGTCAGAGCAAGATCAGCTCTCAGAGCTTCTGTCCCCACCCACCCCATCCTCCTGAGCCAGGCTCAGGTATGGGCAAGACCTGGTAAGAGCTGGGAGTGCTGTGCACGAGGCCTGGTAGAGTCTCATCACCGCCGCTGTGCCGAGTACACGACGGCGCTTCTGTTGGTGTTCAGGGGGTTAGATCAGTCCCCAGTGAGGATAGAGCGGAGATCCAGATGCATTCCAGGCCAGGTGCAGTGGCTTCTGACTGTAATCCCAGCACTTCGGGAGGCTGAGGAAGGATTGCTTGAGGCCAGAGGTTTGAGACCAGCCTGGGCAAAATAGTGAGACCCCTATTTCTACAAAACATTTTAGCTGTGCCTAGTGGTGCACACCTATAGTCCCAGCTACTCAGGAGGCTGTGCTGGGAGGATCGCTTGAACCCAGAAGGTTGAGACTGTAGTGAGTCATGATCACACCACTGCACTCCAGCCTGAGCAACAGAGCAAGACCCTGTCTCAAAAACAAATGTATTGGCCGGGTGCAGTGGCTCATGCCTATAATCCCAGCACTTCAGGAGGCTGAGACAGGCGGATCATGAGGTCGAGAGATCGAGACCAGCCTGGCCAACATGGTGAAACCCCGTCTACTAAAAATAAAAAAATTAACCGGGTGTGGTGGTGGGCACCTGTAATCCCAGCTACTCAGGAGGCTGAGGCAGGAGAATTGCTTGAGCCCTGGAGGCAGAGGTTGCAGTCAGCCAAGATCAGACCACTGCATTCCAGCCTGGTGACAGAATGAGACTCCGTCTCAAAAAAAAAAAAAAACACGTCACAGGCCTGTGTGTATGGTTGTCACTGGGGAATGTTCCAGAAGCTACAAGAAAGCACATGTGCGGGCCACGCATGGTGGCTCACACCTGTAATCCCAGCACTTTGGGAGGCCGAGGTGGGCTGATCACCTGAGGTCAGGAGTTTGAGACCAGTCTGATTGACATGGAGAAACCCTGTCTCTACTAAAAATACAAAATTAGGCTGGCATGGTGGCACATGCCTGTAATCCCAGTGACTCCAGAGTCTGAGGCAGGAGAATCGCCTGAACCTGGGAGATGGAGGTTGCAGTGAGCTGAGATCGCGCCATTGCACTCCAGCTTGGGCAATGAAACTCCGTCTCAAAAAAAAAAAAAAAAATGCAAGAAATAGCTCCTGAGCCAAGTTTGAATTTCTCATCCTCTCTGTCCTCAAACAACGTGGGGACCTGCTGAGGCGGGGTAGGGGCTCCCGGGTGGGCGGGCCCGGAGATGACGCCCGCCGGTTCTGCCTTGCAGCAGCAGTGGACGTCAGCTCAGCGAGGTCTTCATCCAGCTGCCCTCGCGAAAGGAGCTGCCGGAGTACTACGAGCTCATCCGCAAGCCCGTGGACTTCAAGAAGATAAAGGTAACACTGACGTTGTGCCTGTGCCGTGCATCTGCCCGGGGAGGGGAGTCTGACCCAGGGGCACCCCCATCTGAGAGCTGTGGGGTGTGGGCAGAATGACCAGAAACTGCTTGGGCAGGGCCTTGGGCTGCCTGGTTAGGGACCTGGTTGTGGGCTTTTGGGGTTCCTTGTAAGGGTTGGAGGTGTCCTGTGGGATGTCAGTGAGCAGTCGGTGTTGAGTGTTTCTTCAAGGTCCTGCTCACTCAGTGCTGGGCCTCAGTCATGCAGTTCCCATGCCTGGTGGGCCGGGTTACCAAGGCTGGGGCTTCAGCCACATCCTCATAGGTGCGAGGAATACTGGCCCGCGGGGTCCCCAGCACACAGCGAGACCTGCGGGCAGGCGAGGCGGGGTCCTGAGGTAAGACCTGCTCCTCCCGTCCATTGCAGGAGCGCATCCGCAACCACAAGTACCGCAGCCTCAACGACCTAGAGAAGGACGTCATGCTGCTGTGCCAGAACGCTCAGACCTTCAACCTGGAGGGCTCCCTGGTGAGGGCACCGCTGAGGGATGGGGATGGGCCACTCCCACAGCTGGGCTTTGAACCAACCCGCCCCTGCTTCCTTTCTGAATTGATGGGTTAAAAACATTTCCCGCTAGCTGTGGTGGTTTGTGCCTGTAATCCCAGCACTTTGGGAGGCCAAGGCGGGAGGATCACTTGGGGCCAGGAGTTCAAGACCAGCCTGGGCAACGTAACAAGACCCTGTCTTTAAAAAAAAAAAAAAAAAAAAAAAAAATTTAAATTTCCAACAACTAGGGATTTTTTAGCAATTACAAAAGCAGTACGTATTTACCAAAGAAAATAAAGATAGGCACAACAGAAGAAATAGACTCAGAGTCCTCTGTCTGTTGGAATTTTGTTTTGAATTCCCTGGGGCACACTCTCTTCAGAGGAATCCTGTGGGTGTGTTCTTTCCTGTGATAGAGTTGACACACACACAGCCTCACCTTGGCAAACTTTTCTTAAGTGTGTTTGGGATTGATGCCTCCCACAAAAAGTACTTGACTTTGATGCGTTTGGGGAAGATGCTGGCTGCAACAAGGGACATGCATTTCTAATGTTATTGCAGACCTCAGAGATTCTGCAGGAGGGAGACACCTGCAGCCATTCCCAAACCAGTGTGCCTGACCTTTCACCCTGGAGCATTTCAGAAGCCTGATGCTCTCTGGGGTACCCGTGGAGGAAGATTATGGAGAGGGCCTTTCACCCTGGGTGGGCTGAAGCCCCGACCCACTGAGCCTCGCACAGGGACAACACAGGGCTGGGGCTGGGGCTGGGGCTGGGGCTGGGGCTGGGGCTGGGGCCAGGGCCGGGCAGGCAACCCTCCAGTCAGGCCCATCCACTCAAGCCCCTGGTGTCTCCGCCCAGATCTATGAAGACTCCATCGTCTTGCAGTCGGTCTTCACCAGCGTGCGGCAGAAAATCGAGAAGGAGGATGACAGTGAAGGCGAGGAGAGTGAGGAGGAGGAAGAGGGCGAGGAGGAAGGCTCTGAATCTGAATGTGAGTCCCGGGGGGTTCAGGATGCCGGGGTTCACGCTGGCCGGAGAGCCCCCAAGGACACAGCTTTTCACAGCCCTCCTGGCTCCCAGACGCCCCTTGCTGTGAGGGTGCTGCATTCCCAGAGCTCAAGGCTGTCTTTCCCTCCTGGTCCCCTCTAGCTCGGTCTGTCAAAGTGAAGATCAAGCTTGGCCGGAAGGAGAAAGCACAGGACCGGCTGAAGGGCGGCCGGCGGCGACCGAGCCGAGGGTCCCGAGCCAAACCGGTCGTGAGTGACGACGACAGTGATGAGGAACAAGAGGAGGTGAGGTTGGGCCCCCGAGCAGGCAGGGCTGGTGGGTGGCGGGAGGCATCCCAGGGCCCTGACAGGACAGCCCTGTGGGGTGGTCCTCCCACTCCCCCATGCTGCAGGTGGGGAAACTGAGGCTTGACCTGCCATGGCTGACCCCAGGTCACACAGCCACTGTGTGGCAGGGCTGCCACTCAAACCCAAGCCTGTGTGACCCTGGAACCAACTCTTAGTACCCGTGGGTGTCTGGGGACTGGGAGGACATATGAGGTCTCAGGACAGGCAACAGGCGGTCCCACAGCACCAGGGCTCCTGGGCTGAGGCCGGGCAGGCCAGGGCTTGATTAGGGTCAAGTGGGAGGTGCTAGGATTGGGGACCCACCAGGCAGTGTCCTGTCTTCTCAGTGTGGTAGAGAATGGGCAGAAACGCCAAACCCACAGTGGATAGTTTTTGGGGGACAGTGGGGAGCCTGAGCAGATCCACTTGCTGGCTTTAAATAATCTTCACCTCTGTCTCTGGCCCTTCTGGCTGTGGGACCTGGCAGGTCACTTTGCTTCTCAAGCTTCAGTTTCCTCTTAGGCAAAGCCAGGAGGCTGCATGGATGAGGGCCGCCCCCACTCAGGCCTGGCTCCCATTGACGCCCGGTGAATGCCATTTTGCCAGCACAGAAGAAGCAAATTTCAGTGCCTAGGAAGTAGTCTGACAAAAGAGGCGCGTGACCTTTGAGGACATTCTTGAAGTCCTCACGGGGAGGGGTGGCTCCTGTGTCAGGCAGGAGGGTCTGGGCTGTGATGGTGTCTCTCTTGCCCAAGCCAGAGCAAGGTGTTTTATGGCCCATGCCAGGCCGTTTAAAAAGGTTTTATGGGCCGGGCGCGGTGGCTCACACCTGTAATCCCAGCACTTTGGGAAACTGAGGCAGGAGGCTCACTGGAGCCTGGGAGGTCGAGGCTGCAGTGAGCCGTGACAGTACCACTGCACTCCAGCCTGGGCAACAGAGCAAGACCCTGTCTTAAAAAAAAAAAAAAAAAAAAAAAAATTATATGAAAGAGCAAAGATCTTTCACAGTTAGGAAGAGCCAAGATGGTTTGGAAGCTGTAGGTCAGGGGCCAAGGGCCAGGCAGGTGACATGGGACAGAGCAGGGAAGACACATGGAGCCTCACAGGTCCCGAGACGGCCGAGTGTGGTCACAGGGACTGGTCCTTAGAGAAACATGAAGTTCAGGCGTGGCTATGGCTGCAGTAGCTTCTGTTGCCGGCATCGGTGTTTTCTTGAGCAAGTTTATTTAAAACTTGGCAGGCCCCTGGCAAAGTGCCCTAACAGGGGCGACCAACGCATACTGTCTCCTCCTGTCCCCTCTCCAGGACCGCTCAGGAAGTGGCAGCGAAGAAGACTGAGCCCCGACATTCCAGTCTCGACCCCGAGCCCTTCGTTCCAGAGCCGAGACGGCATAGGCCTTAGCAGTAACGGGTAGTGGCAGTCGTAGTTTCAGACTTGGGGTAAAACTGTATAAACAAAAGAATCTTCCATATTTATACAGCTGAGAAGCTGTAGGACTGTTTGTGACTGGCCCTGTCCTGGCATCAGTAGCATTTGTAACAGCATTAACTGTCTAAAAGAGAGAGAGAGAGAATTCCGAATTGGGGAACACGCGATACCTGTTTTTCTTTTCCTTTGCTGGCAGTACTGTTGCGCCGCAGTTTGGAGTCACTGTAGTTAAGCGTGGATGCATGTGCGTCACCGTCCACTCCTCGTACTGTATTTTATTGGACAGGTCAGACTCGCCGGGGGCCCGGCGAGGGTATGTCAGTGTCACTGGATGTCAAACAGTAATAAATTAAACCAACAACAAAACTCACAGCCTTGCCTGCAGGTGGACTCATGCCTGGCTCCCGGGGTTTCTGCCAGCAGGAGTGGTGGGGGCCACCTCATGTCCAGGTCCCTGTCCTTCTCCTGGCACCAGAGCCCAGGGGGCCTGTTTCACAGAGGAGGATACTGAGACCCTGGCAGGGGAAGAGGACTTGCCTGGCCACATATGTGGCCTTTGCCGCTGCAGGTCTCCATCATTTGTTCAGTTGAGACCTATAGTGCAGGGAGCAGGCGGCTCCGTCCCTACCCTGTCCGTGGCCAAGCCTGGGTTGGGGAGACCCTCACAGAAATGGGCAGATGCCACATAGAGCTCTCAAGGCCATGATGCAGGAAGCTCAGGGCGTAATGGAAGCCCAGGTGGTCACGGAGGGCTTTCAAATCCAGAACGTAATTTGAGTTTTTGTTTTTTTGTTTTGTTTTGTTTTTGAGACGAAGTCTCTGTCACCCAGGCTGGAGTGCAGTGGCACGATCTCGGCTCACCGTGACCTCAGCCTTCCAGGTTCGAGCGATTCTCCTGCCTCAGCCTCCTGAGTAGCTGGGATTACGGGGTGCGCCACCATGCCCAGCTAATTTTTTGTATTTTAGTAGAGATGGGGTTTCATCATGTTGGCCAGGCTGGTCTCAAACTCCTGAGCTCAGGTGATGCACCCGCCTCAACCTCCCAGAGTGCAGGGATTACAGGCATGAGCCACTGTGCCCAGCCACTAATTTTTGTATTTTTAGTAGAGGCACGGTGTCACCATGTTGGCCAGGCTGCTCTCAAATTCCTGATCTCAACCTTGATCCACCCACCTTGGCCTCCCAAAGTGCTGGGATTACAGGCATGAGCCACCGTGCTTTGAGTTTTTTACAGTAAGTCTTGGCTGGAGTGCAGTGGCTCAATCTCTGCTCATTGCAACCTCTGCTTGCTGAGCTCCAGCAATCCTCCCACCTCAGCCTCCTGAGGAGCTGGGATTATAGGTGCACACCACCACCCCCAGCTAATTTTTGTTTTTTTGTTTTTTTGTTTTGAGATAGAGTCTCGCTCTGTCGCCCGGGCTGGAGTGCAGTGGCGGGATCTCAGCTCACTGCAAGCTCCGCCTCCCGGGTTCACGCCATTCTCCTGCCTCAGCCTCCCGAGTAGCTGGGATTACAGGCGCCCACCACCTTGCCCGGCTAGTTTTTTGTTTTTTTTTAGTAGAGACGGGGTTTCACTGTGTTAGCCAGGATGGTCTCAATCTCCTGACCTCGTGATCCGCCCGTCTCGGCCCCTCAAAGTGCTGGGATTACAGGCTTGAGCCACCACGCCCAGCCTGTTTTTGTTTTTTGTTTTTTGGTTTTGGTAGAGACAGGGTTTTGTGATGTTGCCCAGGTTGGTCTCAAACTCCTGAGTTCAAGCAATCCACCCGCCTCAGCCTTTCAGAGTTCTGAGATTACAGATGTGAGCCACCGTGCCCAACTAATTTGAATTCTTATCATTTTTATCTGTTCATTAAGAGCCATTATTAGTGGGTCATTATGGTCATACTTGGCTTTAATTCTTGAAATATGGTTTCTTCTAGCTCTTTGAACCTTTTTTTTTTTCTTTAATTGAGACAAGGTCTTGCTCTGTCACCCAAGCTAGAGTGAAGTGGTGTCATCACGATTCATAACAGCCTTGACCTCCTGGGCTCAAGTGATCCTCCTGCCTCAGCCCCCTAAGTAGCTGGGACCACAGGTGCACACCAGCACACTGGGCTAATTGTTGTGTGTGTGTGTGTAGAGATAATGTTTTGCTTTGTTGCCTGGGCTGGTGGTCTGAACTTCTGAGCTCAAGTGACCGTCCTGCCTCAGTCTACTTTTTTTAATTTTTTTTTAAAATCAAGACAGGGGGCCGGGCGCGGTGGCTCAAGCCTGTAATCCCAGCACTTTGGGAGGCCGAGACGGGCGGATCACGAGGTCAGGAGATCGAGACCATCCTGACTAATACGGTGAAACCCTGTCTCTACTTAAAAATACAAAAAAAAAAAAAAATTAGCCGGGCGAGGTGGCGGGCGCCTGTAGTCCCAGCTACTCGGGAGGCTGAGGCAAGAGAATGGCATAAACCCGGGAGGCGGAGCTTGCAGTGAGCTGAGATCCGGCCACTGCACTCCAGCCTGGGTGGCAGAGCAAGACTCCGTCTCAAAAAAAAATAAAAATAAAAATAAAAATAAATAAATCAAGACAGGGTATTGCTCTGTTGCCCAGGCTGGAGTGCAGTGGTGTGATCATAACTCAACTTCCAGAGCTCAGATGATCCTCCCTCTTCAGCCTCCAGTGTATCTGGGACCACAGACATGCACAACCCAGCTTGAACCTATTTTTAGTAGCTGTTTTGAAGGCTTTAGGTCCAACGTCCGGACCCGTTCTTCCATAGAAAGGTTCTCTTGACTCCTTTTTGTCCTCAGCGTAGGTCACACTTTCCTGTTTCTTCACATGTCTGGCAAGCTTTTGTTGTCAGAAAGTAGACATTGTATTTTATTTATTTGTTTTTAATTTTTGTATGTTTTTGAGATGGAGTCTCTCACTGTCACCCAGGCTGGAGTGCAGTGGTGTGATCTTGGCTCACTGCAGCCTCCGCCTCCCGGGTTCAAGCGATTCCCCCGCCTTAGCCTCTGGAGTAGCTGGAATTACAGGCACCTGCCACCATGCGCGGCTAATTTTTGTATTTTTAGTAAAGACAAGGTTTCACTGTGTTGGCCAGGCTGGTCTCGAACTCCTGACCTCAGGTGATCTGCTCACCTCAGCCTCCCAAAGTGCTGGGATTACAGGCTTGAGCCACCACGCCCGGCCTTGTTTTGTTCTTAATTCTCATTTTTCTTTCTTTCTTTCTTTTTCTTCTTGTATGTTTCCCCTCGGAGACAAGGTCTTGTGCCGTTGCTGATGCTGGACTGCAGTGGTGCAATCTCAGCTCACTACAGCCTCCTGGGCTCAAGCCATCCTCCCACCTCAGCCTCCCGAGCAGCCAGAACTACAGACTTGTGCCACCACACCTGGCAAAAATTTTTTTTTTTTTTTTTGGTAGAGACAGGGTTTTTCCATGTTGCCCACAGTGGTCTTGAACTCCTGGGCTCAAGCAATCTGCCCACCTCGGCCTCCCAAAATGCTGGGATTACAGGCGTGAGCCACCACTCCCGGCCCAATTCTCGTTTTTCTTTAGGAGTCACCCCTGGGTCAGCCGAGCTGAGACATCAGTCGGTGGTTGGTCAGAACTTGTGCCCAAATGCTGAGTCAGTGGCTCTGCCCAGGCAGTTTGCAAGCTGGCCCTACCTTTGCTTTCTGCCTGTGGTTCCTATTAGGGCATGCACTTCAGCTCTGTTGGGCAGGGAGACGTGCATCGGGCTCTCTCCAGGGCGTATGTGTTGTCTTGGCCTGCACGTGGCCCCCCAAACCCCTATGGATACCGGGGGCCAGCTGGACCTCCTTTTCAATTTCTGGCTAGTTTACCAATCTGTTGCCCAATTGGAGTCTCAACCTTAGGCCAGCTGATGACCTTGGCCCTCCCCTCCCCGTTCACTCCGCACCGAGATCCCTGCAGCTTCTAACAGTGAGGCCCTCCAGCAGTGAGGCCACTGATTTCCATGGCCTGGCTAGAGCTGGGGGCCCAGGCCAGGAGCAGCCCCAGGCAGAAATCACCTCCTACTGCTCTTCTCTTGCCACTTGGTAGTTTTTCTGGAATAAACATGTCCTCACCGGGTGAGCACCTTTGACCAGATCTTCACAGTCCCGGGATGGTTGCTTTGGACAGTTCTCTTAAGCTTTACTGTTGCTTTTAGGGAGAGGATTTGCCAAGATCCTCACTCCACCATTTGGGAAAATCCTCATTTTGTTTGTTTCAATAGCTTTGGCTTTATTTTAATAGATTAGAATGTATTATTTATTTATTTATTTTTGAGACAGGGTCTTGCTCGGTCACCCAGGCTGGAGTACATAGTGACACGATCTCTGCTCACTACAACCTCCGCCTCCTGGGCTCAAGCAATTCTGCCACCTCAACCTTCTGAGTAGCTGGGATTACAGGCGTGTGCCACCACATCTGCCTAATTTTTTTGTATTTTTAGTAGAGACAAGATTTTGCCGGCCGGGCGTGGTGGCTCAAGCCTGTAATCCCAGCACTTTGGGAGGCCAAGACGGGCGGATCACGAGGTCAGGAGATCGAGACCATCCTGGCTAACACGGTGAAACCCCGTCTCTACTAAAAAGTACAAAAAACTAGCTGGGCGAGGTGGCGGGTGCCTGTAGTCCCAGCTACTTGGGAGGCTGAGGCAGGAGAATGGCGTGAACCCGGGAGGCGGAGCTTGCAGTGAGCTGAGATCCGGCCACTGCACTCCAGCCCGGGCGACAGAGCGAGACTCCGCCTCCAAAAAAAAAAAAAATTTAAGGAAAATAGTTTTTAGGAAAAAAATGAGGGGAGCCCACAGAAAGAACTTTGTATGTCCACCTATGCAAAACCCATGTCATGGGGACACGGGTACGTGTTAGCTGTCGTGCAGATGAGTTGTCCAGGCTGCAGGCCCATCTGACTCAGGTCTCAGACATCGGCTTTGGCCTGAGGGCCTGGAACCAGCTTGGTCCCCATGTGGACAGTGGCCTCAAGCCAGGGGCCTCCACCCGTATGACTGGTGACAGCTGCTGGCTGGCTACTCCCCTTCCTGACCTTTGCTCTCCGCACCTGCCCCTCTGGTAGGCCTTTGCTCTCTCTCTCAGTCCCACTGGCCAATACCCTTCCTCCAACAACCGCGAGGGCTAGGGGACTTCGTTCCCGTTTCCCAGATGACACAAGCGGAGCTCAGGGAGGTTGAGCCACTGGCCTAAGGCTACACAGATCTGAGCTCAGGTTTGGGGGGCATGAGACTCCTCTGGGGCTGCTACCTGCTCCGGGGTCTGGAGCAGGGACCCTGAGACTTGAAGGTTGAAATGGCCCCTGGAACCAGGTAGTGAACTAAGCAATGGCGGACAGCTCAGTGTGTCCTGAGGAGTCAGGAGAGGCTTCCACAAGACACGAGTGAGCAGGACCTTAAAGGTGAAACGCCGAATGGTCAGGGCATGATGGGACCTGACACGGCCTGGGTGAGGAGGGAGTGGGAGGAATAATGTGGGACATCATATGTGGCAGGTGGTCACACGCTTTCCCATCCAGCCATCTAGGCTGGCTCTCCTAGAGTCTTTTTTGATTTGTTTCGTTTTGTTTTGAAGCAGAGTCTCGCCCTGTCGCACAGCTGGAGTACAGTGGCACCATAGTTTCTCGAGTAGCTGGGACAACAGGCACGCACCCATGCCCAGCTAATTTTTGTATTTTTAGTAGAGACGTGGTTTTGCCATGTTGGCCAGGCTGGTCTCAAACTCTTGACCTCAGGTGATCCGCCTGCCCCATCCTCCCAAAGTGCTGGGATTACAGGCATGAGCCACCGTGCCTGGCCTCTCCTAGAGTCTTGCTTCAAGACTCTAGTCATCAAGTCATCAAGTCTCCTTTTCCTTCCCTGGAGTTTGGGTGGACTTGAGACTCAGAGTTCAATGGAAGTGACATCATGTAAACTACTAAGAGTAGGTCACAGAAAGCACCACAGCTTCCACCTTGCTTGCTCAGACACTCACTTTTGAATCACCAGCTGCCATATAACAGCCTGACTTCCTGGAGCCTGCCATTTTTTGAGGAAGCCCAACCAAGTCCATGCTATAAGGCCACCAAGACCATGGGAAGAGAAAGCACTGGCTGCCCCAGCCCTAGCCCTCAGCTTTCAGCTGCATCAGAGACCCTGAGCCCATACCGCTGAGCTGAGCCCTTCCCACATTCCTGACCCATAGAAACCACGAGAGCTAATAAACACATTGTTTTAAACCACTGTCTGTTAGGCAGCAACAGTCATTGGAACATCATAAAACAATTTTTTAAATGACTGGGATCTAATTAAACATGGAAAGATCTTGAGAACATTGTTGAGGATAGAACAACGGGCTGCACAGTGAAGCAAATGTCCAGCAAGATGCCATTTTGGACACATACTGGATCCTGGATATGTGTTCTGGACCATGTCACTTGCACATCACATTTAGAGAAAGCTATGTCAGGACACACCCCAAATACACAACAGCCTGAACTGCTGCTGTTACCCTTGGCAGTGGGGGAGGGAAGGGTGGTGTTAAGAGATTCCCCAAGCTGGTGAGGTCACCTGGCCATTTTATTTTTTTATTTTTTTATTTTTGTGTATTTTTTTTGAGATGGAGTTTTGCTCTTTCACCCAGGCTAGAATGAAGTGATGCAATCTCAACTCACTGCAACTTCTGCCCCCCAGGATCAAGTGTGATTCTCCTGCCTCAGCCTCTTAAGTAGCTGGGATTATAGGCACCCACCACCACACCCAGCTAATTTTTGTATTTTTAGTAGAGATGGGGTTTTGCCATGTTGGCCAGGCTGTTCTCCTGACCTCATGCCACCCACCTCGGCCTCCCAAAGTGCTGGGATTGCAGGCGTGAGCCACCATGCCCGTCTGCCTGGCCATTTTAAGAGTCACTTTTTGGGCTGGGTGCAGTGGCTCTTGCCTGTAATCCCAGCACTTTGGGAGACTGAGGTGGGCAGATCACTTTTTTTTTTTTTTTTTTTTTGAGGTGGAGTCTTGCTCTGTTGCCCAGGCGTGAGTGCAGGTGCAGTGGTACAATCTTGGCTCACTGCAACGTCCACCTCTCAAGTTCAAGCAATTTTCCTGCCTCAGCCTCCCATGTGACTGGGATTACAGGCACGTGCCACCATGCCCAGCTAATTTTTGTATTTTTAGTAGAGACGGGGTTTTGCCATGTTGGCCAGGCTGGTCTCGAATTCCTGACCGCAAGTGATCTGCCCGCCTCAGCCTCCCAAAGTACTGGCCCACTTTCTGTATGTTTTAATAGAGATCGTGTCTCACTATATTGCCCAGGCTGATCTTGAACTCCTGAGCTCAAGGGATCCTCCCACTTCAGTCTCCCAAAGTTCTGGGATTATAGGGTGTGAGCCACCATGTCCGGCCAGAACCACTTCTTGATTCCTCACCAATGTTTTGGTCAATAGCAGACTTGGTTTCTAGTTTCTGTCATGGTCTCAAAGATTTCTACTGCAATAAGCAAGTTCTTGGTCGGGCCTGGTGGCTCACACCTGTAATGTCAGCACTTTGGGAGGCCAAGGTGGGCGGGTCGCTTGAGGCAAGGAGTTCGAGACCAGCCTGGCAAACATGGTGAAGCCCCGTCTCTACTAAAAATACAAAAATTAGCCAGGCATGATGGCGCATGCCAGTAATCCCAGCAATCAGGAGGCTGAGGCAGGAGAATCGCTTGAACCCAGGAGGCAGAGGTTGCAGTGAGCCAAGGTCATGACACTGCACTCCATCCTGCGTGACACAGCAAGACTCTGACTCCAAAAAAAAAAAAAAAGACAATTCTTACCTGCAGGAGCGTTAATATGAATGAGGTGTCCAGAGCCCAGCTCCTCCCGATCCACCCATGTCTGATTCTGCTGTGTCCCCACCTCGCTGGCCTTGTAGGCCACTGACCTACAAGGAGTCCATGTCAGCTGCCATCCCTTTCCATCAGGCCACACCAGCCAATCCCCCCGACCCACTCATTCTCCTTCCTAAATATCACCTCAACCCACCCACCTCTCTCTCCACCCTTGACCTTCACCTCTCTCTCCACCCTTGACCTTCACCTCTCTCTCCACCCTTGACCTTCATCTGCACCAGCCTCAACCTCATGACTGGCCTAGACTAGCATGGTCAACTCCTTGGTTTCTCCGCTTCCACCCATGCTGCACTTTGTGGCCAGGGGCTTCTAAACTCTTACAGTTCCTCAATGCACAAGGAGGCCTGGTCAGCTGAGCCTGCACCTGCCCAGCCCTCTCTAAGCCTCAGCTAAAATTCTGCACCACATACTTCTAGGCACTGGCATGCGCAGGGGCCCGTTGCTGCAACCCCTCATGGCGAATCTCCCTTGGAGCCCTCAGACATCAGTTCCTGCCCGTTCTTGCCTGCCTTGGTAATTGGGGCAGGAAACACTTGGGGCCAGGCACAGTGGCTTACACGTGTTATCCCAGCACTTTGGGATGCTGAGGTAGGAGGATCGCTTGAGCCCAGAAGTTCAAGAGCAGCCTAGGCTCTACAAAAAAAAAATAAATAAAGTTCTACAAAGGTCAGTTTTCAAAGCATATTTCTGGCTGGGCGTGGTGGTGCACGCCTGTAATGCCAGCTACTTGGGAGACTGAGGCAGGAGAATTGATCGAACCCAGAAGGCAAAGAGGTTGCAGTGAGCAGAGATCGCACCACTGCACTCCAACCTGGGCAACAGAGCAAGACTTGTCTCAAAAAAACAAACAAACAAAAAAGTGAAAACAAAAGGAAATGCTAGCGTGTATGCTGAATAAATAAGCACTTTGAAAAGTTGACAGGGAGGCTGGGCATGGTAGCTCACACCTGTAATCCCAGCACATTGTGGGGCTGAGGCAGGAGGAGCACTTGAGCCCAGGAGTTTGACATCAGCCTGTACAATGTAGTGAGACACCGTGTCTACCAAAAAAAAAAAAAAAGACCCAGGCATGGTGGTGTCTGCCTGTAGTCCCAGCTACTCAGGAGGCTGAGGTGAGAAGATAACAGATTGAGCGGGGTGAGGCTGCAGTGAGCTGTGATTCCACCACTGCACTCCAGCCTGAGCGACAGAGGAAGACTTTGTCTCTACCAAAGGAAAAAAGATAAATTGACAGAAGTTCTTCCTATTTCTATTTTTTTTTTTTTTATTTTTTATTTTTTGAGATGCAGTCTCACTCCGTCGTCCAGGCTGGAGTGCGGTGGCTGGATCTAAACTCACTACAACCTCCCCTCCCAGATATAAGAGATTCTCCTGCCTCAGCCTCCCGTGTAGCTGGGATTACAGGCACCTGCCATCACAGCTGGCTTTTTTGTTTGTTTGTTTGTTTGTTTGTTTGTTTTTCAGACGGAGTCTGAAAAACACCCAGGCTGGAGTGCAGTGGCCGGATCTCAGCTCACTGCAAGCTCCGCCTCCCGGGTTCACGCCATTCTCCTGCCTCAGCCTCCCGAGTAGCTGGGACTACAGGCGCCGCCACCTCGCCCGGCTAGTTTTTTGTATTTTTAGTAGAGGCGGGGTTTCACCGTGTTAGCCAGGATGGTCTCGATCTCCTGACCTCGTGATCCGCCCGTCTCAGCCTCCCAAAGTGCTGGGATTACAGGCTTGAGCCACCGCGCCCGGCCCTTGTTTGTTTGTTTTTTAAATAGAGACGGGGTTTTGCCATGTTGATCAGGCTGGTCTTGAACTCCTGACCTCAAATGATCTGCCCACCTTGGCTACCCAAAGTGCTGGGATTACAGGCGTGAGCCACTGCAGCTGGCCTTCTATTTCTTTCTTTCTTTTTTTTTTTTCTTTTTTGAGACAGAGCCTCGCTCTCAAAAACAAAACAAAACAACAAAAAAAACCAGCATCACTGAAATGGATTGTAATACTATGTTCTTCTATTGAACAGACCACAAAAAACCTACTTTAACCTTTAAAAAAGAAAAAGGAAAGCCAGGCGCAATGGCTCACATCTGGAATCCCAGCACATTGGGAGGCCAAGGCGGGCAGATCATGAGGTCAGGAGTTCGAGACTAGACTGGCCAACATAGTGAAATCCCATCTCTACTAAAAATACAAAAATTAACCAGGCATGGTGGTGAGCACCTGTAGTCACAGCTACTGAGGAGGATGAGGCAGGAGAATCCCTTGAACCTAGGAAGTGGAGGTTGTGGTGAGCCGAGATTGAGAGTCACTGCACTCCAGCCTGGCAACAGAGGGAGACTCCATCTCAAAAAAAAAAAAAAGAAAAGAAAAAAATTGCCCGAGGTCACACAGTAAAAGGTTTGTGCTCAGACAGTGTGGTTCTAAACTGCTGTCCACAAAATCGAAGTTAAGGTAAAACACTCTCAGAAGGCCCTGTAAGGGCAGGTGGCACTTTTTCCCTGAAGCCAGTATGTCAGAATTGCAGTCAGTTACACCAACCCATTTAAATCAGTAGGATTGACCGGGAGTGGTGGCTCACACTTGCAATCCCAACACTTTGGGAGGCCGCAGAGGGCAGATCACTTGAGGTCAGGAGTTCGAGACCAGCCTGGCCAACGGGCGAAACCCCATCTCTACTAAAAATACAAAAATAGGTCGGGCATGGTGGCTCACGCCTGTAATCCCAGCACTTTGGGAGGCTGAGGTGGGCGGATCACAAGGTCAGGAGATTGAGACCATCCTGGCTAACACGGTGAAACCCCGTCCCTACTAAAAATACAACAAATTAGCTGGGTGTGGTGGTGGGCGCCTGTAGTCCCAGCTACTCGGGAGGCTGAGGCAGGAGAATGGTGTGAACTCGGGAGGTGGAGGTTGCAGTGAGCCGAGATACTGCCACTGCACTCCAGCCTGGGCGACAGAGCAAGACTCTTGTCTCAAAAAAAAAAAAAAAAAAGGAAGGAAGGAAGTTCTGACACAGGCTCCAACACAGACATCATGCTCAGTGAAATAAGCCAGACACAAAAGGAGAAATGCTATCTGATCTCACTCATAAGAGGTCCCTAGAATGGTAGAATGGTGTGTGCCACGGGCTGGGAGGGGGTGTGGCCAGAGTTGCAGTTTGCGAAATTGAGAATGTTCTGAAGATGGATGGTCGTGATGGTTGCACAACCGTGTGAATGCGCATAATGCCTAATGCCCCTAAACTGTGTAGTTAAAAGTGGCTAAGATGGGCCGGTCGCGGGGGCTCACGCCTGTAATCCCAACACTTTGTGAGACCGAGGTGGGTGATCACGAGGTCAGGAGTTCAAGACCAGCCTGACCAACATGGTGAAACCCCGTCTCTACTAAAAGTACAAAATTAGCCGGGCGTCGTGGCACGCGTCTGTAATCCCAGCTACTGGGGAGGCTGAGTTGGGAAGATCACCTGAACCCAGGGAGGTCCAGGCTGCAGTGAGCCATGATTGCACCACGGCACTCCAGCCTGGGTGAGAGATTGAGACCGTGTCTCCAAACAAACACCCATAAAAAACAGGGTTTTTTTTAATTTAAAAAGGAAAGAAAAGGAGAGTGCCATGTGGCAGGCACCTAGCCCTGTCCAGCACACCCTGAGACAGGGACGATGTCTCCTCCTTGACATAAGACCACAAGTTCTAACCAATTCAACCGAGGACGGAGCCCCAATTCCAGGCAGGGTGATTTGGTCCCCTTGTGAACTAAGATGCAGATGGAGAAGAGCAGGCACAGGCCTTGGGGCCCCTGCAGGGGTTTCTCACCGGCTTTTTCTCCCTGGATTCCTGTGGCTTCTGGGCAACAGAGTTAGGTGGGCTGGCAAGAGAGCTGCATGAGGCTGTGTCGTCCTTGACATTGAGCTGGAGGGCCAGAGTTCGTCACTGCTGACGCAGAGAAGCTGAGAGCCAAGGTTAGCCAGATGGCTTGGAGGAGCTTTAAACAATCTTTTCTTCTTTCTCTTTCCATCCATCTACCCTTCTTTCCTCCCTTCCTGCCCCCTTTCTTTTCTTCTTTCTTTCCTTTCTCTCTCCTTCCTCCCTTTCTTTTCTTCGGTTTTCTTTTTGTATTATTATTATTTTTTAGACAGGGTCTTGCTCTGTTGTCCAGGCTGGAGGGCAGTGGCATGATCACAGCTCACTACACCCTCAACCTTCTGGGTTCAAGCAATCCTCCTGCCTCAGCCTCCCAGGTAGCTGGAACCACAGGCACACACCACCACGCCTGACTGATTTTTTATTTTGATTGATTGATTTATTTTAAGACGGAGTCTCGCTCTGTCGCCCAGGCTGGAGTGCAGTGGCATGATCTCGGCTCACTGCAACCTCCACCCCCTAGGTTCAAGTGATGCTCCTGCCTCAGCCTCCCAAGTAGCTGGGATTACAGGCGCCTGCCACCATGCCTGGCAAATTTTTGTATTTTTAGTGGAGACAGGGTTTTGCCATATTGGCCATACTGGTCTCAAACTCCAGACCTTGTGATCTGTCTGCCTCAGCCTCCTAAAGTGCGGGGATTACAGGCATGAGCCACCTCACTGGGCCTAATTTTTTTATTTTTTTATTTTTTGAGATGGAGTTTCACTCTTGTTGCCCAGGCTGGAGTACAATGGCACAATCTCGGTGCAATCTTGGCTCACTGCAACCTCCGCCTCCCTGGTTCAAGCGATTCTCCTGCCTCAGCCTCCCAAGTAGCTGGGATTACAGGTGCACACCACCATGCCCTGCTTATTTTTTTTCCTTTTTTTTTTTTCGAGTTGGGGTCTTGCTTTGTTGCCCAGGCTGGAGTGCAGTGGTGTGATCTCAGCTCACTGCAACCTCTGCCTCCCAGGTTGAAGCGATTCTTGTACCTCAGCCTCTCAAGTAGCTGGGATCACAAGCGCATGTCATCATGCCTGGCTAACTTATATTTTTAGTAGAGATGGGATTTCACCATGTTGGTCAGACTGGTCTTGAACTCCTGACCTCGTGATTCGCCCACCTTGGCCTCCCAAAGGGCTGGGATTACAGGCGTGAGCCACCGTGCCTGGCCATGCCCGGCTAATTTTTTGTATTTTTAATAGAGATAGGGTTTCACCATGGCCAGGCTGGTCTTGAACTGCAGACCTCAGGTGATCTGCCCGCCTCAGCCTCCCAGAGTGCTGGGATTACAGGCGTGAGCCACCGCACCCGGCCTAATTTTTTATTTTTTGTAGAGATGGAGTCTTTCTGTGTTGCCCAGGCTGGTGTCAAACTCCTGGTCTCAAGAGATCCTCCTACTCCAGCGTCCAAAGTGCTGGCAGCGTCCAACGTGCTGGGATTACAGGCATGAGCCATGATGCCCAGCTTTTCTCTCTGTTTTTTTTTTTTTTTTTTTTCTCTCTCCCTCTCTTTCTTTCTAATTATGGCAAAACACATGTAATATAAAATTTACTGGCTGGGCATGGTGGCTCACACCTGTAATCCCAGCACTTTGGGAGGCTGAGGTGGGTGGATTGCCTAAGGTCAAGTTTGAGACCAGCCTGGCCAACATGGTGAAACCCCATCTCTACTAAATTAGCTGGGCATGGGAGCACACGCCCGTAATCCCAGCTACTCGGGAGGCTGAGACTACAGAATTCCTTGAACCCTGGAGGCAGAGGTGGCAGTGAGCCGAGATCACGCCACTGCACTTCAGCCTGAGTGACAGAGTGAGACTGTCTTAAAAAAAAAAAAAAAAGTTACCATCTTAACCATTTTTTTAAAAATAGGGCCTCACATTTTGAGGGATCTGATATTTCTTTGATAAAAGTGCTGCAATTAATCTGTATCCTCTTAACTATTTTTTTCTTTTCTTTTTTTGAGATGGAGTCTCGCTCTGTCATCCAGGCTGGAGTGCAGTGGCGTGATCTCGGCTCACTGCAACCTCCGCCTCCTGGGTTCAAGCTATTTTCCTGCCTCAGCCTCCTGAGTAGGTGGGATTACAGGTCCATGCCACCACCTCCAGCTAATTTTTGTATTTTTAGTAGAGACAGGATTTCACCACGTTGGCCAGGCTGATCTCAAACTCCTGACCTTGTGATCCGCTCACTTCAGCCTCCCAAAGTGCTGGGATTACAGGTGTTAGCCACCGTGCCTGGCCCTCTTAACCATTTTTAAGTGCACAGTTCAGCAGCATGAAGTACATTCACTGGAGTCAGACCATCAGTCCTCATCCATCTCCATCTTTCTCTTTTTTGTTGTTGTTTTGAGACAGGGTCTTACTCTGTCATCTAGTCTAGAGTGCAGTGGTGTGATCTTGGCTTACTACAGCCTCTGCCTCCCAGGTTCAAGCTATTCTCCTGCCTCAGTCTCCCTGGTAGCTGGGATTACAGGCACACACCACCATGCCCGACTAATTTTTTTGCATTTTTAGTAGAGATGGGATTTCACCATATTGGCCAGGCTGATCTTAAACTCCTGGCCTCAAGTGGTCTGCTCCAAACTGCTGAGATTACAGCCGTGAGCCACCGTGCCCGGCCATCTGCACCCTTCTCATCTTCCCAAATGTAACAATGTCCCTGTGAAACGCTCACTCCCCATTCCACCTCCCCAGTCCCTGGCAGCCACCGTTTTATTCCGGTGCTAGGGGAATTTCAAACCAGGCAAGTCTCAACACGTGCTCCAGCGTTAAGAACCAGCCCACAGCCCCGTTCCCTAATCACCGTCAAACCAAAATTTTACTTCAGGTTCTACTCTCAATCTGCTTTCTGTGAATCTGTTACTCTGGGGACTGCCTATAAGTTGAATACTACAGTGTCTCCACTTCAATGACTGGCTTATTTCACTTTTCTACTCTTAATTAGTTGATTATCTAGTTCTGAGACAGAATTTCGCCCTTGTCACTCAGGCTGGAATGCAAAACATCTTAGCTAATTTTTTGGTATTTTTAGTAGAGGCGGGGTTTCACCATGTTGGTCAGGCTAGTCTCGAACTCTTGACCTCAAATGATCCACTTTGGCTTTCCAAAGTGCTGGGATTACAGGCGCGGCCCACCTTTCTCCTCTTAATCACACAGGTAATCCATACATACGACATTCTTTTTTCTTTGAGACAGTCTTACTCTGTTGCCTAGGCTGGAGTGCAGTGGCACAATCGTGGCTCACTGCAACTTCTGCCTCCCAGGATCAAGCAATTCTCCTGCCTCAGCCTTCCTAGTAGCTGGGATTACAGGTACCTGTCACCATGCCTGGCTAAATTCTGTAGTTTTAGTAGAGACGGGGTTTCATCATGTTGGCCAGGCTGGTATTGAACTTCGGGCTTCAAGTGATCCTCCTGCCTCAGCCTCCTGAAGTGCTGGAATTATAGGAGTGAGTCACTGTGCCCGGCCAATATGACATCCCTGTAATGAAGTGCAACATATGAGACACGAGTGAAAAACACCCTTACCCCACCCATTGCTCCCCCCACGCCCCCTGCCTCTACCACAGGGCCCACCCCCATCTTCAGATCAGAACTCCGGGCTGTGCAATATTCAATGTTGTAGCCACTTGCTACTTGGGTAGTTGAAGTTCAGTCTCAGACCGGGTGGAGTCCTGGACTCTGGTCCATCCTTTTTTTTTTTTTTTTTTTTTTTTTTGAGACAGAGTCTCTTGTCACCCAGGCTGAAGTGCAGTGGCGTGATCTCGGCTCACTGCAAGCTCCACCTCCTAGATTCACACCATTCTCCCACCTCAGCCGCCCGAGTAACTGGGACTACAGGCGCCCGCCACCATGCCCGGCTAATTTTTTGTATTTTTAGTAGAGATGGGGTTTCACCGTGTTAGCCAGGATGGTCTCTATCTCCTGACCTCGTGGTCTGCCCACCTTGGCCTCTCAAAGTGCTGGGATTACAGGCATGAACCACTGTACCCCGTCTTCTTTTTTTTTTTTTTTTTTTTTTGAGACAGAGTCTCTCTCTGTCACCCAGGCTGGAGTGCAATGGCATGATCTTGGCTCACTGCAACCTCCACCTCCTGGGTTCAAGCGATTCTCCTGCCTCAGCCTCCTGAGGAGCTGGGATTACAGGTGTCTGCCACCACGCCCAGCTGATTTTTGTATTTTCAGTACAGACGGGGTTTCACCATGTTGGTCAGGCTAGCCTCGAACTCCTGACCCCATGATCCTCCCGCCTCAGACTCCCAAAGTGCTGGGATTACAGGACTCTGGCCCATCTTGGCTCCTGCCAATATCCTTCCTTCTATCTTGCTTCTTCCACAGTCATGCACATGCCAGATAATGGAGAGTCTGTTCCCTAGCAACTGCAACGGATCTGCCCACCACTGGGAAATGGAAGACCTTGCAGCCCAGGCCTTTGTAGACCAAGATTAGATTGTGGTCAACAAACATCTGACCTTGGCCTTTGGAACCATCAGGGCGTCTCAGCTAAAATAAAAGCAGAATCTGACCGGGCGCGGTGGCTCACACCTGTAATCCCAGCACTTTGGGGGGCTGAGGCGGGTGGATCACGAGGTCAGGAGATCGAGACCATCCTGGCTGACGCGGTGAAACCCCATCTCTACTAAAAATACAAAAAAATTATCTGAGCGTGATGGCGGGCACCTGTAGTCCCAGCTACTCGGGAGGCTGAGGCAGGAGAATGGCGTGAACCCGGGATGCGGAGCTTGCAGTGAGCCGAGATTGTACCTCTCCATTCCAACTTGGGCAACAAAGTGAGACTCCGTGTCAAAAAAATAAAAATTAAAATTAAAATACTGCCGTACATGGTGGCTCACACCTGTAATCCCAACACTTTGGGAGGATGAGGTGGGCAAATCACGAGGTCAGGGATTTGAGACCATCCTGGCCAACATGGTGAAACCCCGTCTCTACTAAAATACAAAAATTAGCCAGGCGTGGTGCCACATGCCTGAATCCCAGCTACTCTGGAGGCTGAGGCAGGAGAATTGCTTCAACCTGGGAGGTGGAGGTTGTGGTGAGCCAAGATTGTGCCATTGCACTCCAGCCTGGATGACAAGAACAAGACTCTGTCTCAAAAATAAATAAACAAGGCTGGGCGCGGTGGCTCACGCTTGTAATCTCAGCATTTAGGGAGGCCGAGGTGGGCAGATCACGAGGTCAGGAGGTCGAGACCACAGTGAAATCCCGTCTCTACTAAAAATACAAAAAATTAGCCGGGCGTGGTGGCAGGCACCTGTAGTCCCAGCTACTCAGGAGGCTGAGGCAGGAGAATGGTGTGAACCCGGGAGGCGGAGCTTTCAGTGAGCCGACATGGCACCACTGCACTCCAGCCTGGGCTACAGAGCGAGACTCTGTCTCAAAAAATAAATAAATAAACAAACAAACAAATAAAAATACACAGATATCCCCCCTTTCCTGGGGATTTTTATTTCTTAAGGTTTTAGTGCCACTACAATTTTTGGTTTTTTTTGAGACGGAGTCTCAAATACAAAAATTACCTGGGCATGGTGGCAAGAGCCTATAATCCCAGCTACTCGGGAGGCTGAGGCAAGAGAGTTGCCTGAACCCAGGAGGCGGAGGTTGCAGTGAGCCGAGATCGAGCCACTGCTACAGCCTGGGTGACAGAGCAAGTCTCTGGCTCAAAAAAATGAAAAAATAAAATAAAATAAAATAAAATATACTCCCACTCCTTCAACATGAGTCACTCTTTTTCATGTTATTATGAACTTGTTTATCCCAAATTATTTTGTTGATTTCTTTCTTGCTGGTTTCCAGGAGGGATGGGACCTTTGTCTTGTTCATGGCTTTGTCACCAGTCCCTGGAGGGGACTCCAGAGAAGGGATGTGCCCTGACTCAGGTACTCACAGGTGTCTGGTACATAGTGAACAGTAAAGAAAAGTTTTTTGGCCGAGACGGGCGGATCACGAGGTCAGGAGATCGAGACCATCTTGGCTAACACAGTGAAACCCCGTCTCTACTAAAAATACAAAAACTAGCCGGGCGAGGTGGCGGGCACCTGTCGTCCCAGCTACTCGGGAGGCTGAGGCAGGAGAATGGCGTAAACCCGGGAGGCGGAGCTTGCAGTGAGCTGAGATCCGGCCACTGCGCTCCAGTCCGGGCGACAGAGCAAGACTCCGCCTCAAAAAAAAAAAAAAGGAAAAAGAAAGCAGGGGGTATAGAACAGTATGAATGGGGACTACAATGTACGGGGGAAATGGAGGGGAGTATGATGTACTCTCCTCCTTGTATATGCTTAGGATGTTCTACAAGGGTATGCTTAAAAGGTCAGCGGTCCTGGCCAGGCGTGGTGGTTCACACCTGTAATCCCAGCACTTGGGGAGGCCGACGCAGACGGATCACACGGTCAGGAGTTCTAGATAGCCTGACCAATATAATGGAACCCCGTCTCTGCTAAAAATACAAAAATTAGCCAGGCGTGGTGGCAGGCGCCTGTAGTCCCAACTACTTTGGATCCTGAGGCAGGAGAATCGCTTGAATTCGGGAGGCAGAGGTTACAGTGAGCAGAGAGCGTGCCATTGTACTCCATCCTGGGTGACAGAGCAGGACTCTTGTCTCAAAAAAGGTAAGCAGTCATAATTGTCAGAGGGGAGGGGACCTGGCTGGGGTGGAGGTTTTTCCATATGTCCACCTTTTGAACCCTTTTGCCTTTTTTTTTTTTTTGTAAATATTTTATTGTAGCAAAATAGATATAAAATTTACCCCTGCCGCCGGCTTTTTTTTTTTTTTTTTTTTTTTTTTGAGACAGGGTCTCACTCTGTTGCCCAGGCTGGAGTGCAGTGGCATGATCTTGGCTCACTGCAACCTCTGCCTCCCGGGTTCAAGCAATTTTCCTGCCTCAGCCTCCTGAGTAACTGGAATTACAGGCACGTGCCACCATACCCGGCTAATTTTGTATTTTTAGTAGAGATGGGGTTTTGCCAAGTTGGCCAAGCTGGTCGTAAACTCCTGACCTCAAGTGATCCGCCCCCCTCGGCCTCCCAAAGTGCTGGGATTACAGACAGGAGCCACCACGCTCAGCCCTAAAATTTACCGTATAACCATCTTCAAGTTCAGAGGCATTAAAGTATACTCACATTGTTGTTCAACCATCACCACTACTCATCTGCAGAAGTTTTTCATCTTGCAAAACAGAAACCCTATACCCAATTCCCCGTTCTTCCTCTCAGCCCCTAGTAATCACTATTCTACTTTTTGTCTACTTTTTATATGAATTTGCCATTCTAGGACCTAATAGAAGTGGAGTCAAACCTATTTGTCCTTTTGTGACTGGCTTATTTCACCCAGCCTTATGTCCTCAAGGCTTATCCATGTTGGAGGATGCCTGAATTTCCTTGCTTTTTAAGGCTGAATGATACTCTATTAATAAGTCATATTTTGTTTATCCTGATGGACAGTTGGGTTGATTCCACCATTGGCCATTTTGAAGAATGCTTCTATGAACATGGTATACACATATATCTTTGGGTCTCTGCTTTCAATGCTTTTGAGGATATTTCAGATGTGGAATTTCTGGATTATAAGGTAATTCTTTTTTTTTTTTTTGAGACAGACTCTCGCTCTTGTCACCCAGGCTGGAATGCAGTGGTGTGATCTTGACTCACTGCAATCTCTGCCTCCCAGGTTCAAGCTATTCTTGTCCCTCAGCCTCTCCGTAACTGGGACTACAGATGTGTGCCACTGTGCCCAGGTATTTTTTTGAAATATATATAATACATTTAAGTTCTGGGATACATGTGCAGAATGTGCAGGTTTGTTACATAGGTATACACGTGCCGTGGTGGTTTGCTGCACCCATCAACCCGTCATCCACATTAGGTATTTCTCCTAATGCTATCCCTCCCCTAGCCCTCCACCCTCCCCGTTTTTGTTTTTGGTTTGGTTTTTAGTAGAGACACGGTCTCACCATATTGCCCAGGCTAGTCTTGAACTCCTGACCTCAAGTGACTCGCCCGCCTCAGCCTCCCAAAGTGCTGGATTACAGGTATGACCAACTACCCCCGGCCTTATTTTCACGTATTTATGCAACTTTTACTCTTGCTGTATTCTAGTAGGCACTGTGGAGTTCCACTGTGGAATTTTAATATTGCTGTATTCCAGCATGCCGTGGGGTCTGTCAGCACATGGCTTATGGGCATTTTGTGAAGATAACGGATGCCAGCTGAGCCAAGGCAGGTTCATGATTCCACCCACTGGCAGGCACCAAGGTCTCTGCTGTTACTGATGGTTTCTCTGTGGACTGATGGGCTTAAGGCCAGACCACAGCTGCAATGGTTCACTTCTGCCAAAAGGCTGGGCTCGTTGGGGCAGAGACCTATTCTGGTCTGAGCCTCCTGGTGAATCAGAGAGATAGAAAATGGGAGGACAGGGGCAGGCGGGCTATTACAACGAGGAAAACGCCCACCCTGAGTTTTTTTTGTTTTTCTTGTTTTTGTTTTTTTTTTTTTTTTTGAGACGGAGTTCGCTCTGTCGCCCAGGCTGGAGTGCAGTGGCCGGATCTCAGCTCACTGCAAGCTCTGCCTCGCGGGTTTACGCCATTCTCCTGCCTCAGCCTCCCGAGTAGCTGGGACTACAGGCGCCCGCCACCTCGCCCGGCTAGTTTTTTGTATTTTTTAGTAGAGACAGGGTTTCACCGTGTTAGCCAGGATGGTCTCGATTTCCTGACCTCGTGATCCGCCCGTCTCGGCCTCCCAAAGTGCTGGGATTACAGGCTTGAGCCACCGCGCCCGGCCCACCCTGAGTTTTATTAGATAACTTTGGGAGTTCAGGAACTTTCCAATAAAGTGGGTTCCACAGGATTACTTACTGACTCCCTAACAGAAAGAAGGCAGGCACAGGCTGGGGACAGTGGCTTACGCCTGTAATCCCAGCACTTTGGGAGGCTGAGGCGGGCGGATCACAAGGTCAGGAGATCCAGACCATCCTGGCTAACACAGTGAAACCCCATCTCTACTGAAAATACAATGAATTAGCCGGGCGTGGTGGCACGTGCCTGTAGTCCCAGCTACTAGGGAGGCTGAGGCAGGAGAATTGTTCGAACCCGGGAGGCAGAGGTTGCAGTGAGCTGAGATCGTGCCACGGCAGGCTAGCCTGGGTGACAGGGCAAGACTCTGTCAAAAAAAAAAAAAAAAAAAAAAAAAAGAACAGCAGGAATAGGCAGGTCTTCCTAAGAGATTAAAAAAAAAAATGTAGTTGCAACACAAAAGCAACACAGAGAAAAGCAACCCATATATGGTATATATTATGCACCAGGTGTGGTTCTAATCACCTTTTTTTTTTTTTTTTTTTTTTTTTTTTTTTTTTTTTTGGACGGAGTCTTGCTCTGTCGCCCAGGCTGGAATGCAGTGGCCGGATCTCGGCTCACTGCAAGCTCCACCCCGGGTTTACGCCATTGTCCTGCCTCAGCCTCCCGAGTAGCTGGGACTATAGCCCCCGCCACCTCACCCGGCTAGTTTTTGTATTTTTAGTACAGACGGGTTTCACCGCGTTAGCCAGGATGGTCTCTATCTCCTGACCTTGTGATCCGCCCTTCTCGGCCTTCCACAGTGCTGGATTACAGGCTTGAGCACCGCGCCCGGCCTTTTTTTTTTTTTTTTTTTTTTTTTTTTTTTTTTTTTTTTTTTTTTTGTTGAGACGGAGTCTCGCTCTGTCGCCCAGGCTGGAGTGCAGTGGCCGGATCTCAGCTCACTGCAAGCTCCGCCTCCCGGTTCACGCCATTCTCTCCGCCTCAGCCTCCCGAGTCTGGACTACAGGCGCCCGCCATCTCGCCGGCTAATTTTTTGTATTTTTTTAGTAGAGACGGGTTTCAACGTGTTAGCCAGGATGGTCTCGATCTCCTGACCTCGTGATCCGCCCGTCTCGGCCTCCCAAAGTGCTGGGATTACAGGCTTGAGCCACCGCGCCGGCCTTTTTTTTTTTTTTAATTGAGAGGCAGCCTGGCTCTGTTGATCAGGCTGGAGTGCATGGCGCCATCATAGCTCATTGCAGCCTCAACCTCCTGGGCTCAAGCAATCCTCCTGCCTCAGCCTCCTGAGTAGCTGGGACCACAGGTGTGAGCCACCACGCCTGGCTAATTGTTTTATTTTTTGTAGAGACAGAGTCTCACTATGTGGCTCAGGCTGGTTTCCAACTCCTGGACTCAAGTGATCCTCCCGCCTCTGCCTCCCAAAGTGCTGGGGATTACAGGCATGAGCCACCTCGCCTGGCCTCTAATCGCTTTATATATTTTAACTTAATCCTTGCAAGAGCCCTATGAGCTAGTTACAGGAGCACAGATGGAAACCAAGAAACAGAAAAATTTATCAGCATGACTCAGTCCTCAGGGCCATGTATGACCGTGTCCATGCGTGGCAGGCAGGTCAGGGGCCTGGGGAACGCTGTTCTGGAAACCTTGGCCAGGCCTTGGCACCCCAGGAATGTGCTTTTCAGAGTTTTTGTGGCTCTTTTCCAGACCTGCCCTGACCTCTGGCTCTGGGAACTACGTAAGCCAAGTGCCTTCCGGGAACGGAGTCCCTCTCCTGGTAACTCTTTCCGGGCCTGTCTACCACCAGATGCGGACTGATGACACACACTGAGCCTAGGTCTTGTAATTTTTTGTTTTTGTTTTTGAGACAGAGTTTCGCTCTTGTTGCCCAGATTGGAGTGCAATGGTGCGATCTCGGCTCACCACAACCTCCGCCTTACCCGGTTCAAGCGATTCTCCTGCCTCAGCCTCCCTAGTAGCTGGAATTGCAGGCATGCGCCACCATGCCTGGCTAATATTTTGTATTTTTTTTTTTTTTTAGTAGAAACAGGGTTTCACCTTGTTAGACAGGCTGGTCATGAACTCCTGACCTCAGGTGATCCGCCCGCCTCGGCCTCCCAAAGTGCTGGGATTACAGGCCTGAGCCACCACCCCGGCATATATATATATTTTTTTTTTGTTTGCTTGTTTTTTTTCAAGGGAGTTTCTGTCACCCAGGCTGAAGTGTAGTGGCGTGATCTCAGCCCACTGTAACCTCTACCTCCCAGGTTCAAGTGATTCTCCTGACTCAGCCTCCCAAGTAGCTGGGACTGCAGGAACCTGCTACCACGCCTGGCTAATTTTTGTAGTTTTAGTAGAAACAGGGTTTTGCCATATTGGCCAGGCTGGTCTCAAACTCTTGACCTCAGGTGATCCACCCCCACCTTGGCTTTCCTAAGTGCTATTGTTACAGGCATGAGCCACTGTGCCCGGCCGTCTTAATTTTTTTTTTAAGGGAAATCAAACCCAGTGATATTGGGCCAGCGCAGTGGCTCACACCTGTAATTCCAGCTCTCTGGGAGGCTGTGGCAGCGAATCACCTGAGGTCAGGAGTTCGAGACCAGCCTGGCAAACATGGCGAAACCCCGTCTCTAATAAAAATACAAAAATCAGCCGGGCGTGGTTGCATACACCTGTAATCTCAGCTATTCGGGAGGCTGAGGCATGAGAATTGCTTGAACCTGGGAGCAGGAGGTTGCAGTGAACTGGTATCACACCACTGCACGCCAGCCTGGGCGATAGAGCAAGACTCTGTCTCAAAAAAAAAAAAAAAGAAAAAAAAAATTCCAGTGATACTGACTTTTTAAATTTTTATTTACTTATTTTTTGCTTTAAGTTGAATTTTTAAATTTATTTTTTTTTTTTTTTTTTTTTTGAGATGGAGTCTCGCTCTGTAGCCCAGGCTGGGGTGCAGTGGCGCGATCTCGGCTCACTGCAAGCTCTGCCTCCCGGGTTCACGCCATTCTCCTGCCTCAGCCTCCCGAGTAGCTGGGACTACAGGCGCCCAGCACCTCACCTAGCTGATTTTTTTTTTTTTTTTTTTTTTTTTTTTTTTTGAGGCGGAGTCTCGCTCTGTCGCCCAGACTGGAGTGCAGTGGCGCAACCTCGGCTCACTGCAAGCTCCGCCTCCCGGTTCACGCCATTCTCCTGCCTCAGCCTCCCGAGTAGCTGGGACTACAGGCGCCCAGCACCTCACCTAGCTGATTTTTTTTTTTTTTTTTTTTTTTTTTTTTTTTGAGGCGGAGTCTCGCTCTGTCGCCCAGACTGGAGTGCAGTGGCGCAACCTCGGCTCACTGCAAGCTCCGCCTCCCGGGTTCACGCCATCTCCTGCCTCAGCCTCCCGAGTAGCTGGGACTACAGGCGCCCGCCACCTCGCCCGGCTAGTTTTTTGTATTTTTTTTTTTTTTTTTTTTGAGACGGAGTCTCGCTCTGTCGCCCAGGCTGGAGTGCAGTGGCCGGATCTCAGCTCACTGCAAGCTCCGCCTCCCGGTTCACGCCATTCTCCTGCCTCAGCCTCCCAAGTAGCTGGGACTACAGGCGCCCGCCACCTCGCCCGGCTAGTTTTTTGTATTTTTAGTAGAGACGGGGTTTCACCGTATTAGCCAGGATGGTCTCGATCTCCTGACCTCGTGATCCACCCGTCTCGGCCTCCCAAAGTGCTGGATTACAGGCTTGAGCCACCGCGCCCGGCAGTTTTTTGTATTTTTAGTAGAGACGGGGTTTCACCATGTTAGCCAGGATGGTCTCGATCTCCTGACCTCGTGATCCGCCCGTCTCGGCCTCCCAAAGTGCTGGGATTACAGGCTTGAGCCACCGCGCCCGGCCTTTTTTTTGTATTTTTAGTAGAGATGGGGTTTCACCGTGTTAGCCAGGATGGTCTCGATATCCTGACCTCGTGATCTGCCCGCCTTGGCCTCCCAAAGTGCTGGGATTACAGGCATGAGCCACCGCGCCTGGCCAATTTATCTTTATGTTTTAGACACAGTCTCACTCTGTCACCCAGGCTGGAGTACAGTGGTGCATCCACAGCTCAGTGCAGCCTTGACCTCCCGGGCTCAAGCCATCCTCCCACCTCAGCCTCCTGAGCAGCTGGGACTACAGGCACACACAACCATGTCCAACTTATTTTTGTATTTTTTGTAGAGACAGGGTCCCACTGTGTTGCTCTGGCTGGCTTTGAACTCCTGGGCTCAAATGATCCCCCCACCTCACTCTCCCAAAGTGCTGGGATTACAGGGCTGAACCACCACACCCAGCCTTCACTTTTTTGTTTAATGTCGCAAATGGCATAAGGATGGGATTCAATGGTTTTATATATTTATAAATGTTTTATAAATATATAAATGTTGCAGCAGCTCCTAGAACTTGCCTATCCTTGTAAACTTCTCTAGGTGATTGCTAATTATTTCAATTTGACCTTGAGACTGAGCCTGCCAAGTAAGTTCAAGCATTTTGATAGCCCCTTTACAGGTTGGGAAAGCTAATTTATCTGTCCAAGTCCTAATTCTGAAACTGAGTCTTAACTGCCAAAAATTCTTGTTATCAATTTCTTCTTCTGGGTTGGGCACAGTGGCTCATGGCTGTAATGCCAGCAATTTGAGAGGCATCATGATGCAAGAGGAAGAGGATTGCGTGAAGCCAGGAGTTCGGGACCAGCCTGGGCAACATAGTGAGAACCCATCTATAAAAAAAGAATTAAAGCTGGGCATGGTGGTGCACTCCTGTGGCCCCAGCTATTCCGCAGGGTGAGGTGGGAGGACTCCTTGAGCCCAGGGTTGATGCTGCAGAGAGCTGTGGTCACGCCACTGCATTCCAGCCTGAGTGACACAGCTGGAAATAATGATAAATAAATAATAATTATTTTTAAAATAGTAAAATTATTCTCCCTGATTAATCTTTTTTTTTTCCTTCTGAGAGTTCAGTTTGTCTCTTTTCTGCCTCGTCCCCTAGGTTTCCCTAAAATCCTGCTGAGAGGTTAGCACTCCCTGCCAAAGTCAGTCTGCAAAACCCCAGAGAAATCCAGCTCATTCCTGGGGAAAACCACCAAGACTGCCCAGCCCTGTGTGGGGTTCAGGCAAGTTTCTCACACGTGCCTTCTTGGCACGAGGTCTCTGGCAATCCCATGAGTCCCCAAAGAGACTCAATTCTAAAAGTTGGTCTCCACCAGCTCTCTGTGTCTTAGGGGGTCAAGTTCAACTGTGAAAGCCCTGTTTTGTTTTGATTTTGCTTTGAGGGGGAGGAAGCTGCCCCTTCTGTTTGTTCAACTCCTTCTCCTAAAGGGAGAAATCAATATTTATGTCCAGACTCTGGGTATCTGTACAATTGATTTTTCAGATGTTTATACTGATAATTCATCCAATGGCAGGATCCCACAAAAACAAAAAAAAATTTTTTTGGCTGTACTTTTGTGAAGATTTTATTTAAATTCCTTATTGATCAGTGCTTATAAGGTGATTTGGAATAACCATGTAAAAACAATATACAACGAAAGTAAGCTAAAAATCTATATACAATTCCTAGAAAGGAAAAGGCAAATATAAAGAGTGGCGGAAGTTCCCAACATTTCTAGTGTTTTCCTTTTGAGGCAGAGAGGGGATTGGCATTAGGCTACTGGAGGATTTTGAAAGGATGCTGTTATCCTTCTGTGGACAAAAACAACAACATATTAACAGTTAAACATGGAGAAATTTCAGGGAGATCTTTCAGAAGATGTATTTCTAATTTTGGGGGGAAGTCAGCTCTTCACCGGAGACCCGAATACAGCAAATCAAGTCGCCTGCCCTGGCAACACTCAAAAGACTGGAGTGGGAATCAGAGCTTCACGGGTTAAAAAGCGGATGTCACATCAGCCGTTGGAAACTCCTCCTCTCGCAGTGAGGTGAAGACATTTGAAAATCACCCCACTGCAAACTCCTCCCCCTGCTAGAAACCTCAGGTTGAAATGCTGTAAATGACGTGGGCCCCCGCGTGCAATCGCGGGAAGCCAGAGTTTCCAGCGAGGATACATCGGATCCTGATCCGGGTTGGGACACTTTCTGGCAGAGGCTGCGAGCATGGGGCCCTGGGGCTGGAAACTGCGCTGGACCGTCGCCTTCCTCCTCGCCGCGGCGGAGGCTGCAGGTAAGGCTTGCTCCAGGCGCCCGCGTAGGGCGAGAGGGAACCCCCGGGGGGCCCCTTGGGAATTTATTTTTTTGGGTAAAAATAATCACTCCATCCCTGGAAGACTTGTAGGGTAATGGCACGGGGTCCTTCCCAAACGGCTGGAGGGGGCGCTGAGTACAGCGCGAAGGTCGGGAGGTGTCTGAGGGATTTAAGGGAAAATTAAGGGAAAGGGGGCACGGCTCTCCCCCAAGTCTCCACCAGGTAAGGGACACCTTTCTCTTCTTTATTTTTGAGACGGAGTCTAGCTCTATCGCCCAGGATGGAGTGCAGTGGCGCGATCTCTGCTGTCTGCAACCTCCACCTCCCGGGTTTAAGCAATTCTCCTGTCTCAGCCTCCCGAGTAGCTGGGATTACAGGCGCCCAACCACCATGCCCGGCTAATTTTTGTACTTTTAGTAGAGACGCGGTTTAACCAGTTTGGCCAGGCTGGTCTCGAACTCCTGACTTGAGGTGATCTGCCCGCCTCGGCCTCCCAAAGTGCTGGGATTACAGGCGTCAGCCACCGCGCCCGGCCGGGATCCCCTCTTCTAACTCAGAGCGGGGTGTGGGGACCTCCAGTCCTAAAAGAAGGGACCACTTCCCCCCTTCTCCCCGCTTAAGTCCTTCTGGGGCGAGAGTCGCGCGACTGGAGACTAGATGTCCAGCCTGGAGGTCCTCGCGGGCTCAGGGGTCCCGAACCGCTTTGCGCGACCCCAGGGCGCCACTGCCACCCTAGGTTGGGTGCAGTTCCCGGATTCCGCCGCGTGCTCCGGACCGGGGGCCACCCCCTCCCGCCTCTGTCCCCGCCCCTTTGACCCACCTCCCGAATTCCATTGGGCGCAGTCCGAACAGGCGACCCTCGAGCCACTCCCCTCATCCAATGGGAGGCGGAGGCGGGCGTCTGGGGGGGCGGGGATTGTGTACTATCTGGGCGGGGCTGGCGCGGAAGTCGCAGCCGCACCTTGTCCGGGGCGAGGCGGCAGCATGGGAGGCCTTACGTTCCTCCGTGGTTCCTGTCACAAAGGCGGCGACAAGTCCCGGGTCCCCGGAGCCGCCTCCGCGACATACACGAGTCGCCCTCCGTTCGCCCGGGCCCTCCCGGCGAAGGCCCCGGTTTCTGCTGTGCTCTCTGGCGATACCTCCATCCCCACCTTGTCCTGGGGGCCGCCCTCGCCCCGCCAGCCCCAGTCAAGTTCACATAGGGGCCCCCGACCACCCTCAAGGCCTCGGTTCCTTCCAGGGCTGAAACGTTGCCTCAGAATCTACCTCCTTGGTCTGAGGCCGAGATCTTCCGACCCCTTGGGGTGGCCTCGCTTTTTCAGAGGTTGTGAATGGCTTCGGTTCAGCTGTCCAAGTGGCGATTTTTCCTCTGGGTGAAATGAATTAGATTTTAGATTTCCACAAGAGGCTGGTTGGTGCATGATCCTGAGTTAGAGCTTTTTCGGTGGCTTTAAATTAGTTGCAGAGAGAGAGTCTCGCCCTAGACAATAGCTACATGGCCCTTTCCCTCCTGAGAACCAGCCCAACCTAGAAAAGGATTGGGATTGCCTGATGAACACAAGGATTGCAGGAAACTTTTTTTAATTGACAAGGGGGTTGGCTTTGACTGGAGGGGAGAGCTTTGAACTGCCTTGAAATTCATGCGGTAACTAACACACTGGTTTCCTCTGGGAGGCCAGAGAGGGAGGGAGGGAGGGTGCAGTGAAATACGGATGATTGTTCTTTTATTTTTATTTTTATTTTTTTTTAACTTTTTGTAGAGATGAGGTCTCGCTTTGTTGCTCAGGCTGGTCTTGAACTCCTGGCCTCAAGTGATCCTCCTATCTCAGCCTCCCAAAGTGTAGGGGTTACAGGAGTGAACCACCGCGCCCCACCAGGGATGACGATTATTGCAAACATTCTGCCACCCAGTTTTACAAAAGAAAGAGAGGCACTGGATTAACGTGTATTTCACTCACCAATCAACCTCTTCCTTAAGAGAAAATGTTAAGGGAGTCTTAAGCCAGACCTTGTTCGTTCATCACTTTAGTTGTCTCTCTCACGGGGTGGCTGAGAATGTGATGTTTTTTCTGTTGTCAAGGAGACCACACCCCTGAGGTTTTCCTCCAGACTTCTGAGAGTTGGTGATGTGTGTTTCTAGCACTCCTAGCTGCGCCACCTCATGCTCCAGCTGGCTTCAAGGCATATCCAGGGGGGAGTTTCTTGTCATTTCCTTTACGAAGGGAAGTTGTTGGAATCTGAACACTTAGATCAAAATTAGGCAACAGTGGTGAGCTAGATCAAAATTAGGCAACAGTGGTGAGCGCAGCTCCAAACATGTCAATGGCTCACCCAAACTTGAGTAAGGGAGTTGTTTGCTTTAGCGAGCCCCAGGGTGATTCCCTTGTCATTTCCGGACATACCTATCTTCCAGGGAACACTGGGAAAGAACAGTGTTTGTTGAGACTGAAAACCTGTAGGGAATTCTCTTCCTCATTCCTGCTCTTATCTGTAGACTTCCTCCCTGATAAGATCCAGTTCTAGATGGGTCTGTTGTTGCTTGCTTTGATGGGTGCTTTGATGGACTTTTTTTTTTTTTTTTTTTTTTTTTTTGATGGCTTTTTGATGTCCTTTTTGCCTTCCACACTCGGTCCCAACTGTCAAGCAAATAGCCTTTTGTTGCTAAGAGGCTGCAGATGTAACTGACCAGCAGCAAACAGTGACAGGCTCTCTCTCCTGGAAACAAAATCAATTGCTGAGATCACTCTGGGGAAAATACCCACCTCGTTTGGAAAGAAGCGCTGATCAATTGATTTCTTTTCTTTTCTTTTCTTTTTTTTTTTTTTTTTGAGTCAGAGTCTCACTCTGTCACCCAGGCTGGAGTGCATGGCGCAATCTTGGCTCACTGCCAACCCCGCCTCCCGGGTTCAAGCAATTCTCCTGCCTCAGCCTCCGAAGTAGCTGGGATTATAGGTGCCTGCCACCATGCCCAGCTAATTTTTGTATCTGTAGTAGAGATGAGGTTTCACCATGTTGGCCAGGCTGGTCTCGAACTCCTGACCTCGTGATCCACCCACCTCGGCCTCCCAAAGTGCTGGGATTACAGGTGTGACCCACCCACCGTGCGGGCTGATCAACTGATTTCTCATTCATTTTCAGCTAGCTCTGTTCCCTCCAGCCAGGGGATTTTTGTTTGTTTGTCTCCCCTTCAAGGAAATTATTCTAGCTGCAATTGTGGATTTCCTCGTACAACTGTTTTCAGTAGCACGAGGAAAGAAAACATCGAAAGCATTCACCACCTCATTTGTGTGCTGGGGTAAAAAGCAGAAATGTGTATTCTTTCTGTTTCGATAACTGTTCCTGACTTGTCACTCGTGACTTGAGAGATCGGGGGGCTAGAGGACTAGAATGTATAGAGATTTTTTTTTTTTTTTTTTTGAGACGGAGTCTTGCTCTGTCACCCAGGCTGAAGTGCAGTGGCGCAATCTCGGCTCACTGCAACCTTTGCCACCCAGGTTCAAGTGATTCTTCTGCCTCAGCCTCCCGAGTAGCTGGGACTACAGGTGCGCGCCACCACACCTGGCTAATTTTTGTATTTTTAGTAGAGACGGGGTTTTACCATATTGGCCAGGCTGGCCTCGAACTCCTGACCTCATGATCTGCCCGCCTCGGCCTCCCAGGGTGCTGGGATTAAAGGCATGAGCCACCACACTCGGCCTTTTTGTGTTTTTGGTTTTGGTTTTTTGAGAGGAGCTCAGTGCTTTTTAGGCATCCTTAGCATGAGAAAAATCTGGGGATCCATGCTCTAGTTTGCTTCCTTTTTTTTTTTTTTTGAGGTGGAGTCTCGCTCTGTCGCCCAGACTGGAGTGCAGTGGCCGGATCTCAGCTCACTGCAAGCTCCGCCTCCCGGGTTCACGCCATTCTCCTGCCTCAGCCTCCCGAGTAGCTGGGACTACAGGCGCCCGCCACCTCGCCCGGCTAGTTTTTTGCATTTTTTAGTAGAGACGGGGTTTCACTGCGTTCGCAGGATGGTCTCAATCTCCTGACCTCGTGATCCCTCCGTCTCGGCCTCCCAAAGTGCTGGGATTACAGGCTTGAGCCACCGCGCCCGGCCTTTTTTTTTTTTTTTTTGAAATAGAGTCTCGCTCTGTCACCCAGGCAATCTCAGCTATTGCAACTTCCGCCTCTGGGTTCAAGCGATTCTCATGTCTCAACCTCCTGGGTAGCTGGGATAGAGGCACCCGCCACCATACCTGGCTAATTTTGTACTTTTAGTAGAGACAGGGTTTCGCCATGTTGGCCAGACTGGTCTCGAACTCCTGACCTCGGGTGAGCTGCCCACCTTGGCCTCCCAAAGTGCTGAGATTACAGGCGTGAGCCACCACACCTGGCCTAATTCGCTTTTCCTGAAATTCAAATGGTCTAATAAGAAAAATGCCAACCTTGCTTGAAAGAATAAGAAAGAGGTGCGGTTTCATTGGGCTGGTCATGTTTGGAACAGGACTGGCTTTGTCCCCTTGCTTGGGAAGGGCAGCAACTGTGAGGACACCTCCCTGATGTGCTCTCACTCAGTACTATTCTGTTCCTGAGCCATGTCCCCACTAGCTAGGCCAAGGGAGCTCATTTTGCAGGCAACTGCTGTCTAGCTGCGCCTGTTCCAGTAAAATCCCCCTTTATTTTTCGAAGGAAGGGTCTTGCCCTGTCACCCAGGCTGAAGTGTGCAGTCGTAGCTCACTGCAGCCTCCAGCTTCTGCACTCAACTGATCCTCCTCTCTCATCCTCCTGAGTAGCTAGGACTACAGGCATGTGTCACCACTCCCAGCTAAGTTTGTTTATTTATTTGTTTATTTATTTATTCATTTATTGAGACAGAGTTTCGCTCTTGTTGCCCAGGCTGGAGTGCAATGATGCGATCTCGGCTCACCACAACCTCTGCCTCCCGGTTCAAGCGATTCTCCTGCCTCAGCCTCCCAAGTAGCTGGGATTACAGGCGTGCACCACCACACCCAGCTAATTTTGTATTTTTAGTAGAGATGGGGTTTCTCCATGTTGGTTCAGGCTGTTCTAGAACTCCCAGCCTCAGGTGATCCACCCACCTCGGCCTCCCAAAGTGCTGGGATTATAGGCGTGAGCCACCACACCAGGCCACTCCCAGCTAAGTTTAAATTATTTTTGTTTGTTTGTTTTTATTTTTATTTTTATTTTTATTTATTTTTTTTTGAGGCAGAGTCTCGCTCTGTCTCCCGGACTGGAGTGCAGTGGCCGGATCTCAGCTCACTGCAAGCTCCGCCGCCCGGGTTTACGCCATTCTCCTGCCTCAGCCTCCCGAGTAGCTGGGACTACAGGCGCCCGCCACCTCGCCCAGCTAGTTTTTGTATTTTTAGTAGAGACGGGGTTTCACCGTGTTAGCCAGGATGGTCTCGATCTCCTGACCTCGTGATCCGCCCGTCTCGGCCTCCCAAAGTGCTGGGATTACAGGCTTGAGCCACCGCGCCCGGCCTGTTTGTTTTTATTTTTTGAGACAGGGTCTCCCGCCCAGGCTGGAGTGCAGGTCACTGCAGCCTCGACCTCCCAAGCTTAAGCCATCCTCCCCACTCAGCCTCCCAAGTAGCTGGGATTACAGGTGTGTGCCACCATGCCTGGCTAAGTTTTGTATTTTTTGTAGAGATGAGGGTCTCACTACGTTGCCCAGACTGGTCTCAAAAACTCCTGGGCTCAAGCAATCCTCCCTCCTCAGTCTCCCTAAGTGCTGGGGAAATCCACTTTTGAAACACTGTCTGGAGAGGTGCCCAGGTGTTAGATCACAGAAATAAGTCATTGTGAGGTCCTCTCATGGGTGCAGTCTTGAGCCACCTGTGGCCAGCAAATATTTGGAGAATAATAGTCAGGGGAGAGCTTGAGGTTCAGGAAAAGATTTTGTTTTTCCTCAGGGAAAGTTTTTTATTGTTCTTTATCCCTCCTTAAAGGACCTTCAGGTGTTACTGACATTCCCAGTCTACCCAGTGGCACACTGAGTAGTTTGTAAGCTGGGCCCTTATACAGAGGGAAGGAGGTGAGAGCATTGGATTAGTGGTCACCAAAGCTGCCGTCACCTAGTGGGGTGATCAGAGACTCCTCCCTTAAGATCTTTATCACCAATGCCTCTGGCGCAACTTTCCTTTTTATTTATTGCAAACCTCCTGGAATCTCAAACCTCCTAGATCGCAATTGCTTTTTGCCCACCCGGTGTGTCAGCACAAGAAATGAGTCATTTCCTCCTTTAAGCACAATCGAAATTGAGCTGTGACTCAGTGGGGTGTGCACAGTATTGTCAAAGCACCTCCAATGAGACATCCCACACAGATCTGTAGTTGGGCAAGAGAATTATCAGTTTGTGACCACAACAGATTCCAAAGCTCAACTCATTTTCTTCTCTCTTCCTTCCCTTTTTTCTTTTTCTTTTTCTTTTTTTTTTTTTTTTTGACAGAGTCTCGCTCTGTTTCCCAGGCTGGAGTGCAGTGACACAATCTGGGCTCACTGTAGCCTCTGCCTCCTGGGTTCAAATGATTCTCGTGTTTCAGCCTTCCGAGTAGCTGGGATTACAGGCATTCGGGTTCAAGTGATTCTCCTGCCTCAGCCACCTGAACAGCTGGGATTACAGGCAGGTGCCACCATGCCTGGCTAATTTTTGTATTTTTAGTGAAGACGGGGTTTCACCATGTTGGTCAGGCTGGTCTCGAACTCCTGAACTCAGGTGATCTGCCCACTTTGGCCTCCCAAAATGCTGAGATTACAAACGTGTCACCGTGCCCAACCTGTTCTGTTCTTTAATTCTCCTTTTCTTTTTTTGAGACAGAGTCTCGCTCTGTCGCCCAGGCTGGAGTGCAGTGGCCGGATCTCAGCTCACTGCAAGCTCCGCCTGCCGGGTTTACGCCATTCTCCTGCCTCAGCCTCCTGAGTAGCTGGGACTACAGGCGCCCACCACGTTGCCTGGCTAGTTTTTTGTATTTTTTTAGTAGAGACGGGGTTTCACCGTGTTAGCCAGGATGGTCTTGATCTCCTGACCTCGTGATCCGCCCGTCTCGGCCTCCCAAAGTGCTGGGATTACAGGCTTGAGCCACCGCACCCGGCCCTGTTCTTTAATTCTCAAAACACCCTCTAGGAAGTAGAGATTGCCATTCTCCCCCATTTTACAGATCAGGAAACTGAGTCCTAGAAGGATTAAGTCAGTTACTCAAGTTGTTCTAGTTAAATGACCTGGAAAGCCACTGAAGCCCAGGAGTGTCTATCTAACCCCCTTACTACTCGTGACTTTCAGGGGATCTACATGAATGTGCTGGTCAACTATCAAAGTGGAAATGGCTAAAGGGGGCTGGATGCAGTGGCTCATGCCTGTAATCCTAGCACTTTGGGAGGCCGAAATGGGTGAGTGGGTCGCTTGAGCCCAGGAGTTTGAGACCAGCCTGGGCAACATAGTGAGACCCCTGTCTCTGCAAAAAATAAAAACAAAAAGTTAGCTGAGTGTGATGGTGCACCTGTCTAGTTGCAGCTGCTCAGTTAGGCTGAGGCAGGAGGATCGTGTGAACCTGGGAGGCCGAGGCTGCCGCGAGCCTCAGTCATGCCACTGCGCTCCAACCTGGGCGACAGACTGAGACCCTGTGTCCAAAAGAGAAAGAAAAAAAGACATAGATACCCCTTTTAAAGTTAGGTTGTATATGAATTACCTACAGCTCAGTTTCAACTGTGCTTAAAGGAGGAAATGACTCATTTCTGGCTACACCTCAAATTAGCCCAAAACATAGTGGCTTAAAACAACACATTCATGATTTCTCAGTTTTTGTGTGCCAGGAATTTGGAAGCAGCACAGTTAGATGGTTCCAGCTCAGGGTCTCTCATGAAGTTGCAATCAAAATATTGGCAGAAGAGGAAAACATATTTTCAGAAGCCGCAGGCATAGGAAGGCTTGGCTGGGGTTGAAGGATCCACTTCCATGACGGGGCACTCAGTGGCTCTTGGCTGGAGGCCTCAGTTCCCTGTTGCATGGAGCTCTCCCTCCAGATGCTTGAGTGGACTCATGACATGCAGCTGGCCTCCCCTGGAGTAAGTCGATCCAACAATGAGCATGGCCATGAACTAGGCTCAGAAGCCACTCGCCATCACCTCTACATTTTCCTATCAGAAGTCCAGTGCCACTCCAGGGGACAGGAATTAGGCTCTGCCTGCTGAAAGGATTATCATAGAAGATGCAGTCATATATTCTTTTTTTTTTGAGACGGAGTCTCGCTGAGTCGCCCAGGTTGGAGTGCAATGGCACAATCTCGGCTCACTGCAAGCTCTGCCTCCCGGGTTCACGCCATTCTCCCGTCTCAGCCTCCCGATTAGCTGAGACTACAGGTGCCCACTACCTCGCCCAGCTAATTTCTAGTATCTTTAGTAGAGACAGGGTTTCACCGTGGTCTCCATCTCCTGACCTCGTGATCCGCCCACCTCAGCCTCCCAAAGTGCTGGGATTACAGGTGTGAGCCACCGTGCCCGGCCAATTTTTTTTTTTAATTATTCTTTTTTTTATTTTGTAGAGATGGGGTCTTGGTATGTTGCCCAGGCCAGTCTAGAACTCCTGGGCTCAAACAATCCTGTCTCTGCCTCCCAAAGTGTTGGGATTACAGGCGTGAGCTACTGCACCTGGCAATGTGGTCATAGTTTCTTTTTTTTTTTTTTTTTTTTGAGGCAGAATCTCGCTCTGTTGCCAGCCTGGAGTGCAGTGGTGTAATCTTGGCTCACTGCAACCTCCACCTCCTGCATTCAAGCAATTCTGCTGCCTCAGCCTCCCGAGTACCTGGGACTACAGGCCTGTGCCACCACCCGGCTAATTTTTTGCATTTTTAGTAGAGATGGGGTTTCACCATGTTGGCTAGGATGGTCTCGATCTCCTGACCTGGTGATCCACCCACCTCGGCCTCCCAAAGATTCAACCATCGATCAGAAGTTATTGATGTACATATGTAGCTAGGCACAGTGGCGTGTGCCTGTAATCCCAGCTACTTGGAAGGGTTAAGGCAGGAGAATCGCTTGAACCTGGGAGGCAGAGGTTACAGTGAGTCAAGGTTACACCACTGCACTCTAGTCTGGGCAACAAAACAAGACTCTGTCTCAAAAACAAAACAAAACAAAAAAAAAAAAAAAAAAAAACCCTTGTATGTGATTTTCCTGGAGAGCATCTGTTACATCTTCACAAAGATAAAAGGCACACTTGGCCAGCCGTGGTGGCTCATACCCATAATCCCAGCACTGAGAGACTGAGGCAGGTGGATCATTTGAGGTCAGGAATTCGAGACCAGCCTGGGCAACATGGTGAAACCCCGTCTCTACAAAAAATACAAAAATTAGCTGGGTGTGGTGGCACGTGCCTGTATTCCCAGCTACTTGGGAAGCTAAGGCAGGAGAATCACTTGAACCCAGAGGCAGAGGTTTGCAGTGAGCTGAGATCGCACCATTGCACTCGACAGAGCAAGACTCTATGTCAAAAAGAAAATAAATTTTTTTTTTTTTTTGAGACGGAGTCTCGCTCTGTCGCCCAGGCTGGAGTGCAGTGGCCGGATCTCAGCTCACTGCAAGCTCCACCTCCGGGGTTTACGCCATTCTCCTGCCTCAGCCTCCTGAGTAGCTGGGACTACAGGCGCCTGCCACCTCGCCTGGCTAGTTTTTTTGTATTTTTTTTAGTAGAGATGGGGTTTCACCGTGTTAGCCAGGATGGTCTCGATCTCCTGACCTTGTGATCCGCCCGTCTCGGCCTCCCAAAGTGCTGGGATTACAGGCTTGAGCCACCGCGCCCGGCCAATAAAATTTTTTTTAAAAGGCAGATTTTTTTTTTCTTCTTGGTCTTATTACCTTATTATAGTAATAATAAGTGCATAGTGCATGCTGAGATAAGCAATCATAATTTGTTATTGCAGCCGGGCACGGTGGCTCCCATCTAGAATCCCAGCACTTTGGTCAGGAGTTCAAGGCCAGCCTGGCCAATATAGTGAAACTCCATCTCTACTAAAATACAAGAAATTACCCAGGCATGGTGGCAGTTGCCGGTGAGCCCCAGCTACTCGGGAGGCTGAGGCAGGAGAATCGCTTGAATCTGGGAGGCAGAGGTTGTGGTGAGCCGAGATTGCACCACTGCACTCCAGCCTGGGTGACAGAGTGAGACTCTGTCTCAAAAAAACAACAACAATAATAATAATAGTTTATTACCTTTATTGTTTTAGTTTACATAGGGAATCAAAGTTTCTACTTTGATTTATAAAAGTTGCTTTGATTCTAGTTCACAGAACTAGAATCTTTCATAGAAAGGTATTAGAGGGTCCAGTGTAGTGGCTCGTGCCTGTAATCCCAGCATATTGGGAGGCTGAGGAGGGAGGATCACTTTAGGAGTTTGAGACCAGCCTGGGCAACATAGTGAGACCACATCTCTACAAAAAATTCTAACATTAGCTGGGGCATGGTGGCATGAGCCTGTAGTCCCATTTATTTAGGAGGCTGAGGCAAGAGGATCACTTGAGCCCACAAGGTTCAATCCAGGCTGCAGTAAGCCATGACCCTGCCACTGCACTCCAGTTTGGGTGACAGAGTGAAGCTATGTCTCAAAAAAAGAAAAAAAAAAAGTATATTCTAAATCCAAATTTAATATATAAAACTAAATACAGGCCGAGCGTGGTGGCTTACACCTATAATCATAACACTTTGGGAGACTGAGGTGGGAGGATTGCTTGAGCCCAAGAGTTCAAAACTAGCCTAGGTAACATAGTAAGACCCCATCTCTACAAAAAGTAGAAAAATTAGCTGGGGCATGGTGGTGAGCGCTTTTAGTCCCAAATACTTAGGGGGCTGAGATGGGAAGACTGCCTGAGCCTCAGAGTTTGAGGCTGCATGGGCCATGATCGCTCCACTGATCACTCTAGAGTGAGACCCTGTCTCAAAAAAAAGAAGATAGAAGAAAACTAAATACATTCAATAAGATTTTGATCTCTTTTCCAAGGTGTAAGTGTGTTTTGGGAAATTTTCCAAACAATTATTTTGTTCTCATTTTCATGTAATACTCCAAGTCTTGGTTTTCTAAGGAAAAGTTTCCTCTTATTGTATCTTTTGTTAATGTTTCTCTCCCATTTCTTTTGATCTGATCTTCAGATACATGATTATCTGCACTGCTAAATTTGTGTTCTCTGACCTCTACATTTATAATTTCTCATCATTCTTTATCTAAGTATTTCTTCCCTACGTACTGAAGAAAACTCAAGTTTTCTTTCACCTTATTAATGATTATGCTGTGTCTGTGAGTTTCCTTCATGACTGTTCACAAGTTTTTTGTTTTTGTTTTTGTTTTTGTTTTTGTTTTTGTTTTTTTTTTGAGGTGGAGTCTCACTCTGTCGCCCGGACTGGAGTGCAGTGGCCGGATCTCAGCTCACTGCAAGCTCCGCCTCCCGGGTTTTTACGCCATTCTCCTGCCTCAGCCTCCCAAGTAGCTGGGACTACAGACGCCCGCCACCTCGCCCAGCTAGTTTTTGTATTTTTTAGTAGAGACGGGGTTTCACTGTGTTAGCCAGGATGGTCTCGATCTCCTGACCTCATGATCCGCCCGTCTCGGCCTCCCAAAGTGCTGGGATTACAGGCTTGAGCCACCGCGCCCGGCCTTGTTTTTGTTTTTTTAATGGTCAGGTGGATAGAACAGCACAGGTTTTGTTTGTTTTAATTTTTCAAAAATTATACTAGATAAGGGCCTCACTATGTTGTCCAGGCTGGTCTCCTACTCCTGGGCTCAAGCAATCCACCCACCTTTGCCTCCCAAAGTGCTGGGATTACAGGCATGAGCCAACTTGCCTGGGCAGTACAGGTTTGTTTTTGAGATGGAGTTTTGCTCTTGTTGCCCAGGCTGGAGTGCAATGGTGCCATCTCAGCTCACCACAACCTTCGCTTCCTGGGTTCAAGTGATTCTCCTGCCTCAGCCTCCTGAGTAGCTGGGATTACAGGCATGTGCCACCACGCCCAGCTAATTTTGTATTTTTAGTAGAGATGTGGTTTCACCATGTTGGCGAGGCTGGTCTCAAACTCCCAACCTCAGGTGATCTGCCCACCTGGGTCTCCCAAAGTGCTGGGATTACAGGCGTGAGCCACCACGCCCAGCTGCAGTACAGGTTTTTAATATGCTAAATACTCTTCCTTTCTTTATGAATGTGCATGGAAGTTCTAATTTGGAATCAACAAAATATGGAGCCCATATTTTGGAATCAACAACATCAGCCTTTGTTGACAAGTGTCTGTCTCTCTTGGTTGTCTTCCTTGTGTCCTCCACTGTATTTTGGGGTTCATACAATTTCAGTTGTTGTGGTTGCTTAATTTCCTGGGAATCAGACTGTTCCTAACTGGATGATATTTCTGGTTAATTCTATAGCTGGCAGGAAACAGACACAGGAAACGTGGTCAGTTTCGGATTCTGGCGTTGAGTAGACCCTTTCTCCTTTTCCTCTCTCTCAGTGGGCGACAGATGTGAAAGAAACGAGTTCCAGTGCCAAGATGGGAAATGCATCTCCTACAAGTGGGTCTGCGATGGCACCGCTGAGTGCCAGGATGGCTCTGATGAGTCCCAAGAGACGTGCTGTGAGTTCCCTTTGGGCATGATGCACTTTTTTTTTTTTTTTTTTTTTTGGTAATAGAGACAGGGTTTTGCCATGTTGGCCAGGCTGGTCTTGAATTTCTGATCTCAAGTGATCCTCTGGCCTCGGCCTCCCAAAGTGCTGGGACTACAGGCACCACGCCTAGCCTGTGACACAATTCTTAACCCCTTTTTGATGATGACAGCTGGAAAAGTGGCCGGGGGATTTTGATGTGTCCAATCATTAATTAGGAGGTGGGGAGAGAATGAATTATTGGAGCTTTCCTTAAAGCCATTAAATGGCTTTTTTTCCATTGATGTGAATTTCACATAACATGAAATTAACCAGCTCAATGGCATTAATACATTTGCAATGCTGTGCTGTGTGGCCACCACCGCTATCTCAGTCCAAAACTTTGCATAACCTAATGTCTTTTTTGTTGTTGTTGTTGTTAAGAGATGGAGTCTAATTCTGTTGCCCAGGCTGGAGTCCAGTGGCACAGTCATACCTCACTGCAGCCTTGACTTCTTGGGCTCAAGCGATTCTCTTGCCTCGACCTCCCAAAGTATCGGGATTACAGGTGTGAGCCACTGCACTCAGCCTAATATCCAATTTTTTTTTTTTTTTTTTTTTTTTTTGAGGCGGAGTCTCGCTCTGTCGCCCGGGGTTGGAGTGCAGTGGCCAGATCTCAGCTCACTGCAAGCTCCGCCTCCCGGATTTACGCCATTCTCCTGCCTCAGCCTCCCGAGTAGCTGGGACTACAGGCGCCCGCCACCTCGCCCGGCTAGTTTTTGTATTTTTAGTAGAGACGAGGTTTCACCGTGTTAGCCAGGATGGTCTCGATCTCCTGACCTCGTGATCCACCCGTCTGAGCCTCCCAAAGTGCTGGGATTACAGGCTTGAGCCACGGCGCCCGGCCCTATAATGTCCAATTTTTAACAAGCTCCATTAAATGCCCTCTGTTTTGACCCATAAAGGGGTAGGCTTGGCCGGACACAATGGCTGTGTACTTGAGAGGCTGAGGCAGAAAGGCAGAAAGATTCCTTTATAAAGCCCAGGAGTTTGAGGGCCACCTGGGTGACATGGCTAGACCCTATCTCTAAAAAATAAATAATAAGGCCGGGCGCGGTGGCTCACGCCTGTAATCCCAGCTCTCAGGGAGGCAGAGGCGGGAGGATAGCTTGAGCCCAGGAGTTCGAGACCTGCCTGGGTAATACAGCGAGACCCCGTTCTCCACAAAAAGGAAAAAAAAAAAAGACAAAAAAATAAATAATAAATAAATATTTGGGTTTTTTTTTTTTTGAGACGGAGTCTTAGTCTTGCTGTGTTGCCCAGGCTGGAGTGCAGTGGTGCAATCTTGGCTCACTGCAAGCTCTGCCTCCTGAGTTCATGCCATTCTCCTGCCTCAGCCTCCCAAGTAGCTGGGACTACAGGTGCCTGCTACCACGCCCAGTTGATTTTTTGTATTTTTAGCAGAGGCAGGGTTTCACTGTGTTAGCCAGGATGGTCTCAATCTCCTGACCTCGTGATCCACCTGCTTTGGCTTCCCAAGTGCTGGGATTACAGGCGTGAGCCACCGTGCCTGGCCCATATGTATTTTTTTTTTTTTTTTTTTTTGAGACGGAGTGTCGCTCTGTGGCCCAGGCTGGAGTGCAGTGGCCAGATCTCAGCTCACTGCAACCTCCGCCTCCCGGGTTCACGCCATTCTCCTGCCTCAGCCTCCCGAGTAGCTGGGACTACAGGCGCCCGCCACCTTGCCCGGCTAGTTTTTTGTATTTTTTAGTAGAGACGGGGTTTCACCGTGTTAACCAGGATGGTCTCGATCTCCTGACCTCGTGATCCACCCGTTTCGGCCTCCCAAAGTGCTGGGATTACAGGCTTGAGCCACCGCGCCCGGCCGTATTTTTTTTTTTTTTAAATCATTGGGAGGCCAGACATGGTGGCTCATGCCTAGAATCCCAGCACTTTGGGAGGCTGAGGTGGGCGGATCACTTGAGGCCATGAGTTTGAGACCAGCCTGGTCAACATGATGAAACTTCATCTCTACTAAAAAAAAAAAAAGTGGGATTGGCATTCTCTTCAAAGTTCTGGGGTTTTCCTTTGCAAAGAGAAAATTGGCGAGGCCAGTGGGTCTTTTTTTTTTTTTGTCTTGTGACGGAGTCTCACTCTGCCACCCAGGCTGGAGTACAGTGGCGTGATCTCGGCTCACTGCAACCTCCGCTTCCCAGGTTCAAGTGATTCTCCTGCCTCAGCCTCCCGAGTAGCTGGGACTCCAGGCACCTACCATCACACCCAGCTAATTTTTGTATTTTTAGTCGAGACGGGGTTTCACCATGTTGACCAGGCTGGTCTTGAACCCCTGACCTCAGGCGATCTATTCGCCTTGGCCTCCCAAAGTGCTGGGATTACAGGCATGAGTCACTGTGCTCAGCCTCAGTGGGTCTTTGCTTTGAGTGACAGTTCAATCCTGTCTCTTCTATAGTGTCTGTCACCTGCAAATCTGGGGACTTCAGCTGTGGGGGCCGTGTCAACCGCTGCATTCCTCAGTTCTGGAGGTGTGATGGCGAAGTGGACTGCGAGAACGGATCAGACGAGCAAGACTGTCGTAAGTGTGGCCCTGCCTTTACTATTGAGCCCATCTGGGTCCTGGGGAGTGGTCTGACTTTGTCTCTACAGGGTCCTGCTCAAGCTGCAAGGCAGCTGCCCTGAACTGGGCTCCATCTGTTGGGAGCTCATACCAAGCCTCGTCTGCCCCTCAAATCCCTTCCTGATCAGCAGGCATTACAGACCAGGGATAGTGCCACCCCTTCGTTTTGTCACGCACAGTCAGGGAGGCCGTCCCTGCCAAGGGCTGGCCACCTGGCACACACACTGGCAAGCCACTGTGATCCCCAGTGGCCGGGATCCCTGTGATCCCATGATTCCCGTGATCCCCGCCCCGTGAGGCTGAACACATAGTGACACTTGCTAGCCACGCCTCAATGACCCAGGTAACGTGAAGGGGAAAAAGCTAGAAAGTTCTGCCAAGGAGGAAGGCCAAGAATCCCAAAGGGAAATGGGCTTTGAAACTGGACATCTTCTTGGCTGTCTTAATACAAGTGGCATATCCCCAATCCAAAAACACAAAATTCGAAGTCTTGAGCACCCAAAATTCTGAAACGTCTTGAGCACTGACATTTAGAAGAAAATGCTTATTGGAGCATTTTGGATTTCGGATTTTTACCATTAAGTGTGGAGTCCTAATTAGGAAAAAAGCCAGGCTGGTCAAACCAAGGGAAAGCAATAAAAGAAGGCAGATAGAGTCAAGTGCAGTGGCTCACGCCTGTAATCCCAACCCTTTGAGAGGCTGAGGCGGGTGAATCACTTGAGGTCAGGAGTTCAACACCATCTTGGCCAACATGGTGAAACCCCGTCTCTACTAAAAATACAAAAACTAGCCAGGCGTGGTGGTGTGTGCCTGTAATCCCAGCTAGTCGGGAGGCTGAGACAGGAGAATCACTTGAACCTGGGAGGCAGAGGTTGCAGTGAGCCAAGATCACGCCATTGCACTCCAGCCTAGGGGACAAGAGTGAAAATCTATTTCAAAAAAAAAAAAAAAGAAGGCTGGGCATGGTGGCTCATGTCTGTAATCCCAGCACTTTGGGAGGCCGAGGCGGGCAGATCAGGAGGTCAGGAGATCAAGACTATCTTGGCTAACACAGTGAAACCCCTTCTCTACTAAAAATACAAAAAATTAGCTGGGCGTGGTGGCGGGTGTCTGTAGTCCCAGCTACTCGGGAGGCTGAGGCAGGAGAATGGCATGAACCCAGTAGGTGGAGCTTGCAGTGAGCCGAGATGGCACCACTGCACTCCAGACTGGGCAACACAGCGAGACACCGTCTCAAAAAAACAGAAGAAGAAGGCAGATAAACTATATAAGTCTGCCTTTCTTCATGGTCCAGAACACATAGCTCTCCTGTGTAAATAACTCCCAATCTTCCTGTGCCCAGGTATCAGCAGACACCTCGGCTGATAGAAAATTGCAAGTTAGCACACTGCGACCTTGGCATCATAGGGACTGCACAAAGCCCTCCTCAGCGCACAGCACAAGCACCATTCTATAAAATCTCCAACAAGCAGCCGGGCGCGGTGGCTCACACCTGTAATCCCAGCACTTTGGGAGGCTGAGGTGGGCAGATCATCTGAGGTCAGGAGTTTGAGACCAGCCTGGCCAAAATCATAAAACCCCGTCCCTACTAAAAATACAAAAAAATTATCCAGGCATGGTGGCAGGTGCCTGTAGTCCCAGCTACTTGGAAGACTGAGGCAGGAGAATCGCTTGAACCTGGGAGGTGGAGGTTGCAGTGAGCTAAGACCGTGCCATCGTACTCCAGCCTGGGGGACAGAGTGAGACTTCTCAAAAAAAAAAAAAAAAATCCCCAGCAAGCCATTGTCTCCTGGCAGTCAGCTCCTCTCTTGCTGACCTGCTTATTGCTTTCTTGCAAGATATTTTCCTACTTTCTCGAATAAATCTGCGTTTCTTTACTCTCAACTGTCTTTTTTTTTTTTTTTTTTGAGACCGAGTCTCACTCTGTTGCCCAGGCTGGAGTGCAGTGGTGCAGTCTCGGCTCACTCATTTAGAGAAGTGCTACTCAACCCAAAATAAGGCCAGGAATTCTATAAATGGTGCCACGGTCTTGCAGCTCTCAGTTTAACAGCTTTACACCTATTAACGCACCAGTCCTCAGAGCAGTGCTGGCAGATGTGTACAGATGAGGAAACTGAGGCACTGAGAGGGCCGTGGTTCAGAGTCCATGGCCCCTGACTGCTCCCCAGCCCGCCTCTCCAGGGGCCTGGCCTTTCTGGGGCAGCGTCCCCGGCTATGGAATGGGCTAGTGTTGGGAGACTACACGGTGACGGTGGTCACAGCCCATCCATCCCCGCAGCCCCCAAGACATGCTCCCAGGATGAGTTTCGCTGCCACGATGGGAAATGCATCTACCGGCAGTTCGTCTGTGACTCAGACCGGGACTGCTTGGATGGCTCGGACGAGGCCTCCTGCCCGGTGCTTACCTGCGGCCCCGCCAGCTTCCAGTGCAACAGCTCCACCTGCATCCCCCAGCTGTGGGCCTGCGACAACGACCCTGACTGTGAAGATGGCTCGGATGAGTGGCCTCAGCGCTGTCAGGGTCTTGAAGTGCCCAAAAAGGACAGTGACCCCTGCTCGGCCTTCGAGTTCCACTGTCGAAGTGGCGAGTGCATCCACTCCAGCTGGCGCTGTGATGGAGGCCCCGACTGCAAGGACAAGTCTGACGAGGAGAACTGCCGTAAGGACAGGAGAGCAGGGGCGGGGCCTGGGATGGGGGGGGGGGGGGCCTGGGGCGGGGCGTCCTATCACCTGTCCCTGGGCTCCCCCGTGTGTGGGACGTGTGGTGATTTAGGTGCTGAAATGGATTTCGAACAACATGCCAAGAAAGTGTTCCCATTTCATGTTTTTTCTTTTTTTTTTTTTTGAGATGGAGTCTCACTCTGATTATTTTCATCTCTAAATTTCCTGCATCCATGAGGCCCCAGGCGATGGTTCCTGTTGGCTTATTGGGAAATCACTGTTTAGAAGGTGCTGGTTGTTTTTTGTTGTTTGTTTTTGTTTTGAGACGGAGTTTCGCTCTTGTTGCCCAGGCTGCAGTGCAATGGTGCGATCTCGGCTCACTGCAATCTCTGCTTCCCAGGTATAAGTAATTCTCCTGTCTCAGCCTCCCAAGTAGCTCGGATTACAGGCATGCACCACCACATCCAGCTATTTTTTGTTGTATTTAGTAGAGATGGGGTTTCACCATGGTAGTCAGGCTGGTCGCAAACTCTTGACCTCAGATGATCCATCTGCCTCAGCCTCCCAAAGTGCTGGGAGTACAGGCGTGCACTGCTGCACCCAGCCTCTTTTTGTTTTTTTGAGACAAGGTCTTGCTCTGTCACCCAGGCTGAAGTAAAGTGGCACCATCATGGCTCACTGCGACCTTGATCTCCTTGGTTCAAGCGATCCTCCCACTTCAGCTTCCCAAGCAATTCAAGCAGTTGAAACTAAGGCTGCACCACCAAACCTGGCCAATTTTTCTTTTTTTTTTTTTTTGAGACAGAGTCTCGCACTGTCACCTGGGCTGGAATGCAATGGCGTGATCTCAGCACACTGCAACTTCCACCTCCAGGATTCAGGCGAATTCTCTGCCTCAGCCTCCCGAGTACCTGGGATTACAGGCACGTGCCACCACGCCCAGCTAATTTTTTGTATTTTTAGTAGAGATGGGGTTTCACTATGTTGACCAGGATGGTCTCGAACTCCTGACCTTGTGATCTGCCCACCTCTCAAACTGCTGGGATTACAGGCGTGAGCCACCGTGCCCGGCCTAAGCCTGACCAATTTTTTGTAGAGACACAGGGGTCTCCCTATGTTGGCCAGACTGGTCTTGAACTCCTGGGCTCAAGCGATCCTCCTGCCTTGGCCTCCAAAATTGTTGGGATTCCAGATGTGAGCCACTGCACCCTGCTAAAGGCCCTGCTTTTTCTCTGGTTGTCTCTTCTTAAGAAAATCAACACACTGTGTCCTGTTTTTCAGCTGTGGCCACCTGTCGCCCTGACGAATTCCAGTGCTCTGATGGAACCTGCATCCATGGCAGCCGGCAGTGTGACCGGGAATATGACTGCAAGGACATGAGTGATGAAGTTGGCTGCATTAACAGTGAGTGCTGGCCATCTGCTTTCCCATCCCCCATTCTCCGTGCCTTGCTGCTTGCAAATGATTTGTGAAGCCAGAGGGTGCTTCCCTGGTCAACTCTGCACCAGCTGTGTGTCTGTGGGCCAGTGACCTGACTTCCCAGAGCATCACTTCCTTTTTTTTAGATGGAGCCTCGCTCTGTCACCCAGGCTGGAGTGCTGTGGTGCAATCACAGCTCACGGCAGCCTCTGCCTCTGGGGTTCCAGTGATTCTCCTGCCTCAGCCTCCCGAGTAGCTGAGATTAAAAGCATATGCCACCATGCCAGGCTAATTTTTTGTATTTTTATTAGTGACAGGGTTACACCATGTTGGCCAGGCTGGTTTTGAACTCCTGTCCTCAGGTGATCCACCTGCCCCAGTCTCCCAAAGTGCTGGGATTACAGGTATGAGCCACCACCCCAGGCCTAATTTTTTTGTATTTTTAGTAGAGATGCAGTTTTGCCATATTGCCCAGGCTGGTCTCGAACTCCTGGGCTCAAGCGATCTGCCTGCCTCGGCCTCCCAAAGTGTTGGGATTACAGGCGCAAACCACCATGCCCGATGCGCTTTCTTAATTAATCCATTTGCATGCGTTCTTATGTGAATAAACTATTATATGAATGAGTGCCAAGCAGACCGCAGGTCAGACACACCTGACCTTCCTCCTTCCTCTCTCTGGCTCTTACAGTGACACTCTGCGAAGGGCCCAACAAGTTCAAGTGTCACAGCGGCGAATGCATCAGCCTGGACAAAGTCTGCAACATGGCTAGAGACTGCCAGGACTGGTCAGATGAACCCATCAAGGAGTGTGGTGAGTCTCAGGGTGCAGGCGGCTTGCAGGGTTTGTGGGGAGCCAGGAATGGAACTGAGAAATGAGTGCTGTAGGGTTTTGGGAACTCCACTCTGGCCACCCTGTGCAAAAGGCTCCTTTTTTCATTTTGAGACAGTCTCGCACCGTCTCCCAGGCTAGAGCAGAATGGCGTGATTTTGGCTCCGTGCAACCTCCACCTACCGGGTTCAAGCGATTCTCTTGCCTTGGCCTCCCAAGCAGCTGAGATTACAGGTGAATGCCACCATGCTGTACTAATTTTTGTATTTTTAGTAGAGACGGGGTATCACCATGTTGGCCAGGCTGGTCTCGAACTCCTGACCTCAAGTGATCCACCCACCTCCTGAAGTGCTGGGATTACAGGCGTGAGCCACCTTGTCCTGGTGAGGTGTTTTTTTTTTTTTTTTTACCAACCCTCTGTGGTGGATACTGAAAGACCCTATTAGGATAACTGTACAGTACAGAGAACACAGTGGGAAGTTTTCTCTGTCATATACCAGAGAGGGCTTGGGCACGGTGGCACACTCCTGTAGTCTCGGCTACTCAGAAGGTTGAGGAAGGAGGATCGCTTGGGCCCAGGAGTTGCAGACTGTAGTGAGCTGTGATCACACCACCACACTTCAATCTGGGCAACAGAGTAAGAGACCCTATCTCTAAAAAAAAGTAAATATTTTGGACACTGTGGGCCATACGGTCTCTGGTGCAGTTTCTCAACATGGCTGTTGGGTGAACACCGCCACCCACAGAATGCAAACCAATACATGTGGCTGTAGGCCCAGAAAACGTTATTTATGGACACTGAAATTGGAATTCCGTATCACTGTTTTGTGTCACGAAAATGATTTCCCTTTTTATTTTTATTTTTCTTCTCAAGTATTTAAACATGGAAAATCCATTTTTAGGCTTGGTGGGATGGTTCACAGCTGTAATCCCAGTACTTTGGAAGGTTGAGGCGGGAAGACCACAAGGTCAGGAGATCAAGACCATCCTGGCTAACATAGTGAAACCCCATCTCTACTAAAAATACAAAAAATTAGCCAGGCATGGTGGCGCGCGTCTGTAATCCCAGCTGCTCGGGAGGCTGAGGCAGGAGAATCGCTTGAACGCAGGAAGTGGAGGTTGCAGTGAGCCGAGGTCGCACCACCGCACTCCAGCCTGAGCGACGGAGTGAGAGTCCACCTCAAACAAAAAAATGTTTGCTCATGCAGGTCTTGAACTCCTGGGCTCAAGCTATCTGCCCGCCTTGGTCTCCCAAAGTTCTGGGATTCCAGGCATGAGCTACAGTGCCCAGACTTTTGTTGTTTTATATATATATATTGAAACTGCAGCAAAAAAACATGTAATATAAAATTTACGCTCTTAAACCTTAGTAAGTGCACAGTTCTGTGCCATTAGCACATTCACACTGTTGTACAGCATCACAACCACCATCTCCAGAACTCTTTTTTAAATTTTTTTTGTGATGGAGTCTCACTCTGTCACCCAGGCTGGAGTGCAGTGGTGTGATCTCTGTTCACTGCAACCTCCACCTCCCAGGTTCAAGTGATTCTTCTGCCTAAGCCCCCTGAGTAGCTGGGATTACAGGTGCCCACCACCATGCCTAGCTAAGTTTTGAATTTGTAGTAGAGACGGACTGGGTTTCATCATGTTGGCCAGGCTGGTCTCGAACTCCTGACCTCGAGTGATGCTCCCACCTCGGCCTCCCAAAGTGCTGGGAATACAGGCATGAGCCACTGCACCTGGCTCCAGAAATCTTTTTTTTTTTTTTTTTTTTTTTTGAGACGGAGTCTCGCTCTGTCGCCCAGGCTGGAGTACAGTGGCCGGATCTCAGCTCACTGCAAGCTCCGCCTCCCGGGTTTACGCCATTCTCCTGCCTCAGCCTCCCAAGTAGCTGGGACTACAGGCGCCCGCCACCTCGCCCGGCTAGTTTTTTGTATTTTTTAGTAGAGACGGGGTTTCACCGTGTTAGCCAGGATGGTCTCGATCTCCTGACCTCGTGATCCGCCCGTCTTGGCCTCCCAAAGTGCTGGGATTACAGGCTTGAGCCACCGCGCCCGGCCTAGAAATCTTTTATCTTCCCAAACTGAAACTCTGTCCCCATGAAACACTCACTCGCCATCCCCTCTCCAGCTCCTGGCACCCACCATTCCACCTTCTGTCTCTATGAATGTGAGCTCCTGGCACCCACTATTCCACCTTCTGTCTCTATGAATGTGAGCTCCTGGCACCCACCATTCCACCTCTGTCTCTATGAATGTGAGCTCCTGGCACCCACCATTCCACCTTCTGTCTCTATGAATGTGAGCTCCTGGCACCCACCATTCCACCTCTGTCTCTATGAATGTGAGCTCCTGGCACCCACCATTCCACCTTCTGTCTCTATGAATGTGAGCTCCTGGCACCCACCATTCCACCTTCTGTCTCTATGAATGTGAGCTCCTGGCACCCACCGTTCCACCTTCTGTCTCTATGAATGTGAGCTCCTGGCACCCACCGTTCCACCTTCTGTCTCTCTGAATGTGAGCTCCTGGCACCCACCGTTCCACCTTCTGTCTCTCTGAATGTGAGCTCCTGGCACCCACCGTTCCACCTTCTGTCTCTATGAATGTGAGCTCCTGGCACCCACCGTTCCACCTTCTGTCTCTATGAATGTGAGCTCCTGGCACCCACCGTTCCACCTTCTGTCTCTATGATGTGAGCTCCTGGCACCCACCGTTCCACCTTCTGTCTCTATGAATGTGAGCTCCTGGCACCCACCGTTCCACCTTCTGTCTCTATGAATGTGAGCTCCTGGCGCCCACTATTACACCTTCTGTCTCTATGAATGTGATCGCTCTAGGGACCTCTTTTGAGTGGAATCAGACAGCATTTTCCTTTTTTGACTGGCTTATTTTACGGAGCCAAGTGTGGTGGCTCACGCCTGTAATCCCAGAACTTCAGGAGACCGAGGCAGGCAGATCACCTGAGGTCAGGAGTTCGAGACCAGCCTGGCCAAGGTGGTGAAACCCCATCTCTAGTAAAAATACAAAAACTTAGCCGGTTGTGGTGGTGGGTGCCTGGAATCACAGCTACTCGGGAGGCTGAGGCAGGAGAATCACTTGAATCTGGGAGGCAGAGGTTGCAGTGAACCGAGATCATGCCATTGCACTCCAGCCTGGGCGACAAGAGTGAAACTCCGTCTAAAAAAAAAAAGAGAGAGAGAGAGAGAAACCCCGTCTCTGCTAAAAAATACAAAAAAATTAGTAGTCGGGCATGGTGGCGCATGCCTGTAGTCCCAGCTACTCGGGAGGCTGAGGTATGAGGATCCCTTGAACCCGGGAGGTGGAGGTTGTAGTGAGCCAAGATTGGCAGCGAAGGGATGGGTGGGGGACTGAGAGTGACCAGTCTGTGTCCCCTGGCCCTGTGCAGGGACCAACGAATGCTTGGACAACAACGGTGGCTGTTCCCACGTCTGCAACGACCTTAAGATCGGCTACGAATGCCTGTGTCCCGACGGCTTCCAGCTGGTGGCCCAGCGAAGATGCGAAGGTGATTGCCGGATGGGACTGAGCCCTGGGCCTCCTCTGCGCTTCCCGACATGGCGACTAAACCCCTCATGCCTCAGTTTCCCCATCTGTTAAGCGGGCCTGAAAGCAGTTAGTAGGGCTTCATGAGATTCCACGGGCATGGAAAATTAGCATTGGCTGGCCAGAGGTTCTTGCCTCTGGGGATTAATAATTAAGAAATTTCAGGCAGGGCGTGGTGGCTCACGCCTGTAATCCCAACACTTTGGGAGGCCGAGACGGGCGGATCACCTGAGGTTGGGAGTTCAACACCAGCCTTACCAACATGGAGAAACCCCGTTTCTACTAAAAATACAAAATTAGCTGGGTGTGGTGGCGCACGCCTGTAATCCCAGCTACTCGGGAGGCTGAGGCAGGAGAATCACTTGAATCTGGGAGGCGGAAGTTGCGGTGAGCTGAGATTGTGACATTGCACTCCAGCCTGGGCAACAAGAGTGAAACTCCGTCAAAAAAAAAAAGAGAAATTTCAGCTGATACAGCTTCACACTCTTGGTTGGGTTCCTGTGGTGAGTGGTGAGGTCACATCATGGCTGGGGATGACACGTGGCTGTTTCCTTGATTACATCCCCTGAGAGGCCGGGCTGTCCCCTGGCTGCCTTTGAAGGTGTGGGTTTTGGCCTGGGTCCCATTGCTCCGTCTCCAGCCATTGGGGAGGAGTCCCCCCACCAAGCCTCTTTCTCTGCCTCCCAGATATCGATGAGTGTCAGGATCCCGACACCTGCAGCCAGCTCTGCGTGAACCTGGAAGGGAGCTACAAGTGCCAGTGTGAGGAAGGCTTCCAGCTGGACCCCCACACCAAGGCCTGCAAGGCTGTGGGTGAGCATGGGAAGGCGGCGGGTAGGGTTGGCCTCACCCCTTGCAGGCAGAAACAGTGAGGAGTTGCATCATCTGAACTTTGCACAGACTCATATCCCCTGGCCAGGAGGCTGTTTGCTCCCAAGGGCTCTGGCAGGGGAGTCCACTGCCCTGTTAGGACTTGGGCGTGCCAGGGATGACTGCATATATCCTAGTTTCTAGGAATATCCAGTTAACGAAACCCTCAGCCCTGCTGGTGGAACAGGAACTGGCTTTCCTTTCAGGGACAACCTGGGGAGTGATTTCAAGGGGTTAAAGAAGGAAAAATTAGCCAGGTGTGGTGCTGCACACCTGTGGTCCCGGCTACTCTGGAGGCTGAGGCAGGAGGATCGCTTGAGGCCAGGAGGATTGGTTGATCCTCCCACGTCGGCCTCTGGAGTAGCCAGGACCTCAGGTGCATGCCACCATGCCCAGCTAATTTTCATATTTTCAGTAAAGACAGGGTTTCACCATGTTGGTCAGGTTAGTCTTGAATTCCTGAACCCAAGTGATCCTCCTGCCTTGGCCTCCCAAAGTGCTAGGATTACAGACACCACACCTGGCTATTATTATTTTTTAGAGACAGGGTCTTGCTCTGTCTTCCAGCCTGTGGTGCAGTGCAGCCTCCATCATAGCTCACTGCAGCCTTGACCTCCTGGGTTCACACGATCCTGCTACCTCAGCCTCTGGAGTAGCTGGGACTACTGGCATGTGCCACCATGCCTGGGTAACTGTTTTTTGTTTTTTTGTGTGTTTTTTTGGTTTTTTTTTGAGACAGAGTCTCACTCTGTCACCCAGGCTGGAATGTGGAATGTGGTGGCACAATCTTGGCTCACTGCAACCTCCACCTCCCAGGTTCAAGCAATTCTCCTGCCTTACCCTTCCACGTATCTGGGATTACAGGTTCCCGTTACCAAATGTGGCTAGTTTTTGTACGTTTAGTAGAGACGGGGTTTCACCACGTTGGTCAGGCTGGTCTCAAACTCCTGACATAAAGTGATTCACCCACCTCAGCCTCCCAAAGTGCTGGGATTACAGGCTTGAGCCACCGTGCCTGACCTAATTTTGTGTGTGTGTGTGTGTGTGTGTGTGTGTGTGTGGCAATAAAGTCTCATTGTGTTACCCATGCTAGCCTTACACTCCCAGAAAAAGTGATCCTCCTCCCTCGGCCTCCCAAAGTGCTGGGATTGCAGGCGGGCACCACTGTGCCTGTTCCCATCAGGAGGTTCTTTTCCACCCTGTTTTTCTGGGTGCCTCCTCTGGCTCAGCTGCACCCTGCAGGGTGACACGAGGGGATGGGGAGGCACTCTTGATTCCATCGCTGGGTTCCCTCTGCTCCCCTGACCTTGCTCCCCGGGTCCCCAGGCTCCATCGCCTACCTCATCTTCACCAACCGGCACGAGGTCAGGAAGATGACGCTGGACCGGAGTGAGTACACCAGCCTCATCCCCAACCTGAGGAACGTAGTCGCTCTGGACACGGAGGTGGCCAGCAATAGAATCTACTGGTCCGACCTGTCCCAGAGAATGATCTACAGGTGAGCTTCGCCCCTGCCTGCAGCCTTGGCCCACAGGTGAGATGAGGACTCCCGGCCCTGACGCCCTCCTCTCCTCCTGCCTCAGCACCCAGCTTGACAGAGCCCACGGCGTCTCCTCCTACGACACCGTCATCAGCAGGGACCTCCAGGCCCCTGACGGGCTGGCTGTGGACTGGATCCACAGCAACATCTACTGGACCGACTCTGTCCTGGGCACTGTCTCCGTTGCGGATACCAAGGGTGTGAAGAGGAAAATGTTATTCAGAGAGAATGGCTCTAAGCCAAGGGCCATCGTGGTGGATCCTGTTCATGGGTGTGTATCCACGACCCTGAGGGGTGCAGAGGGAAGGGAGGGAGCAGGAAGGGGCTTCAGGAACTGGTTAGTGGGCTGGGCATCATGGCTTAAAGTGCCTGTAATCCCAGCACTTTGGGAGGCTGAGGAGGGTGGATCATCTGAGGTCGAGAGTTCAAGACCAGCCTGACCAACATGGTGAAACCTCATCTCTGCTAAAAATACAAAAATTAGCTGGGTGTGGTGGCAAGCACCTGTAATCCCAGCTGCTCGGGAGGCTGAGGCGGGAGAATCACTTGAACCCAGGAGGTGGAGGTTGCAGTGAGCCAAGACAGCCCCGCTGCACTCCAGCCTGGGTGACAGAGCGACACTCCGTCTCAAACAAACAAATAAAAAAAGAACTGGTTAGTGGTTAGTGGTTAGTGGCTAGGCCCCAGAATGGTATCTTCCAAGCCCATGGCTGACTCAGCAGCTCCTGGGGCAAGACACTCTGACCTGTGTCCCCTGGCAAGAAGCATCGCCTCTGCCACCTGCCTGGCATACTCTGTACCTGTCAGGCGACATCTGCCACCTGAGCACGTGAGAGGTGGCATCTCAGTTGCAGTGAGGCGCTGACAAGCCGGGATACACACTGTCCCCACAGCCGCCATCAGGAGGTGAATGTTCGGTCTCGGGCAGAGATCACTGGAGAACGCACACTCGGTGTCCGGAAGGGGAAAGCAGGGAAGAGAGCATCATTTTTTTTTTGTTTTGTTTTTTTGTTTTTTTTTTTTTTTTTTTTGAGACAGAGTCTCGCTCTGTCGCCCAGGCTGGAGTGCAGTGGCCAGATCTCAGCTCACTGCAAGCTCCGCCTCCGGGTTCACGCCATTCTCCTGCCTCAGCCTCCCGAGTAGCTGGGACTACAGGCGCCCGCCATGTCGCCGGCTAGTTTTTTGTATTTTTAGTAGAGACGGGGTTTCACCATGTTAGCCAGGATGGTCTCGATCTCTGACCTCGTGATCCGCCGTCTCGGCCTCAAAGTGCTGGGATTACAGGCTTGAGCCACCGCGCCCGGCGAGAGCATCATTTAGATGGAACAGAACTTGCTTGCGGGTGAAGGTGGGCCCGCTGGGGCCAGTGTCCCTTTTTATTTTTATCTATTTATTTTTGAGACAGAGTCTTGCTCTGTCGCCCAGGCTGGAGTGCAGTGGTCCGACCTAGGCTCACTGCAAGCTCCGCCTCCCGGGTTCACGCCATTCTCCTGCCTCAGCCTCCCGAGTAGCTGGGACTACAGGCATCCACCACCACGCCCGGCTAGTTTTTTGTATTTTTAGTAGAGACAGGGTTTCACCGTGTTAGCCAGGACGGTCTCCATCTGTTGACCTCATGGTCCGCCCGCCTCGGCCTCCCAAAGTGTTGGGATTACAGGCGGGAGCCACTGTGCCCGGCCCCCTTTTTATGTTTTATTTTTTGAGGCAGAGTCTTGCTCTGTCACCCAGGCTAGATTGCAGCGGCAAGATCTTGGCTCACTGCAGACTCCACCTCCCAGGTTCAAGTGATTCTCCTGCCTCAACCTCCCAACTAATTGGGATTACAATCATGCACCACCACACCTGGCTAATTTTTTATATTTTTCAGTAGAGACTGGGTTTCACCATGTTGGCTAGGCTGGTCTTGAATGCTTAGCCTCAAGTAATCCGCCCACCTCAGCCTCCCAAAGAGCGGGGATTACAGGTGTGAGCCACTGTGCCCAACCCAACCCTGGATCTCTTTTAAACAAGACAATGCTCACTGTTGCCACAGAACAATGGGTGGGGTACATGTGGCCCACGCGAGTCATTGTGCGTGGCTTGTGTTCTTGTGTTTCTTCCTTTCTTTTTCTTTCGAGGTAGTGTCTCAGTCTGCCACCCAGGCTGGAGTGCAGTGGTGTGATCATAGCTCACTGTAGCCTCAGCTTCCTGGGCTCAAGCAATCCTCTGATTTCAGCCTCCTGGGCCTGGCCAGCATGGTGAAACCCCGTCTCTACTAAAAATACAAAAACGTAGCCAGGTGTAGTGGTGCGTGCCTGAAATCCCAGCTACTCCGGAGGCTGAGGCAGGAGAATCGCTGAAACCTGGAAGGTGGCGGTTGTAGTGAGCCGAGATCGTGCCACAGAACTCCAGCCTGGGCGACAGAGACAGACTCTGTTTCCAAAAAAACCCCAAACAAACCATATTTGGAGTTTGGGGTTCCCAGCAGGGCTATTTCCCAAGCCTGAGCCTGGCTGTTTCTGCCAGACTTTGTTGCACGTGTTGGCTGGGATCCTCCCCCACCCTCCAGCCTCACCGCTCTTCTCTGCCCTCCCACCAGCTTCATGTACTGGACTGACTGGGGAACTCCCGCCAAGATCAAGAAAGGAGGCCTGAACGGTGTGGACATCTACTCGCTGGTGACCGAGAACATTCAGTGGCCCAATGGCATCACCCTCGGTATGTCCGCAGGACGGCTGTCCCAGCCCGGGCCGGCACAGGCGGAAGGACGGACGGGGGTCGCCAGGTGGCTCTGGGACAAGCCCAAGCTGCTCCCTGAGGGTGTCCCTCTTTCTTTTCTTTGTTTTTTCTTTTTTTCTTTTTTTTTTTTTTGAAGCGGAGTCTCGCTCTGTCCCCCGGGCTGGAGTGCAGTGGCCGGATCTCAGCTCACTGCAAGCTCCGCCTCCCGGGTTCACGCCATTCTCCTGCCTCAGCCTCCCGAGTAGCTGGGACTCTAGGCGCCCGCCACCTCGCCCGGCTAGTTTTTGTATTTTTAGTAGAGATGGGGTTTCACCGTGTTAGCCAGGATGGTCTCGATCTCCTGACCTCGTGATCCGCCCGTGTCGGCCTCCCAAAGTGCTGGGATTACAGGCTTGAGCCACCGCGCCTGGCCTGTTTTTTCTTTTTTTGAGATGAGGTCTTGGTCTGTCACCCAGGCTGGAGTGCAGTGACACAATCGTAGCTCACTGCAGCCTCCACCTCTCAGACTCAAGTGATCCTCCTGCCTCACCCTCCTGAGTAGCTGAGACTACAGACACGTGCCACCACGCAGACTAATTTTATTTTAGTTTTGGGAAGAGACAAAGTCCTGTTATGTTGGCCTGGCTGGTCTCAAACTCCCGGGTGCAAGCGTCCCTCCCACCTCAGTCTTCCAAACGGCTAAGATGATAGGCGTGGGCCGCCAAACCCAGCCTCCCTGAAGTTTTTCGGACCTGCAGCTCCCCTACCTGCCCGTTGGAGAGGGCGTCACAGGGGAGGGGTTCAGGCTCACACATGGTTGGAGCTGCTTCTCCAGGTACTTCTCTGCCCGGTCCCTGGGGGGTTCTTCCTGCCCGGATCAGCGTGGCCAGGCCCCCAGGCCCCTCTGGGACTGGCACTGGCATGTGACCTCTCCTTATCCACTTGCGTGTTCTAGATTTCCCCAGTGGCCGCCTCTACTGGGTTGACTCTAAACTTCACTCCATCTCAAGCATCGACGTCAACGGGGGCAACCGGAAGACCGTCTTGGAGGACGAAAAGAGGCTGGCCCACCCCTTCTCCTTGGCCATCTTTGAGGTGCGGCTTACGTACGAGTGCAAGTACTTAGATGGCAGATAGACACAGACTGTGTAGATCACTCAAGCCAAGACGAATGCGGAAAACTGATCGTGACTAGGAGGAGGTCTTAGACCTGAGTTATTTCTATTTTCTTTCTTTCTTTTTTGTTTTTTGAGACGGAGTTTTGCTCTTGTTGCCCAGGCTGGAGTGCAATGGTGTGATCTCGGCTCACCGCAACCTCCACCTCCCAGGTTCAAGCGATTCTCCTGTCTCAGGCTCCCCAATAGCTGGGATTATAGGCATGCGCCACCACGCCCGGCTAATTTTGTATTTTTAGTAGAGACAGGATTTCTCCATGTTGGCCAGGCTGGTCTCGAACTCCCAACCTCAGGTGATCCGCCTGCCTCTGCCTCCCAAAGTGCTGGGATTATAGGCGTGACCCACCGCGCCTGGTGCTTTGTATTCTTTTTAGTGAGAGCGGTGAAAGGCAGTGATCCTCGGTCACGTGTGATCTTGGCTCTCAGGGCACATTTGGCAATTTCTAGAGATTTTTTGGTTGTCACAAGTCAATGGGAAAGACTGTTGGCATGTAGTGGGTAGAGGCCAGTGATGTTGCTGAATGCCCAGAACAGGGAAGTAGCAGGCCCTAAGAGCCAAAAGTGGAGTACCCCCGGGGGACGAAAGTGTTCGTCCATTTGCATTTTAGTAAAGGAATAGCTGAGGCCAGGTAATTTATAAAGAAAAGAGGTTTAAACTGCGCACAGCAACCTACGCCTATAATCCCAGAACTTTGGGAGGCTGAGGCAGGAGGATCACTTGAGTCCAGGAGTGCGAGACCAGCATGGCCAACGTGACAAAACCCTGTCTCTACAAAAAATACAAAAAGTAGCCAGGTGTGGTGGCAGGCACCTGTAATCCCGGGTTCTCGAGAGACCGAGGCATGAGAATTGCTTGATCCCAGGAAGTGGAAGCTGCAGTGAGCCAAGATCATGCCACTGCACTCCAGCCTGGGCGACGGAGTGGGACTCTGTCTCAAAAAAAAAAAAAAAAGAAAAAAAGTTCTGGAAATGGATGGTGGTGATGGTGATACTTGCACAACAATGTGAATCTGCTTAAGGCCATTGACCTGTGCACTTACAAATAGCTGAGATGGTACATTTTATGTCATGTATATTTTTACCACAATTAAAAACTAGTTGTGGGCCGGGTGCGGTGGCTCAAGCCTGTAATCCCAGCACTTTGGGAGGCCGAGATGGGCGGATCACGAGGTCAGGAGATCGAGACCATCCTGGCTAACATGGTGAAACCCCGTCTCTACTAAAAAATACAAAAAACTAGCCGGGCGAGGTGGTGGGCGCCTGTAGTCCCAGCTACTCGGGAGGCTGAGGCAGGAGAATGGCGTGAACCCGGGAGGCAGAGCTTGCAGTGAGCTGAGATCCGGCCACTGCACTCCAGCCCGGGCGAGAGCGAGACTCCGTCTCAAAAAAAAAAAAAAAAAAAAAAAAAAAAAAACTAGCTGTGGGCCAGGCATGGTGGCTCACGTCTGTAATCCCAGCACTTTGGGAGGTTGAGAGAGGCAGATCATGAGGTCAGGAGTTCGAGACCAGCCAGGCCAACATGGTGAAACCCCATCTCCACTAAAAATACAAAAAATAGCCAGGTGTGGTGGCACACGCTTTTAATCCCAGCTATTCAGGAGGCTGAAGCAGGAGAATCGTTTGAACCCGGGAGGTGGAGATTGCAGTGAGCCGAGATTAGGTCACTGTACTCCAGCCTGGGCAACAAGAGTGAAACTCTGTCTCAAAAAACAAACAAACAAACAAAAAAACTAGTTGTGGTGAGAGGGTGGCCTGTGTCTCATCCCAGTGTTGTTTTTTTTTTTTTTTTTGAGACGGAGTCTGGCTCTGTCACCCAGGCTGGAGTGCGGTGGCCGGATCTCAGCTCACTGCAAGCTTCGCCTCCCAGGTTTACGCCATTCTCTGCCTCCGCCTCCCAAGTAGCTGGGACTACAGGCGCCCACCTCGTCGCCCGGCTAGTTTTTTGTATTCTTTTTTTTTTTTTTTTTTTTTTTTTTTGAGGCGGAGTCTCGCTCTGTCGCCCGGACTGGAGTGCAGTGGCCAGATCTCAGCTCACTGCAAGCTCCGCCTCCCGGTTTACGCCATTCTCCTGCCTCAGCCTCCGAGTAGCTGGGACTACAGGCGCCCGCCACCTCGCCCGGCTAGTTTTTTGTATTTTTAGTAGAGACGGGGTTTCACCGTGTTAGCCAGGATGGTCTCGATCTCCTGACCTCGTGATCCGCCCGTCTCGGCCTCCCAAAGTGCTGGGATTACAGGCTTGAGCCACCGCGCCCGGCCGTTTTTTGTATTCTTTAGTAGAGACGGGGTTTCATGGTGTTAGCCAGGATGGTCTCGATCTCCTGACCTTGTGATCCGCCCATCTCGGCCTCCCAAAGTGCTGGGATTACAGGCTTAAGCCACCGCGCCTGGCCCATCCCAGTATTTAATGGGATTTGTCATCTTCCTTGCTGCCTGTTTAGGACAAAGTATTTTGGACAGATATCATCAACGAAGCCATTTTCAGTGCCAACCGCCTCACAGGTTCCGATGTCAATTTGTTGGCCGAAAACCTACTGTCCCCAGAGGATATGGTCCTCTTCCACAACCTCACCCAGCCAAGAGGTAAGCATGGGTTAGCCCCACTACCCACCTTGAAACCTCCTTATGGAAACTCTGGAATGTTCTGGAAATTTCTGGAATCTTCTAGCCCATCTGATGATCTCGTTCCTGCCCTGACTCCGCTTCTTCTGACCCAGGAGTGAACTGGTGTGAGAGGACCACGCTGAGCAATGGCGGCTGCCAGTATCTGTGCCTCCCTGCCCCACAGATCAACCCCCAGTCGCCCAAGTTTACCTGCGCCTGCCCGGACGGCATGCTGCTGGCCAAGGACATGAGGAGCTGCCTCACAGGTGCGGCACACGCCTTGTTTCTGTGTCCTGTGTCCTCCAACTGCCCCCTCCTGAGCCTCTCTCTGCTTCTCTGTGAAATGGGTACCTCTAAGTCATTGTGAGGACTCGTGAGTCGGGATAACCATACTTTTCTTTTCTTGGATGGACATATCAGCACTGGGCTGGACATTTACCCAGTTCCCCTTTGATGCCTGGTTTCCTTTTTCCCGGACCCCTGAAGAGGTGATATGATTTCTGACAGGGGCCCTGAGGGAGGAACTGGTCCCCTTTGTTGACTTTTATTTCTCTTTTTTTGAGATTTGCTCTGTTGCCCAGGCTGGAGTGCAGTGGTGCCATCTTGGCTCACTGCTGCCTCTCTTACTGGGTTCAAGCAATTCTCGTGCCTCAGCCTCCCAAGTAGCTGGGATTACAGGCATGCACCACCACGCTTGGCTAATTTTTGTATTTTTAGTACAGACAAGGTTTCTCCATGGTGGCCAGACTGGTGTCAAACTCCTGACCTCAGGTGATCCACCCACCTGTGCCTCTCGAGGTGCTGGGATGACAGGCGTGAGCCACCGTGCCGGGCCCCTTTGTTGACTTTTCTCATCCTCTGAGAAAGTCTCAATTGAGGCCAACACCTCCCTCAAGCGAATTGAATCTCCCTTTTGAACAACAACAAAGAACAATATGACCCAGACGTGGTGGCTCACACCTGTGGTCCCAGCTACTTGGGAGGCTGAGGTGTAAGAATTGCTTGAGCCCAGGTGGTCGAGGCTACAGAGAGCTATAATCACACCACTTCACTCCAGCCTGGGGGACAAAGTGAAACCCTATCTGAAAAAAGAAAAAAGAAAAAGAAACAATATGATCACAAAGTAGATATTCATGGTGTTTATTTTGAATACTCTTTTTTCCGTTATTTTTTTTTCTTTGAGATGGAGTCTTGCTCTGTCGCCCAGACTGGAGTGCAGTGGCAGGATCTTGGCTCATGGCAACCTCTGCCTCCCGGGTTCAAGCGATTCTCCTGCCTCAGCCTCCCCAGTAGCTGGTACTACAGGCACGTCCCACAATGCCCGGCTAATTTTTTGTATTTTTTAGTAGAGATGAGGTTTCACTATGCTAGCCAGGATGGTCTCGATCTCCTGACCTCGTGATCTGCCCGCCTCGGGCTCCCATATTGCTAGGATTAGGGGCGTGAGCACTTTTTTTGAGGCGGAGTTTCTCTCTTATTACCGAGGCTGGAGTGCAATGGCATGATCTCAGCTCACTGCAACCGCCGCCTCCTGGGTTCAAGCAATTCTCCTGCCTCAGCCTCCTGAGTAGCTGGGATTACAGGCATGTGCCATGACGCCTGGCTAATTTTCTATTTTTAGTAGAGACGGGGTTTCTCCATGTTGGTCAGGCTGGTCTCGAACTCCTGACCTCAGGTGATCTGCCTGCCTCAGCCTCCCAAAGTGCTGGAATTACAGGTATGAGCCACCGTGCCTGACCTAAGCCACCGTGCCCAGCCTCATTTTGGACTTTTTTATTTTATTTTATTTACTTATTTACTTACTTACTTACTTACTGCCCAGCCTCATTTTGGACTTTTTTATTTTATTTTATTTACTTATTTATTACTTACTTACTTACTTACTTTTTTATTTTATTTTACTTACTTATTTATTTACTTACTTACTTACTTTTTATTTTATTTTATTTACTTATTTATTTATTTACTTACTTACTTACTTATTTATTTATTTATTTATTTATTTATTTTGAGACGGAGTCTCGCTCTGTCGTCCAGGCTGGAGTGCAGTGGCCGGATCTCAGCTCACTGCAAGCTCCGCCTCCCGGGTTTACGCCATTCTCCTGCCTCAGCCTCCCAAGTAGCTGGGATTACAGGCGCCCACCACCTCCCCTGGCTAGTTTTTTGTATTTTTTTTTTTTTTTTTTTTTTGAGACGGAGTCTTGCTCTGCCACCCAGGCTGGAATGCAGTGGCCGGATCTCAGCTCACTGCAAGCTCCGCCTCCCGGGTTTATGCCATTCTCCTGCCTCAGCCTCCCGAGTAGCTGGGACTACAGGCGCCCGCCTCGTCGCCCGGCTAGTTTTTTGTATTTTTTAGTAGAGACGGGTTTCACCGTGTTAGCCAGGATGGTCTCGATCTCCTGACCTCGTGATCCGCCCGTCTCGGCCTCCCAAAGTGCTGGGATTACAGGCTTGAGCCACCGCGCCCGGCGTTTTTTGTATTTTTTAGTAGAGACGGGTTTCACCGTGTTAGCCAGGATGGTCTCGATCTCCTGATCTCGTGATCCGCCCGTCTCGGTCTCCTGAAGTGCTGGGATTACAAGCTTGAGCCACTACGCCTGGCCTTTATTTTATTTTTTTATTTTTTGGTTTCTTTTTTTTTGATACAGGGTCTCATTCTGACGTCCAGGCTGGAGTGCAGTGATGGGATCATAGCTCGCTGCGGCCTCTACCTCCTGGGCTCAAGCGATCCTCCCACCTCAACCTCCTGAGTAGCTGGGAGTACAGGCGTGCACCACCACACCTGGCTAATTTTTGTTGTTGTTGTTGTATGTAGAGATGGGATTTTACCATGTTGACCAGGCTGGTCTTAAACTCCTGGACTCAAGAGATCCTCCTGCCTTGGCCTCCCTCATTATGTGCACACTTATGAGACGGGCTTGCAGGCAAGTGGCACTCAGAAGACGTTTATTTATTCTTTCAGAGGCTGAGGCTGCAGTGGCCACCCAGGAGACCTCCACCATTAGGCTCTTGGTCAGCTCCAAAGCCATAGCGACACAGCACACAACCACCCGGCCTGTTCCCAACACCTCCCGGCTGCCTGGGGCCACCCCTGGTCTCACCACCGCAGAGACAGTGACGATGTCTCACCAAGGTAAAGGCTGGGCCTTCCCTGGGCCCCTCTTCCCCAGGAGATGGGCCCCTTCAGTGGCCACAAACATTTTGGTCACGAGATGGAGTCCAGGTGGCGTCCTCACTCCCTTGCTGACCTTCTCTCACTTGGGCCACGTGTCTCTGGGCCCTCAGTTTCCCTATCTGTAAAGTGGGCCTAATACCAGTTCTTGCCCTCTTTGCAAGGATTAAATGGGCCAAATCATATGAGGGGCTGGGTCCTTGAAGCTCCTGGTTCCCAAAGTCAGCCACACACAGTCTGGGTCCTGAAATTTTATCAAGGCACATTCGTTGCCTCACCTTCAGGCATCTGCCCAAAAATGCCAGGACTCAGGCAAGGAGAGGGAGGGATTCCTCAGTACGCAGCTTTTCACAGAGGCTCCAAAAGGCTAAGGAATCCAGTACATTTTAACACAATTTTACAATTTTTTTTTTTCAGATGGAGTTTTGCTTTTGTTGCCCAGGCTGGAGTGCAGTGGCATGATCTTGGCTCACCACAACCTCTGGCTCCTGGGTTCAAGCGATTCTCCTGTCTCAGCCTCCCGAGTAGCTGGGATTACAGGCATGCTCCACCATGCCTGGCAAATTTTGTGTTTTTAGTACAGACAGGGTTTCTCTATGTTGGTCAGGCTGGTCGTGAACTCCCAACCTGAGGTGATCCACCTGCCTGAGCCTCCCAAACTGCTGGGATTACAGGCGTGAGCCACCACACCTGGCCTTTTTTTGTTTTTTTGTTTTTTGAGACAGAGTCTCGCTCTCACCCATGCTGTAGTGCAGTGACGCGGTCTCGGCTCATTGTAACCTCTGCTTCCCAGGTTCAAGCGATTCTTCTGCCTCAGTCTCCCAAGTAGAGTAGCTGGGATTACAGACATCGACGCCATGCCTGGCTAATTTTTGCATTTTTAGTAGAGATGAGGTTTCACAATGCTGGTCAGGCTGGTCTCAAACTTCTGACCTCAAGTCATCTGCCCGCCTCGGCCCCCACCAAGTGCTGGGATTATAGGCGTGAGCCACCGCACCAGGCCTACAATTTATTTTTTGGTTACTCACATCTGTAATCCCAGCACTTTGGGTGGCCAAGGTGGGAGAATGGCTTGAGTCCAGGAGTTCAAGTCCAGCTTGGGCAACACAGCAAGACCCTATCTCTACTACAAAATAAATAATAAAGAAATTAGTATTTTTTTTCTTTTAAAACCCAACTATTCAACATGGTAATGCAATATATTTTTAAAATTCTTTTTTTCTTTGAAACGGAGCCTCTCACTGTTGCCCGGGCTGGAGTGCAGTGTCGCCATCTTGACTCACTGCACCCTCCGCCTCCCAGGTCCAAGCGATTCTCCTGCCTCAGCCTCCCAAGTAGCTGGGATTACAGGTGGCCACCACCATGCCCGGCTAATATTTTTGTATTTTTAGTAGAGACAGTTTCACAATGTTAGGCAGGCTGGTCTTGAACTCCTGACCTCGTAATCCACCCGCCTGGGCCTCCCAAAGTGCTGGGATTATAGGCGTGAGCCACCATGCCTGGCCAAAACTTTTTTATTTTTATTTTTATGGGACACGGTCTCACTGTGTACCCCAGACTGGAGTGATAGAGCACTGTCATGGCTCACTGCAGCCTCAACCTCCTGGGGACCAGGTGATCTTCCCACTTCAGTCTCCCAGGTAGCTGAGACTACAGGCATGAGCCACCACACCCAGCTCATTTTTGAATTTTTTTGTAGAGACGGGTTTCGCCTTGTGGCCCAGGCTGGTCTCCAACCGGGCTCAAGCGATCTGCCCACCTTGGCCTCCCAAAGTGCTGAGATAAATGCAATTTAAACAAAATTTGGGCCAGGCGTGGTGGCTCACGCCTGTATTCCCAACACTTTGGGAAGAAAAGGCGGGCAGATCACTTGAGGTCAGGAGTTCCAGACTAACCTGGCCAACATGGTGAAACCCCCAGTCTACTAAAAAAACACAAAAGTTACCTGGGCATAGTGGTGGGCGCCTGTAATCCAAGCTCCTTGGGATGCTGAGGGTAGAGAATTGCTTGAACCTGGGAGGTAGTGAGCCAAGGTCATGCCACTGGACTCCAGCCTGGGTGACAGAGCAAAACTCTGTCTCCAAAAAAAAATTTTTTTTTTTTTTCAAATCATCACAGTATAGCCAAGGTCTGGCCACTTACTTTTGTAAATAAAGTTTTATTGGAGCCAGTGGTCCAGTGAGGCGAATCCTGCAGGTGTAAGATCATAGCCTATCCTTGAAAATGTTGATATTTTGTTCATTGGGGGATTTTTTCATTAATTTAAAATTTAAAAAATAACATATTAAAGGCCAGAGTGGAGGTGCATGCCTGCAGTCCTAGCTACACCCAGAGGCTGAGGCAGGAGACTTGCTTGAGCCCAAGAGTTGAAGTCCAGCCCGGGCAACATAGCAAGACTCCCATCTCTAAAAATAAAAATAATGCATTAGAATATTATTGGATTCCTGGGCAGGGCACAGTGGCTCACGCGTGTAATCCCAGCACTTTGGGAGGCTGAGGCGGGCGGATCACCTGAGGTCAGGAGTTTGAGACCTGAAAACACAAAAATTAGCCAGGCGTGGTGGCACACGCCTGTAATCCCAGCTACTCGGGAGGCTGAAGCATGAAAATCGCTTGAATCCTGGAGGCGGAGGTTGCAGTGAGCTGAGATTGTAACATTGCACTCCAACCCTGGGGGACAAGAGTGATACTCCGTCCCCGCCCCCCCCCCCCCAAAAAAAAGGAATATTATCGGATTCCTAAGCTTTTTGGCTCCTCCTTTAGTTTGGGCACTGGGGTGAGGGTCTGGCTGTCTTCATCCTGTAAGACCCGGCCTCACTGTCCTCCCTGGATGTGATGAGACCCAGGTACGGGTCAGGACGTCATTCATTTGTCCACCAGAGGGCGCCCAACCTGCTTTGAGCTGCTGGGAAATGGTGCTCCTGGACTTCTAGCAAACAAAAAAAAATGGCACATCAGCAAATTTCAGACCATTCTTTTTTTTTTTTCCCCCAGAGTAGCTGAAACCTTTGTTCAGTTACAAGCAGGATAAAATGGTAACTGCCTGGGAGAGGCCAGGAAACCTTCTTTCTTGGGGGAGGTGGGGCACTGCTAGAATTCCAGACCGGCCCATCCAGAACTCCTCAAATTTGGCAAAGAAGCCATTCATTCATTCGTGTAGAGATGAGGGGGTTCTGGCTATGTTGCCCAGACTGGTCTCAAATTCCTGGCCTCAGGTGATCCTCCTGCCGTGGTCTCCTGATGTGCTGCGATTACAGGCGTGAGTCACCGTGCCTAGCTCTAGGGGACTTGAAATGTTGACTTGCCCAGGGCCTTTATGTTGAATGGCCCAGGTCCACTTGCATGGTTCTGTACCAAGGTTATCCCCATCCCATAATTCCTGGGACAGTTGATGCAGGACAATCAGCCTCCGTGCCATTCAACCTCAGGACTGAGCATGCTGGGCACTGTGGGGTCTGCAGGTGGCTCCCCTGTCCCCTTCAAAATACACTCATTGTTTTCTTTTTCTTTTTCTTTTTCTTTTTTTTTTTTTTGAGATGGAGTCTTGCTCTATTGCCCAGGCTGGAGTGCAGTGGCACGATCTCAGCTCACCGCAACCTCTGCCTGCTGGGTTCAAGTGATTCTCCTGCCTCAGCCTCCTGAGTAGGTGGGATTACAGGTGCCTGCCACCATGCCTGGCTAATTTTTGTATTTTTAGTAGAGACAGGGTTTCACCGTGTTGGCCAGGCTGGTCTTGAACTCCTGACCTCAGGCAACTTGCCCACCTCAGCCTCCCAAAGTGCTCGGATTACAGGTTTGAGCCGCTGGGCCTGGCTTTTTTTTTTTTTTTTTGAGATGGAGTCTCGCTCTGTTGCCAGGTTGAAGTGCAATGACGAGATCTTGGCTCACTGCAACTCCATCTCCCGGGTTCAAGTGATTCTCCTCCCTCAGCCTCCCGAGTAGCTGAAATTATAGGTGCCCGCCACCACGCCCACCTAATTTTGTACTTTTAGTAGAGACAGGGTTTCACTATGTTGATCACGCTGGTCTTGAACTCCTGAGCTTAGGTGATCTACCCGCCTCAGCCTCTCAAAGTGCTGTGATTACAGGCGTGAGCCACCACGCCCGGACCAAAATATGCTCATTTTAATAAAATGCAGAGATAAGTTGACAAAAATTTCACCTGCGACCTTGTCAACCACCTGGAATGAAAGCCTCTGCGGCCCTCCCCTAAAGACTCATCAATGTGAGGCTCAAGAACCTTCTCAGGCTGGGCTCGGTGCCTCATGCCTGTAATCCCCACACTTTGGAAGGCTGAGACAGGAGGATCACTTGAGGCCAGGAGTTCAAGACCAGCCTGGGCAACATAGCCAGACCCCTATTTCTATCCTCCCAAAAAAAAAAAACCTTCTTAAACTGGAATTGAGTCCCACAACTTTGATAACTCATAACAAGCCTGTGTGGCCTCTCGCAGACTCGGGAAATTCTCCAAGTGCCCAGGGAGATGTGCTGGGCACTTTCCTGGCTGTCAGTGCCGTCCTCTGCCTGCTCCATTTCTTGGTAGTCTCTCTTTAGACCTGGGCCTCACTCTTGCTTCTCTCCTGCAGCTCTGGGCAATGCTGCTGGCAGAGGAAATGAGAAGAAATCCAAGAGTGTGGGGGCTCTGTCCATCATCCTCCCCATTGGTAAGTGCGGGCCAGTCCCCCAGCATCCCCCAGGTCACAGCCTCCTGCAATGTGACCTCGTGCCTGGCCGGCTGGGCCTGTTCACCTTTTCTCCCGGGCAGGGTACAGCCCCACTGAGTGTCCTTTATCACCCCGACAGCCTCTCCCGGCTTCGGGCTGACAGTGACAAGATCAGACAGCTAAGGGGTCAGATGGAGGACGTGGAGCTGGGTCCTGTGCTGCGGAAATGGCCTCACCCAGACTTCAGTGCCTTCTGGGGAATTGGTTCTCTTGCAGGGGACTGTGTGGAGAGGCTCACTCTCGCTGCCTCGCTCATGCTCATCCTAACTCACATCACATTTCTTTTTTCTTTTTTTCTTAAATTTTAAGAAAAAAGAAATTTAATTTTTTTTAGAGCAGAGTCTTGCTCTGTCACCCAGGCTGGAGTGCAGTGGCGCAATCATGCCTTGCTGTAGCCTCAATGTCTGGGCTCAAGTGATCCTCCCACCTTGGCCTCCCGAGTAGCTGGTACAAGCCACTGTACCCCGGTTCCTATTTCTTAAAAAGTCACAGCCTTGTGTGTGGCTAATCCTGGACAGAAATATGGAAGAAGTCAGCTACTTCTGGGGTGTGGCTCACCCAGTGGGCTTCAGGTTAGATATTCCTTATACTTACGAGGTTGGCGCCGTGGCTCATGCCTGTAATCCCAGTACTTTGGGAGGCTGAGGTGGGTGGATCGCTTGGGCTTAGGGCTTCGAGACCAACCTGGGCAACATGGCGAAACCCTATTTCTACAAAAGATACAAAAATTAGCTGGGCAGGTGACACTTGCCTGTGGTCCCAGCTACTTGAGGGGCTGAGGCAAGAGGATTGCTTGAACCTGGGAGGTCAAGGTTGCAATGAACTGAGACTGCGCCACAGCCTGGCGACAGAGCAAGACTCCGTCTCAAAAAAAATCAATAGATAAAATTCTTATGGATAGATTGGCCTATTTTCTGTTTGTTTGTTTTTTCTTTTTGGTGTTTTTTTGGTGTTTTTTTTTTGAGATGGAGTCTTGCCCTGTCACCCAGGTTGGAGTGCAGTGACATGATCTTGGCTCACTGCAACCTCCACCTCCTGGGTTCAAGCAGTTCTCCTGCCTCAGCCTTCCGAGTAGCTGGTATTACAGGCACGCACCACCACACCTGGCTGGTTTTTGTAATTTTAGTAGAGATGGGGTTTCACCTTATTGGCCAGGCTGGTCTCAACCTCCCGACCTCAAGTGATCCACCCAACTTGGCCTCCCAAAGTGCTGGGATTATAGGCGTGAGCCCCCACTGTCAACACACACACACACAAAAAAAGTAGCCGGACATGGTGGTGCATGTCTATAGTCTCAGCTATTCAGAAAGCTGAGTTGGGAGGATCCTTTGAGGCCAGGAGGTTGAGGCTGCAGTGAGCTATGATGATGTCACTGCACTCTAGCCTGGGGCACAGAGCAAGACACTGTCTCTTTTCTTTTTTTTTTTTTGTTGACGGAGTCTTGCTCTGTCACCAGAATGGAGTGCAGTGGTGTGATCTCAGTTCACTGCAACCTCCGCCTCCTGGGTTCAAGCAATTCTCCTGCCTCAGTCTCCCGAATAGCTGGGACTACAGGTACCCGCCACCATGCCCAGCTAATTTTCGTATTTTTAGTAGAGACGGGGTTTCACCATGTTGGCCAGGCTGGTCTCGAACTCCTGACCTCATGATCTGCCCGCCTCGGCCTCCCAAAGTGCTGGGATTACAGGCGTGAGCCACTGCACCCAGCCTGCAAGACTATCTCTAAACAAACATAAAAGACCAGGAGTCCAGGTTATAGTACGATGCCTGTGTTTTTGCTCCAGCCATGGAGCTGGGTCTCTTGTCTTGAGGGGAGCTGTGTGACAGAGTGTGCCTCTCCCTACAGTGCTCCTCGTCTTCCTCTGCTTGGGGGCCTTCCTCCTCTGGAAGAACTGGCGGCTGAAGAGCATCAACAGCATCAACTTTGACAACCCTGTCTATCAGAAGACCACAGAGGATGAGGTCCACATTTGCCGCAACCAGGACGGCTACAGCTACCCCTCGGTGAGTGACCCCCTCTAGAAGGCCAGAGCCCATGGCGGCCCCCTCCCGGCTGGAGGCATACGATTCTCAAGGGACCAGGCCGAGGCTTCCCCAGCCCTCCAGATCGAGGACAGCATTAGGTGAATGCTTCTGTGCGCTTGTTCAGAATGTCAGCGGACAACGGCCTCGGTGATGTAGAGGAACGCTGGATCAGCGAATAGAGTTCCATCAGATGGTGACAGAGCAAAGAAAGTCAAAAGGAGTTCAGAGGTCAGGTGTGGCGGCTCAGGCCTGTAATCCCAGCACTTTGGGAGGCCAAGGTGGTGGATCACCTGAGTCAGGAGTTCAAGACCAGCCTGCCCAACATAAGGAAACCCCGTCTCTACTAAAAATACAAAAAATTAGCTGGGCGTGGTAGTGGGCGCCTGTAATCCCAGCTACTTGGGAAGCTGAGATAGAAAAATCGCTTGAACCTGGGAGGCGGAGGTTGCAGTGAGCTGAGATCATGCCACTGTACTGCAGCCCAGGTGGCAAGAGCAAAACTCCATTTCAAAGGAGTTCAGAGGCCGGACACGGTGGTTCATACATGTGATCCCAGAACTTGGGGAGGCTGAGCAGGAAAATCACCTGAGCTCAGAGTTCATGACCAGCCTGGGCAGCATAGCAAGACCCCATCTCTGCAAAAAAATAAAAAATTTAGCCCAGACAAGCGCCTATAGTTACAGCTACTAGGGAGGCTAAAGCAGGAGGTCAAGACTGCAGTGAGTCGTGATTGCAACACTGCACTCCAGCCTGGGTGACAGAGCAAGACCTTGTCTCTTAAAAAAACAAAACAAAACAAAACTCAAAGAAGGGTTTCCAGAGGGCTGGGAGGGAGGAAGGGAGAGGCGGTTTTTTTGTGTGTGTTTTTTGTTGTTGTTGTTTTTTTTTTTTTTTTTTGAGGCGGAGTCTCGCTCTGTCGCCCGGACTGGAGTGCAGTGGCCGGATCTCAGCTCACTGCAAGCTCCGCCTCCTGGGTTTACGCCATTCTCCTGCCTCAGCCTCCCGAGTAGCTGGGACTACAGGCGCCCGCCACCTCGCCCGGCTAGTTTTTGTATTTTTAGTAGAGACGGGGTTTCACCGTGTTAGCCAGGATGGTCTCGATCTCCTGACCTCGTGATCCGCCCGTCTCGGCCTCCCAAAGTGCTGGGATTACAGGCTTGAGCCACCGCGCCCGGCCCGTTGTTGTTTTTTTGAGACAGGGTCTTGCTTTGTCACCCAGGCTGGAGTGCAGTGTTGCAATCTTGGCTCACTGAAACTTCTGCCTCCTGGGTGGGTTCAAGCAATTCTCATCCCTCAGCCTCAGCCTCCTGAGTAGCTGGGATTACAACACTATGCCCAGGTAATTTTTGTATTTTTAGTAGAGATGAGGTTTCACCATGTTGCCCAGACTGGTCTCGAACTCCTGACCTCAAGTGATCCACCCGCCTTGGTCTCCCCACATGCTGGGATTGCAGGCATGAGCCACCATGCCCGCCTTGATCTTCAGACAAGGGGTTTAGGGTAGGTAGGCTTCTCTGAGCCAGAGGAACAGCCTGTGCAAAGGCCCTGAGGCTGGACCGTGCCTGTTGGGTTTGAGGCCGTTGTAGCTAGAGCAAAGAGAGGGGTAAAAAGGCAGGAGGCGACCAGGCTGGTTGTGCAGAGCCTTGTGGGCCACCGGGGAGGACTTTGGCTTTTGCCCTGAGAGCAGTGGAAAGTGACTGAATCATGTACTCACCGTCTCCCTCTGGTGGCTCCTGGGGGAACATGCTTAGGGATCAGGATGTGGGAGGCTGCCGAGCCCAGGAGGTGAGAAGTAGGTGGCCTCCGGCCGAGTTTCCTGAATGCTGGACTGATAGTTTCCGCTGTTTACCATTTGTTGGCAGAGACAGATGGTCAGTCTGGAGGATGACGTGGCGTGAACATCTGCCTGGAGTCCCGTCCCTGCCCAGAACTCTTCCTGAGACCTCGCCGGCCTCGTTTTAGTCAAAGAGAAGACCAAAGCGTTGCCTGCCAGAGCTTTGTTTCATATATTTATTCATCTGGGAGGCAGAACAGGCTTCGGACAGTGTCCATGCAGTGGCTTGGGTTGGGATTTTTGGTTTCTTTCTTTCCTTGTGAAGGAGAAGAGAAACAGGCCTGGGGTGCCAGGATGACACCTCCATTTCGAAGTTTTGAGTTTCCACCGTGACACAATCCTCAAACATGGAAGATGAAAGGGCAGGGGATGTCAGGTCCAGAGAAGCAAGTGGCTTTCAACACATGACAGCAGATGTCACCAACGGGACCCCCAGCCCTGCCTCGTCCACCAATCTCTAAGCCGAACCCTTAAACTCAGGAGTCAACGTGTTTACCTCTTCTCTGCAAGCCTTGCTCGACAGCCAAGTTAGCCTTTGCCCTGTCACCACTGAGTCATGGCCCGCCCAGTGTCTTTCAAGCTGGGCTCGTACCTTCCTCAAACCAGGAAAGGGATTCATGGCGTCGGAACTGATCTGGCTGAATCCGTGGTGGCACCGAGACCAAACTCATTCACCAAATGATGCTACTTCCCAGAGGGAGAGCCTGAGTCTCTGGTCACCCTTAATATTTATTAAGTGCCTGAGACACCCGGTTACCTTGGCCATGAGGACACGTGGCCTGCACCCAGGTGTGGCTGTCAGGACGCCAGCCTGGTGCCCGTCTTCCCCACCCCTACCCACCTCAATTCCTGTGGTCTCCTTGCACTTTCTCAGTTCAGAGTTGTACATTGTGTAAATTCAGCATCTGTGTTATTTTGCACTGTTTTCTGTCGTGTGTGTTGGGATGGGATCCCAGGCCAGGGAAAGCCCGTGTCAATGAATGCCAGAGACAGAGCGGGGCAGGTTGACCAGGACTTCAAAGCCGTGACAGCCATTGTCTTCTTTATGTCTGCTCACCTAGTGCCTCCACTACTATGCAAATGCCTCCAAGCCATTCACATCCCCGATCTTGTCACTGATGGGTATGTGTTTAAAACATGCATGGTGAGGCCAGGTGCAGTGGCTCACGCCTGTCATCCCAGCACTTTGGGAGGCCCAGGAGGGCGGATCATCTGAGGTTAGGAGTTCGAGACCAGCCTGGCCAACATGGTGAAACTCTGTCTCTACGAAAAATACAAAAGGTGGCCAGGTGTGGTGGCGGGTACCTGTAATCCCAGCCACTCGGGAGGCTGAGGCAGGAGAATCGCGTGAACCCAGGAGTTGGAAGTTGCAGTGGGCTGAGGCCGTGCCCAGCCTGGGCGACAGAAGCAGAACTTGTTTCAAACAAAACAAAACAAAAAACATGCCTGGTGCACCAGCAGCCTGTGGCCTCTGGCCAAGCATGGCAAGGCTGAGGTGGGAGGATGGTTTGAGCTCAGGCATTTGAGGCTGCTGTGAGCTATGATTATGCCACTGCACTCCAGCCTGGGCAACATAGTAAGACCCCATCTCTTAAAACATGAAGTTGGCGAGACACAGGTGCCTCATGCCTGTAATCCCCTGTAATCCCAGCACTTTGGGAGGCTGAGTCAGAAGGATCACTTGATCTCCTGACCTCGTGATCTGCCCACCTTAGCCTCCCAAAGTGCTTGCATTATAGGCGTGAGCCACCATGCCCAGCCAACGCCTGGCTAATTTTTGAATTTTTGGTAGAGACGGGGTTTCACCATGTTGGTCAAGCTTGTCTTGAACTCCTGACCTTGGGTAATCTGCCCGCCTCAGCCTCCCAAAGTGCTGGGATTACAGGTGTGACGCACCGTGCCAGGCCAGCCTCGCTCCCTTCTTTCGTCTGTTTGTGGATTGGACTCCCCAGGAGAAGGACACAGGAGGGGAAGACTTTCAGGAGTTGAAGACCAGGCCTGAGCAACAAAGCGAGATCCCATCTCTACAAAAATCAAAAAGTTAAAAATCAGCTGGGTGTGGTGGTACATGCCTGTAATCCCAGCTACTCGGGAGGCTGAGGCAGGAGGATCACCTGAGCCCAGGAGGTGGAGGCTGCAGTGAGCCACGATCGAGCTACTGCACTCCAGCCTGGGCAGCAGATCAAGACCCTATCTCATAAATAAAACTCTTAAAAAAAAAACAAATCCTCTGGTCTGGATCGTTTGACGGGACTTCAGGTTCTTTCTGAAATTGCCCTAAATGTTACTGTTGCACTGATGACCCGAGAAGGTGACAGCCTCCCTCAGATTCCCGGTGTGAAGATGTCACAAGGGCTTGGCCGTTGTCCCCAGGGACGAAACACTGTGCCCCCGCAAAGCAGGGAACCATGACAAGCCTTTCTGGTTTCGGAGCATGTAAATGCGTCCCTGTACAGATAGTGGGGGTTTTTTGTTATGTTTGCACTTTGTATATTGGTTGAAACTGTTATCACTTATATATATATATACGTATACATAAAATCTATTTATTTATGCAAACCCTGGTTGCTGTATTTGTTCAGTGACTATTCTCGGCGTCCTGCGTAGTGGGTTATTGTCTCTGAAATGCCTCTTCTTTATGTACAAAGATTATTTGCACGAACTGGACTGTGTGCAACGCTTTTCAGGAGAATGATGTCCCCGCTGTATGTATGAGTGGCTTCTGGGAGATGGGTGTCACTTTTTAAACCACTGTATAGAAGGTTTTTGTAGCCTGAATGTCTTACTGTGATCAATTAAATTTCTTAAATGAACCAGTTTGTCTAAACCCGATGCACTTTCTTCTGTTTGCTCATTTCTTTCTTTTTTTTTTTTAAAAAAACGGAGTCTGGCTCTGTCGCCCCGGGCTGGAGAGCAGTGGCATGATCTTGGCTCACTGCAACCTCTGCCTCCCAGGTTCAAGCAATTCTCCTGCCTCAGCCTCCCTAGTAGCTGGGATTACAGGCGAGTGCCACCATGCCTGGCAATTTTTTTTTTTTTTTTTTGAGATGGAGTCTTGCTCTGTCACCCAGGCTGGAGTGCAGTGGCGCCATCTCAGCTCACTGCAACCTCTGCCTCCTGGGTTAATGCCATTCTCCCACCTCAGCCTCCCAAGTAACTGGGGCCACAAGCGCCCACCACCATGCCCGGCTAATTTTTTGTATTTTTAGTAGAGACGGGGTTTCACTGTGTTAGCCAGGATGGTCTTGATCTCCTGACCTTGTGATCTGCCCACCTTAGCCTCCCAAAATGCTGGGATTACAGGCTTGAGCCACCGCGCCCAGCCAATGCCTGGCTAATTTTTGAATTTTTGGTAGAGACGGGGTTTCACCATGTTGGTCAGGCTTGACCTTGGGTAATCTGCCCGCCTCAGCCTCCCAAAGTGCTGGGATTACAGGTGTGAGCCACGGCCCAGGCCAGCCTCGCTTCCTTCTTTCATCTGTTCGTGGATTGGACTCCCCAGGAGAAGAACCCAGAAGGGGCAGATTTTCCCAGAACTCTGGGCAAGATGCAGTGTCCATGGGCTGCCACGGTACCTGGCCTGTGCCGCGACGGCTGACCTGGTGGGCGTGTTCTCTGCTGTCGCTTCTCTGAGTTGGAGATTTTGTCAAGTCCTCTGCTCGTCCATTCATTCACTCGACAAATGTTCGTTGAGTGCTTACTGCGAACCACGCTCTGTCGTAGGCTTGTGGGACACTACAGGGGATAAAAGAAAGGAAAGATGGGCGCGGTGGCTCACGCCTGTAATCCCAGCACTTTGGGAGGCTGAGATGGGTGGATCACGAGGTCAGGAGATCAAGACCAGCCTACCCAACATAGTGAAACCCCGCCTCTACTAAAAATACAAAACAATTACCCAGGCATGCTGGTGGGCGCCTGTAGTCCCAGCTACTTGGGAGGCTGAGGCAGGATAATCGCTTGGACTCAGGAGGCGGAGGTTGCAGTGAGCTGAGATCACGCCACTGCACTCCAGCCTGGGCGACAGAGAGAGACTCTGTCTCAAAAAAAAGGGTTAACATGGTCAATTTTATGTGATGTGTATTGGACTACAATTAAAATCACAAAAAATGTTCAAGATGAAACGGGGGGACGTGAGGTAACCCAGAAATAAGCAACAGCAGAAAGCGCCACGACCACAAAACCAGGAGAGGGAAGATGTGGTTTCTGGAGCCTGGGAGCTGGTGGGAGCCAGAAACTCATAGGAGGGAAAGAACTGCTGGTCCCTGGCAGAGGGAGGGGGGAAAGAGTCCAGCCATCCCCTGCTCCAGGCTCCCACCACTGCCTCCCACAGGCTGAACCCAACAGGGATGGGCTGATGAAGCCCAGGCAATGGTGCCTTACTGGGTGGATCAAAGGAGGGACAGGGTCGGCCCGGGGGTGATACGACACTGGAGTGGTTAGGCCCACAAACATGGCTGGGAGTCACGGCTCATGCCTGTAATCCCAGCACTTTGGGAGCCTGAGGCAGGAGGATTGCTTGAGCCCAGGAGTTCAAGAGCAGTCTGGGCAATATAGCAAGACCCCATCTCTAAAAAACGTTCTAAAATTTCCAGGCTCATGCCTATAATCCCAGCACTCCAGGAGGCTAAGGCAGGCAGATCACCTGAGGTCAGGAGTTCAAGACCAGCCTGACCAAAATGGTGAAACCCCGTCTCTACTAAACATACAAAAATTAGCCAGGTGTGGTGGCACATACCTGTAATCCCAGCTACTCGGGAGGCTGAGGCAGGAGAATCACTTGAACTCGGGAGGCTGAGGTTGCAGTGAGCCGAGATCGTGCCACTGCACTCCAGGTGACAGAGCGAGACTGCCTCAAAAAAACAAACAACAAAAAAGAAATTTTAAAATTACCAGCCAAATGTGATGGTACACACCTGTAGTCCCAGCTACTTGGGAGGCTGACGTGGGAGGATCTCTTGAGCCCAGCACTTTGGGAGGCCAACCTGGGCAGATCACCTGAGGTTGGGGGTTTCAGACCAGCCTGACCAACCTGGAGAAACCTCGTCTCTACTAAAAATACAAAATTACCTGGGCGTATTGGCGCATGCCTGTAATCCCAGCTACTCAGGAGGCTGAGGCAGGAAAATTGCTTGAACCTGGGAGGCGGAGGCTGCGGTGAGCCGAGATCCCACCATTGTACTCCAGCCTGGGCAACAAGAGCGAAACTCCGTCTCAAAAAACAAAACAAAACACCACAAAAATCCAAAAAGAGCAGACTGACCAGGCCACCTGGGTTCATATCCTGGCTCTGCCACTGACTCGCTGGGTGATGGGCACCTCAGAGCCTCAGTTTCCCCACCCGACAATGGAGACAAAGCTAATCTCCCCCTCCCCACGGGCTCTGGAAGTGGGATGGGATGGGGGCTGCGCAGGCGCCCAGAGACAAAGGCAGGGCCTGTCATCTTTCCCGCGTCCACAGGGTGGCGCTTCCTTCCTGCCTTCCGCCTTTTGTTTTGGGAAGCTTCCAAAACGCCCCTGGGAGGGAAAACGGAGCAGCCCACACAGGAAGCGTCCCGGAGCCTGCACACAGGCGCTCGATAATTGCTTGATTGACGAAATTGGTGCTCAACCAAGTGGCAAACAGGATAAGCGGGCTCAGATGGCCAGGAAAACGGGAAGGCCTGGGAGGTGGCGGCTCGAGGGTGCTGAGACTGAGACGGGAGGGTGGGCAGGACCGGGGTGCATCCCCAGGCAGGGGTGGGGGGACCGGGTGCACAGCACGGGTGGGGCATGACCCAGAGGAGAGGTCAGAGGTGATGGAAGATTCTGGTATCCAGCCTTGGCTGCTGCATTGGGAGCCTGTACCAGGGCTTTGCTTTGAGGGTGACACAGACCTGTAGACATTCAGTTTCCTGACCATCTATTGTTCTGCCCTGGTGGTCGCCGAAGGGAGGGAGGGTGACAGCCACCCATTTTACAGAGAGAAATAGGAGTCTCTGATCCTCGCCGGTTCCAGTTCTCTGGCTCAGAACAGGGCCCTGGTAAAATGCGCTTCTGGCTCCCTGGTCCATAGGCTCAGCACCCACCCACCTGCCCAAAGGCGCTTGTCCTGCAGGGCCAGGGGCAGCCTGCAGCTTGGAGAACGCCACCCCTGCAGACGGGATGAGGGCTGGTAGTCCTGTCCTGTCTCCGCAGGCTCAACAGTTCTGGCCAGGACAGAGTGGAAGGTGGGAGGAATTTGCCCCACTTCCAGCAAGTCTGACACCCACAACGAATGTCCCCTGCTGTCCCTCCCCCTCTCCTGTCCCTAGGCCGTTCCTCTTCCAGCAGCCCGAGGCATCCCAGACCACAGCTGTCTGCAGTGAGTCAGCCTGGAGTCTCTGGGCTGAGCCAGGGCTGCCGGAGGGAGGTGGGGAGAGGGGTGTAGGCTGCGCTGCCCTGCAGCTGGCCCTGGCCTAGTCCCCCCCAACCTCCCCAGTCTGGGGTCAGCACCTTCCTCCCTTGCAGGCAGTGATTTTCCATGATGATGAAGGAATAAAAAAGCCACTGAGGGCTCCGATTGGGAGTCCCTGGTCCCCATCACCCCACTGAGCACGGCCACTTGGGTTTCCTGGCAACTTTCTGCTCCATCCGGAGCCGTCCCTCCCCTGGGCTGGGCTGCTCTGGGGCTGTTCCTGGGATGGGGAGCGGGGAGCTTGGGGGTAAATAATGACATCAGCCACCTAGACAGGCGGGGCCACTGTGTCAAGGGGCCCATGTCAGGTTCCCTTCTCCCAGAGCTGGGGTTTGTCTTGGAATCGGAAAATCCTCCCCACATTGCCCTGTGGACTGCAGGCCTGGCGTGATCAAGGACCCTGCCCTCCTGCTATCCCCCTCAGTCTCCTCCATGCCAGCCTTGCTGTTTCCCCTGCCTGGCTCACAGTCTCCACACGTTTATCCCCTGGGGACTCAAGTCTGGGACATATGACACCTCCTCCCTGGGCCTCCCACAGAGCCACAGAGCATCCCCCCTCCCACCCCACAGTGTTCATTTGTGTGTAGGGATTAAGAGCACAAGCTCTGAATGCCGCACACAGCTAGAATTAAAGCCCTGGCTCTGACACCTGCCTGCAGAAAACCTGACACAGTGGCCTCCCCTGGGGTGTGACTCCATGAAGGAGGGCCTGGCCGGCCACAGGCTTACAGCACACATGTCTCTTTTCTTTTCTTTCTTCTTTCCTTCCTTTCCTTTCTCTCTCTCCTTCCTTCCTTCTTCCTCTTTCTCTCCTTCCTCCCTCCCTCCCTCTGTTCTTTCTTCCTTTCTTTTTTCTTTCTCTCTCTCTCTTTTTTTTTTTTTCTTTGAGATGGAGTCTGGCACTGTTGCCCAGGCTGGAGTACAGTGGTGCAATCTCGGCTCACTGAAACCTCCACCTCCCAGGTTCAAGCGATTCCCCTGCCTCAGCCTCCTGAGTAGCTGGGACTACAGGCACACGCCACCATGCCCAGCTAATTTTTTGTATTTTTAGTAGAGACAGGGTTTTACCATGCTAGCCTCGAACTCCTGACCACGTGATCCACCCGCCTCGGTCTCCCAAAGTGCTGGGATTACAGGTGTGAGCCACCGCACCCGGCCTCTTTCTCTCTTTTTGCTCCCTCTCCCTCTCTCTCCCTGCCACCTGTTTTTTTTTTTTTTTTTTTTTTTTTTTTTTTTTTGAGACAGAGTCTCGCTCTGTCGCCCAGGCTGGAGCGCAGTGGCCGATCTCAGCTCACTGCAAGCTCCGCCTCCCGGGTTTACGCCATTCTCCTGCCTCAGCCTCCCGAGTAGCTGGGACTACAGGCGCCCGCCACCTCGCCGGCTAGTTTTTGTATTTTTAGTAGAGACGGGGTTTCACCGTGTTAGCCAGGATGGTCTCGATCTCCTGACCTCGTGATCCGCCCGTCTCGGCCTCCCAAAGTGCTGGGATTACAGGCTTGAGCCACCGCGCCCGGCCTGTTTCTTTCTTTATTTTTTTGAAACGGAGTCTTGCTCTGTCACCCAGGCTGGAGTGCAGTGGTGTGATCTTGGTTCACTGCAGCCTCCGCCTCCCGTGTTCAAGCAATTCTCCTGCCTCAGCCTCCTGAGTAGCTGGGATTACAGGCATGCGCCACCACGCTCAACTAATTTTTGTATTTTAGTAGAGACGGGGTTTCACCATCTTGGCCAGGCTGGTCTCAAACTCCCGACCTCATGATCTGCTTGCTTCAGCCTCCCAACGTGCTGGGATTACAGGGGTGAGCCACTGCACCCGGCCACGATCTGTTTCTTTTAACCATAAACTGGGAAGAACTTTGAGCACGTCTTAGTCCAGAACTATCAGGGAAGGGGCACTGAATGCCAGGCCAGAGGAGGGTTGCATGAAAGGCTTGGCACCAGCTACTCGGGAGGCTGAGGCAGGCGGATTGTTTGAGCCGATGAAGTCGAGGCTGTGATCGTGCCACTGCACTCCAGCCTAGGCAACAGAGTGAGACCCTGTCTCAGAAAAAAAAAAAAAAAAAAAAAAAAAAGGCTGGGCGTGGTGGCTCAAGCCTGTAATCCCAGCACTTTGGGAGGCCGAGATGGGCGGATCATGAGGTCAGGATGAGACCATCCTGGCTAACAAGGTGAACCCGTCTCTACTAAAAAATACAAAAAACTAGCTGGGCAAGGTGGCAGGTTCCTGTAGTCCCAGCTACACAGGAGGCTGAGGCAGAAGAATGGCGTGAACCCAGGAGGCGGAGCTTGCAGTGAGCTGAGATCCGGCCACTGCACTCCAGCCTGGGCAACAGAGCGAGACCCCGTCTCAAAAAAAAAAAAAAAAAGGCGCAGCCATCCCAAGCTGCTCGCAGCCGCCTGCCCCTCTAGGTGGCCTCCACTATTGGCTGAGGATGCACTTTACCCCTGCCAGGGCCTGGGGAGTCCTGGGGAAAGGGACCCAAGTCTAGTCCTCAGAGGAAGCCGCCCAGTGAGCAGCAGGGCCCGAGGAAGGCTTCAGCCTCAAGACTCCATAGCCCCTGGACTCCCGTCCCCAGAAACACCAGTTCTGAGCAGGGGGCTGGCCGTGGTGTGAGTTCGCGGCCTGCACACCTCCTGCCAATAATGACTAAGTGGCTAGAGCTTTGGGCTGCCCCCTGCCACCCTCTGGGGCTCGGGCAGGTGCAGGTGTGGATGCCCACCCTGGCTTGGCCGCTTCCCACCTGGATGGCTTCGGACACAGGGTGGATTCCTCAAAGGAGCTGCCTCCCATCGGAGAAGCCAGCAAGATCCTCCAGGGGCCGCTGATACATACGCGCTGCCCCGGTCCCGAGTGAGATCACCCTGCCCCTGGCGGGGATTGGGGACTTTGCTGCTTAAGTTCAGAATCCAGGGTCGTCTTGGTCCTGCGTGCCTCAGTTTCCCCATCTGTAAAATGGATGGTCCTGGGGTTGAGCCTCAGTGCTGCAGGGACCAGGGTGGAGCCCCATGTCCTGGGGTCCGAAACCTTACTCCCACCTCGGCAGGGCTGGGCTGAGCCATCAGCAAGCCTCTGGCCGGCCTCCATCATTCAGGAAAGAGCGGGCGGCCGAAGGGGCAGCTCTCAGAGGGAGAGCAAACGGAGGCGGGGGTGGGATGGGGCGGGGCAGGAGGCCGCCGGCCTCAGGCTGTCCTGGGCACTCAGCCAGCGCTGGGCAGTGAGTCAGGGGCCAGGCATGCGGAGTGGGGCCTCTCCCGGCCTCGGAGATCAGGCACCTCCCGGAACCCGCCCGCTGAGCCCCCACCAGGCTGCGTTCCTCTCCCACTCACTCTCCCCATAGAGGGGACCCTGGACCTGCCTGAGGGGGATGGGAATGGGGATGTGGGTGGTGGGCACAGGGCCTCTCTGAGCCCCAGCACAGGCCCCCTGATGGGACCGTCTCTTCCTTGGGGAAACTGAGGTCCAGGTTGCTGGGGTGGAGGGGATGTGGAGTGACAGGGCAGGGCAATGGCTCCTTGGACCCCTCTGGGAACAAAGCCAAGCCATTCCTGTGGGGAGGGAGTGCCAACCCCAGGGTGGGGGGGCACGGGCCCTGGGCCAGGGGTACAGATAAACCTGGGCTCCCAGAACCCTTGTCACTGCAGCCCCTCTGTCCCCATGCCTGCTTTCTCTCCAGGGCACTTGGAGCCGCAGTTTGCAGGACGAGGGAGAAGCGTGCCCATTCCCCCACCCCAGGACTCTCAGCCATGCGTGGGCTGGGCCCACTCCACTCCTGGAGCCCACAGTTGCACCAGTGAACCGGCCAGTGGAGGCAGCCTGTCCCATGTGCGGGAAGGAATGACCACAAAGGTGACAGCAGCGCTCAGCCAACCCTGGCACTGACACCTGACTTGCAAACTGGTCCCTGCCTGAGGCTTCAAGGCAGGTGAGAGGCTTTATGTGTGACTTCCTCCCCGAAGGGACACTGGCAACAGCTGGAGACATTTCCTGTTGTTAAGGCTGAGGGGGAGCTACTGGCATGTGGTGGGTGGAGGCCAGGGATGACACTAACTGTCCTATGACGCCCAGGACAGCCCCCAACACACAGAACGGCCGGGCCCAATGTCACTAGAGCTGAGGCGGAAAAGCCCTGCTCTGCTTCAGGTCTTCAGATCTGGGGGGTCAGGGGTGCAAATAGAGGACTCTGCTCCCCGTTCAGGTCACATAAAAGAACCGGCCGGGCGCTGTCGCTTATGCCCATAATCCCAGCGCTTTGGGAGGCCGAAGTGGGAGGATCGCTTGAGCCCACGAGTTCGAGACCAGCCTGGGTAACATAGCAAGATCCCATTTCTACAAAAAGTGCAAAAATTACCTGGGCACGGTGGCATGCACCTGTCATCTCAGCTGCTTGGGAGGCTGAGGTGGGAGGTTTGCTTGAGCCCAGGAGGTTGAGGCTGCAGTGAGCCGACATCGTGCCAGTGCACTCCAGCCTGGGCGACAGAGTGAGACTCTATCTCAAGAAAAGAAAAAGAGAAAACCCATGAACTTGGAAAATTAAAACGGCCCCAAGGACTTCTAGGAACAGTTAACTGCACGTCTAAACCCAGGCCCGCCATTCTCAGAATCTTTGCAAGCAGAATGGACTGAGATTTCTGACATTTCAGGGCTAGACTCAAAAATCCCTTAAAAAAAAATTTTTTTTTTTTGAGATGGAGTTTCACTCTTGTTGCCCAGCCTGGAGTGGAATGGCACGATCTCAGCTCACTACAGCCTCCACCTCCTGGGTTCAAGCGACTCTCTTGCCACAGCCTCCAGAGTAGCTGGAATTACAGGTGTCTGCCACCATGCCTGGCTAACTTGTATTTTTAGTAGAGACGGGGTTTCACCATGCTGGCCAGGCTAGTCTCGAACTCCTGATGTCAGGTGACCCACCTGCCTTAGCCTTCCAAAGTTGCTGGTATTACAGGCATGAGCCACCATGCCCGGCCCCCTCTTTTCTGTCTTTTTTTGAGATGGAGTCGCATTCTGTCGCCCAGGCTGGAGTGCCGTGGCGCAGTCACAGCTCACTGCAGCAACTTCCCAGGCTCAAGCGATCCTCCAACTTCAGGCCCCTGAGTAGCGGAGGACACAGGCAGGCACCACCATGCCCAGCTAATTTCTATATTTTTTCTTAGTAGAGATGGGGTTTCATGATGTTGCCCAGGCTGGTCTCGAACTCCTGGACTCAAGTGATCTGCCTGCCTTGGCCTCCCAAAGTGCTGAGATTACAGGCATGAGCCACAACACCTAGCCCCTTTCTAAGACAGGATCTTACTGTCACACAGGCTGGAGTGCAGTGGGACCTCCATGGCTCACTGAAGCCTCAACCTCCCGGGCTCAAGTGATCCTCCTGCCTCAGCCTCCCAACTAGCTGGGACTATAGGCGTGTACCACCATGCCTGGCTAATTTTTTTTTTTTTTTGTAGAGATGGGGTTTCACTGTTGCCCAGGCTGGTCTTGAACTCCTGGGCTCAAGTGATCCTCCCCATTCCGCCTCCCAAAGTGCTGGGATTACAGCCACTGCGCCCAGCCTGATCTTTTTTTTTTTTTTTTTCCTTTTTGAGATGGAGTCTTGCTCTGTTGCCAGGATGGACTGCAGTGGTGTGATCCCGGCTCACTACAATCTCCACTTCCTGGGTTCAAGCGATTCTTCTGCTTCAGCCTCCTGAGTAGCTGGGACTACAGGTGCATGCCACCACACCCAGCTAGTTTTTGTGTTTTTAGTAGAGATGCGGTTTCACCATGTTGGCCAGGATGGTCTCGACGTCTTGACCTTGTGATCCACCCGCCTCAGCCTCCCAAAGTGCTGGAATTACAGGCGTGAGCCACCGCGCCTGGCCCTTATCCCTCTTTTCTAGGTTGATCTCCCTGGAGGCCAACGGTTCAGCCTTCTCACCCCAGGACCTCCGAGGGTCACCTGAATGGACCATTTCAGTGTCCGCCCAATGTGCTCAGATGCTGTTAAAGCTGACTGTTCCCTCTGCCTAAAAACACCCGATTAAGAAAGAACTGCACTTAAGTTCATTCATGGAAAGGGACATGAAACCCAAGTCCAAGTTCATGGAACTAACACATCCAAAGACAAAGGTGTATCCGGGGACAACTGTGTGGGCGGGACCCTACCTCCCTCTCTCCTCCCTCAGGCAGGCAGGTGGTGTGCAAACCTCCCTTCCTTAGTGGCACCCAAAACACCGAGGATGGGAGAATGATGAACACATTGATTGGCCGGCCCTGGACTGGAGTACATGTTCAATCAGTTAGGATTTGTGTTGGTATCTGTCATAGAAAACCTCCCAAACCAGCAGCTTACACAAGGTAGAAGTTGAGATTGGTTCTCTCCCTTCTCTCCCCCATTTATAAGTCTGTGTTGATATTTGGCTCTGCTATCATCAGGGAACCAGGCTCCTGTCATCCCTAAGGGACTGCACTCGTCTATCCATGTGGCAGTATGGCTGCCAGGGCTCCAGCCATCAACCCCACATTCCAGGAAATAGGAAGGGGGAAGAAAGGTTGTACTTGTCTTTTAAGAATCCTTCTAGAAGTGTCATGTAACACTTCCACGTACATTTCACTGGCCGGACCTTAACTACAAGGGCAGCTGGGAAGTGTTGTGTTTTAACTCCCAAAGTGCTAGGATTACAGGCATGAGCCACTGCGCCAGGCCAAATTTTTTAATTTTTTTGTAGAGAAGGGGTCTTGCCATGTTCCCCAGGCTGGTCTCCAACTCCTGGGCTCAAGTGATCTGCCCGCCTCTGCCTCCTACAGTGCTGGAATTGCAGGCCTGAGCCACCGCACCCGCCGGCTTATCTTTTTATGTCCTGGCACAAAAGTTGCTTCCGTCCTCCATGAAGCACACTCTGGTGTGGCTCCTGTCAATCTGGGCCTCTCTCTAGTTCTAGAGTGTTGTCTGCTTTTGTGTTGACTCCTCCGTCAGCAGTGGGAGGAGAGCCACGTCACTTGTATCTTGTCTCTCTGGTGCCTAGCAGAGTCTGGGCACACCGTGGCACTCAAACATACCCCCTGAATGAACAAGGGCCAGCCTTGTAACATCTGGGAGCTGTCATCGAATACAACGTTGTCATCTGTCCCATATTGCCACCGATGTGAAACTGCAGGCCTGGCATGGATAAGTCGACTCCCGTTGGTTACCTAGCTGAGGCCACTCTAGGAGCTAAGGCCAAACTGAGAAGCAAAAGAAATCCAGTAAAAAAAAAAAAAAAAAAAAAAAAAAAAAGCCAGGCGCGGTGGCTCACACCTGTAATCCCAGCACTTTGGGAGGCCGAGGTGGGCGGATCACGAAGTCAGGAGATCGAGACCATCCTGACTAACATGGTGAAACCCCATCTCTACTAAAAATATAAAAAATTAGCCGGGCATGGTGGTAGGTGCCTGTAGTCTCAGCTACTCAGGAGGCCGAGGCAGGAGAATGGCATGAACCCGGGAGGAGGGAGAGCTTGCAGTGAGCTGAGATTGCGCCACTCTAGCCTAGGCAACAGAGAGAGACTCCGTTTCAAAAAAAAAAAGAAGTCTAGCTGAGCACAGTGGTTCACACATGTAATTCCAGCACTTTGGGAGGCCGAGGCGCGTGGATCACCTGAGGTCAGGAGTTCAAGACCAGCCTGACCACCATGATGAAACTCCATCTCTACTAAATACAAAAAATTAGCTGGGAGTGGGGGCACATGCCTGTAGTCCCAGCCAATTGGGAGGCTGAGGCAGGAGAATTGCTTGAACCTGGGAGGCAGAGGTTGCTGTGAGCTGACATTGTGCCATTGCGCTCCAGCCTGGGCAACAAGAGTGAAACTCTCTCTCAAAAAAAAAAAATCTATGTACACACGTTTCATTTGAAACGGATCCGACCACAGCAGATGCCTGCTGGGTGGAAGACGCCGCCACGAGGCTCCTGGCTACCACTCGGTGTCCACCAGACTCCACAGGTAGTCGCTGACGAATTTCCTGGAGAGCTGGGTGCTGTCCAGGTGGATGGGCTGGGCCACACTGGGGCCATGATGGACTGAGGCACAGATGTAAGGAAAGCCTGGGACACACAGGCCCTCACACAACCCCATGGAGAAAAGGACACTGCCTTTACTTTTTGTTTTTTTTTTTTTGAGACAAAGTCTCATTCTAGGCCAGGCGCGGTGGCTCAAGCCTGTAATCCCAGCACTTTGGGAGGCCGAGACGGGCGGATCACGAGGTCAGGAGATCGAGACCATCCCGGCTAATGCGGTGAAACCCTGTCTCCACTAAAAAATACAAAGAACTAGCCAGGCGAGGTGGCGGGCGCCTGTAGTCCCAGCTACTCCGGAGGCTGAGGCAGGAGAATGGCGTAAACCTGGAAGGCGGAGCTTGCAGTGAGCTGAGATCCGGCCACTGCACTCCAGCCCGGGCGACAGGGCGAGACTCCTTCTCAAAAAAAAAAAAAAAAAAGTCTTATTCTGTAGGCCAGACTGGAGTGCAGTGGCGCAATCTCGGCTCATTGCAACCTCTGCCTCCTGGGGTTAAGCGATTCTCATGCCTCAGCCTCCTGAGTAGCTGGGACTACAGGCATGTGCCACCACACCCGACCTCAGGTGTTCTGCCCGCCTCGGCCTCCCAAAGTGCTGGGATTACAGGCGTGAGCCACCACACCTGGGCTGCTATACTTTATTGTGTATTTATTGTAGTCACGGGGTCTCACTGATACCCAGGCTGGTCTCAAACTCCTGGCCTCAAGCGATCCTCCCACCTCAGCCTCCCAGGTAGCTGGGACTACAGGTGCACACCACCACACCGGCTAATTTTTACAGGGTCTTGCTATGCACCATTTTACGTCCCTACCTACAGTGCATAAGGGTTAAAATGGCTCCCCAAAAAGGATACTGCCTTTGATCATCCCTGGCTCACACTCATAATCCCACTCAATTTTACTAATTTGGTGGTAAAGTTGAGCCACGTACCTATACAGGAAGACAAAAAAAAAAAGAAAGAAAGTTACCCAGCACCGACTTCAACCAAGAGCCGGACTGCACAAGGAGGCACAGGCAGGCACACGCTTCGGCAGAACCTACACGGCCGAGGGGATTGTGACTGTCGTGTCCTCGTTGACCTCCTTCTCCTGTCGCTCCAGATCCTCCTCGATCTCCTTGAGCTCTTCCAGCTCTCTGGTGAGCTGAGTAGGACAGGTCGTTAAGGACCCCAGCTTTTGAGAGGGCTGCCCCTGCGCTAACTGCAGCTGGGAGGCCCAGGGTCTTGGCTCTATCTACGTACACTTTCTACTTTGAGTCAGAGTTTTGCTTTGTCACCCAGGCTGGAGTACAGTGGCATGATCTCAGCTCACTGCAACCTCCGCCTCCCAGGTTCAAGTGATTCTCAAGCCCCTGCCTCCCGAGTAGCTGGGATTATAGGCGCACACCACCACCTCCTGCTAATTCATGTATTTTTAGTAGAGGCAGGATTTTACCATGTTGGCCAGGCTGGTCTCGAACTCCTGACCTCAAGTGATCTGTCTGCTTCAGCCTCCCAAAGTGCTGTGATTACAGGTGTGAGTCACCATGCCCGGTCTTTTCTTTTCTGTTTTTTTTCTTTTTTTGAGACAGGGTCTTGCTCTGTCACCCAGGTTGGAATGCAGCCTTAATCTCCCAGGCCCAAGTAATCCTTCCACCTCGGCCTCCCAAGTAGCTGAGACTACAGGCATGTACCACCATGCTCAGCTTGCTTGCTTATTTATTTATGTAGTTATTTATTTACTTATTGAGACAAAGTCTCACTTTGTTGCCCAGGCTGGAGTGCAGTGGCGCGATCTCAGCTCACTGCAAGCTCCGCCCCCTGGGCTCACGCCATTCTCCTGCCTCAGCCTCCTGAGTAGTTGGGAACAGGCGCCGGACACCACGCCTGGCTAATTTTTTTTGTATTTTTAGTAGAGACGGGGTTTCACTGTGTAAGGCAGGATGGTCTCGATCTCCTGACCTTGTGATCTGCCCGCCTCGGCCTCCCAAAGTGCTAGGATTACAGGCGTGAGCCACCGGACCCGGCTTAATTTTTTTATTTTTGTAGAGACAGGGTCTTTGTTGCCCAGGCTGGTGTCCAACTCCTAGGCAACAGGATCCTCCCACCTGGGCTTCCCAAAGTGCTGGGATTATAGGCATGAGCCACTGTGGCTGGCCCTATGCGTGTTTTCTAGCAAGGCTGACCCCCTAGCAGAAAAGGATATAGGAGGCTGGCCTTCAGATGGGCGTCCTCCTCCCCGGCCTCCTGAAGCCCGGCTTCCAGCTGCTGCAGCTCCACGCCTCCCTGGTGCACCTGCTCTTTTGCGTTGAGAAGGCTCTGGGCCACTTCCTTCTCCATGGTGAGGATCTCTGCAGGGTGGAGAGAAGCAGGCTCCCTAGGGTCTGTCCTTCCCCAAGGAGAGCAGAGAGAAGGTGGTTCCCCACCTCCATTGGCAAGAAACATGCCCCTTCTTGTCTGCAGCCCTGTGTCCAGAGAGTTCCACTGGCAACTTGTACAACTACTGTTTCACCAAAACACATTTAAATACACCAAAGATAAAACCTCATCCTTCTTCACACACCTAAAATAGTTTACAACAAAATAGTTGGCCAGACATGGTGGCTCACGCCTGTAATCCCAGCACTTTGGGAGCCTGAGGCAGGAGGATTGCTTGAGGCCGAGAGTTCAAGCCTGGGCAACATAGGGAGATCCTCACTCTACAAAACTAAAAAAATTAGGCTGGGCGTGGTGGTTCACACCTGTAATCCCAGAACTTTGGGAGGCCGAAGCGGGCAGATCACCTGAAGTCAGGAGTTCAAGACCAGTCTTGTCAACATGGTAAAATCCCGTCACTATTAAAAACAAAAAATGGCCGGGCGCGGTGGCTCACACCTGTAATCCCAGCACTTTGAGAGGCCGAGACGGGAGGATCACGAGGTCAAGAGATCAAGACCATCCTGGCTAACATGGTGAAACTGTCTCTACTAAAAAATACAAAAAAACTAGCAGGGCGCGGTGGCGGGCGCCTGTAGTCCCAGCTACTCAGGAGGCTGAGGCAGGAGAATGGCATGAACCCGGGAGGCGGAGCTTGCAGTGAGCTGAGATCCGGCCACTGCACTCCAGCCTGGGCAACAGAGCGAGACTCCGTCTCAAAAAAAAAAAAAAAAAGTTAGCTGGGTGTGGTGGCACGTGCCTGTAATCCTAGCTACTTGGGAGGCCGAGGCAGGCAGATCACCTGAGGTTGGGAGTTCGAGACTAGCCTGACCAACATGGAGAAACCCCATCTCTACTAAAAATACAAAATTAGCCGGGTGTGGTGGTGCATGCCTGTAATCCCAACTACTCAGGAGACTGAGGCAGGAGAATCACTTGAACCCAGGAGGCAGAGACTGCAGTGAGCTGAGATCGCGTCATTGTACTCCAGCCTGGGCAACAAGAGCGAAATTCCGTCTTAAAAAAAAAGGGAGGCCGAGATGGGCGGATCATGAGGTCAGGCGATCGAGACCATCCTGGCTAACACGGTGAAACCCGTCTCTACTAAAAAAAATACAAAAAACTAGCTGGGCGTGGTGGCGGGCGCCTGTAGTCCCAGCTACTGGGGAGGCTGAGGCAGGAGAATGGCGTAAACCGGGGAGGTGGAGCTTGCAGTGAGCTGAGATCCAGCCACTGCACTCCAGCCTGGGGAACAGAGCAAGACTCCGTCTCAAAAAAAAAAAAAAAAAAAGTGAAAAAAAATTAGCCGGCTGTGGTGGCTCAGGTCTGCAATCCTAGCTGCTTGGGAGGCTGAGGTGGGAGGATTGCATGAGCCCAGGAGGTTGAGGCTGCAGTGATCCAAGATGGTGCCACTGCATTCCAGTCTGAGTGACAGAGTGAGACTGTGTCTCACACAGACACAAAGACACACACACACACACACGTTTATAGCAAGAAGCACAGGACTCAGTTTCTACATCCAATGAGCCTTGCAAGCCTGGCAGCTCCCTTCCTCCTGCTCAGCTCCACTCCTCATCTTCCTCAAGGAGGTCCCCCATCGCTCCAAGACCACCCTCACAGCTTTCCTGCTGCTCCTCCTACCCCGCCTGATGTTTTGGTCTCTCCCTAAGCCAATCTGCCAATCCATTCTGCTCTCTGCTGCATGAGAGGCCAAGTGGGAAGTCACTCCCCTGCTCAAAGACCTACCATGGCTCCCCAGTGTCTCCAGGATAAAGCCCAGATCTCCTTTTACATCTTCACAATCCTGAACAGCTTCTTTCTCCCTACCATGAACTTTTCTCTCTGTTCATCATTTTGCACATACGCCTCGGTTCTCACCTGGGCCCCTGTGCTCCATGGAATGTCCCCATGCTCCCGCCCAGCAGGCACACCCGTACCTGGCCTTCAAGGCCTCCTGGGTGATGCCCAGCTCAGGCAGTGGGGCGCTCTCCTCTCCCTCCCAGAGTGCAGCTGTGCTTCCAGGACAGCCCCTGGCACACTGAATGATTCCTTCCTCACCTTTCTACTTCAAATCAGACACCGCCTCTTCTATTCACTGTATGTCTCCAGCACCTACCCGAAATAAAAATGTGTTGAACAAAACACCCAGAAAGAGCAAAAACATCTTGGCCAGGTGTGGTGGCTCACGCCTGTAATCCCAGCAATTTGGGAGGCCAAGGTGGGTGGATCATTTGAGGTCAGGAGCTCAAGACCAGCCTTGCCAACGTGGTAAAATCTCTACTAGAAATACAAAAATTAGGCCAGGCACGGTGGCTCACGCTTGTAATCCCAGCACTTTGGGAGGCCGAGGCAGGCAGATGACGAGGTCAGGAGTTCGAGACTAGCCTGGCCAACACAGTGAAACCCCGTCTCCACTAAAAAATATAAAAATTAGGGGGTTGGGGGCTAGGGGAGGGATGATATTAGGAGAAATACCTAATGTAGATGATGGGGATGGGTTGATGGGTGCAGCAAACCACCATGGCATGTGTATACCTATGTAACAAACCTGCACATTCCAGATATCCCAGAACTTAAAGTATAATAATAATAGTAAAAAAAAAAAAAAAAAAAAAAAAAAAAGGAAAATAAAATATGTGACCTTGTGGGGAAAAAAAAGGCTTGGCACAGTGGCTCACGCCTGTAATCCCAGCACTTTGGGTGGCTGAGGCGGATGGATCACCTGAGGTTGGGAGTTCAAGACCAGCCTGACTAACATGGAGAAACCCCATCTCTACTAAAAATACAACATTAGCCAGGTGTGGTGGCGCATGCCTGTAATCCCAGCTACTCGGGACGCCAAGGCAGGAGAATCGCTTGAACCCGGGAGGAGGAGATTGTGGTGAGCCGACATCGCGCCATTGCACTCCAGCCTGAGCAACAAGAGCAAAACTCCGTCTTATAAAAAAAAAAAACAAAAAACGCTACTGGTGGCTGGGCACAGTGGCTCATGCCTGGAATCCCAGCACTTTGAGAGGCCAAGGCAGAAGAATTGCTTGGACCCAGGAGTTTGAGACCACCCTAGGCAAGGTGGCAAAACCCCATCTCTACTAAAAATACAAAAAATTAACTGGGCGTTGTGGTGTGTACCTGTAGTCCCAACTACTTAGGAGGCTGAGATGGGAGGATCACCTGAACCAGGGAGGTTGAGGCTGCAGTGAGCCATAACTGCTGTCACTGTGCCACTGCACTCCAGCCTGGGTGACAGAGAGATATGCTTTCTCAAAAACCCAAACCAAACCAAACCAAAACAAAAATGGCTACTGTTCCTTCCTAGAAACCTGCCAACTCAGAGAATGCAGATTAAATGCTTCCCAAAAGGCCCATGTTTAAGTTTTAGAAACTTACATTAAGTTACTTTTAATCACAGTATGACATGTATATGGTTCTGCAAACATAAACACACATGCACACACCCTTCTCCAAGCCTCTCCGCCCCTCTGAAGCAGCCACTTTCAAGTTTTAGCTGTTTTCTCTGGCACTGGCCTCCACATTTCTAAGTAACTTGCTTATGCTGCTATTTCTTGATGGGTCTGGTTCGGATGGTGCCTGCTGATTTCCTGTTAGGACAGCTGAGGCTCGGCTGGCTCACACAGCCTTCCCACCCGCTGTCTGTCCGCCCTCCCGAGGGACAACCGACTCTTCTTGAATTCTTCCCTGAAGAGTAATCTCTACCCCATGGCTGTTCATTATAAGGTGCTCCTACTTGACATATTCTCACACAGCTCTCTGAGGGGACACTTTTTTTTTTTTAAGATGGAGTCTTGCTCTGCCACCAAGGCTGGAATGCAATGGCACGGTCTCAGCTCACTGCAACCTCCACCTCCCAGGTTCAAGTGATTCTCCTGCCTCAGCCTCCTGAGTAGCTGGGATTACAGGTACCCACCACCACGCCTGGCTAATTTTTATATTTTTACTAGAGACGGGGTTTCACCATGTTGGCCAGGCTGGTCTGGAACTCCTGACCTTGTGATCCGCTCGCCTCAGCCTCCCAAAGTGCTTGGATTACAGCTGTGAGCCACTGCACCCAGCCTTTTTTTTTTTTGAGACAGAGTCTTGCTCTGTTGCCCAGGCTGGAGTGCAGTGGCGTGATCTCGGCTCACTGCAAGCTCCGCCTCCCGGGTTCACACCATTCTCCTGCCTCAGCCTGCCGGGTAGCTGGGACTACAGGAGCCCGCCACCACGTCTGGCTAATTTTTTTTTTATTCTTAGTAGAGACGGGGTTTCACCGTGTTAGCCAGGATGGTCTCGATCTCCTGACCTCATGATCCGCCCGCCTTGGCCTCCCAAAGTGCTGGGATTACAGGCATGAGCCACCGTGCCCAGCATTTTTTTTTTTTAACTTTTATTTTACTATTATTGGCCGGGCGCAGTGGCTCAAGCCTGTAATCCCAGCACTTTGGGAGGCCGAGACGGGAGGATCACGAGGTCAGGAGATCAAGACCATCCTGGCTAACACGGTGAAACCCCATCTCTACTAAAAAATACAAAAAACTAGCCGGGCGAGGTGGCGGGCGCCTGTAGTCCCAGCTACTCGGGAGGCTGAGGCAGGAGAATGGCGTAAACCCAGGAGGCAGAGCTTGCAGTGAGCTGAGATCCGGCCACTGCATTCCAGCCTGGGCGGCAGAGTGAGACTCCGTCTCAAAAAAAAAACAAACAAAAACAAACAAAAAAAAAAACTTTTCTTTTAGTATTATTTTTGAGACAGTCTTGCTCTGTTGCTCAGGCTGGAGTGCAGTGGCATGATCTCAGCTCACTGTAATCTCTGCTTCCCGGGTTCAAGCTATTCTCCTGCCTCAGTCTCCCGAGTAGCTGGGATTACAGGCATGCGCCACCATGCCTGGCTAATTTTTGTATTTTTAGTAGAGACAGGGTTTCACCATGTTGGCCAGGCTGGTCTTGAACTCCTGACCTCAGGTGATCTGCCTGCCTCAGCCTCCCAAAGTGTTGGGATTACAGGCATGAGCCACCATGCTTGGCCTATTTTTTTGAGACAGTCTTGCTTTGTCATCCAGGCTGGAATACAGTGGTGTGACCTCAGCTCACTGCAGTCTCCAACTCCCAGGTTCAAGCGATTCTCTCGTTTCAGCCTCCCAAGTAGCTGGGATTACAGGCACTTCGGGAGACCAAGGCTGGCAAATCACGAGGTCAAGAGTTCGAGACTAGCCTGGTCAACATGGTGAAACCCTGTCTTTACTAAGAATACAAAAATTAGCTGGGCGTGTTGGCATGTGCCTGTAATTTTTGTAATTTTAGTAGAGACCGGTTTCACCATGTTGACCAGGCTGGTCTTGAACTCCCGTTCTCAAGTGATCCACTCACCTCAGCCTCCCAAAATGTTGGGATCACAGGCATGAGCCACTGCGCCCAGCCAGCCTGAGAGTGTACTTTAATTCCTCTGCCCCGCATCTGCGATATGAAAAACAGGTCCAGAGACAGACAAGTTCAGTGACTCGCCCACAAGCACATAGCTCCAAACCTAGGATATGAACTGGATCTGTTTGATCCAAAGCCCAGGATCCCTGGATCCTCACTCTCAGTTTTCTTGGCCCCAGATTCATCCATTCTGCTAACAGCCAGGCTGGCTGAGTCACACCATTCTCCTAAGCCATCAAAGAAGGGTGAGTTAATGGAGGGGTGGAAAGAGGAGGAGGGAAGGAGGGAAGAGCCTGCCTGGGACATTACACTCGGATAATATTCAGACTCCTCCTGGGTGCTCACCAGGCCTGGCAGTCAGGCAGCTGCTGAGCTCATCTTCTGCTCGCCAAGTTCATTCTCACCTCCTGACCTTCGCATTTGCAATCCACGCTGCCAGGAACACCATTCGTGAGCCATTCTGTGGCCGGCTCCACAGGCCAATCAAGGCTCAGCCCAGGCCTCCTCATAAAATGTGACTGTACAAGGCATCCGAAACCCCTGGCACTGCAGCTGTCAGGGAGAACTGTATGGCAGTTCCTCAGAAATTAAACTTTCCATTACCATTTGATCTGCTTCTGGCTGAATACAAAAAAGAATTGAAAATAAGAGTCTTGGGCTGGGTGCAGTCGTTCATGCCTATATTCCCAGCACTTTGGGAGACCGAGGTGGGCAGATCACGAGGTCAAGAGTTCGAGCCCAGCCTGGTCAACATGGTGAAACCCTGTCTTTACTAAGAATACAAAAATTAGCTGGGTGTGTTGGCACGTGCCTGTAATCCCTACTTGGCAGGCTGAGGCAGGAGAATCGCTTGAACCGGGGAGGCACAGGTTGCAGTGAGCAGAGATCACACCACTGCTCTCCAGCCTGGGCGACAGAGCAAGACTCTATCTTGAAAAAAAAAGAAAAGAGTCTTGAAGAGATATTTGGTCACCCGTGTTCATAGCAGGGTTATTCACCACAGCCAAAAGGTGGATATAACTCAAGCGTCCATGGATGGATGAATGAATTAACACAATGTGGTCCATCCTTCTATATCATGGAATATGACTCAGCTTTAAAATGGAAGGAAATTCTGGCCAGGTGTGGTGGCTCACACTTGTCATCCCAGCACTTTGGGAGGCTGAGGCAGGTGATCACTTGAGGCTGGGAGTTCAAGACCAGCCTAGCCAACATCGTGAAACTCTGTCTCTACTAAAAATACAAAAATTAGCTGGGTATTGTGGTGCATAAGTATCTTCTCAGCTACTTGGGAGGCTGAGGTGAGAGGATCACTTGAGTCTGGGAGGCAGAGGTTGCAGTCAGCCAAGATCACACCACTGTATTACAGCCTGGGCAATGGAGCGAGACTCTGTCTTACAATAAGTGAATAAAATGGAAGGAAATTCTGACACAGGCTATAACATGGATGAACCTGGAGGACATTATGCTCCGTGAAATAAGTCAGACACAAAAGGGTAGATATTGTATGATTCCACCACGAAGGGTAGATATTGTATAATTCCTCTGGAAGTTCCTAGAGGAGTCAGATTTGAGACAGAAAGGAGATCCCTGGTGGGTGCCAGGGTCTGAGAAGGGGATGTGGACTGAGTGTTTTATGGGGGCAGAGCTTCAGTTTGGAAAGATGAGAAAGTTCTGGAGATAGATGATGGTGATGATGGTTGCACAGCAGTGTGAATGTGCCTAACGCCACTGAACTGTGCAGTTAAAAATAGTGAAGATGGGCCGGGCGCGGTGGCTCAAGCCTGTAATCCCAGCACTTTGGGAGGCCGAGACGGGCGGATCACGAGGTCAGGAGATCAAGACCATCCTGGCTAACACGGTGAAACCCTGTCTCTACTAAAAAATACAAAAAAAACTAGCCGGGCGAGGTGGTGGGCGCCTGTAGTCCCAGCTACTCGGGAGGCTGAGGCAGGAGAATGGCATAAACCCGGGAGGCGGAGCTGGCAGTGAGCTGAGATCCGGCCACAGAGGGAGACTCCGTCTCAAAAAAAAAAAAAAAAAAGTGAAGATGGGCCAGGCACAGTGGCTCACGCCTGCAGTCCCAGTACTATGGGAGGCCAAGGCAGGCAGATTACCTGAGGTCAGGAGTTCGAGACCAGCCTGGCCAATGTGGTGAAACCCCATCTCTACTAAAAATACAAAAATTAGCCGGGTGTGGTGGCAAGCGCCTGTAATCCCAGCTACTCAGGAGGCTGAGGTAGGAGAATATCTTGAAGCCGGGAGGTGGAGGTTGCGGTGAGCCCAGGGCCTAGCAGCAACAGGTGATCCATAAAACATCTGAATGCCTTCAGGAAGAAGGGATGGGCTATTGTCACAACTATTTGACAAGGAAGGAAGCTGAGGCACAGAGAAGTTAAGAAACTCACCTCAAGTCTCACAGCGGACATGGGGACGGGTGCTGGGATGCAAACCCGGAGCTTTGACTACTGAACTCCAATTCAAACCCTAAGACCCCCAGCTCCTGCTCACGGAGCGCTCAGAAGGGGCCAACCCCTCCGGGCTCCTGTATTTACCAGCAAACCCCTGGGGGGCGGGGGATGGTTGCTGTCATAAAGCCGATTTCTCAGACGGCGAAACTAAGGCTCAGAGGCCGCCGTCCCAGAGGGGATAGGGCAAGAGATGGAAGAGTCCAGGAAAGAAGGAGTGTTGAGGTCGGCCTGGTTGCCCCCTCCCAGCACCCGGGCCCTGTTCCCCGTGGGCCCGCGCCCACGCTCCAGCCCTCACCTCGCAGCTGCTGCTCGGCACCGTCTTGCGTCTCCAGCAGCCGCTCCACCACCTGCTCGTGGCGCCCCAGCAGCCGTCTCTGCTGCGCCTCGGCGCGGTTGGCGCCCAGCAGGCTGAGCAACCCCTGGCTCACCTCCTCTATGTCGCGGAAGGCGGCCATGACTACGCCGAGCCCCAACCCGCGCAAATTTGACTGCCCGCGGAGCCCGCCCTCTTCCCAAAGAGGTTGCTCTCCATTGGAGATTTTTCTACGTCAGTCATAAGCAATAGCCAATAGGCATAGGGAGCAGCGTCTTAGTATGGGGGAAGCCGCCTTGGGTCTGGCCTGGTGCGCCTGCGACCACTCCTCCATCAGTCACCGGCGATGACCAATCGGCGCAGGAAGCGGGAGGCTCCGTTAGCCCTCCCGATGCGCCTGCGCGGGATGGAAAGCGGCTGTTTATTTCTCCACAGGTCGAGCCCCTACTCTGTGCAGGACCGGATTCTAAAGGCAAAGCCTCGAGCAGCTTCTCCTGGAAGTTACATCCTACAGTGTGTGCGTGGGATACACACAATAAGCATAGAGAATAAGTAGATTCTATGAGAGGCTGCGTAGAAATATGGCGTCTGTAGCCAAATTTACTGGGTTCGAATCCCAGCGTTGCCACTTACTAGTTGTGTTACCCTGGGCAGATTTCACCCCTATGTGCGGTACTTTCCTCCATAGTAAAATGAGGGACGTACTAGTGCTTATGTCAGGGTTGACGTGAGAATTCTTACTGCTTTTTTTTAGAGACAAGGTATTGATTGCTCTGTCACCCAGGCTGAAGTGCAGTGGCACAATCCTTTGCATCTTCGACCTCCTGGCCTCCAGCAATCCTCCTGCCTCCGCCTCCCAAAGTACTGGGATTACAGGCGTGAGCCACCGAGCCCGGCCTAGCGTGATAGTGTCTGCTATTGAGTAGGTGCCATATGGTTGTTTAATGAAACATACATAGAGTCCTAGCATGTAGCTGGGTGCAGTGGCTCACGCCCGTAAGTCTCAGCTCTTTGGGAGGCTAAGGCAGGAGGATAGCTTGAGCCCTGGAGTTCAAAACCAGCCTGTCAAAACAAAACAAAGAAAAGATCAGTGCTGACTCTAATGAGCTGGTTCCATGCTAGACACTGGTATTTCTGCAAGAAACGGTTAAGATGTTAAGATGGCTGCTGCTGCTGCTGCTTCTTTTTTTTTTTTTTTTTTTTTTTTTGAGATGGAGTCTCACTCTGTTGCCCAGGTTGGAGTGCAATGGCACGATCTCTGCTCACTACAACCTCCACCTCCCAGGTTCAAGTGATTCTCCTGCCTCAGCCTTCAGAGTAGCCGGGATTACAGGCACCAGCCACCATGCCCGGCTAATTTTTTGTATTTTTAGTAAAGACAGGGTTTCACCATGTTGACCGGGCTGGTCTCGAACTCCTGACCTCGTGATCTGCCTGCCTCAGGCTCCCAAAGTCCTGGGATTATAGGCATGAGCCACCGTACCCAGCCTGGCATCATTTTTATGTGTGCTACCACCTAAAGAACATCTCATTACTTTCCTATGATTTTTTTCTTTTCTTTTTTTTTTTCTTTTGAGACAGTTTCACTCTTGTTGGAGAGTGCAATGGCACGATCTCGGCTCACTGCAACCTCCACCTCCCAAGTTCAAGTGATTCTCTTGCCTCAGACTTCAGAGTAGCTGGGATTACAGGCATGCATCACCACGCACAGTTCATTTTGTATTTTTAGTAGAGACGGGGTTTCTCCATGTTGGTCGAGCTGGTCTTGAACTCCCAACCTCAGGTGATCCAGCTGCCTCAGCCTCCCAAAGTGCTGGGATTACAGGTGTGAGCCACTGTGCCCGGCCTTCTTTTCTTCCTTTTTTTTTTTTGTTTGATATAGGGTCTTGTTCTGTCCCCCAGGCTGAAGTGCAGTGGCTCAGGTGATCCTTTCATTTCAGCCTTCTAAGTAGCCGGGACTACAGGTGGGTGTCAGCCTTTGGTGCCTGAGAGCATGGCTTCTAGAACCGGCTGTGTGATCTTGGCATAGAATTCACCTTCTTTGTGCCTAAAGGCAGTGAATAACAATTATGCAGAGTGAAAGCAAGAGGGGATAAGACCTCGGGTTCACTTTCTGACGCTGCAGTTTACCTGTGACCTTGGCAGGTTCCTAACCTTTCTAAGCCAGAGTGACTAAAGATAGCCCTTTCTTATTAGCTGCCAGGAGGTGTCCCAGAGATAAGCCAGGCAAGATTGTGCAACTCGAGCCTGATAGATATAAAGGCTCCTGTGGAAAAATGCCACCCGCCCACCTCCCTTCCAAAAAAGCAAAGCGAGAACCACTTCACAGCCATTAGGATGGCTACTGTCCAAAACCAACCAACCAGCCAAGCGACCTGGAAAATAACAAGTGTTCATCAAGAGGTAGAGAAATTGGAATACTGTGTACCCTTGCTGAGAATGTAAAATGGTGCAACTGCTGCGGGAAACAGTATGGCAGTTCCTCAAAAAATTAAAAATAGTATTACCATATCAGCAATTCCACTTCTGGATATATCCCCAGAAGAATTGAAAGCAGGTTGTTGGACCAGGCTCAGTGGCTTATGCCTGTAATCCCAGCACTTTGGGAGGCCGAGGTGGGCGGATCACCTGAGGTAAGGAGTTTGAGACCAGCCTGACCAATATGGAGAAACTCCGTCTCTGCTAAAAATACAAAATTAGCTGGGTGTGGTAGCACGTGCCTGTAATCCCAGCTACTAGGGAGGCTGAGGCAGGAGAATCGCTTGAACCTGGGAGGCAGAGGTTGCGGTGAGCTGAGATCGCGCCATTGCACTCCAGCCTGGGCAACAAGAGTGAAACTCTGTCTCAAAAAAAAAAAAAAGAAAGAAAGAAAGGAGGTTGTAGGACATATATTTGCAAGTCCATGTTCACAGCAGCCGTTATTCACAATAGCCAAAGGGTGGAAACAGTGTAAGTGTCCTTAGATAGAAGAATTAATAAACAAAACGTGGTTCATCTCAACAACGCAATTTTTTTTTTGTTTGTTTTTGAGCTAGAGTCTTGCTCTGGTGCGCACGTGTAATCCCTGCTACATGGGAGGCTGGGGCAGGAGAATCACCTGAACCTGGGAGGTGGAGGTTGCAGTGAGCTGAGATGGCACCACTGCACTCCCGCCTGGGCAACAAGAGCGAAACTCCGTCCCCACCCCCACAAAGAGAAAGGAAATTCTGACACATGCCACGAGGTGGATGAAGACATGTTCAGTGAAATAAGCCAGACGCAAAAAGACAAACACTGTGTGATTCCACTTATAGGAGGTCCCTAGAGTCGTCAGATTCATAAAAGCAGAACGTAGAACGGTGGGTCCCAGGGGCTAGGGAGGGGGATGGGGAGTCAGTGTTTCATGGGGACAGAGTTTCAGTTTTGCAAACTGAGAAAGTTCTGGAAATGGATGGTGGTGATGGTTGCACAACAGTGTGAATGTGCTTAATGCCATTGAACTCTGCACTTCAAAATGTTTAAAGTGGTACATTTTATGTCATGTATATTTTACCACAATTAAAATTTAAAATCTACTAAAAAAAAAAAAAAGCAAAGCAAGAAACTGCATGACGGGGCAATGGGGTCTTAAGGGTGAGCTGAACGAGAGAAATAAAGATAATGACAAATGGAACTGGCAATTGCTTTGTGAGAAACAGTTTATTTCCTAAGACAAGGGCTTCTTGGCTCACAAATCCAGAGGAAATCAACAAGAGTAATGGACCTTCTGCCTAGAAACACACTCTTTAGTATAACATTTCTGGGGCCTTCAAAAACCTTCTGTTATCTCCTGGCTGAACAGCCTAGCGGATAAACAGAGGAAATGAGAAGTCAGGAGATATGATCTCCTGAAGACCGCTGGAAGATCTGAGGGGAGGGGCCCGTGGGCTGCTGGGGCCAATGATATTCCTTTTCCAGTTCTGGTGCGGGTGACTTGGGCGTGCCGTTTGCAAAAAAGTCATGGATGGAGCTTAACACTTTTGTGCACCATTTGTGCACTATATATATATATATATATATACACACACACACACATACATACTTTTTTTTTTTTTTGAGACGGAGTCTGGCGGTGTCGCCCAGGCTGGAATGCAGTGGCGTGATCTCGGCTCACTGCAAGCTCCGCCTACCGGGTTCACGCCATTCTCCTGCCTCAGCCTCCCGAGTAGCTGGGACTACAGGCGCCCGCCACCACGCCCTGCTAATTTTTTTTGTACTTTTAGTAGAGACAGGGTTTCACCGTGTAAGCCAGGATGGTCTCGATCTCCTGACCTTGTGATCTACCCGCCTTGGCCTCCCAAAGTGCTGGGATTACAGGCGTGAGCCACCGCGCCTGGCTTTTTTTTTTTTTTGTGAGAGAGTCTCACTCTGTCACTCAGGCTGGAGTGCAGTAGCGCGATCTCAGCTCGCTGCAACCTCCGCCCGCTGGGTTCAAGCGATTCTCCTTCCTCAGCCTCCCGAGTAGCTGTCACTGTGCCTGGCTAATTTTTTTGTATTTTTAGCAGAAGTGGAGTTTCTCTATCTTGGCCAGGCTGGTCTTGAACTCCTGACCTCAGGTGATCCACCTGCCTCAGCCTCCCAAAGTGCTGGGATTACAGGCGTGATCCACTGTGCCCAGCCAAAATATATTCATTTTATACCTCAAGAAAAAAGAGCTGTAAAAAAAAAAATTAAGATCAAACACATTGGAAAAAGATTTGGTAGGAGATGCTCCAAACTGTCGACAATGGTATCCCTACCAAGTGGGATTATGGCACCCAGCAAGGACACCAAACACTGCTGTATTGTTTGAATTTTGAGTTTTGTTTTTTTTTTGAGACAGAGTCTTGCTCTGTCACCCGGGCTGGAGTGCAGTGGCCGGGTCTCAGCTCAGTGCAAGCTCCGCCTCCCGGGTTCATGCCATTCTCCTGCCTCAGCCTCCCGAGTAGCTGGGACTACAGGCGCCTGCCACTTCGCCCGGCTAGTTTTTTTTTTTTTTTTTTTTGTATTTTTAGTAGAGACGGGGTTTCACCATGTTAGCCAGGATGGTCTCGATCTCCTGACCTTGTGATCCGCCCGTCTCGGCCTCCCAAAGTGCTGGGATTACAGGCTTGAGCCACCGCGCCAGGCCAAATTTTGAGTTTTTTTGTTTTTGTTTTTGTTTTTTTTTTTTGAGACGGAGTCTGGCTCTGTCGCCCAGGCTGGAGTGCAGTGGCTGGATCTCAGCTCACTGCAAACTCTGTCTCCCAGGTTCACGCCATTCTCCTGCCTCAGCCTCCTGAGTAGCTGGGACTACAGGCGCCCACCACCTCGCCCGGCTAGTTTTTTGTATTTTTTAGTAGAGACGGGGTTTCACCATGTTAGCCAGGATGGTCTCGATCTCCTGACCTCGTGATCCACCTGTCTCGGCCTCCCAAAATGCTGGGATTACAGGCTTGAGCCACCGCGCCCGGCCTGAGTTTTTTTTTTTTTAGATGGAGTTTCTCTCTTGTTGCCCAGGCTGGAGTGCAATGGTGTGATCTCGGCTCACCACAACCTCCAACTCCCAGGTTCAAGTGATTCTCCTGCCTCCTCCCGAGTACCTGGGATTACAGGCATGTGCCACCATGCCTGGCTAATTTTGTATTTTTAGTAGAGACAGGGTTTCACCATGTTGGTCAGGCTGGTCTCCAACTCCTGACCTCAGGTGATCCACCCGCCTTGGCCTCCCAAAGTGCTGGGATTACAGGTGTGAACCACCGTGCTCGGCCCAAATTTTGACTTTTTTATTGAGATGGAGTCTCCCTGTTGCCCAGGCTGGAGTGCAGTGGCACAGTCTCGGCTCACTGCAACCTATGCCTCCCAGGTCCAAGCGATTCTTGTGCCTGAGCCTCCTGAGTAGCTGGGATTATAGGCGTGTGCAACCGCACCTGGCTAATTTTTGTATTTTTAGTAGAGGCGGAGTTTCACCATGTTGGTCAGGCTTGTCTCAAACTTCTGACCTCAGGTGATGCCCACCTTGACCTCCCAACGTGCTGGGATTACAGGGGTGAGCCACTGTGCCTGGCTGGATTTTGACTTTTATAATAAATCGCTGCAAATTATTTGGCGTTACAACACAAAAGTCACTTAAGAGCCATTTTTTAGGCCAGGCATGATAGCTCATGCCTGCAATCCCAGGACATTGGGAGGCTGAAGGGGGCAGATTGCTTGAGCCCAGAAGTTTGAGGTCAGCCTGGGCACGATAGAGAGACCCCATCTATACAAAAAATTTTAAAAAAATTAGCCAGGCATGATGGCACACACTTGTAGTCCCAGCCACTCTGGAGGCTAAGGTGGGAAGATTGCTTGAATCCCGGAGGTCCCGGAGGTTGAGGCTGCAGTGAGCTAGGATCGCACCACTGCACTCTACCCTGGTAGGCAACAGAGAACCTGTCTCAAAAAAAAAAAAAAAAAAAAAGAAAAGAAAAGAAAAAAAGATTTTTTTTTCCTGAGGTGTTCACAATAGGTGTTCAACAAAATTGTGAGGGCCGGGCGCGGTGGCTCAAGCCTGTAATCCCAGCACTTTGGGAGGCCGAGACGGGCGGATCACGAGGTCAGGCGATCGAGACCATCCTGGCTAACACGGTGAAACCCCGTCTCTACTAAAAATACAAAAACTAGCCGGGCGAGGTGGCGGGCGCCTGTAGTCCCAGCTACTCGGGAGGCTGAGGCAGGAGAATGGCGGGAACCCGGGAGGCGGAGCTTGCAGTGAGCTGAGATCTGGCCACTGCACTCCAGTCCGGGCGACAGAGCGAGACTCCGTCTCAAAAAAAAAAAAAAAAAAAAAAACAAAATTGTGTACGCTAGCAATATTCAGTATCTGCAAGTCAGTACAGAAGCCACCAACCACGTAAAGCTGTTGAGAACTAATTATAATTCATTGACTTTATTTTTGGGTTGGAGCCTCACTCTGTCACCCATGCTGGGGTACAGTGCTGTAATCTTGGCTCACTGCAACCTCCGTCTTCCAAGTTTAAGTGATTCTCATGCCTCAGCCTCCCCAGTAGCTGGGATTACAGGCGTGCACCACCATGCCCAGCTAATTTTTTTGTATTTTTAGTAGAGATGTGGTTTCACTATGTTGGCCATGCTGATCTTGAACACAAATGATCCACCTGCCTCAGCCTCTCAAAGTGTTGGGATTATAGGCGTGAGCCACCACACCCAGCATAATTCATTTACTTAAAAAAAATTGGCCGGGCGCGGTGGCTCAAGCCTGTAATCCCAGCACTTTGGGAGGCCGAGACGGGTGGATCATGAGGTCAGGAGATCGAGACCATCCTGGCTAACACGGTGAAACCCCGTCTCTACTAAAAATACAAAAACTAGCCGGGCGAGGTGGCGGGCGCCTGTAGTCCCAGCTACTCAGGAGGCTGAGGCAGGAGAATGGCATAAACCCGGGAGGCGGAGCTTGCAGTGAGCTGAGATCCGGCCACTGCACTCCAGTCCGGGCGACAGAGCGAGACTCCGCCTCAAAATAAATAAATAAATAAATAAATAAATAATAATAATAATAAAAATTATTTTCTCAAGCCTGTAATCCCAGCACTTTGGGAGGCCGAGACGGGTGGATCACGAGGTCAGGAGATCAAGACCATCCTGGCTAACACGGTGAAACTCTGTCTCTACCAAAAAATACAAAAAACTAGCTGGGAGAGGTGGCAGGCGCCTGTAGTCCCAGCTACACGGGAGGCTGAGGCAGGAGAATGGCGTAAACCTGGGAGGCGGAGCTTGCAGTGAGCTGAGATCTGGCCACTGCACTCCAGCCCGGGCCACAGAGCAAGACTCCGTCTCAAAAAAAAAAAAAAAAATTTTTTTTAGAGACAGTCTCACTGCGTCACCAAGGCTGGAGTGCAGTGGGGTAATCACAGCTCACTGCAGCCTCGAACTCCTGGCCTCGAGTGATCCTCCCACCTGCCTCAGCCTCCTGAGTAGCTGAGACTACAGGCACAAGCCTGCTAATTATTATTTATTTATTTATTTATTTATAGATGGAGTCTTGCTCTGTCGCCCAGGCTGGAGTGCAGTGGTGCAATCTCCGCTCACTGCAACCCCCGCCTCCTCGGTTCAAGTGATTCTCTGGCCTCAGCCTCCTGAGTAGCTGGGACTACAGATGCCCACCACCATGCCCAGCTAATTTTTTTTTTTTTTTTTTTGAGACGGAGTCTCGCTCTGCCGCCCAGGCTGGAGTGCAGTGGCCGGATCTCAGCTCACTGCAAGCTCCGCCTCCTGGGTTTACGCCATTCTCCTGCCTCAGCCTCCCGAGTAGCTGGGACTACAGGCGCCCGCCACCTCGCCCGGCTAGTTTTTTGTATTTTTTAGTAGAGACGGGGTTTCACTGGGTTAGCCAGGATGGTCTCAATCTCCTGACCTCATGATCCACCCGTCTCGGCCTCCCAAAGTGCTAGGATTACAGGCTTGAGCCACCGCGCCCGGCCAATTTTTTTGTATTTTTAGTAGAGACAGGGTTTCACGATGTTGCCCAGGCTGGTCTTGAACTCCTGACCTCAGGTGATCCGCCTGCCTCAGCCTCCCAAAGTGCTGGGATTACAGGCATGAGCCACCACGCCCAGTCTCGTTTAACTTTAAATGACAATAGCCACATATAGCTAGTGGCTACACTATTGTTGGGTGCTGGTCTAGGACAGAGCATGAAGGTGTTTACCGTGATATTCTTCAACTGTCTGTAGCTTTGAACACTTTCCAAAATAAGTCCATTTTGAAAAAGAGATTTGCGGCAGCTCATGTGTATAATCCCAGCACTTTGGGAGGCCGAGGTGGGAGGGTAGCTGGAGACTGGAAGTTCAAGACTGGCTTGGGCAACATAGCAAAACCCCATTTCTACAAAAAATTTACAAATTAGGCCGGGCGCGGTGGCTCACACCTGTAATCCCTGCACTTTGGGAGGCCGAGGCGGGTCGATCACTAGAGGTCAGGAGTTCAAGACCGGCCTAGCCAATATGGTGAAAACCCATCTCTACTAAAAATACAAAAATTAGCTGGGTATGGTGGTGGGTGCTTCTAATCCAAGCTACTCAGGAGGCTGAGGCAGGAGAATTGCTTAAGTCCAGGAGGCGGAGGTTTCAGTGAGCCAAGATCGCACCACTGCACTCCAGCCTGGGCCACAGAGGGAGACTCCGTCTCAACAACAAGAAGTCAGAGGTGGTGGTGCAAGCCTGTGGTCCCAGCTAGTCAGAAGGTTGAGGTGGGAGGATCACTTGAGCGCTGGAGGTAGAGACTGCAGTGAGCTATGATTTGCACCACTGTACTCCAAACTGGGAGACGGAGTGAGACTCTCTCTCCAAAAACAACAAAAAGCGGTGGCTCATGCCTGTAATCCCAGCACTTTGGGAGGCTGAGGCGGGTGGATCACCTGAGGTCAGGAGTTCAAGACCAGCCTGACCAACATGGTGAAACCCCCGTCTCTACCCAAAATACAAAAATTAGCCGGGTGTGGTGGCGGGCGCCTGTAGTCCCAGCTACTCAGGAGAATCGAGGCAGGAGAATCGCTTGAATCCAGGGGGCAGAGGTTGCATTGAGCCAAGATCGGGCCACTGCACTCCAGGCTGGGTGACAAGAAGCAAAACTCTGTCTCAAAAAAATTAAAAAAAAGAAAGATATCTATCTTAAAGCTTAAAAGGGAGCACAGTGAAAAAACAAAAGACACAGAATCATCAACATTATTGGTAGCTTTATTAAGTTTGTTTACCTTCTAAAAAAACGATTACAAAAAAGAATACTTCAATTAAGTGTAATACTGGCTTTATGGACGTACCGTGATCAGAAAGTGAAATTAAAGCTCATGGATACGCGTGAGAAGAGAATGGGCACAGAGGCACGAGCCCGGTATCCCACGGAGAGAAGGAAGCGTAGAGAGACGCGTGGACCCATCTCAGGGGTCTCGCATTCCTGGGCCAAGGAGTTGCTTCTAAGAGTTTAAAATAAATGCACTGGCTGGCTCCAGGGCTGGACACACAGGCACAGAACTCTTGTACCGCTTCTCAAAGCTGCCCAAAACTGCGGCCTTTCCCCTCAGACACCAGCAATTCATTGTTTCCAATCAGCTTTGGTTTTGTTTTCTCTGCAATTTACATGAAAATACCATCCATCCATCCATCCATCCATCCTTCCTTTCTTCCTGCTTGTCTCCTTTGACCACCCAAGCCCTATTTTGTTTTACGTACATTCCCTTCACTAAAAATCAAAGCAAGCCAATCTACATCAAGCCAAGAAACCTACTTTTCTAAGGAGAGAAACCAGTGCTTTGCCTTCTTTAATGAACCTGCGAGCTCTCGGCGCTTTCTCTTGCTGAAATGTGGCTTTTAAAGCCTTGGAGGCTGAGCTCACTGGCCTCGAAAGGGCAGCGCACATATTTGGTTTGGAGCACACTCCTGATCACAAGGCACATTTTTAGAGGCTTGGAACCTTTCCCTTTCTGTTGCTCACCAAGGAAAAGGCACAAGAAAGAAAATGATGTGGAGATTCTTGGGGGACCAAAACAGGCCACGAAGGAAACTGTGAGCGTCTCTGGCAAGCTCTGTTTCCCGCAGGCTCTGTTCCAGGCAGCTCCGGAAAGCCTCTAGGTTGTTAAAAAGCCCAGCTGGCCCATGTTTGGTTTTCAGCAAAGCCCTGTCTCTTTAAGTTTGCGCCGGGAGGCCTGGGAACGGCCAACTTTTAATCGTGCACACATGGGGTTTTTGGGAGCTGGCCCTGCGTTTTGCCAACAAGCACATGCCCTGTTTTCTTTCCTTTGAGGAGAGAAATTCTGGAGTCCCAGGGAGGAACAGGACGGCCCTGTGACCATACTCCAGGGCCTGGCGAGGGGACACAGAAGTCACCCTGAGAGCCAGATTCTTTTCCTGCGTCTCCAGGTCTGAAGGATTTTCTAGGAAAATTAACATTTGCCAAGGCCTCCATGTGGGGAAGGGAGGGGTTTCTGGGTAATGTTTTTTTTTTTTTTTTTTTTTCCTGGAGACAGGGTCTCGCTGTGTCACTGAGGCTGAAGTGCAATGGCGTGATCATAGCTCACTGCAGCCTCGACCTCCAGGGCTCAGCCTCCCAAGTAGCTGGGACTACAGGTGCGCACCACCACGCCTGGCTAATTTTTACATTTCTTGTAGAGATGGGTCTTGCTATGTTGCCCAGGCTGGTCTTGAATGTCTAGGCTCAAGCTCAAGCTCTTGCCCTCCCAAAGTGCTGGGAGTACAGATGTGAGTTACCACGCCTGGCTGGTAATTTCTCATTGTGAATTGGTTCCCTGGAAGTCACAGAACTTGTCCTGAGTCCCTTCATTTGAATGAGGGTGAAAAGACTGAGTTTTCTGTCCTGGGTGACAAGGCCAGGATCTGTCTTGTGAAACAACCAGAAGAAAATCCCCCTAACAAAGCCGTCTAGAGGAGGGCAGTGGGCATAACACTATTCTATATTAGACAATTAAATGTGAGGGAGGAAGGGTGAACCCCAAACTGGTGCGTAATAACACTTAGGATTCAAATGAAAATATGCAAGTTCCAGTGACTTTCAAATCTGGCAACAGATCCTAAGATTCCCGCCCCCTCCTGCAACACGGATTCAAAAATACAATATTTTTTTCCTCTCCCTCTTCCTCCATCCATAATTACCAGCTGATTGTTCTCAATGTTCTTCATAAAACCCACACCCCAGGATCAGCCCTGGCGCCAATGTATACAAGAATTTTGCTTCGGTCTGCACGGCGGCCGCTTTGATCTGGGGAGCCAAGAAAACCCGCTTGGAGCTGGAGTCCTGTGGCCGTCGGGGCTCCCCCAGGGAAGCGGAGGGAAAGCTCGCTTGCCTTTCAGCCGTGGGCCTTGGGGAGTGTGAGTGGGGTGGGCCAGGGAGGAATGGGAACAGGGAGGAGACGGGGACGAGGGACGGTCTGCTCCGGGGCTGGTGGCTCCCGCCTCCCTCACAGCTACTCTTCTGCCGAGGATGATGTAGGGCTCTCGTCATCTGACATCGGGGCAAACTGAAACGAGAAGCAGAATTCTTTTTGTTTGGGATACTTTCCAATCCCCCGAGGCGCCAATGTGGTGGCTGGCCTGGTAGATATGGTGGGTGAGCAACAGGGAGGCATGGCCCTTAGCCCCAAGGAGGTGGCAATCTAGGGGCACCGCCTTGAAGAAACAAACTCATGACTGGTCGAGGATGTTCACCAGGGGTGAGAGATGCAAAGGAATGAGGGTGGACAGTGGCTGCGCAGGGAGGGTGAGGTCTCAGCTGACTGTGAATGGCATCAAGGGACCAGCAAGCAGGGAAGGGCATTCCAGCCTGCGGAAATAGCACGTGCAAAGGCCCTGGGGTAAGTGCAGAGGGGTCGTGGCAATAAGGCCAGTGTGGCTGAAGGGGGAGAGAAACAGTCGTGGGGAAGGTGAGGGTGGTTATGCAGGGCCTGGTGGACTTTGGAGAGGACTTTGGCTTTTTTTTTCTTTTTTTTTTTGAGACAGTTTTACTCTTGTTGCCTAGGCTGGAGTGCAATGGTGTGATCTTGGCTCACTGCAACCTCCACCTCCTGGGTTCAAGTGATTCTCCTGCCTCAGCCTCCTTAGTAGCTGGGATAGCTGGGATTACAGGCAGGCGCCACCACGCCTGGCTAATTTTGTATTTTTAGTAGAGACAGGGTTTCTCCATGTTGGTCAGGCTGGTCTCGAACTCCTGACCTCAGGTGATCCGCCCACCTCGGCCTCCCAAAGTGTTGGGATTACAGGCGTGAGACACCGTGCCTAGCCTAGATTTTTTTTGCTTAAAGACAGGGTCTTGCTCTGTCACCAGGCTGGAGTGTAGTGGTCCAATCATAGCTCACAGCAGCCTCGACCACCTGGGCTCAAGCAATCCTCCCGCCTTAGCCTCCCAAGTAGCTGGGGCTATAGGCATGCACCACCACGTCCAGCCAATTTTTTTTTTTTTTTTTTTGAGACAGAGTCTCGCTCTGTCACCCAGGCTGGAGTGCAGTGGCGTGATCTCAGCTCACTGTAACCTGCCTCCCAGGTTCAAGCAATTCTCATGCCTCAGCCTCCCGAGTGGCTGGGATTACAGGCGCCTACCACCATGCCCAGCTAATTTTTGTATTTTTAGTAGAGATAGGGTTTCACCATGTTGGCCAGGCTGGTCTTGAACTCCTGACCTCAGGTGATCCACCTGCCATGGCATCCCAAAGTGCTGGGATTACAGGCGTGAACCACTGAGTCTGGCCTGAATGCTCCTTAAACACATCAGGCACACCCCTGCCTCAGGGCCTTTGCACTGCCTGTTCCTGCTACCTGGAAGACCATGTGATTCACTCCCTAACTTCTCCAGGTGTTGACTCAAATGTCTTCTCTTCTCTGAGGACCTCCAATAGCTTCCCCATCACTTGCCATCCCACGTCCCTTGGGTTTTTTTTTTTTTTGGAGACAGAGTTTTGCTCTTGTCATCCAATGGCATGATCTCTGGCTCACTGCAACCTCCGCCTCCCAGGTTCAAGTGATCCTCCCTCCTCAGCCTCCAGAATAGCTGGGATTAAAGGCATGGGCCACCACACCTGGGTAATATTTTGTACTTTTTTAGTAGAGATGGAGTTTCACCATGTTGGCCAGGCTGGTCTTGAACCCCTTACCTCAAATGATCCGCCCACCTTGGCCTCCCAAAGTGCTAGGATTACAGGCATGAGCCACCATGCCTGGCCTCTTTTATTTTCAGACAAGGTGGCACTCTGTCACCATATAGTAATGCAACCATGGCTTGCTGCAGCCTTAACCTCCTGGGTTCAGGTGATCCTCCTGCCTCAGCCTCCCGAGTAGCTGGGAGTACAGGCATGCACCAACACACCCACTCATTTTTGTATTTTTGCGGAGACAGGGTCTCCCTATGTTGCCCAGGCTGGTCTCAAACTCCTGGGGTCAAGCAGTCCTCCCGCCTCAGCCCCCCAAGATGCTGGGATTATAGACGTGAGCCACTGCACCCAGCCTGATTGTATCTCTTACCAGAATGCCCACTCCGCAAGGGTGGATACCGTTTTCTGTTTTGATCAGTGCTGTGACCACTGGGGACTACCCAGAACTGGGCCTAACACACAGCAGGCACTCAGTAAATATTTTTCAAATGAGTGAATGGTGACTAAGTGACGCGTCTGGAACCAGACAGACCCAGGCGCGAATACTGCTATGCCAACCATGGCCATGAAGCCTCTCTGTGACTAATTTCCTCACTGGGGCACTATGACGGTTCAGCAAGCAGCTGACCATATCCTGACTTTATCCTTAGCATGGACCCCATGCACAATCAGCTCTTCATAAACATCCGTCTCCTCTGGCCAGGCGCAGTGGCTGACCCCTGTAATCCCAGCGCTTTCGGAGGCCGAGGAGGAAGCATGGCTTGAGCCCAGGACTTCAAGACCAGCCTGGGCAACAGAGTGAGACCCAGCCTGCACCAAGAATAGAAAAAAAATGGCCGGGTGCGGTGGCTCACGCCTGTAATCCCAGCACTTTGGGAGGCAGAGGCGGGCAGATCACTTGAGCTCAGGAGTTCAAGACCAGCCTGGCCAACACAGTGAAATCCCATCTCTACTAAAAATACAAAAATTAGCCGGGCATGGTGGTATGTACCTGTAATCCCAGCTACTCTGGAGGCTGAGGCAGGAGAGTTGCTCGAACCTGGGAGATACAGGTTGCAGTGAGCCAAGATTGCGCCACTGTACTCCAGCCTGGGTGATAGAGCAAGACTTTGTTTCAAACAAAACAACTCAGCCAGGTGTGGTGGCGAGCATATGTAGTCCCAGCTACTCAGGAGGCTGAGGTGAAAGGATCACTTGAGCCCAGGAAGTGGAGGCTGCAATAAACTAAAATTGTACCACTGCACTCCAGCCTGGGTGACAGAGTAAGACTCAGTCTTGAAACAAAAACAAGGCCGGGCGCGGTGGCTCACGCCTATAATCCTAGCACTTTGGGAGGCCGAGGTGGGCAGATCACGAGGTCAGGAGTTCGAGACCAGCCTGATCAACATGGTGGAACCTCATCTCTACTAAAAATACAAAAATTAGCCAGCATGGTGGTGCACGCCTGTAATCCCAGCTACTCAGGAGGCTGAGGCAGCAGAATCGCTTGAAGCCGGGAGGCAGAGGTTGCAGTGAGCCCAGATCGTGCCACTGCACTCCAGCCTGGGCGAGAGTGAGACTCCGTCTCAAAAACAAAAACAAAAACAAATCTCTCTCCTCTCAGAGCCCCACCCACCCTGCGCCTCCCCGGCCGGGTTGAGACTCACCGAGCATTTGATGTTCATGCGGGAATACAGCATGGACGCAATCTCACTCTGCCCTGCGTCCAAAGCCACCATCAGAGCTGTGCTCCCATCCTGCAAAGTATCCGGTGCTATGAATGACGTCCCCACGCTGTGCTCCCGCCCTCCCCAGGGCGCACCTGGTTGGAGACTCACGCGATCTGTGAGTGAGATGTCACAGCTGGGTACAGCCAGCAGCAGCCCTGCAATCTCCTTGTGGCCGTGCTCACAGGCGCACATGAGGGCCGTGGAGCCATCATCATCTTGCACATTGATGTCCGCCTCACAGGCCAGCAGGGCTTTGACAACGTCCACCCGCCCGTGGCTGACTGCCAGCATCAGGGCCGTCTGTCCTGCCTAGGGAGGGCAAGGAACAGGATTATGGCTCATGCAGGCCCCAGAGCAGGACACCCCTGCTCTAGAACCTGCTATAGCTCCCACATACTCTGATGGTGAAATGTACCCTCAACTTGCTCCTCTCCCCCTGAATCTCAAACAACCCTCCCACCACCAGGGGAGTAATCAATCCATAGAGACAGAAAGCAGATGAGTGGTTGCCAGAGGCTGGGAGAAGTGGGGGCAGAGGAAATGAGGACGGATACAGGTTTCCTTTGGGGGTGAAGAGAATGTTCTGGAACTAGATGGAGGTGTTGGTTGCACAACAGGGTGAATGTATTTCATGCCAGTAGGGCTTTTGGTTTTCTTTTGCTTTATTTTAGAGACAGGGTCTTGCTCTGTTGCCCAGGTTGGTGTGCAGAGGCACGATTGCAGCTTGCTACAGCCTTGACCTCCCCAGGCTCAGGTGATCCTCCCACCTCAGCCTCCCGAGTAGCTGAGACTGTTGGCATGCACCACAATGCCTGGCTAATTTTTGTATTTTTTGTATAGATAGGGTTTTGCCATGTTGCCCAGGCTAACTGTTCACTTTAAAAGGGTTAATTATTTTTTTTTTGGAGACAGAGTCTTGCTCTGTCGCCAGGCTGGAGTGCAGTGGCGCAATCTCGGCTCACTGCAACCTCCGCCTCCTGGGTTCAAGCAACTCTCCTGCCTTAGCCTCCTGAGTAGCTGAGATTATAGGCGTGTGCCACTACACCCAGTTAATTTTTGTATTTTTAGTAGAGATGGAGTTTCACCATGTTGGCCAGGATGGTCTCGATCTCTTCACCTTGTGATCCACCAGCCTCGGCCTCCCAAAGTGCCGGGATTACAGGCGTGAACCACTGTGTCCAGCCTAAAAGGGTTAATTCTGGGCACTGTGGCTTACGCCTGTAATCCCGGCACTTTGGGAGGCCGAGGTGGGAGGACTGCTTGACGCCAGGAGTTAGAGATCAGCCTGGGCAACATAGCGAGACCACATCTCTAGCAAAAAAATAAATAAAATACAGCCTGGGCAACTTGGCGAAACCCCATCTCTTAAAAAAAAAAAAAAAACAGGCCGGGCGCGGTGGCTTAAGCCTGTAATCCCAGCACTTTGGGAGGCCGAGACAGGCGGATCACGAGGTCAGGAGATCGAGACCATCCTGGCTAACACTGTGAAACCCCGTCTCTACTAAAAATACAGAAAACTAGCCGGGCGAGGTGGCGGGCGCCTGTAGTCCCAGCTACTCGGGAGGCTGAGGCAGGAGAATGGCGTGAACCCGGGAGGCGGAGCTTGCAGTGAGCTGAGATCCGGTCACTGCACTCCAGCCCCGGCAACAGAGTGAGACTCCGTCTCAAAAAAAAAAAAAAAAAAAACTAGCCAGGCATGGTGCCGCATGCATGCTTGTAGTCCCAGCTACTTGATGGCCTGAGGTGGGAGGACTGTTTGATCATGGGAGGTCAAGGCTGCAGCGAGCTGTGATTGTACCACTGCACTCCAGCCTGGGTGACAAAGTGAGACCCTGTCTCAAAAAATAAAAAATAGAAATAAAATAAAATAAAAAGTTAGAAATAAAGGGGTAAATCTTATGTTTTGTGAATTGAATTTCACTTCTTTTCTTTTTTTTTTTTTTTGAGATGGAGTCTCGCTCTGTCGCCCAGGCTGGAGTGCAGTGGCCGGATCTCGGCTCACTGTAAGCTCCGCCTCCCGGGTTCACGCCATTCTCCTGCCTCAGCCTCCCAAGTAGCTGGGACTACTGGCGCCCACCACCTCGCCCGGCTAGTTTTTTTTTTTGTATGTTTTAGTAGAGACGGGGTTTCACCGTGTTAGCCAGGATGCTCTCGATCTCCTGACCTCATGATTCACCTGTCTTGGTCTCCCAAAGTGCTGGGATTACAGGCTTGAGCCACCGCGCCCGGACTTTTCTTTTTTTTTTTTAATAGAGAGGAGGTGTCGGCGGGGGCATCTCTAGGTTCCTCAGGCTGGTCTCAGACTCCTGACCTCAAGCAATTCTCCCCCTTTGCTTTCCCAAAGTGCTGGGGTTACAGGAGCCACCTTGGTGAGCCTCACCTTAATTTTTTTGTTTTTGTTTTTTTTTAGATGGAGTCTCACTCTGTCACCCAGGCTGGAGTGCAGTGGCGCGATCTTGGCTCACTGCAACCTCCGCCTCCTGGTTCAAGTGATTCTCCTGCCTTCAGTAGCTGGGATTACAGGTGCATGCCACCATGCCCAGCTAATTTATTTTTTTTTAAGTAGTGATGGGGTTTCACCATGTTGGTCAGACTGGTCTCGAACTACTGACCTCGTGATCTGCCAACCTCGGCCTCCCAAAGCGCTGGGATTACAGGCGTAAGCCACCGCGCCTGGCCAATTTTTTTTTTTTTTTTTTGAGACAGAGTCTCACTCTGTAGCCCAGGCTGGAGTACAGTGGTGCGATCTCAGCTTACTGCAACTTCTACCTCCCAGGTTCAAGCGATTCTCCTGCCTCAGCCTCCCGAGTGGCTGGGATTACAGGCAGGTGCCACCATGCCCAGCTAATTGTTTTATTTTTTAATAAAGACGGGGTTTTACCATGTTGGTCAGGCTGGTCTTGAACTCCTAACCTCAGGTGATCCACCCACCTTGGCCTCCCACAGTGCTGGGATTACAGGCATGAGCCATGGCGCCCGGCCTTAATTTTTTGAAAATGAAGCCACTAAAAAAATCTCTTGGAAATTAAAACAAAATTAAATCAATAAAGATAAAGCAAGGTTATGCCTGTTATGGCCTGTCACAGCTCCCTGTTTTGTTCCATTGCTATCTTCAGGCTGTTGGCAATCCCTCTCCTCCTCAATGTCCCCAGTGGGTCCTGGCTTCCCTGCTCTTTTGCCCACACACCTGTCCATAAGCCCCAGTCACCTGCACAGTACCTGTTTCTGCTTCCTAACACACAGCCAAAGGGAGCGCTCAGACCAGGAATCAGGCCACGCCACTTCTGCTTAAACTCCCCTGGTGGTTTCCTGCAGCCCTGAGTCCAAACTGGCTCCAGTCCCGGTGCTCCCTGAAATGCTTATGGCTTGAAGCACGGGCTAGTTAGTGAGCTTCAGGAGACCATGCCTGCTTGTTCACTATTTGAATCCCTAGTGTCCAGCCCAGGGAACCCAGCTGCTGCTCAATGAACTGTCCAGCAGGATGTGGGACGGGGTCATATTAAGAAAGGTGCCGGGCGCGGTGGCTCAAGCCTGTAATCCCAGCACTTTGGGAGGCCGAGACGGGCGGATCACGAGGTCAGGAGATCGAGACCATCCTGGCTAACACGGTGAAACCCCGTCTCTACTAAAAAATATAAAAAATTAGCCGGGCGAGGTGGCGGGCGCCTATAGTCCCAGCTACTCGGGAGGCTGAGGCAGGAGAATGGCGTGAACCCGGGAGGCGGAGCTTGCAGTGAGCTGAGATCTGGCCACAGCACTCTAGCCTGGGCGACAGAGCGAGACTCCGTCTCAAAAAAAAAAAAAAAGAAAGGTAAGGACCCCCATATCCTCCACTCCTTCCAGTTTCCACAAGAAGGTCCTGTGTCAGAGACAGCCTGGCCATGAAGAGCAGGGCTCTGGAGCTAGACCACCTGGGTTTGGGCCTGTCACTCAGCCGGGATGTCATAAAGGAGGAAGAGCAGCCTGGTTCTGCAGCAGCAGGGGGTCCCATACCTGGCTGGCTTTGGCATTGACCTCGCCGAGCCGGAAGAGCTGAAGGACAGTCTCGATGTCGTCCTGGGTCTTCAGGGTGGCCAGAGCGGTGAGCATAATAGGGCTGTAGCCAGCACGGTTCTGTTTGTCCACCTTGCAGACACCTAAGAGGGGTGGTGTGAACCCTCAGACCAGGCATCTCTGCTAGTGGACTGCCCCAAGGAACGTGGGTATCACGTCTCCTCCATCAGTCTAGGCATGCCCTCATCCCTCCCTTTTCTCAGAGGACCCCACTCTACCCCAGAGGCCTCCATCTCCATTGGGTCACCCCATTACACCAGGGGCTCCTAAAGTTGGAGATGGTCCCTCCTCCATCAGATTTGGGGCCCCTGATGCTGGCATCTATATTTAGGGCTGAGAAAAGGAACTGGGTCTCCCCCATTAATTTTGGAACAGCCATTTACCCTCAGACTGGCCCATGTCTCCCCCATCAGATTGTGGGCACTGAGTCCTTCGTCAGCCTGGGAGGCTATCTCCCCAAGTTGAAGAGGGAAGGGCAAGTTTCTTCCTGCTGAACTGAGGGCCACATCTTCTTTCTAAGCCTGAGACTTGAGGACACATCCTTCTCTTAGACCAGGGCTCCAGAGATGTCGCCTCCATCATGCAGGTGTGTTTGGGGATGCTGGAGGGCCACACGTTTTCCCTAACATCACTTCTGCCTTTTCCATTATGCTGGCTAAAGGTAGGGCCCGTGCCTCCCCCACCAGACTGGGAAGGCAGTGTCTCCTCCATCAGACTGGAAGGACAGCATCTCCCACATAAGACCAGGAGGGTAGAGTCTCTGCTATCAGACTAGGAGAGTCATGTCTCCCTCGTTAGACTGGGAAGGTGGTGTCTCACTCATTAGACTGGGAGGGCAGTGTCTCCACCATTAGACTGGGAAGGCAGCTTCTCCTCTATCAGACTGGAAGGGCCACATTCCCCCCACAATGAGCTGGGAAGGTGTCTCCTCCATTAAACTAGGCAGGTGGTGTCTCCTCCATCAGCCTGGGAGGGTGGTGTCCCCCCCCCATCAGACTGGAAGGGTGGCATGTCCTCCATCAGACTGGGAAGGCAACAACTCCTCCATCAGACTGGGAGTGCCATATACCCCCACCATTGAACTGGGAAGGTGCTGTCTCCTCTATCAAACTGGAAGGCTGGTGTCCCTCCACATCTGATTGGAAGGTGGACTGGGAGAGAGGTGTTCCCTCTATTATACTGAGAAGGCCACGACTCCTCCATCATCTTCCCCATCAGATGGGGAGGGCAGCGTCTTCCCTATCAGACTGGGCATGGCGGACAGCCGGCTGCTTTAGAGTCGCCTTGTCCTCCCCGCTGGGCTCACCGCTGTCGAGCAGCTGCTGCACCACGGGGAAGTTGGCATGAGACACGGAGTAGTGCAGCGCCGTGTTGCCATTGCTGTCGGCGATGTTGACCACGTAGTCCAGCAGCCGCGCAGACATGGCCCGGAACGTGACCAGGTGCCGCCGCACCAGCTCGGGGTGTGCATCGCTGCGGCAGGCCAGGCGCAGCCACTCCTGCAGCACTGTGGTGTAGGCCACTTTCTGCAGGCGAGTCAGGTGGGAGAGGACATGAGGGTGGGGGAGGCCCACTGGGACACCCCCAACCCCAGACGGGCCCCCTGGAGCAAAGTGTGGTGCCCTTGTCCTGGAAAAGGATCTCAAGGGAAGTGCAAGTGCTCCCAGAGGGAAGCACATCTCTGTCCCAATAAGACCCTTGGAGTGGGGTGTGGACTTTGCAATCCCCAACATGTTCCCCAAGGAAGGTGTGAGCACCTCCACCCTGGATATAATTACTCTGTCTCTCTCTCCTTTTTTTTTGTGAGACAGAGTCTCGTTCTGTTGCCTAGGCTGGAGTGCAGTGACATGATCAGGACTCACCACAGCCTTAACCTCCTAGGCTCAAGCCAACCTCTCGTCTCCGCCTCCCAAGTACCTGGGACCACAGACATGTACCACTATGCCCAGCTAATTTTTAAAAGAGTTTGTAAAGGCTGAGTGCAGTGGTTCATGCCTGTAATCCCAGCACTTTGGGAGGCTAAGGCAGGCGGATCACTTGAGGTCATGAGTTCGAGACCATCTTGCCCAACACGGTGAAACCCCGTCTTTACTCAAAATATGAGAAAATTAACCAGACGTGGTGGCCCACTCCTGTAGTCCCAGCTACTTGGGAGGCTGAGGCAAGAGAATGGCGTGAACCCAGGAGGCGGAGGTTGCAGTGAGCCGAGATTACGCCACTGCACTCCAGCCTGGGTGACAGAGCAAGACTCCATCTCAAATAAATAAATAAATAAATAAATAATAAAATAAAAAAAAAGAATTTGTTTATAGAAATGGGATCTCACTATGTTGCCCAGGCTGGTCTTGAACTCCTGGCCTCAAGTGATCCTCCTGCCTTGGCCTCCCAAAGCAACAGGATGATAGGCATGAGCCACCATGCCGGGCCCTGGTTATAATCTCCAAAGTCAAGTGTAGGTGCCCCAAAAGGGAAATCTGGATGCCCTGCCCCTGAAGCCCCCAGGAAGAACAGCAACCTAAGGCCAGGCTTGGCCAGTGAGTGTTCGTCCTCCCCATCTCCCTGGCCTCTCTCCGAGGCCCATTACTTGAGCACCACCCACTCCCAAGCTCTGGGCTTGGATCTCAGGGTCCCCACTAGGCAGAAGCAGGAAGTCACCGAGGATGAGAAGAGGCCACGGGTGGGGTGGAGGTAGGAGTGTGGGTGGGGATCGTACCAGCTCCCGCTCCGTGAGGGCGTTGGGATTGTCCAGGTACTTTTCCAGGGCCAAGCAGGCTGAGATGAGGTCAGGGCTTAGCTCCATCCTGCCAGAACAGACAAAGCAGGGGACTAAGTAAGCCCCCAGCCCCCTGCATTCTCCCCCAGAATCCTCACATCCCGCTGTGGTGCCTGAGAAGGGACTTGACATTCTGCACCACGTCACTCACACTAGGGTCACCTGAATGGTGGCATCTCAGACCCTCCTTCACCCAGGACACGCATTTACACTGCACCCCAAGGGGCAGATGTGGGGAACACGCAGACCCCGAAAGGAGAGTGGACACCAAGCCAAAGTTGATTCCAAATGCCCACCGGCAGATGGAAAATATTTCCCAAGGGCAAATTTTTTCACCAGGGGAATGAAAAAGAGACATAAATAGAACAGGCAGGTAGAGGAAACGTCCCAAAGTAGGTGGGTGACTTCAGGATAAACTTTGGCTTGCCCCCCAAATCCTAACCCCAGCAGCCCAAAATACTTCCACCAGGCCCTTTAGCAAAGCCTCCAGAACTTCAGATGCCCAGAAGGGGCAAGTGCTCGTTTGCTAATTCAGACTAAAGTATGCATGACTGATAGGAAGGTCCTTCGAAGGGCTTGAATGGTGGGGTTTGAGGCAGAGATCATCCACCCCCGGCCCTGCCTGAATCCCTCCCACCCAGAAAATGGACCTGATCTCCTCCTCTGTGTTTGATCCTGATGCCCCCTCAGCAGTGGGTATGTGCTGAGATTCTCGAGATAGCTGGCATTCCTGCCGGCTAGTCTTGGCCACGGCCATCCCTGCAGGCCTGAGCTGGGGGGCTTCGGCCACACTCGGAACCCTCTCCCTTGGCTCTGGGGCCTCGTTCTCTGTGCTGTCGTTGTCTGAGATGTTTTCTGCCGTGCTGGAGTCCTCCGATGATGACTCATACCTGGGGAGGAACGAGTGGGGTAGGGGAGATGCTGCAGACGGGATGAGAAATGGTGGGAAAGGAAGTCAGGAATCCGGTGACCCGACCTCTGTAATGGCAGTGTTGACATTCCGGGGCTGTGCCATGTGGTTTACAGCAACTAGTATACAGTAAGCGCTCAATAAACATTAGCAGTGATTGTGATCATGCTTGGGGGGAGGGGCACTGCTTTTCACCTGCTGCCCTTTGACACTTCTAGCATACCCACTGTCTTTTTTTTTTTTTGCGACAGAGTCTTGCTCTGTTGCCCAGGCTGGAGTGCAGTGGTGCTCACTGCAACCTCCACCTCCTGGGTTCAAGCCATTCTCCTGCCTCAGCCTCCCGGGTAGCTGGGATTACAGGCACCTGCCACCACGCATGGCTAATTTTTGTATTTTTAGTAGAGACAGAGTTTCACTATTTGGCCAGGCTGGTCTTGAACTCCTGAATGCAAGTGATCTGCCCACCTCGGCCTCCCAAAGTGTTGGGATTACAGGTGTGAGCCACTGCGCCCAGCCATATCCCCAGCCTTTTTAAGATAGGGTCTGACTTTTGCCCAGGTTGGACTACAGTGGTGTGATCTTGGCTCACTGCAACCTCTGCCTCCTGGGTTCAGGCGATTCTTCTGCCTGAGCCTCCCAAATAGCTGGGACTACAGGTTCGCACCACTGTGCTCAGCTAATTTTTGTATTCTTTTAGTAGAGACAGGGTTTCGCCATGTTGGCCAGGTTGATTTCGAACTCCTGAGCTCAGGCGATCCGCCTACCTCAGCATCCCAAAATGCTGGGATTAAAGGTGTGAGCCGTTGCGCACAGCCGCCTCTAGCCCTTTTTTTTTTTTTTTTTTGAGACGGAGTCTCGCTCTGTCGCCCAGGCTGGAGTGAAGTGGCCGGATCTCAGCTCACTGCAAGCTCCGCCTCCCGGGTTTAGGCCATTCTCCTGCCTCAGCCTCCCAAGTAGCTGGGACTACAGGTGCCCGCCACCTCACCCGGCTAGTTTTTTGTATTTTTTTTTTTTAGTAGAGACGTGGGTTTCACCATGTTAGCCAGGATGGTCTCGATCTCCTGACCTCGTGATCCGCCCGTCTCGGCCTCCCAAAGTGCTGGGATTACAGGCTTGAGCCACCGCGCCCGGCCGCCTTTTTTTTTTTGAGACGGAGTCTCGCTCTGTCACCCAGGCTAGCGTGCAATTGTGCAATCTCGGTTCACTGCAACCTGTCTCCTGGGTTCGAGCGATTCTCCTGCCTCAGCCTCCCAAGTAGCCTGTCTCCTGGGTTCAAGCAATTCTCCTGCCTCAGCCTCCCAAGTAGCTAAGACTATAGGCACCCACCACACCCAGCTATTTTTTGTATTTTTAACAGAGATGGAATGTCACCATGTTGGCCAGGCTGGTCTCAAACTCCTGAACTCAAGTGATCTACACGCCTCAGCCTCCCAAAGTGCTGGGATTACAGATGTGAGCCACTGTGCCCGGCCACTTCGAACCCTATTAAACACAGGTGATTCAGACCTCCTGTTCCACTGCAAATAGGGCGCTCTCCTGTTTCTTGCTGGCTCTGGACAAAACCTAATCAAGCTTCTAGGCTTGGCATTCAGGGCCCCAAACCAATCATCACTCCCTGCGCCTCCCACTTCTCGTGTCACTCTGCTTTCCTGCCTCTGAGCTTTTACCCACGCTATGCCCCTGCCAGGAGAGCCCTCCCCATGCCCTCTCTTCACCTTGCTAGCTCCTACTTCTTCCGCAGCACCTGCGTCTCCTCCTTCTGGGACTCCCCTAGGGCCACCTGTGTCTTTCTTGAGGCCCACTGCCACCTGAGTGTTCCCCATCATGGCTCTAACCACAACCTGATAAGTGGCTCCAACCACCCATCAGTGCCAGCTCCCCACTGGACCAGGAGCTCTATTAGGGCAGGAAGCGGAGTCCGGCATCTTCTGTGGGGTAGAGCTGTGCAGTGGTTACACCTTGAGTTCTTGAGCCAGGGCACCTGGGGCTGACTCCTGGGTCACTGAGTGAGCTCCAGGAACGCGCTCAGCCTCCCGGTGCCTCAGTTTCCTCATCTCTGTATTGTGGTTTGATTAAATGAATTAATCAAAGCAAGGGGCTTGGAATGAGGAAATTAGGAGGCTCTCGTGCATGGATGAATGGAGGAGGGGCAGGAAGTGTAGGTTAGGGGGTCTTCTCCTCTCACCCGCCGTTGACCCCCACGAACTGGAGGCTCCTCCGGTGGGCTGTGGGGTCTGCAATCTCCTCTTTCCGTTTCATGATAGATCGCACGCCTGCTGGAGGCCCGCCTGGAGGGGAGAACAGAGGAGGTGTTGTGAGATGCCTTCAGGACCAGACTCCGAGCCGGTGCCATCTGGGTGCCCCATCCCTCCTGGCGGCCACCCACCACTTACTTACCGGCGCCCCCAGCCTCCTCGGTCTCTCGGGAGGCTGCTTGCCTGGTGGGCTCCCTGTGGGTGGTGTCCTGGGCAGGCTCTCGGCCTGTGGTCTTCTCAGGCTGTGTAAGGGAGGCTACCTTGGACCCCGGGGGTGACGTGGACGATTCGGCAGGAACTTGTGGGAGGCCTGGAGGGGCAGGAAATGAGGTGTCTACTCTTGGTCATAAAAGCCAAACCGGCCGGGCGCGGTGGCTCAAGCCTGTAATCCCAGCACTTTGGGAGGCCGAGACGGGCGGATCACGAGGTCAGGAGATCGAGACCATCCTGGCGAACAAGGTGAAACCCCGTCTCTACTAAAAAATACAAAAAAACTAGCCGGGCGAGGTGGCGGGCGCCTGTAGTCCCAGCTACTCGGGAGGCTGAGGCAGGAGAATGGCGTAAACCCAGGAGGCGGAGCTTGCAGTGAGCTGAGATCTGGCCACTGCACTCCAGCCCGGGCGACAGAGCCAGACTCCGTCTCAAAAAAAAAAAAGAGAAAAAAAAAAAAAAAAAAAAAAACCCAAACCACCACAGCCTGATAGCTCCTGCCCTGTGAGTCATACACCCTGGGCCAGGAGCTGTGACAGGGCTGATTTTTGTGTTACCACATCCAGTCTTCCTTGCCCTCGAAGGGAAGTCGGATTATTACAGATGAGGAAACTGAGGCGCAGAGCTGCCAAGATCACCCCTTGAGCAGGTGGCAGAATGCAGTTCCAACCTGTTTGGTGCCTGCCCAGCAGCTAGTGAGAGACAAGTGACAACCCTGTGGTCCTATATTCCTGGCTCGAGCCTGAGTGATCTCTAAAAATAAGGTTCGGCCAGGCACGGTGGCTCACGCCTGTAATCCCAGCACTCTGGGAGGCCGAGGCGGGCGGATCACCTGAGATCAGAAGTTCAAGACCAGCCTGGCTAACATGGTGAAACCCTGTCTCTAGCCGGGCGTGGTGGTGCACACCTGTCATTCTAGCTACTCAGGAGGCTGAATCAGGAGAATTGCTTGAACCTAGGAGGCGGAGGTTGCAGTGAGCAGAGATCATGCCATTGCACTCCAGCCTGGGCAACAGAGCAAGACCCTGCCTCTTAAAAATAAAATAAAATAAAATAAATCAGATAAAAACACGTCTTCGCTGCCAGGCCCGGTGGCTCACGCCTGTAATCCCAGCACTCTGGGAGGCTGAGGCAGGCAGATCACGAGGTCAGGAGTTCAAGACCAGCCTGGCCAACATGGTGAAACCCCATCTCTACTAAAAATACAAAAATTAACTGGGCATGGTGGGGTGGGGATGACTGTAATCCCAGCTACGAGGGAGGCTGAGGCAGGAGAATTGCTTGAACCAGGGAGGCAGAGGTTGCAGTGAGCCGAGATCACACCACTGCACTCCAGCCTGGGTGACAGAGCGGGACTCCGTCTTGAAAATAAAAAATAAAGGCCGGGCGCGGTGGCTCAAGCCTGTAATCCCAGCACTTTGGGAGGCCGAGACGGGAGGATCATGAGGTCAGGAGATCGAAACCATCCTGGCTAACACAGTGAAACCCCGTCTCTACTAAAAAATACAAAAAACTAGCTGGACGAGGTGGCGGGCGCCTGTAGTCCCAGCTACTCGGGAGGCTGAGGCAGGAGAATGGCGTGAATCCGGGAGGCGGAGTTTGCAGTGAGCCGAGATCCGGCCACTGCACTCCAGCCTGGGCGACAGAGCGAGACTCCGCCTCAAAAAAAAAAAAAAAAAAAGGAAAGAAACAAAAAAAATTAAAAAAAAAACACATCCTGACTAAAAAAACGAAACAAAACAAAAGACAACAAAACAAAACACCCACCCAGGTTGGTCTGAGGACAAAGGTGACTTCCTGGACGCTGAGGTCCTGGACTGCCAGCCAACAGCGTGGAATAAAAGTCCAGTTTCCTTTTCATGTAGCCACCAATGTCTTGGAATCCACTCAGGTCCCCCCAGGCTGCTTTTTAAGACAGGGTTTCACTCCCTTCACCCAAGCTTGAATGCAGTGATGCGATCTCGGCTCACTGTAACCTGTGCCTCCGGGGTTCAAGTGATTCTCCTGCCTCAGCCCCCTGAGTGGCAGGCAGTAAAGGCACATGCCACTGTGTCCGGCTAATTTTCTGTAATTTTTGTAGAGATGGGGTTTCACTATGTTGCCCAGGCTGGTCTTGAACTCCTGAGCTCAAGTGATCTGCCTTCCAAAGTGCTGGGATTACAGGCTGAGCAGCACCGCCCAGCCCATGCGTGCCTTCTGTGTCAGCTTTTCCTCGGGGCTTCCCCTTCCTGTCCCCCAGGGCGCCAACTCTGAAGACCAATTAATGTGAATTCCTTTAATGGATAAAAAGGTTGTTGGGTTTTTTTTTTTTTTTCTTTGTGACAGGGTCTTGTTATATTATCCAGGCTGCTCTTGAACTCCAGAGCTCAAGGGATCCTCCCACCTCAGCCTCTTGCATAGCTGGGATTATAGGCGTGAGCCACTATGCCCAGCCTTAAATTTTTTTTGCCATCTACAGTGACTTAATGAGGCCCACAGGCAACATTCCACTTTAGTACAGAACGGTGACCAATGCTGGACACAGGCAAAGAGTAACATAGACAGGGCTGGTTGCATGAGACACTCGGTCATCAGCATGGCCAACAGCATCCCCAGACCAGGGTGTGGCCAGCTCAGACCACAGAAAACATAAAAACCATGCCAGAGCCAGGGCTTGAACTCATGAGTGGGGAACCGAGCGAGAGCAAACGCCAGTTGCTATGTCAGTCTCTTGATCTTTCTTTTTAAACTTGGCAATAAATTCACATGAAATAAACAAACCTACTGCGTGGCCAGGAGACAGATTCACAATGTCAGTCTCCGCCCAAAGTGCAGGGCGCCTAACTTGAAATCCTGGGAGAGGCCGGGCGCGGTAGCTCACGCTTGTAATCCCAGCACTTTGGGAGGCTGAGGCGGGTGGATCACTTGAAGTCAGGAGTTAAGAGACCAGCGTGGCAAACACGGCAAAACCCCATCTCTACTAAAAATACAAAAATTAGCCGGGCATGGTGGTGGACATTTGCAATCCCAGCTACTTGGGAGGCTGAGGCAGAAGAATCGCTTGAACCTGGGAGGCGGAGGTTGCAGTGAGCCGAGATCATGCCACTGTACTCCAGCCTGGGGGATAGAGCGGGACTCTGTCTCCAAAAAAAAAAAATCCTGGGAGAGCCAAAAAATGAGGTGGAGCAATGTTATGCTAAGTGAAAGAAGCCAGATGCAAAAGGGACAAAAACATTGCATGATTCCATTCACAGGAGGTCCCTAGAGTTGCCAAGATTTATTATTATTATTTGATACAGTCTTGCTCCATCGTCCAGGCTGGACTGCAGTGGTGCAACCTCGGCTCATTGCAACCTCTGCCTCCGGGGTTCAAGTGATTCTCCTGCCTCAGCCCCCTGAGTGGCAGGCAGTAAAGGCACATGCCACTGTGTCCGGCTAATTTTCTGTAATTTTTGTAGAGATGGGGTTTCACTATGTTGCCCAGGCTGGTCTTGAACTCCTGAGCTCAAGTGATCTGCCTTCCAAAGTGCTGGGATTACAGGCTGAGCAGCACCGCCCAGCCCATGCGTGCCTTCTGTGTCAGCTTTTCCTCGGGGCTTCCCCTTCCTGTCCCCCAGGGCGCCAACTCTGAAGACCAATTAATGTGAATTCCCTTTAATGGATAAAAAGGTTGTTGGGTTTTTTTTTTTTTTCTTTGTGACAGGGTCTTGTTATATTATCCAGGCTGCTCTTGAACTCCAGAGCTCAAGGGATCCTCCCACCTCAGCCTCTTGCATAGCTGGGATTATAGGCGTGAGCCACTATGCCCAGCCTTAAATTTTTTTTGCCATCTACAGTGACTTAATGAGGCCCACAGGCAACATTCCACTTTAGTACAGAACGGTGACCAAATGCTGGACACAGGCAAAGAGTAACATAGACAGGGCTGGTTGCATGAGACACTCGGTCATCAGCATGGCCAACAGCATCCCCAGACCAGGGTGTGGCCAGCTCAGACCACAGAAAACATAAAAACCATGCCAGAGCCAGGGCTTGAACTCATGAGTGGGGAACCGAGCGAGAGCAAACGCCAGTTGCTATGTCAGTCTCTTGATCTTTCTTTTTAAACTTGGCAATAAATTCACATGAAATAAACAAACCTACTGCGTGGCCAGGAGACAGATTCACAATGTCAGTCTCCGCCCAAAGTGCAGGGCGCCTAACTTGAAATCCTGGGAGAGGCCGGGCGCGGTAGCTCACGCTTGTAATCCCAGCACTTTGGGAGGCTGAGGCGGGTGGATCACTTGAAGTCAGGAGTTAAGAGACCAGCGTGGCAAACACGGCAAAACCCCATCTCTACTAAAAATACAAAAATTAGCCGGGCATGGTGGTGGACATTTGCAATCCCAGCTACTTGGGAGGCTGAGGCAGAAGAATCGCTTGAACCTGGGAGGCGGAGGTTGCAGTGAGCCGAGATCATGCCACTGTACTCCAGCCTGGGGGATAGAGCGGGACTCTGTCTCCAAAAAAAAAAAATCCTGGGAGAGCCAAAAAATGAGGTGGAGCAATGTTATGCTAAGTGAAAGAAGCCAGATGCAAAAGGGACAAAAACATTGCATGATTCCATTCACAGGAGGTCCCTAGAGTTGCCAAGATTTATTATTATTATTTGATACAGTCTTGCTCCATCGTCCAGGCTGGACTGCAGTGGTGCAACCTCGGCTCATTGCAACCTCTGCCTCCCGGGTTCAAGTGATTCTTCTGCCTCAGCCTCCTGAATAGTTGGGACTCCAGGTGCCCACCATGCCTGGCTGATTTTTGTGTTTTTACTAGAGACAATGTTTCACCATGTTGGCCAGGGTGATCTCGAACTCCTGACCTCAAGTGATCCATCTGCCTCGGACTACAAAAGTGCTGGGGTTACAGGTGTGAACCACTGCGCCCGACCCTAGAGTTGTCAGATTTAAACAGAGAGAAAATAGAACGGTGGGTGCCAGGGGCTGGGGGAAGGAGAATGGGAGTGAGTGTTTAATGGAGACAGAGTTTCAGTTTGGAAAGATAAGAAAGTTCTGAAGATGGATGGTGGTGATGGTTGTGCAGTAGTGTGAATGGGCTGGACACGGTGGTTCACACTATAATCCCAGGACTTTGGGAGGCTGAGGGGGGAGGATAGCTTGAGCCCAGGAGTGTGAGACCAGTTTGGGCAACATAGGGAGATCCTGTCCCTAACAAACACAAGAAAAAACACACACAAACAAACGATGCAAATGTACGTCATGCCATTGAATTATATACTCAAAAATGGATAAGATGGTTAAATTTTTTTTTTTTTTTTTTTAGATGGAGTCTTGCTTTGTCGTCCAGGTTGGAGTGCAGTGATGTAATCTCGACTCACTGCAACCTCCACCTCCCGGATTCAAGCAATTCTTCTGCCTCAGCCTCATGAGTAGCTGGGATTACAGGCGTGTGCCACCACGCCTGGCTAATTTGTATTTTTAGTAGAGACGGGGTTTTGCCATGTTGGCCAGGCTGGTCTTGAACTCCTGACCTCTGGTGATCCGCCCGCCTCAGCCTCCCAAAGTGCTGGGATTACAGGCGTCAGCCACCATGCCTGGCCAGATGGTAAATTTTATGTTTTATCTATGTTACCACAATATTTTAAATGGTGAAAAAATTTGAGAGGCTGAGGCAGGAGGATCGCTTGAGGCCAGGAGTTCAAGACCAGCCTGGGCAACAGAGCAAGACTCTATTTCTACAATTAAAAAATTAGCCAGGTGTGGTGGAGTGTGCCTATAGTCCTAACTACTTGGGACTATACTTGGCTGAGATGAGAGCATTGCTTGAGTCTGGGAGTTTGAAGTTACATTGAGCTATGACAGCACTGCTGTACTCCAGCCTGGGTGACGGAGTGAGACCCTTTTTTTTTTTTTTTTGAGACAGAATTTTGCCTTGTTGTCCAGGCTGGAGTGCAATGGCGTGATCTCGGCTCACCACAACCTCCACCTCCCAGGTTCAAGCAATTCTCCTGCCTCAGCCTTCCCAAGTAGCTGGGATTATAGGCATGCGCCACCAAGCCCGGCTAATTTTGTATTTTTAGTAGAGATGAGGTTTCTCCGTGTGGGTCAGGCTGGTCTCGAACTCCTGACCTCAGGTGATCCACCCACCTCAACCTCCCAAAGTGCTGGCATTACAGGCGTGAGCCACTGTGCCCGGCCTAGACCCTATATTAAAAAAAAAAAGCAAAAAAAAAAAAAAAAAAAAAAAAAAAAGCCAGGCACTGTGGCTCACAACTGTAATCCCAGGACTTTGGGAGGCTGAGGCAGGCAGACCACAAGGTTAGGAGATTGAGACCATCGTGGCTAACATGGTTAAAACCCATCTCTACTAAAAATATAAAAAATTAGCCAGGCGTGGTGGCATGCACCTGTAGTCCCAGGTACTTGGGAGGCTGAGGTAGGAGAATCGCTTGAACCCAGGAGGCAGAGATTGCATTGAGCCGACTGCACTCCAGCCTGCGCGACAGAGTAAGACTCTGTCTCAAAAAAAAAAAAAAAAAAAAGTGAAAAAAATAAATCCAAACAAACTAGAGCAGAACCAAAGCCCATTTTGCCCCAACAGAAAAGTAGGCAGTGACTTCAAAACCTGGGATGGCTCCTTCCAGTCTAAGGAATTCAAGGTTAGACACAGAATGCTAAAATAACAACAACAAGTAATAATAAAATTGATCATACTTATTATTGCTATCCCACTGGGGAATGGGGCCAACTGATACTAAAATTCACACAAAAGAACTGAAGTCCATTGATGAGCTAAGACAATTCTACAGAAAAAGAACAAAGATGGAGTAGTTGGTCTGTGAGAGAGTTAAACATACTTCAAAGTCACAACCATGAGAACAGAAGGGCATTTTTGCATTAACAAATGGACCAATGGGAGAGAGACGACAGCCCAGCACAGGCTCCAATCTCTGGGCACTGAGGATAAGACAGAGGGGGTTTCCACAAGCCAGTGGGAGACGGTGGATTCTGTGGTGTGGTTTTGGGAGAAGCAGCTTACTTTACATGAGAAGAGCCAAGCTGGATCCCTGTCTCACACCATACACAAGAAACAAATTGTGAAGAATTAAGATGAAAGTACAACTACAAAGCTAAAGGGAAATAATGTAGCAGAGTATCAGGGACTCAGGAAGGGGAAAGATTCATTCATTCATTCATTCATTCATTCAGTGACAGGGTCTCACTCTGCTGTCCAGGCTGGAGTGCAGCGGCATGATCACAGCTCACTCCAGCTTTGAACTCCTGGGCTCAAGTGATCCTCCCACTTCAGCCTCCCGAGTAGCTGGGACTACAGGCATGCACCACCATACCTGGCTAATTTTTTCTTTTTTTGAGACAGAGTCTTGCATTGTCACCCCAGGCTGGAGTGGAGTGGGGCCATCTCGGCTCACTGCAACCTCCACCTCCCGGGTTCAAGCGATTCTCCTGCCTCAGCCTCCTGAGTAGTAGCAGGTGCCCACCACCATGCCCGGCTAATTTTTTTGTATTTTTATTAGAGATGAAGTGTCACTGTGTTGGCCAGGTTGGTCTCAAACTCCTGACCTCGTGATCTGCCCACTCTGGCCTCCCAAAGTGCTGGGATTACAGGCATGAGCCACCGTGCCCGGTCAATTTTTATATTTTTTGTAGAGATGGGGGTCTTACTATGTTGCCTAGGCTGGCCCTGAACTCCTGGACTCAAAGCAATTTTCCCACCAAAGTGCTGAGATTACAGGTGTTGAGTCAATGTGCCCCATTAAGATTCTTTTAAAAATTCCTCCAGGGCCGGGCGCGGTGGCTCAAGCTGTAACCTCAGCACTTTGGGAGGCCAAGACAGGCGGATCATGAGGTCAGGAGATCGAGACCATCCTGGCTAACATGGTGAAACCCTGTCTCTACTAAAAATACAAAAAACTAGCCGGGAGTGGTGGCGGGTGCCTGTAGTCCCAGCTACTCAGGAGGCTGAGGCAGGAGAACGGCGTGAACTTTGGAGGCGGAGCTTGCAGTGAGCCAAGATCATGCCACTGCACTCCAGCCTGGGGGACAGAGCGAGACTCCGTCTCAAAAAAAAAAATAATTCCTCCAAGCACAATAATGGTTTTAACTATATTCAAAATGAAAACTGGCCAGGTGCGGTGGCTTACACCTGTAATCCCAGCACTTTGGGAGGCCAAGGTGGGTGGATCACTTGAGGTCAGGAGTTTGAGATCAGCCTGGCCAACATGGTGAAACCCAGTCTCTACTGATAATACAAAAGTTAGCTGGGTATGGCGGCAGGCACCTGTAATCCCAGCTACTTGGGAGGATGAGGCAGAATTGCTTGAACCAGGGAGGCAGAGGTTGCAGTGAGCTGAGATCGTGCCACGGCACTCTAGCCTAGATGACAGAGCAAGACTCCGTCTCAAAAACAAAAACAAAAACAAAAATGAAGACCTCTAAGATCCTCATGGGTGCGGTGGGGGAGTGCTGGAGATTGGCACAGGCAAAAATTGGCAAGGGATAATCTTCTAGAACAGGGTCAACAAACTTTCTGGGAAGGGCTAGATAGCAAACATTTTTGGTTATGTCAAACACAAGGACTTGGTTGCAACTGCTCAACTGTGGCATAGTTCTAATACAAAACCAGCCACAGACAGTATGTAAACGCTTCCGCGTGGCTGTATCCAATAAGCGTGAATTTCACATTATCTTGTTCATGTCAAGAAATATTATTGTTTTGAGACAGGGCGAGACTCTGTGTCTATTTTTTTTTTTAATGTGAAAAAATCAAAAAATAAACTAGAGCAGCACCCAAAGCCCATTCTGCCCCAACAGAGTAGCAGGCAGTGACTTCAGGCACCTTTTTTTTTTTTTTGAAACGAAGCCTCGCTCTTATTGCCCAGGCTGGAGTGCAATGGCGTGATCTCAGCTCACTGCAACCTCCACCTCCCAAGTTCAAGCGATTCTCTTGCCTCAGCCTTCCGAGAAGCTGGGATTACAGGCACCCGCCATCATGGCCGGCTAATTTTTGTATTGTTGTAGAGACGAGTTTCACCATGTTGGCCAGGGTGGTCTCCACCTCCTGACCTCAGGTGAGCCACCATGCCCAGTCTACTTCAGGCAACTTCTGTTGCCCAGGCTCGAGTCCAATCATAGCTTGCTGCAGCCTCAAAATCCTGCACTTGCTGGGCATGGTGGCTCATGCCTGTAATCCCAGCACTTTAGGAGGCCGAGGTGGGTGGATCGCTTCAGCCCAGGAGTTTGAAACCAGCCTGGGCAACATGGTGGAACCTCATCTTCACAACCATAAAATTCCTGGGCTCAAGGAATCCTTCTGCCTCACCCTCCCGAGTAGCTGGGCCTACAGCTGCAGGTCACCATGCCAAACTAATTTTTTTACTTTTTTTGTAGAGAGTGGTGTCACTATATTGCCCAGGCTGGTCTCAAACTCCTGGCCTAAAGTGATCCTTTGGCCTCGGCCTCCCAAAGTGCTGGGATTACAGGCATGAGCCACTGTACTTGGCCCAAAATATACTTTTTAAATCGTTCAAACATTTAAAAAAAAAACATAAAAAAATCATTCTTAGCTGTGGGTTGTAGAAAAACAGATTTCGGGCTGTATCTGGCCCATAGGCTGTAGTTTGCCAGTTTTGACTCTGGAAGATACCAGGAACTTCTAAAAACTGCTCAGAGAAAAAATGGAGAAAGGCTACAAGTAATTGACTTACAGAGGAACCTTATTAGGCACACACAGAGAAGCCATATCTCTCACTGCCTATCAGAGCTATGCCAATGAAAACAATAAGGAGGGCTGAATTCCGAGGCTCGCATCTACAATCCCAGGACTTTGGGAGGCTGAGATGGATCACTTCAGCCCTGGAATTCAAGACCAACCTGAGCAACAGAGCAAGACCCCATCTCTACAAAAAATTACCTGAATGTGGTGGCACATGCCTTTAGTCCTAGCTACTCGGGAGGCTGAGGTAGAAGGATCACGTGAGCCCGAGAGGTTGAGGCTGCAGTGAACTGTGACCGTGCCACTGCACTCCAGCCTGGGTGACACAATGAGACCCTGTCTCAAAAAACAAAACAATGAGGAGATACCATTATGTAGCAGCTATCAGATGGATAAAATATTTAGAAAGATAGGGCCGGGCGTGGTAGCTCACACCTGTAATCCCAGCACTTTGGGAGGCCGAGGTGGATGGATCACCTGAGGTTGCGGATCACCTGAGGTCGGGAGTTTGAGACCAGCCTGGCCAACATGGTGAAACCCCGTCTCTACTAAATTTACAAAAATCAGCCAGGCGTGGTGGCATGCCTGTAATCCCAGCTACTAGAGATGCTGAAGCATAAGAATCGCTTGAGCCGGGCGCGGTGGCTCAAGCCTGTAATCCCAGCACTTTGGGAGGCCGAGACGGGCGGATCACGAGGTCGGGAGATCGAGACCATCCTGGCTAACATGGTGAAACCCCGTCTCTACTAAAAAATACAAAAAACTAGCCGGGCGAGGTGGCGGGCGCCTGTAGTCCCAGCTACTCGGGAGGCTGAGGCAGGAGAATGGTGTGAACCCGGGAGGCGGAGCTTGCAGTGAGCTGAGATCTGGCCACTGTACTCCAGCCCGGGCGACAGAGCGAGACTCCGTCTCAAAAAAAAAAAAAGGAAGAAAAATTAGAAAGACAGATAAAGCCGTATGTTGGTGAGGATATGAGAAAATGGACACCTTGTACTGGAGCACAGTGTCAGGAATGCAGACAGGGAGAGCCTTTTTTGGAAAGGATCAGACAGGACTTGGAGTGAAGTTGCAAATCCTCTAGGAATGGGCAGTCCCACAGGAGGGGATGTGTGACGATGACTCCAGCATTGTTTGTGGTGGTTGGAAATTAGAAGTAACCAGATACCCACTGTGAGGGGGATTAGAGAAGAGGGTAGGTGGGTGCAGTGGCTCACGCCTGTAATCCCAGAACTTTGGGAGGCCAAGGCGGGTAGATCATGAAGTCAGGAGTTCGAGACCAGCCTGGCCAACGTGGTAAAAACCCTGTCTCTACTAAAAATATAAAAATTAGCCAGGCGTGGTGATACACATCTATAATCCCAGCTACTTGGGAGGCTGAGGCAGGAGAATTGCTCGAACCCGGGAGGCGGAGGTTGCAGTGAGCAGAGATCACGCCACTGCACTCCACCCTGGGCGACAGAGCGAGATTCTGTCTCAAAAAAAAAAAGGAAGAAAAAAAGAAAATAAAAAGTGACAAACTAGATTTACAAACATCAGTGTGGAGAGTTCAAAAATAGCGTAAGGAGAGGAAAAAATAAGAAACAGAAAGAGATTTTTGTTTTTCTGAAGCACACCACCATTTAAGGAAATGAAGCACGAACAAAGCATATTTTTCAAGGACACTCACATGTCTCAATAAGTTTCTGGAAGGTGGATTGTAAGGAATGGTATTAGATGGGGTGGGGGTGGCACTGATGGTGGAGAGCGGAGGGTGGTGAGCATCAGCCTGTGGGTGCTGTTTTTACATTTTTAAATGGATGGGAAAGAAGAATTTAATTTGGGACTCATGAAAAGTATGTGAAATAGAAATTTCAGGGTCTGTAAATAAAGTTTTATTGGAATGCAGCCATGTTCGTTCATTTCCATATTGTCTATGGCTGCTTTTGCAATTACAAAATGAAGGCACTGAGGCACCAAACTCAAAAACGTATACATTAAATATGTGCATTTTTTGGGCATATTAAGTATACGTCAGTAAAACCAGAAAAAGTTGGGCATAGTGGCACACGCCTGTAATCCCAGTTACTCAGGAGGCTGACGTGGAAGGATCACTTCAGTTCCCAAGTTTGAAGCCAGCCTGGGCAACATAGTGAGATCTCATCTCAACAAAAAGGATAAAAGGAATAAAAATAAAGTGGGGAGGAAAAAAGAACTGAGGTAGAGTTGAATTAATGCAATAGAGACTGTATGACCCACCAAAGTGAAAATATTTACTGACCTTTAGCATTGAAGGGTGAAGGTGGAGGTTGAAGGTGAAAAAATAATAATACAAGAGAAGTGGTCTGCACAGGCTAACGTGGATGGTTGTCAGGAGCTAAGGAATGAGATGAACTCAGTTTTGGACTCCTGAAGGCCAAAATAGAATTTTTTTTTTTTTTGAGATGGAGTCTCAGTCTCACTCTGTCATCCAGGCTGGAGTGCAGCGATGCGATCTCAGTTCACTGCAATTTCCACCTCCCCGGTTCAAGCAATCCTCCTTTCTCAGCTTCCCAAGTAGCTGGGATTACAGGTGTGTGCCACCACGCCTGGCTAATTTTTGTATTTTTAGTAGAGACGGGGTTTCGCCATGTTGTCCAGGCTGGTCTTGAGCTCCTGACCTCAGGTGATCTGCCTACCTCGGCCTCCCAAAGTGCAGGGATTACAGGCGTGAGCCACCGCACCCGGCCCAAAATAAGTTTGTTTGTTTGTTTTTTAATTTAGGCTGGGTGCAGTAGCTCATTCCAGTTTGTTCAACCCCTTGATAAGCCCGAGCCTCTGCTTATCTCAGGGCCTTTGTCCCTGCTGTGCTCCTCCCTGGACCATTATTTTTTCCACCTCTTTTGGTGACTTCTTTCCTTTCACGTCTTTGTTCAAAGAGGCTCCTTGGAGGCCGGGTGTAGTGGCTCACGCCTGTAATCCCAGCACTCTGGGAGGCCGAGGCCGGCAGATCACGCGGTCAGGAGTTTCAGACCAGCCTGGCCAATATAGTGAAACCCCATCTCTACTAAAAGTACACAAAAATTAGCTGGGTGTGGTGGTGGGCGCCTGTAATCCCAGCTCCTTGGGAGGCAGAGACAAGGAGAATCTTTTGAACCCAAGAGGCGGAGGTTGCAGTGAGCTGAGATAGAGCCATTGCACACCAGCCCGGGCGGCAGTGCAAGACTCCATCTCAAAAAAAAAAAAAAAAAAAGATAAAAAGATGCTCCTTTAAGAGGCTATAGAGCCAAGTATCAACACACGCCTGGTACCATGGGGAACACTTGACATGAACTGATTCTCTCCCCTCTACTCCCGCCCACAAGATTGGTCTTGCCCAGGCTGGAGTGCAGTGGTATGGTCACAACTCACCGTAGCCTCGACCCACTGGCCTCAAGCAATCCTCCTGCCTTGGCCTCCCAAAGCTCTAGGATTATAGCCATAAGCCACTGCACCGGGCCAAACTGACATATTAAAGCCTCACATTATTCCAGAGATACTGTGCCATCAGGACCCCCAATTTGCAAATGAGGAAACTGAGGCACAGAGAGATTAAATCATGCTCAAGGGCCGAGTCAGTTGGATCACCTGAGGTCAAGAGTTTGAGACCAGCTTGACCAACATGGTGAAACCCCATCTCTACTAAAAATACAAAAATTAGTCAGTTATGATGGTGCCCGCCTGTAATCCCAGCTACTCGGGAGGCTGAGGTTGCAGTGAGGCGAGATTGCATCGCTGCACTCCAGCCTGGGCGACAGAACAAGACTCCGTCAAAAAAAAAAAAAAAAGGAAGATATAGAAATGAATTAAGACATTCCAGCTCAGCCTAAGCAAGGCAGAGATTGGGGCTGCCTGCAGCAAAAGAGAATAAAATGAGACTCCAGGAAGAACTTTCAGGGCAGCAGCTTGCATGCAAAGAAGGTGGACATCGCTATGTCTGTTTGTCCTGCAGGCAGAAGGCCTCCCAGCTGCTCTGGGAGGCACGTCTGGAATGGTGGTTGCCTCTCAGAGATTCCGAGGCTGAGCCAGGCGGGGCCTCTGGCAGGGGGCCAGAACCTCAGGGTTGGGTGTTTGGGATAGACATAGAACAGGCGGGTGGTGTCCAGAGCTGGCCAGGAACAACACAGGCCAGCGAGAAAACACAGCTGGGTCCCTGCCCTCCAGCCTGTGCCCTCTGGTCTGTCGGTAGGGGCTCTGGCCACCTGATATCCGAGGCTGGGAATGAGAACTTGGGCCCTACCTTTGAGCTCTGTGGCAGATTCAAGCTGTCCTGGGTTTATTTATTTTTACTTTTTTTCTTTTTCTGTTTTTTGAGATAGAGTCTCACTATCATCCAGGCTGGAGTGCAGTGGCGCGATGTTGGCTCAATACAACCTCCACCTCCTAGGTTCAAGCAATTCTCCTTCCTTAACCTCCCGAGTAGCTAGGACTATAGGAGTGTGCCACCATGCCCAGCTTATTTTTGTATTTTTAGTAGTGACGGGGTTTCACCATATTGGCCAGGCTGGTCTTGAACCCCTGAGCTCAGGTGATCCACCCACCTCAGCCTCCCAAAGTGCTAGGATTATAGGCTTGATGTCCCGGGTTTAGATACTGGTTTACTTGAGCCACTTCCTGGCTGTGTGACACAGGACAAATGAATCTCCTCAAGCCTCAGTTTCCCCAGGTATAAACAGGGCTGACCAGAACATTATCAGCAGAAGCTGTAACCAGTACTTAACCGTGTGCAATAATTCATAAATTCTCCACCTCTCTAGAGACGGAGAGCATTATCATGCCACTTCACAGATAGAGATATTTAGGGCTAGAGAGTTGCTCACCCAGTATCACACGGCATGAGTTTGAACCCACCTGGCAGAGCCTCCCCGACTATGTTTCAAGAAGAACAGCTGTCATTATCATTATTATTATTATTATTTTTTTTTTTTTTGAGACGGAGTCTCGCTCTGTCGCCCGGGCTGGAGTGCAGTGGCCGGATCTCAGCTCACTGCAAGCTCCGCCTCCCGGGTTCCCGCCATTCTCCTGCCTCAGCCTCCCAAGTAGCTGGGACTACAGGCGCCCGCTACCTCGCCCGGCTAGTTTTTTTGTATTTTTTTAGTAGAGACGGGGTTTCACCGTGTTAGCCAGGATGGTCTCGATCTCCTGACCTTGTGATCCGCCCGTCTCGGCCTCCCAAAGTGCTGGGATTACAGGCTTGAGCCACCGCGCCCGGCCTATTATTATTTTTGAGACACAGTTTCACTCTGTTGCCTAGGCTGGAGTGCGGTGGCATGATCTCAGCTCACTGCAACCTCTGGCTCCCAGGTTCAAGCGATTCTTGTGCTTCAGTCTCCGAAGTAGCTGGGATTACAGGCACCTGCCAACACGCCCGGCTAATTTTTGTATTTTTAGTAGAGACAGAGTTTCACCATGTTGGCCAGGGTGGTCTTGAACTCCTGGCCTCAAGTGATCTGCCTGCCTCTGCCTCCCAAAGTGCTGCGATTACAGGCATGAGCCACCGTGCCTGGCCAGCTGTCATTATTATTATTATTTTGAGATACAGTTGCACTCTGTTGCCCAGGCTGGAGGGCAGTGGTGTAATCTTGGCTCACTGCAACCTCCGCCTCCCAGGTTCAAGCGATTCTCCTGCCTCAGCCTCCGGAGTAGCAGGGACTACAGGTGCGTGCCACCATGCCCGGCTGATTTTTGTTATTTTTAGTAGAGACAGGGTTTCACTGTGTTGGCCAGGCTGGTCTTGAACTCCTGGCCTCAAGCCATCCGCCTGCCTCGGCCTCCCAAAGTGTGGGATTACAGGCATGAGCCACTGCGCCCAGCCCAGCTGTCATTATTATGAATCATTTGGGTGGCTTCTCCCAGGGACCTCAGGACAACCCGGCAGCTGACATTCTGCACAGCCGGCATCCCCTTTCCTGGCATCAGGACTCAGTACTTCCTCTGGGAAGCACCCCCTTCCTCCCTCAAAGGCCACAGCCCTTGGGAGGGGCTCCCCTACCCCCAGTGTCCATGGCTAGGCAGACAGGGACACTGCACTGTGATTGGCTCAGCAATGGGCACATGACCCAGGCCAGCCAATGAGGGCCCCCTCTGGGATTTTTACTGGTGCTCTTTAGACTAAGGAGCTCCCTCTCCACTAAACGGAACAGACAGATGCCTGGAGCAGTGAGGTCACCTTCCCTTGCCTGCCTGAAAGAGAAGCTCCCAGGGTAAACAAAAAAAGAAAGGCATCAAGTTAGATTCCTGATGATACCTGAGCACTGAGGCCAGCATGGTGGCTCATGCTTGTAATCCCTGCACTCTGGGGGGCCAAGACAGGAGGATCACTTGAGCCCAGAAGTTTGAGACCAGCCTGGGCAACATAACGAGACTTTGTCTCTACAAAAAATAAAAAAAAATTAACGAGGCATTCGTTAATTTTCTTCCACCAGACACATCACTCCAACTCTTAGAGAGTCTCTGTCTTGTCATCCACAAAAGGGGGAGAATTGTGCAGCCAACCTCAGGGCTGTAGCAACCATGCAGAGAAATTAGGTGACTGCCACTTTGTCAGTATCCAGAAAGCGGGAGGTATTTGGGGGAAAGTTCCCCAAGGCTGTTGGTTTACCAGGCAGAAATCCTCCCTGTTTATTCAGTAAGTGGCAGGAATCAATCTTGGACCAGTTTAAGCAGTGAAAAGGAAATGTGTTGTTATGTAACTGATGACAGCTTCAGGTATGGCTGGATCCAGGTGCACAAATCTCTTGTTGTTGTTATTAAGAGATAGAATCTCGCTCTGCTGCCCAAGCTGGAGTGCAGTGGTGCAATCACGGCTCATTGCAGCCTTGACCTCCTAGGCTCAAGTAATCCTCCCGCCTTAGCTTCCAAGTAGCTGGGTCTACAGGCACTGCAACCTCTGCTTCCCTGGTTCAAGCGATTCTCCTGCCTCAGCCTCCTGAGTAGCTGAGGTTTCAGGTGCGTGCCACCACACCTGGCTAATTTTTGTATTTTTAGTAGAGATGAGGTTTCACCACATTGGCCAGGCTGGTCTTGAACTCCTGACCTCAAGAGGCCTGCCTCGGCCTCCCAAAGTGCTGGGATTACAGGCATGTGCCACAGCACCCCGCCTGGATCCTGGCATTCTGAGGGTCCAGGATGAGCCATGGGAAGAAAGAGGGCCCCCCTACCCCCAGCCATTCTCCCCGCCTGCGACCGCTTACCTGCCATTCCATCACAGCTGCGCTCTGTGATGCTAATCTTCTTCACCATATGGACGTTGCTGGTAGCCGCAGCGGGCACTGGGCACATCGTCTCCACCACCTCCTGGCTGCGGAACACAGGTGGGCTCTCAGGCCCACCAGGCATTGCCAGGGCCCTCAGCCCTGCCCCGTAAGGCTCCAGGCTCTGGGCCCGCTGTGCATGGGTGCCAGCGGCTGTGCTGGCCACCACCTCCACCTCCCGTGGCCCTTCTACCACCCGGACGGTATCCACGCGAACCGGGCTGTCTGGCGGTGGCCAGGCCTGGGGCTGGGGGTCAGCTTGCCGGGCCTGAGCTGCCTGCAGCTCCTGCAGTGCCTTCTTGAGCTGGGTCTCCAGCACAGCGACCTTGGCGGTGAGGGCAGCCTCCCCATCGGGCATGCCCAAGTCCCGTTCTCGGACCCAGGTGCCCACACTCCGGGTCTCAAGTGCCACTGGGTCCTCTGGGGGATCGGGGAGGTCCAGGCAGAGCTCGCTGTGGCCCCGGCCCGCTGTGGGGTGGCCCAGGAACTTCTGGCTCTTAAGTTGCACTGTGAGCTGCCGCTTTTCCTCCTGGAGCACCGAGAGCTTCACCTGGAGCACGGGGATCAGCTTCACCTGCTCCTCCAGCTGCCGTAGCTTCCGCAGGGCACCCGCCATCTGCTCTCGCACGTGGGCCAGGTGCCCGGCACTGGGAGGCACCGGCGTGGACAGTCCCGAACTCCGTGGCGTCGGGGGTGGCAACCCCACACCCACCAGGGAGGCCGTCGAGCCGGCCGCACTGGGGGTCAGGGAGCCCAGGCCGGCGGGTGTGGCCGCCTGGTCCTCGAGACGGCGACGGGCGTCCAGCAGTGTGCGCTCCACCCGCGGATTGAAGCCACCGCGGGTCTCCAGAGCACCATACTGAGGATAGAAGCCACGGCCGCAGTAGGAATAGGCTGAGTGGCGGCTGTCCCCACTGGCATTGGAGCACAGCGACTCAGTGGACGTCCACCAGGAGCCAGGGCCACGAGGCAGCGAGCTCAGGCGGGGGCGGCGCTGCACCGCCACGCGTCGCAGCGTGTGGCCCTTCTCGATGTCGTCTACGTATTTGAGGAAGTCCAGGTCCAGGCGGTAGCCATAGGGGGTCTCCACAGAGTAGGGCGGATCGGGGTCCTTGGCAGGGAAGGCAGGCGGGGAGGCCGGGCCAGGGGTTCCTGGGGGTGGGAGAAACACCAGGACCTTTGAATCCTCTTGTCCCCATACTCAGGGTGAAGACATGCCTGGGGAGAGTTGGGGTTTATTTGCCCAAGAGATGGGAGCCCAGCTGGTACTCAACCACATCTGCTCTCAGACCCTCCCAGTGCAGGGCTGTGCCTCCCCATCAGACACCCGGGGCAGGACTCTGCCTCCTCCCTCAGACCTCTAATTGTTGGGCTGCGTCCCACCCTCAAAGTCCCCAGGGCAGAGTCCCCGGCCCCTCAGGCCTCCAGAACTGAAGCTCCCCAGGGCAGGGCCCTCTTCCCTGAGTCCCCTGACCTGGGAAGGGGGCAGGCACGTGAAGGACTTGGGCCATCTTCTTGTCTGCAGATGCTCCTTGGAAGTCACTTGAGGGACTACGAGTCAGACTGCCTGCAGCACTGACTGAGGCTTACCTGGGGAAAGGGAACCATGGCGCCAGGAGTTAGGAGTCTGTAGGGGGAGGGAAGGAGACGGGGCCAGTCCCCTCCACAGCTGGCTCACCCAACCCCCCACCCAGGTCTGGGACCCACTCATAGACGCACACCCGGCCTGGCTGTGGAAGGGCTCCCCCCCACACCACAGGTCTGGAACAAAGAAACCAAACCTCACTGCCTGCATGAACATCTGTCCAGCCCCTGGACAGGCTCCAGCTGTTCCCACAGCCCGGCCTCCACATAGCTCTGGGGCTGGGGGGCCCCAAGCCCAACAGGCCCCACCCTTCCTGCACCCCCTCCCCTCAGCCCAGGCCTGGAGCTGGCCACAGGGAAGGATGGGGGTTGAGGTGCTAAGGGGTTGGGGAAGATGGGAACCTCGTCTTCCTGCAAGGATCTGAGGAGACACAGATGGAGGGGAACAAAGAGAAGCAAAGTATGGTGAAGGGGACCCCCAGTGACCCCAAAGCTGAGAGCTGGGTCAGGCCTGGACTAGGTCGGGGGGAAGGGGTAGGGAAAGTTGGGGAGGCAGCTAGGAGTGAAGCCTTTCCCCTTTATGGAAACAATTTTCTCTAAAAATAAACAGTTTCACTGCCGGGCTACACAGAACTTCCTGCCCGCCTAGGATGCGTCCGGACTTAGGGGCGCAGTAGGGATAGAGGGCTGGGTGGAGGCCCAGGAAGTCCTTGGGGGTGGAGGGGAGGAAGTAAGACGGGGCGCCTAGAGGCTGCAAAAGGGAGGGACAATCAGCGCCTCTCATTAAACCCCCCTCAGCCCTGGAGGCTGGCCAGGGCTCTTTTGTCCCCAGTATAACCCATCTGAACTTGGCCGGTCCTTTTTGTTATCTGACCTCCAGCCATCATGCTGCAGAGGCCCCAGCCCATCCCACCATCAGTTAATCCTTTCTGGCCTTTGAGTGTGGGGGCAGCAGGTCCCTTGGGAGGACGGGCCAGGTAGGGCACCTGCTGGGCATGAAGGCAGGGCTGGGGCTCTGGGGCACCTGAGCTTGTCCTTGTTCTCCCGTCCTGTCTTGCTTTGTCTCTCTCCAAGTCTCTCTGTGTCTCTCCACGTCTCTGTCTCTCTGTGTCTCTCTCCACGTCTCTGTCTCTCTGTGTCTCTCTCCACGTCTCTGTCCTGCGTCTCTCTCCGTGTCTTTCTCTCTGTCTTTCCACGTTTCTGTCTTCGCTTCTCTGTCTTTCAACACCTGGAATACATGGTCACCAATTGCAGGAAATTTGGTTTTCCATTTGCCTGGAGATTTGCCCCTGAGCAACAGGAAGTTGATTGAAAATATTTTCTGGCCACCAAAGAGAGATGGAGATACAGGCAGCAAGCAGGAGTAGAGCAGGATTAGAATAGTCAGGGGGAGAGGGGGGCAGGGGAGTGAGTGTGCTGCCAGGCAAAGAGTATAGTAACAGTAATAATAATACCAACTCTTTTTTTTTTTCTTCCTGAGACGGAGTTTTGCTCTTGTTGCCCAGGCTGGAGTGCAATGGCATGATGTTTGCTCACCGCAACCTCCGGCTCCCAGGTTCAAGCGATTCTCCTGCCTCAGCCTCCTGAGTAGCCGGGATTACAGGCATGCGCCACCATATCTGGCTAATTTTGTATTTTTGGTAGAGATGGGGTTTCCTCCATGTTGGTCAGGCTGGTCTCAAACTCCTGACCTCAGATGATCCGCCCGCCTCGGCCTCCCAAAGTGCTGGGATTACAGGCATGAGCCACCGCACCCAGCCTAACATCAACTCTTTTAATTGTTGTGACAATTCCATAAGATGGGCAGTTATCATCCCGTTTCATAGACAGGGGATGCAGAGGGCACAGAAAGGTACAGTGGCTTGCCTAGGATCCTTGGGGCCACGGGGAAGTAGCTGGGCCTGAACGTGAACCTAAGCCTGGTGGATCCCGCCAATGTCCACCAAGTCACCACCCCCAGACTCCACACCAGATCTCTCTACCCGTTTCCCAGATATGGAGACTGAGGTCTGAGGGTCCTCAGTCATCTGACCACCCTCCATCAGGACCAGCGACTCCCGAGTAAGGGGAAGAGAAAGGAGATGAGGGGGTGTGGTGGGGGAGATGGATGACTGTGGCTGAAACCCTTCTCTCGCTATGGGACCCCTGGGAAGTGGAGAAGGGGCGACAGGATAAGACACAGACGGAGAGACTGCCGCCTACAAGAGGGGACAGGTAGGGAGCTCAGCGAAGGGGCACGGGTCTCCCCAACCCACCACCCAAGACCGGCCTGCACATCTTGGAGGTGGCGGGGGCGGGGGGGGTCTTTCCGCCCTAAACTCGGAGGAGGGGGGCGAGAAGGACCCCGCCCCGTGCAGGGAGGGGGCGGGGCCTGTGGGATCCCCGGCTAATGGCAAACAGCTGCCGCTCCCCACGCCGGCCCAGCCGCCAAGCCCAGGCCCAGCCCGGCCGGACGCCCGGCCGCCTTCCCGCCGCCTGGGGCATGGCCGCGGAGGAGGATGAGGGGGGGACAGTGCGGGGAGGGGGCAGAGCCGGGCGGGGAGCAGAGGAAGAAAGGGGGACAGAAACAGGGGAGAGGGGGCAGAGGGGAGCCAGGACAGGGGAGACGGGCCGGGCACGAGGAATCGATGGGGGTACTGGGAGGAATCGATGGGGGTATGGGGTCATAGACAGGGAGGGAGCAGGGACGCGGGAACAGAGACACTCCAAGTCTGGAAAGTTTGGGCACAGAAGGTGGAGTTGGAGGCAGCGGCTCGTTGAGACCAGCGAGGTCGTGTCCCGGGGTTGGAGGCGGGGGGGTAGGGTAGTAGGTGGGGGGGCGGTGCACACTCGATCCCCGAACCGGACTTGAACCCCTACCCAGCCCTGGGTCCCACTCGCCTTGCGCGCTCCGGCCGCTGCCTTCCCTGCGTCCCGCCGCCCGAGCGTCCTCGAGCGCGCCGCCGCCTGGGCGCCCGGCCCTCGGAGGTGGCTCCGCCCGCACTACGCCCCCTTCTGCTGGCCCCGCCCCTCCAGTCGGCCCCGCCCCCTCCCGCCGCCCGGGCGCCCAGGCCGCGGTGGGGGGTGGGGATGCAGAGACGCTGGTTGGAGACTGGATCTCACCTGGACAGCAGGTGTGTGTGTGCGCGGCGGGGTGTCCGGCCTCGTCCTTCCTTCCTCCCTAAGTCCCCAAAGCAGGGTCCCCTCACCGCCGGCCTCCCCCCACCGCCGGCTGTCCCTGGGCCGCTGCGGGGGGCGGAACGGCTCGGCGGCGGGAGGGGGTGGAGCTGGCCGGGGCCCAGCTCGGGGAGGGCGCGCGGGGGGGCGCGGCGGCGGGAGGTCACCCTTCCCCCAGGAGGCCCAGGGCTGGACGCGGCCCAGCGCAAGCCTGGCACACGGTGGCGTGACCGCCGCGCGAGAGGGGAGGCTGCACAGGCCTGGGCGCCGGAGCCAGCCAGACCTGGACTCTCGTCCCAGACCCACCAAGCTTGCTGCTCTGTGCCTCAGTTTGCCCATCTGTAAAATGGTGATGATCATGTTAGCTACCTGATAGGAGTGTTGAGAAGTTTCAGTAACCGTTGGGGTGGGGCCTAACCATTAGGAAGGAGGTCCCTCGGGTTAAAAAGTCTCATAAATGGAGTGTCCTACTTTTGCAGAGATCTTTCTGGGAGCCCTTTAGTACACAGCCAGCCACTTAATAAAGCCAGCAAGGGCTTAATAAATATTATTAGGCCGGTGAGGTGGCTCACACCTGTAATCTCAGCACTTAGGGAGGCCGAGGCAGGAGGACTGCTTGAGCTCAGGAGTTCGAGACCAGCCTGGGCAACGTAGCAAGACCCTGTCTCTACAAAAAAAAATTTTAAGTGAAAAAAAATTAGGCCAGGCGCAGTGGCTCATGCCTGTAATCACAGCACTTTGGGAGGCCAAGGTGGGCGGATTATTTGAGCCAAGGAGTTGGAGACCAGCTTTGGCAATATGACAAGGCCTCATGTCTACAAAAAACAAAATTAAAAAAAACCACCTGGAGCCAAGAAATGGCTCACACCTGTAATCCCAGCACTTTGGGAGGCTGAGGCAGGTGGATCACCTGAGGTCAGGAGTTCAAGACCAGTCTGGCCAACATGGTGAAACCCCGTCTCTATTAAAAATACAAAAACTAGGCCGGGCGCGGTGGCTCAAGCCTGTAATCCCAGCACTTTGGGAGGCCGAGACGGGCGGATCACGAGGTCAGGAGATCGAGACCATCCTGGCTAACACGGTGAAACCCCGTCTCTACTAAAAAAATACAAAAAACTAGCCAGGTGAGGTGGTGGGCGCCCGTAGTCCCAGCTACTTGGGAGGCTGAGGCAGGAGAATGGCCTAAACCCGGGAGGCGGAGCTTGCAGTGAGCTGAGATCCGGCCACTGCACTCCAGCCTGGGCGACAGAGCGAGACTCCTTCTCAAAAAAAAAAACCAAACAACAACAACAACAACAAATACAAAAACTATCCAGGCATGGTGGTGCACATATATAATCCCAGCTACTCGGGAGGCTGAGGTACGAGAATAACTTGAATCTGGGAGGTGGAGGTTGCCGTGAACCGAGATTGCGCCATTGCACTGCAGACTGGGTGACAGGGCGAAACTCCATATGAAAAAAAAAAAGAAAAGCCAGGCATAATGGCATGTGCCTATAATCCCTGCTACTCAGGAGGCTTGAGCCCCAGAGTTTGAGGCTGCAGTGAGCTATGATTGTGACACTGCATTCCAGCCTGGGGGACTGAGAGAGCCTGTCTGTTAAAAACAAACAAACACGAAGCAGGTATTATTATTCCCTGTAGGCATGTGACATTATTTGTGTGTTGCCTTCCCTGCTAGAATGTCAGCTCCACAAGGGCAGGAATTTGTGTCTGTTGTCACCACGGTGTCCCTGGCACCCAGTATGTTCTTGGTGTCTCCACTGGTGATGCAGGGATGTGTGGATGTGGGGCAGTGGACTGTGAGCATGTCATGAGCATGTGACCCAGCCCCTAGTGACCGCACTACATGGCACAGGTTGCTTATAAAAACCATTTTAAATTAAAAAAGGGAGGAAGCATCAGTGCATACAGATGGGGACACAGAGGCAAAGGGCCCAGCACCAAGTACAATGTGGTCACCCCACGGCCCAGTGGGCACCAGGGGAGACTCCCCTCGTAGCACAGATAGCTGAGGCCCGGGTGCTGGTTCCTCTAGGTGCAGCTTTGGTCCTTGTGGGCTCAGAGGTCTGCCTTTCGGAAACTTGCTCTGTTCAAGGAGTTCCTGGGAAAAGAATGAGGGTGGGTCAGCATGGCCATGGGGCCCCCAACTCCATAGACCTCCCAGCCCACATCCTCATCCTCTTCCTCTGAGGATCCTTCTGGGGTCTCTCCTGTCCCTGATCCTGCTGTGGGATTCTCAGATTCTTGTAGTCCACCACGGAAGGTATGAATCATCCCCATTTTACAGATGTAGAAACTGAGGCTCAGAAAGATGAATTCATGTATCTGGGAAATGACGGCTCAGAGCCTGCCCTGCGTTTGTACATCTGGATGACTTATTCAGATGCTTATGCAAAGTTGAAGCAGCTCATGCTATAATCCCAGCACTTTAGGAGGGCAAAGCGGGTAGATCCCCTGAGGTCAGGAGTTCGAGACCAGCCTGGTCAACATGGTGAAACCCTGTCTCTACTAAAAATACAATAAATTAGCCAGGTGTGGTGGCGGATGCCTGTAATCCCAGCTACTCAGGAGGCTGAGGCAGGAGAATCACTTGAATCTGGGAGGTGGAGGTTGCAGTGAGCTGAGATTGTACCACTGCACTCCAGCCTGGGCGACAGAGGGAGACTCTCTCAAAAAAAAAAACCAGGAACAAAACAAAGTCGAACAAAGTCCAAGCTACTAGGAAACATGTTGCTGTGTACGTGTACAATAGCCCCTATCCTGTATCTGTCCTGGTCTGCCTCTGCATTCCTTCTGTAGTCTCTAGGATGGGGGCAGCAGGTCAGGCACCTGAGGCCAGGTGGGGTGGGCGCCAGCAGCTGGGGCAGGCGCTGGGTAAGCAGGGGCTGCAGAGCCTCCCGCAGGCGGCAGTAGTTGCGCTCTAGCTCGCGGTGGTACTCCTTCTGGTCCGGCCCAATCAGGGCCTTATTTTTCCGCAGCGCATCCTCACATCTGAGGGCCAGAGGGTGGGAGATGCTAAGTGACTGGCACACGGGACTGAAAGCAAGACTAGGGGTGGGGGCATCCATTAGGCGGGGCCAGGCCTGCAGAAAGACCCGCAATAGGAGGTCAGGTTGGGAGTGTGGACTTAATGGGAATCGGGCAGATGGGGGAGCCATGCAGAGATCAGGTGGGCAGAGAGCAGGTCTGTGCAGGTTAGGCAGGCACGAGATCCCTCCTGGGGGGTTTTGCGCCTACTTCTTGCAGAAGTCCTTGAAGCAGAGCCGCAATTTGTTGTGATGCCGGAAGAGCTTGGGGTCTTCCGGGATCTCTGCTAAAAACACTTGGGCCACCTCCAGGGGACCCTGTGGGGTGAGAGGGACTGGTGAGCCAGCCTGCATGGCACCTGGAGTCCCCCGTGTGGCCTGCATCCCCCTTCCACCAGCCGTGCCTGGTTCACGGTGGGCCCCACGGAGCCCTGAAGCACCATCTGTAGCATCTTAGCATCTGGTGGGTCCTGCTCGGTGGCAAAGGCCAGCTCCCGTGTTTTCTTCTGCATGTCCTCGATAGCCACCTCCACCGGTGTCAGCACCGTCTGTGGGGTGAGGGGAGGGGTGTGCACTCGCTGGGGCCTGAGGAGGTCCTGATCGAAGCCAGTCGGGGGCAGCTCAGACCCCACTGGGAGCAAGAGGGGTCCAAGAACCCAGGCAATGACCAGAATCGGGTCCTTCCTGGATCTGACTCGGGGCGGGGGGGGTCCAGCCTTGGGTCTGCTGGGTCTGGTGCCCTGGGGTTTAGTGGCTTTACATCTGGGGTCTCCAGACTTCCTTGGGTCTGGAGGTAGAGGTTTGAGACTGGAAGTTGGAGTTTGGGGTCCCCAACCTGGTTCTGGGGTACATGAGCCAATTTCTGGGTCTAGCGTGTCCACACCTCTCCTCTCTGGGTCTGGGATCCCTGGGCGTCTCCTCCCTGGGCCTTCTTAGATTTGGAGTCCCTGTGCCTCCCCTTTGTGAGTCTAGAATCCCTGGGTCCTCCTGGGTCTGGAGGTAGAGGTTTCAGTTTAGAGATTGGAATTCGGGGTCTCCATATCTTCTCAGCCTAGTTCTGGGGTACCTGGGTCTCTTCCTGGGCCACACCTCTCCTCCCTGGGCCTTCCTAGATCTGGGCTCCCTCTGCCTCCTCTTTCTGGGTCTGGAATCTCTGGGCCACGCTGGGTCTGGGGTCCCTGTATCTTGCCTCCCAGGTCTCCCTGGGTCTAGTCTCCTCCCCTCCCCTCCCTGGGGACCTGGTCTAGGGTCCCTGTGCCACTCATCTCTGTGTCTGAGATCCATGGGCCACCTTGGTTCTGGGTCCCTGTGTCTTCCCTCCCCTCTCCTCCCCTCCCCTCCCAGGGTCTGTTGTCCCCTCACCTCCCCACCCCTCCAGGCCCAGGGTCCCCACCCACCTCCTCCCTGTGGCACACACGGATGCGAGTCTTGATGTAGGGGAAGGCGTGGTCGGTGCTAAGCAGCGTCTTACGCTTGTGTTGCTCAGGCAGCTCCCCGTGCGCGCGCCCATCCGGCGTGAAGGGCGTGCAGAACAGGAATGTGCGAAGCCCATAGTTGCGGTCGAAGTAGGTCACCCGGTCCTTGAGCTCGTAGGTATCAAAGTACGGTTCCACATACGTGATCTGGATGTAGGCCTGGGCGCAGGGTCAGGTGTGAGGAGGGCCCCACAGCCCCGGCACGCACAGCCCAGGCCCTGTGCCGCAGAGAGGGGATCTGGGCAGCCCTGGATCTGGGAACTTTGTCATTCCCAGGTCTTCCTATGTCTGGATGTTTGGGAATCCCCTGAGGAATAGGTTTTGGGGTCCCCCAGTGAAATATGATTTGGGGTTTCCCAGAGAAAGAGGATTTGAGGGTCCCCAGGAAACAGTACTTGGAGTCTCTGTGGATCTAGGATTTTGGGGAAATGGTCGGGGGACCCACCTTCTGTGCGTCAAGCTTGGACTTGTCCACAGGGTTAGAGTCTTTGATAATCTCAACCACGTCGTCGCCAAATCTCTCCGTGTAGAACTCCTGGAGACACAGGGCTGACTCGGGGCCACCCAGGGACAGCCCCTCCTCCCGCTCCAAGGCAGCCCCATGCCCCGTTCCACCCCCCACCACAAGGACATGCCTCCAGCCGGTGTGAGATCTCTGCCAGCTTCGTGATCGATGGCTCCTTGTACACAAACTCCTGCTCATCCAGGTCGCCAAAGCGGGTGCCGTAGAAGCCCACGCGGAAATACGTCCCGAACACGCGCTGGAGCTGTGAGAAAGGGTGTGGTTGTCCGGGAGGCCCCTGCTGGAGGTCTGCCTGCCCCAGAGATAGGGGTCTCGAATATCAGGATGGGAGTGTGAGGACCACGAGAACATCCGGGCATGGGCACAGGCAGGGGGCTCTGAGAACATCGGGGCATGGATTGCAATATGAAGTTAGGACTGGGGCTGTATTGTTCACAGGTGTGTCCCTAATGCCCATGGGACAGGGTATACAGTAGGTACCCAATAAATGCTTGGATGGCTGAGGAGAAGGATGGCTGCCTCTCACTCTAGGACGGAGGCTCTGACTCCTTTGTTCTAGGGCATTCTCCTTCCTGTGCCCCAATGCCCGCAAGAATGGGTATACAGTAGGTGCCCAATAAATGCTTGGGTGGCTGAGGGAAGGGGATGGCTGTCTCTCACTCTAGGACAGAGGCTCTGGTTCCCTTGTTCCATGGCATTCCCCTGCTCCTGTCCCCAGCCCTAAGTTTGGAAGAAGGAACCCCTTCCCTACCACCCCAAAAACACCACCCCATGACTGGAAAGGAAGTGGAATGGCTGGATGTTCACTTACCAAGGCCGATCCGGGGAGGGTGGGGCAGACGTGGTGGGGTCAGAGGTGTGGGGGACAGAGAGACAATGTCATGGGAGAGGTCAGAGGTCAGAGTTCTCTCAACCCCCAGGGTCCTGGTTAACACTGCCCCGTGAGAATCATTCCGTGGGGAGAGAGATCAGAGATGGGAGATGGGTGGGGGCGACGAGGACCTGCCCTCCCCACCCAGCTCCCACCCGGCCTGCCTGCCTGGGCTCTGGGTTTCTGCCATCTTTGGCCAGAACATTCTCCCCAAACTAGGAGATGCCTAAAAATAGACCTAAGCAGAGAAGAAGCGGGATTGGGGGGAGTGCTGCTGGAGCGGAGGGGACACATTAACCAGAAATGAGGAGCAGAGGAGAGCCCGGGGGAGGCTGGAAGCTGGGGATGCAGGGAGAGACAGAGACTAAGAGACAGAGAGATACCAAGATAGGGAGAGCCACGTGATAGATGGGGAGAGATGAGAGAGACCATGAGGGAATCAGAGCCACCCTGCCACCCCCCTGCAGTGACCAGGCTGGCCCTGGCAGAGGGAGGGGTGTCTCTGGAGAGCTCCCAGCTGGGTGAGTCACAAGCTGTCCTCGAGATCTGGGGCGGGGGGGCGGGGGTGGCGCATTTTTGGGGAAGGGAGGGAAGTGATGGGGTGGGTGCCTTGTGGCCACAGCCCCAGCCCCAATGGCCAGCGGCCATGCTCCTCCGGCGCCCCCTGGTGTTCACTGATGGCTGCTGGCCAGTCATCACGGGGGTCCCAGAGGCAGGTGGTTGTCCACCGAGGCTGACTCACCTCCCAGCCGGAACTCTGTCGGGAGAGAAGGGTCAAGGTCAGCAGATCCCTGGGGCTGAGGAGTGGGGCTGAGGGTGGGGTCTGGGGAGAGGGTCCTGGGCCCACCTGGTGCATGATCTTGGTGAAGGCCTCCTGCAGTTTGCCGTGCACCGCGGCCAACTTCTTGTAGTCACGGTGGGCTTCCAGGATGGGGATGAGGTTCTTGTAGACCTCATTCACCGCCTCGTAGAGTCCACCCTGAGAGTGAGGTGGGGTCAGGATTCCCCAAACTGTCTACCCATCTCCCTTGTGATCCTCTGTGCTCCATCCTACCCACTCTCCATCACCTCCTCCAGGAAGCCCACCCTGACCACCCCCATCCCAGATAGGAATTGAGCCTTTCCACTCAGCTCCCACAGAGGGCTCCATGGTCTTCACTGCTACTTATCTGTTTTGTTTTTTTGAGATAGGGTCTCACTCTATCACGCAGGCTGGAGTGTAGTGGTATAATCACAGCTCACTGCAGCCTCCAACTCCTGGGCTCAAGAGATCCTCCCACCCTAGCCTCCCACATAGCTAGAACTACAGGCACATGCCACCATGCCCAGCTAATTTTATTTAGTTTTGTAGAGTCAGGGTCTCACTATATTGCTATATATATCACTATATATGGTTGGTCTTGAACTCATGGGCTCAAGTGATCCTCCTGCCTTGGCCTCTCGATTAGCTGGGATTACAGGTGTGAGCCACCACTCTCCCAGCCCTTCACCACTTTTAACAAGAATATTCTATGGCACAGGTACGATGTACATCTGCACTTCACCCATCTGTGTTCCCTCATTGATGGGAAAAGCAGTTTTTTTTTTCCCTATTCCTCAAAGAGGAAAGTGAGTCTCAGAGATATGGAGGCATTCCCCAGGGCCAAGACCTAAACACAAGCCCATCTGGCCCTGTGCCCGTGACCTCCATGCCCAACTGCCTCCTGGCATGTGATAATATGCCCCTCACCCCCAGCGGGTGCTGGCATCAAGCCTGGCTCAAAACAGGCACCCTGTGAGGTTTGCTGACTGTCAGAAGGCCTGTGTCCACCCCCTGGTTTCTTCCCCTGAGGCCTTTGTGTGTGTGTGTGTTTTTTAAAAATCTTTTATTATTATTATTATTATTATTTTTAATCTTTTTAAAATTATTATACTGGTTCTGATATGCGTGAGCTACCGCATTTGGCCCTTCCTCTGAGGACTTCGTCTCCAAGAATCCAGCAAAGTGACAATAATGAAGTTCTGGGGTACATGTGCAGAACGTGCAGTTTTGTTACGTAGGTATACACGTGCCACGGTGGTTTGCTGCACCCATCAACCCGTCACCTACACTAGGTATTTCTTCTAATGCTATCCTTCCGCTAACCCCCACCCGGGTTTTTTTTTTTTGAGACGGAGTCTTGCTCTGCCGCCCAGGCTAGAGTGCAGTGGCCGGACCTCAGCTCACTGCAAGCTCCGCCTCCTGGGTTCACGCCATTCTCCTGTCTCAGCCTCCCGAGTAGCTGGGACTACAGGCGCCCGCCTCGTCGCCCGGCTAGTTTTTTGTATTTTTTAGTAGAGACGGGGTTTCACCGTATTAGCCAGGATGGTCTCGATCTCCTGACCTCGTGATCCACCTGTCTCGGCCTCCCAAAGTGCTGGGATTACAGGCTTGAGCCACTGCGCCCGGCCTTTTTTTTTTTTCTTTAGATGGAGTCTTGCTCTTTTGCCCAGGCTGGAGTGCAGCGGTATGATCTTGGCTCACTGCAACCTCTGCCTCCTGGGTTCAAGCAATTCTCCTGCCTCATCCTACCTAGTCGCTGGAACTACGGGAGCCTGCTACCATGCCTGACTAATTTTTATTTTTTTGAGACAAGAGTCTTGCTCTGTCACCCAGGCTGTAGTGCAATGGCGTGATGTTGGCTCAATGCAACCTCTGTCTCCCGGGTTTAAGTGATTCTTCTACCTTAGCCTCCCGAGTAGCTAGGACTACAAGTGCCCACCACCATGCCCGGCTAATACTTGTATTTTTAGTAGAGATGAGGTTTCACTATGTTGGCCAGGCTGGTCTCAAACTCCTGACCTCGTGATCTGCCTGCCTTGGCCTCCCAAAGTGCTGGGATGACAGGCATGAGCCACTGAGCCCATACCCAGCTAATTTTTTTGTATTTTTTTTTTTGTAGAGATGGGGTTTCTCCATGTTGCCCAAGCTGGTCTTGAACTCCCGACCTCAAGTGATCTGCCCTCCTCAGCCTCCCAAGTAGCTGGGATTACAGATGCCCGCCACCATGCCCGGCTAATTTTTGTATTTTTAGTAGACACGGGGTTTCCCCATGTTGGCCAGGCTGGTCTTGAACTCCTGACCTCAGGTGATTCGCCCGCCTCGGCCTCCCAAAGTGCTGGGATGACAGGAGTGAGCCACCACGCCCGGCCTGGGATTTGCTTTAAGCTGGAGCTTCTCCAACTTGAAGATGCGTGTGAATATCCCAAATCTTTATTTTATTTATTTTTTGAGACATGTCGGTTTCATTCTGTCACGTACACTGGAGTACAGCAGCACGATTACAACTCATTGCAGCTCCAACCTCCTGGGCTCCAGTGATCCTCCCGCTTCAAGCTTCCTGAGTAGCTGGGACTACAGGTGCATGCCACCACACCCAGCTAGTTTCTTGTATTTTTTGTAGAGACAGGGTTTTGCCATGTTGCCCAGGCTGGTCTCAAACTCCTGGCCTCAAGTGAGCCTCCTGCCTCAGCCTCCCAAAGTGCTGGGATTACAGGCATGCACCACCGCACCCGACCCATTTTTATTTTAATATAGAAAGTTTCAAGAGATGTTGGGTGTCCCAGCTACTTGGGAGGCTTAGGTGGGAGGATTGAGTGAGGCCAGGAGTTTGAGACCAGCCTGAGCAACATAGTAAGACTCCCTCTCTATAAAAAAATTAAAAATTGGCAGGGTGTAGTGGCATACACCTGTAATCCCATGACTTTGGAAGGTTGAGGCAGGCAGATCACTTGAGCTCAGAAGTTCAAGACCAGCCTGGGAAACATGGCAAAACCCCATCTCTACAAAAAAATACAAACAATTATCGTAGTGACGTGTGCCTGTAGTCCAGTTACTCAGGAGGCCAGGGTGGGAGAATCACCTGAGCCGCCCTGGAGGCCCAGGTTGTAGGGAGCCATGATCACGCCACTGCACTCCAGCCTGTATGACAGAATGGAGGCCCTGTCTCACAAAAGATCACAAAGAAAAAATATATATAATAATTTAAAAATTGGCCGGGCATGGTGGCACATGCCTGCAGTCCCACCTACTTGGGAGGCTGAGGTGGGAGGATTGCTTGAGCTCAGGAGTTTGAGGCTGCAGTGAGCTATAATCGCACCACTGTACACCAGCCTGGGCAAAAGAGCAGGACTCTGTTAAAAACAAACAAACAAATAAAAAAACAAGAAAGGAAAAAAGAAAGGAAAATTGAAAGCATCTCCAGTGTATGGAAGGCTTGCTATATCAAGCCTGCATCAAGGGCCTCGTGGAGACATAGGCAAGTAACAGGGCCTCTGAGAAACCCAATTCTCCCTCTTGCTTTTTTTTTTTTTTTTTTTTGAGACAGTCTCACTCTGTCGCCCAGGCTGGAGTGCAATGGCGCAATCCCGGCTCGCTGCAACCTCTGCCTCCCTGGGTCAAGTGATTCTCCTGTCTCAGCCTCCGAGTAGCTGGGATTACAGCTGCGTGCCACCACACCTGGCTAATTTTTGTATTTTTTTTTTTTTTTTTTTTTTGAGACGGAGTTTCGCTGTGTCGCCCAGGCTGGAGTGCAGTGGCGCGATCTCGGCTCACTGCAAGCTCCGCCTCCTGGGTTCCCGCCATTCTCCCGCCTCAGCCTCCGAGTAGCTGGGACTACAGGCGCCCGCCACCTCGCCCGGCTAGTTTTTTTTTTGTATTTTTAGTAGAGACGGGGTTTCACCGTGTTAGCCAGGAGGGTCTCGATCTCCTGACCTCGTGATCCACCCGCCTCGGCCTCCCAAAGTGCTGGGATTACAGGCTTGAGCCACCGCACCCGGCCAATTTTTGTATTTTTAGTAGAGACAGGGTGTCACCATGCTGGTCAGGCTGGTCTTGAACTCCTGGCCTCATGATCTGCCTGCCTCAGCCTCCTAAAGTGCTGGGATTACAGATGTGAGCCACCGCACCTGGCCAGTTCTCCTTCTTTCTAAATCCCCTGCTGGAAGGGTCTAGGAAGCAGATCTGATGGTGCCTCCCTGGCCTGAGCCCCCTCTCCTGCACCCAGTCCCCAAGGCCTCACCATGGTGAAGTAGCCGGCTGCCTGTTCCAGCAACCCTACCAGCCCCAGCTCAGTGAAGTGCTTTCCGGAGCAGAAGCCCTCCTCGTCAGGCGACAGGATGTCGTCGGAGATGGCGGACTCCTCTAGCACGTTGGATGAGATGTTCTGGGGCAGAAGAGATGGCATCAAACCCTCATCCCCACTGCACAAGTGCTGCCCACCGCCTGCCGCCCCCTGGCCTCTCACCTGGAAGGAAACGCAGCCCACGGGCAGGTGGCGGTGGTCCTCAAGCAGGGCGAGGTACTCAGCCACGAGGGCGGCCGCATGCACCATGCACTGGGCGGCCTCAGCATGGTTGCCCAGCTCCGCGTGCTTCCCGGCCATGTTCTGCAGCCAGGTCAGCCGCAGGTCTGGCGAGCCCTGGTAGCCCCGGGCAATTCTGGAGTCCAGGTGAGGGGGGATGTGAGGAGGGGACTCACCTGGTCCTCCCCACCTGCCTCCCACTTGTCCACACCCTTCACTGGTTACCCCCATATCTGCCCCAAGGACCAGCCAGTCTCCTCACCTGTACCCCATCCCCTCACTCATTCCGTCACCTGGCCATCCCTCACCTGTCTTCCCCTTCGTCTATTTTCTCTCCTGCTGGCCAGTCATCTGTCTTCACCTGTCTCCTCCCCTGCCTACCTTACATATTCCTTTAGTCATCTTTCTCCTTACATGTCCTGCCGTCTCCCACTGACCAGTCAGTCTCCTTACCTGTACCCTACTCACCTGTCTATCCCTTCACCTGTCCACCCCCTCACCTATCCACCCTCTCACCTGCCCATCCCTCACCTGTCCATCTCTTCAGTTGTCTATCCCCTCACCTGTCCATCCCTTCACTTGTCTATCCCCTCACCTGTCCTCCCTCTTACCTGTCCATCCCTTCACTTGTCTATCGCCTCACATTTCCACCCCTCACCTGTCCATCCCTCACCTGCCCACCCCTCACCTGTCTACCCTCTCACCTGTCCACCCTTTCACCTGCCCACCCTCTCACCTGTCCACCCCTCACCTGTTCACCCTCTCATCTCTCCATCCTTCACCTGTCTGTTGCCTCACCTGTCCACCCCCACCTGTCCATCCCTCACCTGTCCACCCTCTCGCCTATCCACCTCACCTGTCTACCCTCTCGCCTGTCCACCTCTCACCTGTCCACCCTCTCACCTGTCCTACCTGTCTATCCCCTCATTTGCCTATCCCCTCACCTGTCTACCCCCTCACCTGTCTATCCCCTCACCTGTCCACTACCTGTGTATCCCCTCACATGTCCACTCACTCACCTGTCCATCCCCTCACCTGTCCGTCTCTTCACCTGCCCATCCCCTTACCTGTCCACCCTCTCACCTGTCCACCCTCTCACCTGTCCGTCCCTCACCTGTCCACACTCTCACCTGTTTATCCCCTCACCTGTCCGTCCCTCACCTGTCCACCCTCTCACCTGTCCATCCCTTCACTTGCCTATCCCCCACTTGTCTATCCCCTCACCTATCCCCTCACATGTCCACCCTGTCACCCGTCTATCCCCTCATCTGTCCACCCCTCACCTGTTCATCCTGTCACTGTTTCTTCCCCAGTCCACCCCCTCACCTGTTCATCTCACCTGGCCATCCCTTCACCTATCTCCTTATCTGTCCACCTCCTCACCTGTTCATCTTCTCATCTGGCCATCTCTTCACCTGTCTATCCCCTCACCTGTCCATCCCTTCACCTGCCCATCCCCTTACCTATCCACTCCCTCACCTGTCCATCCCTTCACCTGCCTGTCCCCTTACCTGTCCACCCCCTCACCTGTCCATCCCTTCACCTGCCCATCCCCTTACCTGTCCATCCCCTCACCTGTCCATCCCTTCACCTGTCTATCCCCTCACCTGTCCACCCTCTCACCTTTCTATCCCTACACCTGTCCACCCTCTTACCTGTCCATCCCTTCACATGTCTATCCCCTCATCTGTCCACCTCTTTACCTGTCTACCCCTCACCTGTCCATCCCCTCACTGTCTCTTCACCTGTCCACCCCCTCACCTGTTCATTTCACCTGGCCATCCCTTCACCTGTCTCCTTATCTGTCCACGTCCTCACCTATTCATCTTCTCATCTGGCCATCTCTTTACCAGTCCGTCCCTTCACCTGTCTCCTCGTCTGTCCATCCCTCACCTGTCCACCCCCTCACCTGTCCATCCCTTCACCTGTCAACTCCCTCACCTGTCCATCCCTTCACCTGTCTCCTCGCCTGTCCACCTCCTGACTTCTCTACCTCCTGACCTGTCCATCCCCTCACCTGTCTGTCCTGTCACCTATGTCTTCACATGTCCATCCCCTCACTTGTGTCCTCACCTGTCCATTTCTTCACCCACTCACCTGCCTGTCCAACCCTTTTCCTGTCTTCCCACTTACCTGTCTCCTCACCCATCCATCCTACTCTCCTTGTCTCCTCACCTGTGTAGTATCTCCCCGCTTCCTCTATTCACCTGTCTCTTCGCTTATCCAACCCCTCACCTGTCTGTCCCTTCACTCCCCTGCCCCACCTTTTCATTTCTCACTTGACCCTCCGTTCATGAGTTGACTCTACCTGTGGAAACTTGAGTCACCTGAACTATTTCCCCTTCCTTGTGCACCATCTCACCTGTCTATCCACCTGTCCCTCCCATATGCCCCACGTTCCCCATCTCCATCACCGTCCACCCCTCCTACACTCCTCAACAGGTCTAGTCTCTGGATCTCATTTCCCTTCACCTGTGGGCACCTCACCTGTCCCCCTCACCTGTCCTGGCTCTCATCTGTCATCCTCATCAGTACATTCTTCTGGCATCTTTACCTGTTTGCTCACCTGTTCTCTCCTTACTTGTGCCCTCCTTTCTGCTCACCTGTCCCCCTCACCTGTCTGCTCACCTGTCCCCCTCACCTGTCCCCCTCACCTGTCTGCTCACCTGTCCCCCTCACCTGTCTGCCCACCTGTCCCCCTCACCTGTCTGCTCACCTGTCCCCCTCACCTGTCTGTTCACCTGTCTGCTCACCTGTCCCCCTCACCTGTCCCCCTCACCTGTCTGCCCACCTGTCCCCCTCACCTGTCTGTTCACCTGTCTGCTCACCTGTCCCCCTCAGCTGCCTCTGTTAGAGACTGTATGCTCCCCTGCTCCCTCCTCACCTCCTCAGACATCTACTCTCATCCCTGTTCTCCCTGCACCTGTTGGGGCGTGGGTGCGGCTGAAAGTGCTGGCCCGCCTCACCTGTACATGAGGTCAATGAGCATCTCAGGGTCCTCCTGGTGTTCCTTCATCTTCACCGTGTCCGTCAGGATCATGTGCAGGTTGAACATCAGGTCCTGGACCTGGAGCCGGGGAACATCCGGGGCCAATGAGGGCATTAGGAAGTGAAGGGAGCCAAGGTGGTGGCGTCGGGGATTATACGAAGGGAAGGCGGCACGGGGACCCAGCAGGTGTCACCTGCTCCGCGAAGGTGCTGTCCCGCAGCCCCACATCCTCCTCAGCATAGGTGAGGATGGTTTTGAGTGAACGTCGCAGGTGCTCTTCACTGAAGTTCTGTGTTGTCCCCACCAGGGACGAGAGAGACATGGTGACCTGCATCTTCACACGGGCAAAGTTCTGCAGGGATGGGAGGAAAAGTGGAGCCGGGAGTCTCAGACCCCAGACCCCACACCAGGGTCTGCTCAACCTGCCGACATGGCCCTTGCATTCTTTTTTTTTTTTTTTTTTTTAATTTTTTTGAGATGGAGTCTCGTTCTGTTGTCCAGGCTGGAGTGCAGTGGTGTGATCTCAGCTCACTGCAACCTCCGTCTCCCGAGTTCAGGCGATTCTCCTGCCTCATCCTCCTGAGTAGCTGAAACTGCAGGCATATGCCACTATGCCCAGCTAATTTTTGTATTTTTGGTAGAGACAGGGTTTTACTACATTGGCCAGGCTGGTCTCGAACTCCTGACCTCAAGTGACTCACCTGCCTGGGCCTCCCGAAATGCTGGGATTACAGGTGTGAGCCACCGTGCCCAGTTGTTTTTTCTTTCTTTTCTTTTTTTTTTTTTTTTTTTTTTTTTTTAAATGTTTTTTTTTTGAGGCGGAGTCTCGCTCTGTCGCCCGGACTGGAGTGCAGTGGCCAGATCTCAGCTCACTGCAAGCTCCGCCTCCTGGTTTCCGCCATTCTCCTGCCTCAGCCTCCCAAGTAGCTGGGACTACAGGCGCCCGCCACCTCGCCCGGCTAGTTTTGTATTTTTAGTAGAGACGGGGTTTCACCGTATTAGCCAGGATGGTCTCGATCTCCTGACCTCGTGATCCGCCGTCTCGGCCTCCCAAAGTGCTGGGATTACAGGCTTGAGCCACCGCGCCCGGCCTTTTTTGAGACTGAGTGTGTTGCTGTATCACTTAGGCTAGAATGCAGTGGTGCAATCTTGGCTCACTGCTGCAACCTCTGCCGCCCAGGTTCAAGTGATTCTCATGTCTCAGCCTTCCAAGTAGTTGGGATTACAGGCATCTGCCACCATGCCCAGCCAATTTTTGTATTTTTAGTAGAGACGGGGTTTCATCATGTTGGCCAGGCTGGTCTCGAACTCCTGACCTCAGATGATCCACCTGCCTCAGCTTCCCAAAGTGTTAGGATTACAGGCATGAGCCACCATGCCTGGCCTCTTTTTTTTTTTTTTTTTGAGCCAAGGTCTCTTGCTCAGGCTGGAGTGTGGTGGCACAATCACGGCCCACTACAGCCTCAAACTCCCGGCCTCAAGTGATCCTCTCACCTCAGCCTCCCAAAGTGCTGGGATTACAGGAATGAGCCAGGGCATCTGACCCCCAATTGCGTTCTGAGCCCTCCTCCTGCCCATTATGCTCAGTGACTACCTCCCCCTCCCTCACTCCCTGTATGGCACTGAGACCCCGCCGGCCACCCTGACCAGAGCCATGTGTGGACCATGCCTCCTCGCCCCCACTCACATGGCCGATCTCGAAGTTCTGTCGCATGAGCAGGTACAGCGAGGCGCTGGCGTGCGTGCGGATGGTGCTGATGCGGCTGCCGCAGTGTCGTAGGAGCCTCAGGCACAGGTCAGCACACAGCTCCGTGTCCTCCTCGAACAGCAGCTCCGGGAACTGCCCACAGGGACCCAGACAGACACTGTCCAGCCCCTCCCGGTTCTGGCTCAGAAGGGGACTGGCCCAAATGAGGACTGCTTGGGTAGGGGTTTGTGTTTTGTCCTCTTTGGCCAAGTACCACTGGGTTTGGAGTCAGACCTGGGTTTAAGCCCCTTGCTGTGTGACCCTGGGTGAGTGACTTGGCCACTCTGATCCTGCCTTCCTTCCACTGTAAACTGTGGCAAAGCAGTCCGCTCCATGGAGTTGCAGAGCACGCAGTAAGTGCTCAATGAATGAGCTACTTTTTTTTTTTTTTCTTTTTTTTGAGACAGTATTTCACTCTTGTCTCCCAGGCTGGAGTGGCGCAATCACAGCTCACAACTCCCAGGCTCAAGCCATCCTCCTGCCTCAGCCTCCCCAGTAGCTCCCTAGTAGCTGGGATCTCAGGTGTGTACCACCCTGCCTGGCTAGCATTTTTTTTTTTTGTTTGAGACAGGCTCTCACTGTGTTGCCAAGGCTGGAGTCCAGTGACATGATCACGGCTCACGTAGTCTTGACCTCCCGGGCTCAAGTGATCCTCAGCCTTCCAAGTAGCTAGGACCACAGGCGCATGCCACCACAATTAATTTTTTTGTAGAAACAGGGTCTCACCATGTTGCCCAGGCTGGTCTCGAACTCCTAGGCTCACATCATCTTCCTGCCTCAGCCTCCCAAAGTGCTGGGATTACAGGTGTGAGCCACCATGCCTAGTCCTAGCTAATTTTAAAATGTTTTGTAGAGACGGGCCTCTCTATGTTGGCCAGGCTGGTCTCAAACTCCTGGCCTCAAGCAATCCTCCCACCTCAGCCTCCCAAAGTGCTGGGATTATAGGCATGAGCCACTCTGTCCAGCCTAGAGCTTCTACTGTTTTTCTAAGAATCATGGTTGTTGAGTGGTGCTTACCTTGGACACAAGGGCCCTCTGGGTGGCCAGGCCATGCTGCAAGAAGAGGGCACTCTGGGCACTACCCAGGCTGTATAGCACAACCTTCAGCACTGCCCCTAAGATGCTCTCTCGGGCTTCTGAAAGCATCACCGTCTGGAGGGGAGGGGGTCAGAAATCCAGGTGTTAGAGCCTAGGGTGGTGATAGGGAAAGGGAAGGAGAGGAATTATGGAGCCAGGGATCACAGGGCACTGCAGTTGGGCTCAGAGCCAAAGCAGATGCTGGATCAAGCCCTACCTGCACGATGATCTCCAGTGTGTCCAGAACTACTAGGCTTGCCTCGGTTGCCAGGTTCCCTTCCACCAAGGCCTCGTGTTCCATTTCATCCTTGGTCCTGGAAGGGGAAGGGAGGTCTTGGCGGCTCACTCAGGGCAAGATCCTACTCCATGGCTGAGCTCTCTCCTTCCCTGGCAACCCAGGGGGCTCTGGCTCCCTGGAAGCTGTTGTTTTTTGTTTTTGTTTTTGTTTTCTGAGACAGGGTCTTGCTCGAATGCCCAGGCTGGAGTGCAGCAGTGTGATCACAGCTCACTGCAGCCTCAACCTCCCAGGCTCAAGTCATTCTCCCACCTCAGTCTCATGAGTGGCTGGGACCACAGGCACATGCCACCATACCTGGCTAATTTTTAAATTTTTGGTAGAGACAGGGTCTCACTATGTTGCCCAGGCTGATCTCGAACTCCTGGACTCAAGCAATCCTCCCGCCTTGGCCTGAACTGTTCTGAATTCAGCAGACTCCCTCCTGCCCACACCTACTTGTCCACGCGGTCTGAGGTTTGCTTCCAGTGTGTGATGCTCTTCCGCCAGCGCACGTTCTCTGGATTCCCAAACGGGCTCCTCTCTGAGACACATGGGCGCACGATCACAGATGCGTAAAAACACAGGCACACGTGAACATCAGGAGAAATGCACAGGCATGAAGATAGTCAGGTGGGCTGACCCATGAGGGCACTAGGTGGAGCAGAAGCCTGCCGGGTGGACGCACCGGGGCAGACACGAGTGACAGATGGGGACGCACAGGCGCACATGTACGGTGATGACGCGTGGACTTCTCTCCAGGAAATGTGAGGCAGAAAGTTAGCTAGGGATGGCCCCCTTCATGGAGTCCCTTGACACAAGGTGGGAGCAGCTGGTGGGATGGGGACACGTGGCTACGTCACCCTCTTACCACGACTTCGCCGAACCATTTCTTGTCGCGCTCCGATGGTGCCCAGGATGGCTTCCTCTAGACGTGCCTTCATATCCAGCGATTTTTTGAATGTGAGGCTGTTGATGCGTTCAAAGGCCTTTTTCCCCTGCATGGGGACAGAGAACTGGGGTTCAAGGTTGACTGCTCTTTTCGGTGGGACCTTGGCTGGCCCCATCCCTTACTTTGTGCTCTTTCTCACCTCCGGGCCCCTATGCTTAAGACAGTTTACCTTTTTCCTCTCAATTCTTAGCACTTACCAAAAAGTGCTCACTGCAACCTCCACCTACTGGGCTCAAGCAATCCACCTCAGCCACCTCTGTAGCTGGGACTACAAGCATGTGCCACCATGCTCAGGTCATTTTTGTATTTTTTTGTAGAGATGGGGTTTCACCATGCTGCCCAGGCTGATCTCAAACTCGTGGGCTCATGCAGTTTGCCTGCCTTGGCTTCCTCAAGTGCTGGGATTACAGGTGTGAGCCACTGCACCAGGCCTTTTAAAAAAAAATTTTTCTTTTTTTTTTTTTTTCAGAGATGGAGCCTCACTGTGTTGCCCAGGCTGGTGTGTAGTGGTGTGATCTCAGTTTACTGCAACCTCCGCTTCCCAGGTTCAAGCGATTCTCCTGCCTCAGCCTCCTGAGTAGCTGGGACTACAGGCACGTGCCACCACACCCAGCTAATTTTTTGTATTTTTAGTAGAGACAGGGTTTCACCATGTTGCCCAGGCTGTTCTTGAACTCCTGACCTCAGGTGATCCATGTGCCTCAGCCTCCCAAAGTGCTGGGATTACAGGCATGAGCCACTGTGCCTGCCTCCACCTTCCAAATTCTATTCACAAAGGCATTTCTGACTTTATTCCTTGCCTCTGCACAAAGACAGTCCACCCCTTCCCACTCAGCCTGCAGCACCCTGGGTCCCTGGGTACATCTTTAGCCTGCCTCCCCCATTATCTCCTGCCGACACCCTCGAACCTTGTACTCGAAGGCAGCCAGGCAGAGGTACAACAAGTCCAAGAGACGTCCCAGCTGGGGGAGTGTCAGGTCAGTGGCCCAGTGCTGCAGGAGCGCCGGCTCGGCATTTTTCAGCACCCACAGCACACACGCCAGCAAGGTCCGGCTTGACTCAGCAGAGAGGGCACAGCCTGCGCGAGAAGCCTGGGGCCAGAGAGTAATCAAAGTCAATTTCCATTTTCTCCATGTGAGATGAATCCTGGCCAATCTGTATCTTGATACCTGGCTTCTCTCATTCCAAGGCGATGATGTCTATGGGGACAAGCCTCCCTACTCACCGTTGGCGGCCCCTGGGAGATGCTGGCCCGGGAGCCAGGGGCTAGGGGGCCACCAGCAATGGCCATGGCCACAGAGGGGTTGATGGTACCCGCAATGTCCCCTTCGCCTTCTGTATCTGAGTCAAGCATTGAGGCCAGTCTTGACCGCTGACCTGGACCCTCTGGCAGGGAAGGACAGAGGGAGAAAAAGATAAAGCCTTGGTAAGTGCTGTCCCCGTCTCAAATTTCAGAAGTCTTCCCTCACGGCCAGGCACGGTGGCTCACACCTATAATCCCAGCACTTTGGGAGGCCAAGCGGGGGGTGGATCACCTGAGGTCAGGAGTTCGAGACCAGCCTGGCCAACGTGGCAAAATCCCATCTCTACTAAAATTACAAAAAATTAGCTGGGCGTGGTGGTAGACGCCTGTAATCCCAGCTACTCCGGAGGCTGAGGCAGGAGAATGGCGTGAACCTGGGAGGTGGAGCTTGCAGTGAGTTGAGATCGTGCCACTGCACTGCAGCCTGGGCGACAGAGTGAGACTCCATCTCAAAAAAAGAAAAAAAAGAAAATAATAAATAGTACAATAATATTTCCCATCTATTGTAGGCTGACAGGATCTCAGTACTACAGCCCCGCACATTTTCACATCACCTTATGAAGTAGTTGGTGTTATTACTGTCCCCATTACAGGGGCGAAACCTGAGGCTCAGAGATGTTATAACTTGACTAGTCTGTTCTAGCACTTTAACCTGCTCTGCTAATCCTAATGCCTATACCTATATCCCTGACTGTGTTCTCCCACCTTTACTATCCTGTGCCTTCTGTGACCAAGTCCCTGGGTCATGTGAGCCCATCCTGCCCTGGCCCACTGACCAGCAAAGTCATGTAGCCGTGGCAAGGTGTCCCGTGCAATTGATAGCAGTGGCAGGTACAGTTCAGCCACACAAGCCTTCACGGTGGCCTCTGCGTAGCGGGGATCAGTGTCATGGCCACATAGCAGACTGTGCACAGCACTGATGGCCTTCTTGTGCAACAGAAATGCCCTGTGGGGTAATGGGGTGCTCAGGACAGGGTGGACATGGCTCCTGAACTGTCCCACCTGCCCTGGGGCTAGACAGGACCTCTGCTCACCCCTCAGCCTCAGGTTCAAGGGCCAGCGCCAGCTCTGTCAGCAGGAGCCCAGCTAGGAAGTGCTGCTGCCGGAATGGTCCGCTCAGTTCGAACATGCTGGTCACCTTGGGGTCCGGGGCTTGGCTGGAGAAGGTGGAGCTCTGCAGAGAGTGGGGTAAAAATAGGGGATGCCAGCGGTCAAGGGTCAGAGGTGGGAGGTCACCATTAAAGCCATCTTGGAGGTGACAGAAATCATGGTGCTAACAGCCACAGATGAGAGACTGAGGTTAAGTCTTCTGGAGATGACAGTGGGTATGGGTTTTTTTTTTTGAGACGGAGTCTCGCTCTGTCGCCAGGGCTAGAGTGCAGTGGCCGGATCTCGGCTAACTGCAAGCTCCGCCTCCCGGGTTCACGCCATTCTCCTGCCTCAGCCTCCGGAGTAGCTGGGACTACAGGCGCCGCCACCTCGCCCGGCTAGTTTTTTGTATTTTTAGTAGAGACGGGGTTTCACCGGGTTAGCCAGGACGGTCTCGATCTCCTGACCTCGTGATCCGTCCGTCTCGGCCTCCCAAAGTGCTGGGATTACAGGCTTGAGCCACCGCGCCCGGCCGGGTATGGGTTTCAAGGCCGGAAATGAGAGGCGGACGTTAACCCATCTGTGATGTAACAGGGCATGGGGTCAAAAGTCAGAGGACTGAGAAATAATAGCACATGGAACACTGGGCTGGGAGTTAGGATTTAGGAGAGAGAAATCAGAAGTTAGTCCTTCTGGGAAATTGCTGAGAATGACAGGAGAGGTGAAGGGTCAGAGGTCAAAAGTCAAACATAAGGGATCAGTTCACCTACGCAGTGGTCTACCATGAAAGGGACAGAGATGAGAGAACCATAGAAGATGGACTGAAGGTGAGAGGTTGTAGGTCAAAGAGAGGAGGCAGAAGTGAAGCCAGCCCACCTGGGAGGTCGTGGAGGACACAGAGGGGGAGGGCGAGGCTGGGGGCGACAGGGGGCAGCAGGGGAGGTTGAGGGTCACGTAGTGCTCGTGGCTGCATAGGATGCGGGTGAATTCCATGCGCAGGGTCAGCAGGGCCGCTGGATTAGGGGACGACTGGAGCCGCGTGGCCACCTGCAGGAGAGGGGTGGCCAGCAGTAATGTCAACATTGCTCCGCCTTCCATCCATGCCATGTCCACCCTGCCCAGCCCACTCCTACCTGCTTGTAGTGGGCCCGGACCAGGCTGAAGACAAAGCCCCGGTCCACCAGGGACAGAAGGTCACTGAGGAAGAAGGCCAGGCTGGCGTTGAGGCGCTCGGCCAGCTCCACATCCTGAGGACACAGGGGCCTGTCAACCCACACAGCCAGACCTCCTCCCCAAACCTCAGCCCCCACAGGGGCTTGTCTTTTTTTTTTTTTTTTTTTTTTTTGAGACGGAGTCTCGCTCTGTCACCCAGGCTGGAGTGCAGTGGCCGGATCTCAGCTCACTGCAAGCTCCGCCTCCCGGGTTTACACCATTCTCCTGCCTCAGCCTCTGGAGTAGCTGGGGACTACAGGCGCCCGCCACCTCGCCTGGCTAGTTTTTTGTTTTTTGTTTTTTTTTTTGAGACGGAGTCTTGCTCTGTCACCCAGGTTGGAGTGCTGTGGCTGGATCTCAGCTCACTGCAAGCTCCGCCTCCCGGGTTCACGCCATTCTCCTGCCTCAGCCTCCCGGGTAGCTGGGACTACAGGCGCCACCACCTTGCCCGGCTAGTTTTTTTTTGTAGTTTTTAGTAGAGACGGGGTTTCACAGTGTTAGCCAGGATGGTCTCGATCTCCTGACCTCGTGATCCGCCCGTCTCGGCCTCCCAAAGTGCTGGGATTACAGGCTTGAACCACTGAGCCCGGCCTTTTTTTTTTTTTTTTTGAGACAGAGTCTCACTCTGTCACCCAGGCTGGAGTGCAGTGGGGCACGATCTTAGCTCACTGCAAGCTTTGCCTCCCAGGTTCATGCCATTCTCCTGCCTCAGCCTCTCGAGTAGCTGGGACTACAGGTGCCCGCCACCATGCCCGGCTAATTTTTTTGTATTTTTAGTAGAGATGGGGTTTCACCGAGTTAGCCAGGATGGTCTCGATCTCCTGACCTCGTGATCCGCCCGTCTTGGCCTCCCAAAGTGCTGGGATTACAGGCGTGAGCCACTGCACCCGGCCAGGGGCTTGGCTCTTACCAAGATCATCTGCTACCCCTAGGAGCTGCATCACTGCCCCAAAGCCTTTGTCTCTGGGCTGTGGTGACCCTGGGACTTCCTGGTTGCCCTCCTCAGGCTGCCTTCCTCTCCCATGCTCCTTAAGACACCAAGGCAGATATGGGCTGACTCCCCGCAAGATCCTCCCGCCCTCTCTGTCCAGAGTTCAGAGCTGGGGAGAGACCATTTCCCAGCCTCCCTTGCAGTGGAATCACATGACCATTTCTGGCCAATGGAATTTGAGGGGAAAGTGAGGTGGCCACTTACATGGCAGAAGCAGGTGGGTGCTGGGGAACTGCCAGGGCCAGGCCCACACAGTGATGTCTCCACAACCTACTTAATGCTCAGAAATAAGCTTTGGTTATTTATTTATTTATTTATTTATTTATTTATTTTAGGTGGAGTCTCGCTCTGTTGCCCGGACTGGAGTGCAGTGGCCAGATCTCAGCTCACTGCAAGCTCCGCCTCCCGGGTTTACGCCATTCTCCTGCCTCAGCCTCCCGAGTAGCTGGGACTACAGGTGCCCGCCACCTCGCCCGGCTAGTTTTTTTTTTTTTGTATTTTTAGTAGAGACGGGGTTTCACCGTGTTAGCCAGGATGGTCTCGATCTCCTGACCTCGTGATCCTCCCGTCTCGGCCTCCCAAAGTGCTGGGATTACAGGCTTGAGCCACCGCGCCCGGCCAGCTTTGGTTATTTAAATCACTTGTGACTGTGTTGAAGCAAGTTAGCCTCTGCCCTAACTGATCAACTCCCAACATCATTTATTTTTATTAATTAATTAATTTATTTTTTGAGACGGAGTCTCACTCTGTCACCCAGGCTGGAGTGTAGTGGCATCATCTCGGCTCACTGCAACTTCTGCCTCCCGGGTTCAAGCAATTCTACCTCAGCTTCCCCAGCAGCTTGAATTACACCCACCACCACGGCTGGCTAATTTTTGTATTTTTAGTAGAGACAGGGTTTTTTCATGTTGGTCAGGCTGGTCTTGAACTCCTGACCTCAGGTGATCCACCTGTCTTGGCTTCCCAAAGTGCTGGGATTACAGGCGTGAGATACCACACCCGGCCTCTCAGCACCATTTAATGTGAACTTTACTGAGCATCTACTCTGTGCCAAGCCCTGGGAATGAGGCAGATGCCATCCCTCCTGCGTGTCCAACTCAGTCCAGTGTGTGTGGGGGGGGTAGGGGGGGCAGGGAGACACAAAATAAACAAGAATTTCAGATAGTCAGATAGTTCTATGTGCTTCAAAGACAAGATTAGATTGGTGCAAAAGTAATTGCAGTTTTGCAATTACTTTCAATGGCAAAAACCATAATTATTTTCTTTCTTTCTTTTTTTTTTTTGAGACGGAGTCTCGCTCTGTCGCCCGGGCTGGAGTGCAGTGGCTGGATCTCAACTCACTGCAAGCTCCGCCTCCCGGGTTTACGCCATTCTCCTGCCTCAGCCTCCCGAGTAGCTGGGACTACAGGTGCCCGCCACGTCGCCCGGCTAGATTTTGGTATTTTTTTTTAGTAGAGACGGGGTTTCACCATGTTAGCCAGGATGGTCTCAATCTGCTGACCTCGTGATCCGCCCGTCTCGGCCTCCCAAAGTGCTGGGATTACAGGCTTGAGCCACTGCGCCCGGCCTTTTGTGTTTTTTTGAGACAGAGTCTTGCTCTGTCACCCAGACTGTGGTGCAATGATGTAATCTTGACTCACTGCAGCCTCTGCCTCCCGGGTTCAAGCGATTCTCCTGCTTCAGCCTCCTGAGTAGCTGGGATTATAGGCACGCGCCACCACGCCTGGCTAATTTTTACATTTTTAGCAGAGATGGGGTTTCACCATGTTGGTCAGGCTGGCCTCGAATTCCTGACCTCAGGTGATCTGCCCTCCTCGGCCTCCCAAAGTGCTGGGATTATAGGTGTGAGCCAACATGCCCGGCCTGTAATTACTTGTCACCAACCTTAACAGACTGGGGTGACATTTTCAGAGATACTGAAGGATAACAAAGAGCCATGGGGAGAATGGCATCCTGGGTAAAGGGAACAGTCAGTGCAAAGGCCCTGAGGCAGGATGTGCCTGGAAAGCCTGGGAACAGTGAGGTGGCTGATGTGGGCCCAAGGCTCAGCTGGTACTTGTTCTGCCCTCGTACTCTCTTGAGCTGCTCTGAGACCTCACAAGTTAGCCTCAGTGGCCATCGAATCCCTGTAACACAGCCAGGCATGGTGGCTTATGCCTGTAATCCTAGCACTTTACGAGGCCAAGGTAGGTGGATCACAGGGTCAGGAGTTTGAGACCAGCCTAGCCAATATGGTGAAACCCCATCTCTACTAAAAATACAAAAAATTAGCTGGGCATGGTGACATGCACCTGTAGTCCCAGCTACTTGGGAGGCTGAGCCAGGAGAATCGCTTGAACCCAGGAGGCGGAGGTTGCAGTGAGCAGAGATTATGCCACTGCACTCCAGCCTGGGCGATAAAACGAGACTCCGTCTCAAAAAAAAACCAAAAAAATTAGCCGGGCATGGTGGCACACCCCTGTAGTCCCAGCTACTCAAGAGGCTGAGGCAGGAGAATTGCTCGAACCCGGGAGGCAGAGGTTGCAGTGAGCCGAGATCGTGCCATTGCGCTCCAGCCTGGGGGACAGAGCGAGACTCCATCTTAAAAAAAAAAGTGGATTATCACGGGCATTGTTCTTCTCTGGATCTCTTTCTTAGGGTAGTTTCCTCGCCATCTGGATCAGCCCCTGGGAATGTCAGTCTTTGGGAAGGCTCCAGTGAGACAAGGCCAGAACCTCTGAGACCAGCTTGGAGGTCATATGCGATTGTGCAAGGGTTGGCCTGGGCCAGAACGCCATTTCAAAAATCTGGAAAGTTCTCATCAAATCCAGAGATCCCATTTCTCCTTAGAAACTAGGCCATCTCCTGGCATGGGTAACAACATAGCAAGACCCCATCTCTACAAAAAAAAAAAAAAATTAGGTGGTTATGGTAGCATGCACCTGTAGCGCCAGCTACTCTGGAGGCTGAGGTGGGAGGATTGCTTCAGCCCAGGAGTTTGAGGCTGCAGTGAGCCTCATATCATGCCACCACACTCTAGTCTGGACAATAGAGCAAGACTGTATCTCAAACAAAAACAAATATAAAAACAAAAACAAAACCACACACAAACAACTCCCAGGCAATCTGGCCAGGCATGGAGGCTCATGCTTGTAATCCCGGCACTTTGGGAAGCCAAGGTGGGAGGAGCCCTTGATCTCAGGAGTTGGAGACCAGTCTGGGCAACATAGTGAGACCCTGACTCTACTAAAAAAAATAATAATAATAACCAATTATGGTGGCTTCTGCCTCTGGTCACAGCTACTTGGGAGGCTGAGGAGGGAGGATCCCTTGAGCCTAGGAGGTCGAGGCTGCAGTGAACTATGATCACACCACTGCACTCCAGCCTGGGCAACAGAGCAAGACCCTATCTCCAAACAAAAACAGCCGGCCGGGCGCGGTGGCTCACGCCTGTAATCCCAGCACTTTGGGAGGCCCAGGCGGGCGGATCATGAGGTCAGGAGATCAAGACCATTCTGGCTAACACGGTGAAACCCCATCTCTACTAAAAATGCAAAAAATTAGCCAGGCGTGGCGGCGGGCGCCTGTGGTCCCAGCTACTTGGGAGGCTGAGGCAGGAGAATGGTGTAAACCCGGGAGGCAGAGCTTGCAGTGAGCGAAGATTGCACCACTGCACTCCAGCCTGGACGACTGAGCAAGACTCCGTCTCAACAACAAAAAAAACAGCCAATCTGGCCATAGCTGAGCCACATCCCTGCAGGGTTTCTGTTGGCTGGATTGAGTGATGGTCACCCCTGTTAGGTGGGATATCTGCCCTCTGCTGTACCATAAGCCCCACTTTCCTAGCTGAAACTGGTATTGACAGTGAGGGGTCAGGAGCTGGTGGCTCAGATTCAAAAACCTCATTCTGCCCCTTCTCAGTCGTATGGTACAAGGTTAAGCTACTCATTCATTTGATGCCTCAGTTTCCCCATCAGTAAAATGGAGATAACAATAATACTAACTTCATGGGTTGTTGTGAAAATTTAATGATACGATCCAAGGCCACGCGCGGTGGTTCAAGCCTGTAATCCCAGCACTTTGGGAGGCCTAGATGGGCGGATCACCCAAGGTTAGGAGTTCCAAACCAGCCAGGCCAACATGGAGAAACCCTGTCTCTACGAAAAATACAAAATTAGCCAGGTGTGGTGGCACATGCCTGTAATCCCAGCTACTTGGGAGGCTGAGGCAGGAGAATCGCTTGAACCTGGGAGGCGGAGGTTGCGGTGAGCCAAGATCATGCCACTGCACTCCAGCCTGGGCAACGAGTGAAACTCCGCCTCAAAACAAGCAAACAAACAAACAAAAGACATCCATATAAAGTGCTTAGATACATAGTAAGTGCTCAGTAAATGCTCAATATTATTACTATTATGATTAGTATTGCCTGCCTAGCCCCCGAGGGCACTGGAATTGGTAATCCAGGGCCTGAACAAGTCCACTGTCAGGGTCTCCAAACATCAACATCCATTTATTGAGCACTTGCTGTATACTCTGGCTGTGCTAAGGGCTAATGGATCTGCCCTGTCACTTCCCTGCTCTCATCAGCCCTCATTTCCTTCCTCATTCATTACAATCGAGCCATCTTACTGCTCTCCTGGTAGCCCAAGCATGGTCTTGCCTCAGGGCCTTTGCACCTGCTATTCTGCCTGCCTGGAATGCTCCTTCCCCAGACGTTGCATGGAATGATCCCTCACTTTCTTCAAGTCTCCCTTTAAAAGCAAGGGTAAGGATTTGGGTCTGTTTTGTTTCTTGTTATGTTGCTACACCCAGCACAGGGCTGTGCACACCAGAGGCACTCAAGAAACAATGAATGAATAGATCTACCCAGCAAAGTGGATTCCCGGTCTTACAGCCAGGAGGCACTGGGCAGGATTGGCACCCCCACCTGGTTGGCTCATTGTGCACACCAGAGGCACTCAAGAGACAGACAATGAATGAACAGATCCACCCAGCAAAGCAGATTCCTGGTCTTACAGCCAGGAGGCACTGGGCAGGATTGGCGCCCCCACCTGGCTGGCTCTATGTCCTCCCTCAGGTTTCTTCCCACATCGAGACCCTGCATCTCCCACCTTGTGGACACGCGTGATGACCTCCAGGCCCACAGAGCCCACCAGGGCAGTGATGTCGTCCAGGAAGCGCCCAGGGAAGCGCAGCTTGCGGGGTGTATCTAGTCGCTGGCCAAGAAGCAGGTGCAGTGCCATACTCTTCACCTGGGGATGGAGTGAGAAGGCTGTGGGTGGGGCTTGAAGGGCTGTAGGTGGGGCTTGAAAGGCTGTGGGTGGAGGAGGCTTGACAGAAGGGGCGGGGCTTTAGTAGCAAGGGAGGTGGGCTGAAGGTAGGTTTGAGCCCTGTAGCTGCAGGTAGAAGTTGGGGCCTGAGGGATGTAGATGGGGTTTGAGACCTGTGGGTGGGGCTTGAGAAAGCCATGGGCGGATCCTGTGAGCATCCCAGGCCGAGTGTAGAGAATGGGAAGGCTGAGAGGGTGTGGGAGGGGCTTATGCAGGTCTCCCCAGGGCAAAGTCCAGAGGTCGGACAAAGGGTGGGGCTTGAGGCACT